>NW_027555847.1:357107232-357707232 GCF_003287225.1 Phascolarctos cinereus
GTTCTAGATTTTCTAAAGCAATTCATATACAATCTGCTTTGTGGGTTTTCTTAGGATAGAAACCTTTTTTAAATTACTTATTTTTTTTTAAAAGAGGATGGTCATGTGGGCAGCATGAGTTAATAGATAGGCACAATATCTGGCGTCAGGAAGATCTAGGATCAAATCCTGCCTCAGACACTTAATCACTTGTGATCCTAGGCAAGTTACTCAACTGCTCTATGCCTTAGTTTCCTCATTTGGAAAAAAAACAAAACAAAACCAAACAGATTAAACTCATTGGCTTCTAAGGTCCTTTCCAGTTCTAAATCTATGATGATATGTAGAAGTGGATGTAAAAATGTACTAGAAAATCTCTTTAAAGATAAGTATAATAAATTTAACACAATGGGAAACTGAGAAAGCCAGAGATAGTCTCAGAAATGGCTATTTAGGAGATATAGAAAAATGATAGGGAAAAAAATATAATTTTAATAGTGAACAAAGAGTAGAAAGAAAGGGGAAGATATAAAAGTGCCCTTGAAAACTAGGAAGGCCACCCACAATAAACTTTTGATTATTCATACTAATAGAAAAGAAGAGCAGCTAAATAGATAACTCCAAATTGTGCATAATATAAAAGTGATTCTGTTTTATTTCAAAATGATTTTAGATCAAATTTGCAGAAGACCTGAACTCAAATATCAGCTCTAACCCTTACTAGCTGTGTGCCTCTACTGGTCATTTAACTTTTCTCTACAGCAATTTCTCTATCTGTAAAATAGGGATAATTGTATAGATTACTGAACAGAATTGTAAGAAAAGCACTTTGAAAAGAATGAAGGACAGGGGGCAGAGCCAAAATGGTGGTGTGAAAGCAGTGACTTGTTTGAGCTCTCCCCCAAATCCCTTCAAATACCTGTAAAAAATGGCTCTAAACAAATTCTAGAGCAGCAGAACCCACAAAAAGACAGAGTGAAACACATTTCCAGCCCAAGACAACCTGGATGGTTGATTAGAAAGGTCTATTGCACCCAGCTGGGAGAGGAAAGTAGTTCAACGTGAGCACGCGCACAGGCAAAGACTTACAGATCCCTAGAAGTATCTCTGAAAACAGCTGCACAAAATCCCCAAAGCTTGGGACAGTACATTCTCCACAGTGGAAACAGACCCCTACCTTAGCAAAGAGTTTATAACTCAAGTAATTGTCTGGGATCATGAACAAACTGTGCAAAAAAAGTCAGACCGTAGAAACTTTCTTTAGTGGCAAAAAAAAATTAAAACGTACAACCAAAAGAAGACAACAAAGTCAAAGCTCCTACATCCAAAGCCTCCAAGAAAAATGTGAATCAGTCCTAGGACATGGAAAAGCTCAAAAAGGATTTTGAGAAGCAATTAAGAAAAGTAGAGGAAAAACTGGGAAGAGAAATGAGACTGATGCAAAAAAATCATGAAAAACAAGTCAACAGCTTGCTAAAGGAGACTCAAAAAAATATTGAAGAAAATAACACCTTAAAAAATAGCTTAACCCAAATGGCAAAGAGGTCAAAAAGCCAATGAGGAGAAGAATGCCTTAAAAAGCAGAATTGGCCAAATGGAAAAGGAAGTCTAAAAGCTCACTGAAGAAAATACTTCCATAAAAATTAGAATGGAGCAAATGGAAGCTAGTGACTTTATGAGAAATCAAGACATTGTAAAACAAAACCAAAAAGAATGAAAAAATAAAAAAAATGTGAAATATGTCATTGGAAAAACAACTGACCTGGAAAATAGATCCAGGAGAGAAAATTAAAAAATTATCAGACTGTCTGAAAGCCATGATAAAAAAAAAAGCCTAGACATCATCTTTCAAGAAATTATCAAGGAGAATTGCCCTGATATTTTAGAACCTGAGGGTAAAATAGAAATGGAAAGAATCTATCAATCACCTCTTGAAAGAGATTGGCAAAAAAGAAGCTTTCAAAGAAAGTAAGTCACTTAAATTCTCAAAACATCATTTTCCTCATTTATAAAATCAATGTATCTCATTCAAAATCCTAGATCATTCAGGATTACTTAGAAGATATGATAGCAGACATAACCCCATTTAATATCCCTCTGATAATCAGGTAAGGGAAGGAAATAAGCCTAGAAACACCAGATCTCAAAATATACTACAATACTATAAGCATCAAAACAATTTGGTACTGGGTGAGAGAGTATAGGACTAGTGAAACAGATTAGGTATATAATATACAGAAGCAAATGAGTACTATGGCCTAGTATTTGATAAACCTACCTGAAAATTTTAAATCACTACATAAATGTGTATTAGTTACCTTTTATTTAGTTTATTTAGTTTTATTTAGTTTATTTTCAGTTTCTAGCACAGTGCCTTGCATATATAGATACACACACAATTGTCATTGTTGTTGTTATTGTTGTTCAATCATGTCCAACTCTTCATGACTCCATTTAGGGTTTTCTTGGCAAAGATACTGGAGTGATTTGCCATTTCCTTCTCCAGCTCATTTTGCAGATAAGAAAACTGAGGCAAAATAGGATGTTGTGGTATTGCTTCATCTGTAGTTGCTGTGTGCTCTAGGGATATAAATCAATAAAATTTAATTTTATCTTACATAAGTCATTACGATGTATGATAATAGCTCCCGTTCACATTGTCCTTCATTCTTGTTTTTTAATTAAAAATCCAAAATTTTGTGGCTGTTGCTTTGAATTAGGCTTATCTATATTATATTTTGTTGTTATAAAACTGAGCTTAATGTTGTACTTTAAGGCTTATGAGTAGTTTTACATCTTTTTTTTTTTAAGATTCAGTAATTTATTTATTTTTAGTTTTCAACACTCACTTCCTCAAGATTTTGAGTTCCAAACACACTGGACAGTATATTGGACAACATGCATCTATGGGGAGAGTGTGGGTATATGTGGGTGTGTCTGTATGTATATGTAGGTGTATACATATATACATGTATATGTATATACACACATACATATCTATGTATATGTGCATATTTTATACACACACATATATGCACACACACATATATTTGATAATTTTTTAAATATTCAAATGAATTGAATGCCCAAGAGTTCATAATACCAGGAATGGTTAATAGGATACATCAAAAAATCCATAACTGTTCTTTATTAAATGTAGACCATAACAATGCAATATAGTTCTATATACGTAGAATTGAAAGGAACTGGAAATCACAAGGAGGTTAAGTTATAAAGAATAGATTGTATAAAAGATTTTTATCCATTCATGTGGCTGCACTAGGTCACCTATGAGGTCCCTTCCATTTCTGAAATTCTTTAATTCTGTGAATGGACTTAGGCCATACATCTGGGTCTCAAATCCAGATCTTCTTACTCTTTACAAGGGAAAGAATTCACAGCATGGTTTAGAAATAAGGAACAACCTCCTGAACATGTGTTTTTAGATAATAAAATGGGTTAACAAATAAGGGATTGAAATCTAGCCAAGAAATTGTTATAAAAGCAGAAGAGATTCCCCTGACTTCAGAATCACAGTGATATTTTCTAAAGGTAGAATGATAGACTACATGATTGTGAAGATTTCTTCCAGTCTGAGATCTTATTAAAAAAAAGTTTTTGTGGGTCTTTTAAAGAAGAGATATAGAAGTATTTGAAAACTTATAAGGGAGAAAAATATATAAGGGAAAACAATATTAAACTTTGTGTAGAATTGCATGCAGATGAGGGATTTGGGTAGAGAAGGGAGAGAGAGAGAGAGAGAGAGAGAGAGAGAGAGAGAGAGAGAGAGAGAGAGAGAGAGAGAGAGAGAACAAGAAAAAATGATTTATTTCCATATTATAATTTGCTGTTCGGTAATGAGATAATATTAAATGAGAAAAGTTCTGTAAAAGGATTTCATTCCTACATAGGACTCTTTGGTCCCAGATACACACAAAGCAAACCATTTTGGTAGCAATATCATTTCAAGATACAAAGGACATTGGCAGGGGAGGAGGGGAGTGCAGGGAGGTTGGAGCACTACCAATAGGGAAGCTTACACAACATTGACTTCAGTGATTTCTCCCCCTCCTTATCCCCCCATCCTCTCACCCTAACCCCAGACATTCATGATTGTCCTCATGTAGGGACAACTTATGTGCAAGATCTGCACCTGTGTTTCCAATCATTTGAAATATGTTTGACTCTTCAGCACATTATAATCCCTTGACAGGGATTATTTGACCTGATTAGGATATGGAAATACTTCATTAGATTTTTTTTTCTTTTATTATTTCTCTTCCTCTAGGCCCTAAGCCAACCAGGATGAGCAAAGCAATACAAAAGGAAGCTAAGTTTCCTCACTACGTTAATTGGAAAGCTTGGGACATAGAAGTAGGGGAGACTCCATGAAATTTCTAGTCATTTCTTCCTGCAGTCACCTAAGTGTGGTCTCTGCTGTTGTCTCTAAAGAGAGGATTCCCCCTCTCTTCCCCCCATCCACCAATACACTAAATGCACAGACCATCTCACTAATTAAGGTCAAGCAAAATTGTTACTACTGGGTGGTGAAGTCTCCTAAACATCCACTGTATTGACACCTCTCTAGCTCAGGCAATCTGAAAATGTCTCAACCATTTCTTTGTTTTTTGCTCACCTAGAATCACAGCTAGTCAGAGGATCATTCGCAGAATATTTTGCAACCTTCATTTCCAGTGCGGAAACCAATATCAGGCGACAGAATTGGTTCCTCCTTGCCTGAGGCTACATTCATCTGGAAGCCTCGGGAGCTTATTTTGGCCTTTTCTTCATGATGGGAGCCAAATGTGGAGACAAAGCAGCAGCTTCAAAAGGGTACTTCTTTCCAATCTCCCTTTGCTCAAGCGTGGTTCAGTCAATCAATCACTCAGTCAACAAACATTTATGAAGGGCTCACTACATGCCCAAACCTCTACTGTGTCTGTTTTCTGTAGTTGTCAGCACAGTTGGCCCCTCTGCCCAGAGAAAATACCTTCATGCTATTCCTTGCGCTAGATTTCAGGTGACTTCTATTGAAGTTCCCAGGTGGCCTTGGATCATGCTGTACAGACCCCAACACTCCTGTCACACTTTTTTTTGGAGGGTTATGGTGTGAGAAAACAATTGCAGAAAGAATGAGTGAAAAGAGAGCTTCTAGTGTCAGACAGAAGTTTCTTTAGGAATGCTCATTAATCGGAGAACCACAACCAGCTTCCTGAAAGCTAGATGGGCCCTTTCGAGATCAGAGGGTCCTATTCCTTCCCTTTACAAATAAAGAACCTGACACACAGAGGGGAAGTGTTTCCCCTAAAGTCAGATACATAATTAGCAGCAGAGCTGGGCCTAGAATCCAGGTTTCTTGACTCCCAGGCCAATGCTTTTGTTTATTTGGAGTGTGGATGGGGTGAAATAACTGTGGAGAATCATATATGAATTTTCTTGCAAGAAACTACACTATGAGGGGGCAGCTAGGTGGCACAGTGGATAGAGCTCCGGCCTAGGAGTCAGGAGGACCTGAGTTCAAATCCGGCCTCAGACACATAACACTTACTAGCTGTGTGACTCTGGGCAAGGCACTTAACCCCATTGCCTAGCCAAAAAAAAACAAAAAGAAACCACACTGTGAAGAACTCTCCCTCATTAAGTACAAAATCTGTTCAACTTTGTTCAGTGGCTTATCAGCATTATTTTTCCTACAGGACTGGAGTGCTTGTTACAGTTACTACAAGCTTCCCTGCATCCTAGATCCCTTTACATCCTGTTCTCCCCCACTTTTTGTTCGGTTGGAAATCTGGCTCTCTCTGATGACAAAGAATGCCTGATCCCTGGCCAGCTTCTCCAGTATAGCTTGCTCTTTTCCTTATAGCACCCCCACCAACCCTGGCCAAGAGGAAATGCCAGATGCCCGCTTATTCCTCATTGTCACATCCAGATTTGCTCCTTGCATCCATCACTCTGTCACCTTGCTGTCTTTGAGATTCATTCCATCTGTCCATATCACCCTATGTAGATGCTTATTTCTGTCTATATATTAGCCTTTCTTCCTTTCCTTCTTAAAAAAAAAACCTTTGATACATTTTGTTTTGACACAACAGTCTCTTCCCAAAAAAATCTAATCAATCAATCAATAAACATTTATTAAATGTCTCCTATATGCCAGACATCATGCTAAGCACAAGGGGATACAAAGCAAGGCAGAAACAGTAACAACAACAAAACAGTCCTTGCTCTCAAGGGGCTTGTAGTCTAATTTGGGAGACAATGTTTATGTAGTCTTTTTTATTTTTTTATTCTGTGATGAGTCAATTGGGGTTAAGTGACTTGCCCAGGGTCACACAGCTAGTATCATGTGTCTGAGGCTGGATTTAAACTCAGGTCCTCCTGACTCCTAGGCCAGAGCTCTATCCACTGTCTTCACCTAGCTGCCCGGGAGACAACGTTTAAACAGTTATGTACAAACAAGTTCTGTACAGGAAAAATTGGAACTAATCAACTGTGGGAAAGTCCTTGGATTGAGATGGATCAAGAAAAAACTTCCTGTAGAAAATGAGGTTTTACCTGGGCCTTGAAGAAAGACAGGGAAGTCAGGAAGTGATGAGGAGGGAGAGAATTCCATTCCATGAATAAAGGACATCCAATAAAAATGCCGGTAGTCAGGAGATAGACAGTCTCATTCCTGGAACAAGGAGGACAATATCACTAAGTGGAACAGTACTTTTGGAGGAGTAAAGTTTAAGAAGACCAAAAAGGTAAGGGGGACAGATAATGAAGGACTTTGAAGGCCTGACATAGGATTTTACATTTGATCCTGGAGCAAATAGGGAGCCACTGGAGCTTATTGAGCAGGGTGGTAACATGGTCAGGTAGCATGGTACTGCAGCCTAGGAAAATCACTTTGACAGCTGAGTGTAAGATGGATTAGAGAGGGGAGATGTGGCAGGAAGACCAAGCAGCAGACATCTACACAAACCACTTTACTAAGTACCTCCCCCAAAGCAGTTTGGCAAAAGTGCCTCTACAACTTTGTAATTTACCAGTTTTTAACAGAATGGAAGATGGGTGATGTCTCATAAAGTCATTAGCTTCCACTTACCCAATTCTAATTTTTAATGAATTGTTAGCTTTTGTGCCTCCTTTTCCATTTGGCCAATTCTACTTTTTAAGGAGTTGTTTTCTTCAGTTGACTTTTTTTTTTCCATTTGGCCAATTGTATTTTTTTTTATTAATTTATTTTGATTTATCAACAATCCTTTCCATAAGCTTTTGAGTTTTAAATTTTTCTCCCCCTCCCTCTCCAAGATGTTCTGCAATCTGATACAGGCTATACATATAAATTCCTATTAAACATATTTTCACATTAGTCATGTTGTAAGGAGGAATTAGAACCAATAGAAGGAACCCCAAGAAAGATGAACCAAAACAAAACCAAAGGAAAAAAAAGAGCAAATAGCATATGCTTCAATCTGCATCCAAACTCCATAGTTCTTTCTTAGGATATGGATGGCATTTTCCATCATGAGACCTTTGGAGATGTCTTAGACCCTTGCATTGCTGAGAATGGCTAAGTCTATCAATGTTAGTCATTGCACAATATGACTGTTACTGTGTACAATGTTCTATTAGTTCTGCTCGCTTCACTCAGCATCAGTCCATACAAGTCTTTCCAGGTTTTTCTAAAGTCTGCCTGCTCATCATTTCTTATAGCACAATAGTATTCCATCACGTTCATATATCACAACTTGTTCAGCCATTCCCCAATTGATGGGCACCCCCTTAATTTCCAATTCTTTTTGGCCAATTGTATTTTTTAAGGAATTATTTTTTACAGTCAATTTTCGTCTTTCCTTTTCCAAGCTGTTGACTCTCTCTTGCATACCTCTCATTTCTTTTCACAATATTTCTTTTACCTCTCTTATATGGCTTTTAAAATCCTTCTTGAGTTCTTTTAAGTAGGCTTTTTTTGGTTTGAGACCAGTTCATATTCCCTTTTGAGGTTTCAGGAGTAGGTATATTGACAAGGTTTTCCTCTTCTGAATTTGTGTTTTGATCTTCCCTGTACCCATAGAAGGAATCTATGGTCATTGTCCATTTCTACTTTTTGCTCATGGTGTTTGCCTATTTCCTGGCTTTTGAAGTTTAGCTTTTCTGCTGGAGCACGGGGAACACTGTCCCAAGCTTCTTGTGCTGGAAGCCAGGGCCTGGTCACTGGCTTTGTGTGCTGGGGCTTCAAGTGCTGGCAGCTGGAGGCTGTAGGGGTCTGGCAGCTTAACTGGTGCTGAGCTGGGGTCCTAGTGGTGGTGACTTACATGTACTAAGGCCAAGGGTTTTCTCCAGCATTTTCCCAGGGCTACTAAAGATCTTGGGGTGAGGTGGGGGGTTTGGCTGCTGGAAGACACCTGCCCACTGGCGCACATGTGGTTCTCCAGGCTGGAGTCTGCTGGTTCCCTTGGCTGTGCCAAGGCATGCAGGGGGTCCTGGTGTTGGTGCTTGCCTGCTCCACCACCCTAGGGCTCAGGATCTCACACTGGTTGGCTTAGGTGGTCTTGCTGGGACACCTTCCAACATGAGTTCTCCTTCTATCAGAGCAAGAAAGACCTATAACATCAATCCCTCAAGCCTTTTGGGCTAAAAGACTGCTGTACCCTATCTTTCTGTTGGCTCCACTGTTCCAGGATTTTTCCTGAAGCACTATTTTCTGGGTTTTTAGAGGTTAATAAGGGAGAGTGAGTGTTTATTCCACCATCTTGACTCACGGAAATCTCAAATGGAGATTTAACAATGAAAGCCTAAATAATGAGTAGATCAAAGAACAAATCATAAAAACAATAATTACATGAAAGAAAATGATCATGAAAAAATATGTCAAAACTTCTGGGAGGTAGCTAAAGCAGTTGTGGGGGGGTAATCATAACCTCTAAAACATGCATTAATAAAATAAAAACGGTATTAATGAAATAAATACATTTAAAAATTAGAAATCCAACCAATAAACCTAAAATAAGAACAAAAGATGAGATATTAAAATTAGAATAGAAATAGTAACCTGAAAACCAAATAACTGGAGATGATAACTAAAACTAAAAGTTAGTCCTTTGAAAAGTAATAAAATTGACAAACCAATCTGTTTAAAAACCTCAGCCAAATGCAGAGAAGAAATCAAATGAAAGAAAAAAAAGCAAATGAACAAGATGAAATCAAAATAAAACCAAAAGAACTCAAAAGAATCATCAGAACCTACAATACATAGTTGTATGTCATCCAAATTGATTACACAAAAGAGACAGAGGAACTCCTTCAAAGATAAAAATGTCCAAACCAACAGAATACTAAATGAAGATCTTACATAATTCAGTCTCAGAAAAAGAAATAGAATTAGTGTAAAGGAACTCCCAAAAGGTGGAGAGGGGAAACTACTGGTCCCAATGGAGTCACAAAAAAATTCTATCAAAAGAACATTAATAGCAGTTTTACACAAACTACTCTCAAAAACTGAAAGATTCCTTTTAGGAAACAAATACAGTCCTAATACCTTAGCCAAGAAAGGATGAAGCTTGAATGAAAGCTATTTTTAAATAGCATTTTATTTTTTCCACTTAACACATGAAAAAAAATTTTTAACATTCATTTTTAGTGCTTTTTTTCTTTTATAAATTTGTTTATTTTTTATTTTTAATTTGTGGAATAAAACAAGCATTTCTATAATATAGCATAATGAAAAAAGATGATTGCACATGAAACTGTGAATTATTATGTACAATTTGCTATTCCTTTAACTATCTAATAAAATTGTCATGTAAATTTCTTTTTCTTCCTTTTCCCCTTTCCCTAAGATGGCTACCATTAGATATAAATATGTGTGTGTGTGTGTGTGTGTGTGTGTGTGTGTGTGTGTGTGTAAAATCATTCTATACATACTTCTATTTATCAGTTCTTTCTGTGGATAAGGATAGTGTCTTCATATGCCTTTTGTAGTTAATTTGGGCATTGATAATAGTCAAAATGACTTAGTCTCTCAAAATTGTTCTTAAAACAGTATTGCTATTATTGTATACAGCATTCTCTTGGTTCTGCTCATTTCACTCTTCATTATTTCATTTTTTTCTGATCATCGAGTTCCATCATTTCTTGTAGTAATAGTATTCCATCACAATCATATACCATAACTTGTTCAGCCATTCTCCAGTTGATAGACATCCCCTCAATTTCCAATTCTTTGTCACCACAAAAAGAAAAATAAATCTATTGATCGTGCACATTAATGACATCATTTCAAAAAATTTTAATAAAATCCTCAGGCTACAACAATTTATATAAGAAATCATACATGACTAAGCAGGATTTAAATGAAAATAAAAGACTCACAAAGAGTTAAATTAAGAGGCTGAATCAAAATACATTTTGTATTGAGAGGCATAATAAATTTTAAAAAGCAGGGGTGACTGTCATTGTCTCAGGAAAGAAACAGTAATATTGCGTGTGATTAAAGGAAAATCACAGAAAATATGAAATGTAAAATATTTAAAGGAACCATAAATAATAAAATATTATCAATATTTAATAAATGTGTGTAGAATGGAATAACATTTATATACTAAAAAGAAAAATGTACATTCAAAATGACACAAACCAAATTAAAAGTCCAGTTATTACATTCAAACTGTGCTCTCATTGATGCTTAACAATCCTTTCATGTATCTCTGATGAAGTTTCTATCATACATCCCAAAGTTTTTCTTCTAACCCCTATCTTCTCTCATCAAATATTTAATGTTACCTCCACCTCACTTTCTCAGCCAATAACCTTAGCTATTTCACTGAGAAGACTGAGACCATCTGTCACAAGCTCTTGCATCTCTATCCTCTATATCTTAAGACCCCTCTGCGTTTTCACCTATTCCTTCCTCTTTATTCTCAGAGAATAACTTAGTTCTTTTTATTTTCAAGGTTGACCCCTCTATTTGTGACCTTATTCCCATCTTTTCCAGCTCTCTTTCTTTCTCTCTACTATTCAGCTTCTCCCTATCATTGGGTCCTTTCCTGATGCCTATACATTTGCCCTGGTTTCTCTATCTTTAAAAAAAATAATCAGTTCATCCAAATATCCAAGCTAGTGACCTTACTTTACTTTACCCCTTCACTGATAAAATCCTAGAAAGTCTTAGTAACAGTGTCTCAACTTCCTCCCCACTTATTACTCAGTCTCTTGTATTGTGGTTTCTGACCCCATCACTCAACTGAAACTGCTCTTTCAATGACATTTTAATTATTAAATTTTATTATATTTATTCAGGATACAGTCTCCTTGACCTTTTTGTAGCATTTTCCTCCAACATATTTCAATGTTATTATAGCATCTGGGATAAAATTTATAACCCCCATGTTGTAGTTCCTACCCGTTTAGTGGCCTGAACAATGGTTGCTGCAGACCAGTCTTCAGTAGATAGATGAGTGCTCCAATTTCAGTAGAGAACTACTGGATGGATAAAGATTGCCCTTGTATTTCCTCAGACCAATCTATTGCCTCCAGCTGAGTGACAGTGAATTTTGGAGTAAATATAATCCATTCTTCCTGAAACAACTCCTTCTCTGCTGCTGCCTGCTCCTCCATTTCATCTTCTCTGGATCGTGTATAACTTCCCAGGAGATGGTACAATGCATACTCAGGACTTCAGGGGCCAGTATCTGCCATATCAGACCCACCGAGTCACCTCCTTTATTATTACATAGAATGGCAAGTCCACATATTGATGTGGAATATCTATGTTGCACAGTGGAATGGTTGGGAGATTAACATAAAATGCTTCAGTTAGAGGCTGGTGATCAGCTCTAGACTCAGTGACCATCAAAAGATATGGCTTCCCAAAAGCTTCTGGGATGTAGTTAATGAAGGTGCCAGGTATGAAGCATCAGCTGATAGGTTTGTCATCAGTGGAAGCAGCAAATTTCAAAATAGCCTGCTCCCAATATTTCTAGCTGAAATAACACTCACATTAGCTGGATCCCCAATGACAACAATGGCACAAGATGCCAGCAGATGCCATCATTATTTTTAGTAGCTATACTGTAGTATATACACACACACACACACACACACACACACACACACACACCACACACATATACAAACACATATTTTAGATATATTTTATTATATTAATTTTATTGTTACACATTTATTTACATTTAATTTTGTATTATTTTTTAGTAGATATGCTGTTCCATTTTCAACTTCAAGTTGGTGCCACCCCAATGGATTCCTGTAACAAGGAATTTGAGGACATCCTCCTTCATCACAAGACATTTAGGGCTCCAGACATTGTAAAAGTTTCCCTTTAAAGTTACAATGGAAACCAAACACAATGCCATATGGAACCCTTGAAGGATTTAAAAATTACTACCACATCCCCTGACTCCTCTTTAACTTCTTTTATCTAGGATAAACACCTGCATTTCCTTCAACCAGCCCTCACATGGCATGTTCTCCAGTCCTCTCACTATCCTAGTCACCCTTTATGAATTCACTGTAGCTTGTCTGTTCATCCTCAAATGTAGTGCTCACGCTAAACACAATCATCCAGACATATCCTGGTCTGGGCAGAGCTTCTAGGGGGCATGGTGGTTAGAGAGTAGAACTCCAAGTCAGGAAGACCTACCTTGTAATCCTTCTTCAGATGCTTACTAGATTGGTGACCCCAGGCAAGTCACATACTCTCTTTCAGCCCTGGATAATAATATCACCTACCTCACAGGCAAATCAAGGATAAAATGTAATAATTTATCAAGGTTTACTTTGTGAACTTTAAAGTGTTATAGGAATATTAACCATTAGCATTACTGACAATGTAACATCCCTTATTTTGGACTATGCCTCAATGAATGCAGTGTAAAGATAGCATTAATTTGGAGGAGGAGGTTCCACAAAGAAGTGGAAAAAGAATCTTTTTTGACTATTGTTCTTACTCCCACATCCCAGTACTGTTGATTACGCCTATACATCATGTCTCTCAACTGTCCCTTTGTCTCCACTCATGCTGCCCCCAGTGTACTCTATCACAGTCTAGTTTATCACCTCCATCCTGGACAAAGGAAATAACCTCCTCTAACGGAGAGACTGGACAATGAGACTGTACCCTCACTGGCCAGTCTCCATTATGCTTTCAACTATTCCTCTTCTCTCTAGTCTCTCCTCCCACTGATCCATTCTTCATACGAATACCCAAAATCTTCTTAAAGGATAGGTCAGATCATATAGTTCTCTAGCTCAAAATCCTTATCACCTTTAAGATAAAAAACACATTAGTTTAGCATTTAAGATGAACTGGAATCTAGTTCTAACTGACCTTTCCATCCTCTTTTCACATTACTTCCTTTCTGGATTACTGGTTATTCTCTAAATTCAATGTTATCTCCCAACCCTATGACTTTGAAGAAGTCACTCCCCATGCCAGGGATGTGCCCCTTGCTAATCACCACCTTTCAGGAGCCTTAAATGTATTTTTTTTTTGGCTTGGGTTAAGTGGGGTTAAGTGACTTGCCCATGGTCACACAGCTAGTAAGTGTTATGTGTCTGAGGCCGCATTTGAACTCAGGTCCTCCTGAATCCAGTGCCGGTGCTCTATCCACTATCCACGTAGCTGCCCCTTAAATGTATTTCTCTATAGGCTTTTTTTCTTTGGAGGCATGCATGAACATCTAAAATCCTTGATTAAAAAACAGAAATGAAATGGAAGCTTTAGGTAATTTAAAGGTACACACTGTTCACACCTATATTCCAAGTTTGGAAATGCATATTTTCAAGCAGTAAGTATCAGTGAAGAATGTCCAGTCTCTGAAAATCATGAAAACATCCCTGCTACCATTACATTTCTAAATACAAAACTGACTATTATATTGTTACTTCTGTGTAGTGAGAGAAGTTCATTTTCAAAACAGATAAAATCCAGTCTTTAGGTGTGAATGGTAAAAATGACAGCCTTTTTAAAAAATGTCTTAGTCATTTAGGATCATGAAACATGCAAGCCTCCTGGTGCCACAGTGTCATTGGACCTTCACTGATACCTGCCAGCTGGAAGGGCTCTCCCCTTCTTAAATTTGCTAGTTTCTTTTGTCTGGATATCTTCTTTTCTCCATAATTCTCCTCTCATATATGGTTATCTTTAAACACAGGTTGTGTGTTCATCTGTGTGGGTGTTGTAGCCACCACTGTCACTTGTTCTGGTCATTTCATCCGTAGCACCTAATTCAGTGCCTTACACATAACAGTCACTTACTTAATAACTATTTGCTGGATGAACAATGCTTTGATACATCAAGGATTTATTATTTCATCCCTCTCTGTGCTCCTGCTACCAGCAAAGGCTGCCACCCTCCATGCCTTAGTAGAAAGTCTCATATTGTAACTACAAATATTTGCCGCCTAATTACCAGCTTCCATTAATGATTTTATTAATGAACCCAACTAGTCTGATCCTCAGAGAAGGGGTGTACATGCCTTATCAGGAATTACACCTGGCAACCACATGGCACAATGGATAGAGTACTGGGTCTGGATTAAAAAGGACCTCAGTTCAAATCCAGCTTCAGACACAAGTTGTGTGACCCTAAAGCAGGTCACTTAACCTCTATCTGCCTCAGTTTCCATATCTGTAAAATGGGAATAATAATAACACCTACCTGCTAGGCTTGTTGTGAAAATTAAATGAGAAAATGTTTGTAAAATGGTTTACAAAATTGAAAGTATCATATAAAGTATTACTATAAGCTATTATTCTTTCATTATGACTATATTTGATGGCTTTCTAGCCTATTAGGTTCTACTAGATCACAGAATTGAAGGCAAAAGTGGTGTAATGGATAGATCACCGGTCCTGGAGTCAGGAGGACCTGTGTTCAAATCTGGACTCGGACACATACCGTTCACTAGCTGTGTGACTCTGGGCAAGTCACTTAACCTCAAATGACTCACCAAAAAAATTGGTCAATTTTTTTTTAAAAAAAAAGAATTGAAGGCAAGGACCTTCAAGAACCTCATACCAAGGTGAGATATCTGATTAAGATGACATAAAACTAATAATGATAAATTACATCTAAATATTGCTTTTAGGTTTGTTTACAAAATAGTTTCCCAATGACAGCTCTCTGGGGTAGGTAGTGTAAATATTATCATCCCTATTTTGCTGCTGAGGAAATTGCAGAGAACAGAAATGAAAATACACATATTGTCTGGATTGGTAACTAGTCTAAACGTGTTATTAGAGCCTATACAGCTTTCTCAGTCTCAATTATTCACATCCATTAGGCTGCTCCCCTCCAGCAAATTCCTCCCCTTTCCTCCTCATTCCTATTTTATCAATATATTTTCAAAACATCTTCATATTTCTGTCATAAAGACTACTTTATCCTTGACGAAGACTTTTTTCCACACAAAGATTTGAGAATTGACAAAGATATTAAAAACAGAAGCTATAAAATGTTGAGAGACTTGGAAGAAAGGGTCACTTGTACACCAAGTTATATGAATTGAACCATTCTAGGGGGGAAAATAAGCTTTCAGTTATGCAAGAAGCTGTTACTCTTTTCACATCCTGAGGACTCAATAATCCAACTATTAGGTGTATAACCTAGGAAGTCAATGACCAAAACCAAAAAAAAAAAAAGGCCCTAAATATAACAACATATTCATACCAATTAAGGTAAAGGGAATTTTAATTCAGCTTAACAAATATTTATTGGGTTTAATCTCCTTCCACATTATTCCACTGATCAAGTCCCACATTTCTATATGGAAAGAATGAACCTTGGATTTGTAGACATTATAAAATGTATTTCTCTATGGGTTTTTCTCCTTTGGAGGCATGCGTGAAGAATGTTAGCATTTCTTCTTTTGATATGTCCTGTTCCATGTGGCCCATCTTAAGATATTTACTCCTTAGAGGCATAGACTTTTTGCAACTTCTCATACCTAGTAATGAACTTTGCATTCTGTGCTGCTGCCTTCAAAGCTCAAAACACAACCCTAGTATTAATTATTTCAAAACAAAAAATGATTGTTGCTTCAGTATGGAAGTGAAAGGTAAAAACTGTCCTAAAAGGTAAGAAAATGCACCACCTACATATGGGATTTGTCATGGTAATGCCACACCCATCTTTAAGCCACAAACTGTATTTGCTAATGGTGTTTAATATGATTCCATGGTTTTTGTTGTCCATTTATAGTGATGATGTACCATATATCAATAGGGATCTGAAACCATAAAATCCTTTTAATCATCCTGAAATAAGTATATTAGCCTGTTGAAGTTAGTTAATCTGGTTAATTTAGATGGCCTGCATATGTACAGTGGAACAAAGAAAGCATAAATGTGTTATACATGATTTAAATAGTAAGTGATTTTGTATAGAGCAGTACTTTGTAGAACTTTAATCAATCAAAGAAAAACAAACATTTATTAAGTATCTACTATGTGCTAGGCACTATACTAAATTCTGGGCATTCGAAAAGATTCAAAAGAGAGTTCCCACCCTGAAGGAGCTCACATGAGACAATATGTAAACAAGTATACACAACAAGCTATATTACAGTATGAATAGGAAATTAACAAAGGGAAGGAGCTAGAATTAAGAAAGGTTAGGAAAGGCTTCCTGTAAAAGATGGAATTTTAGTCAAGAAATAAAGGAAACCAGGAAAGTTAGCAGGCAGAATTGAAGAGGGAGAGCCTTGCTGGAATAGAAAGACAGCTAGAGATGATGCTAAAGCCAGGGAGGTGGAGTGTCATGTTCATAGAACAGTAGGAGGTCAACACCACTGGATCAAAGATATCATGATGGGCAGTAAGGTATAAGAAGATGGGAAAGGTAGGAGGTGATTAGATTACGAAGGGCTTTCAATGCCAAACAGAGGATTTTATATTCAACCCTGGAGGCAAAAGGGAGCCACTGAAGTTTATTGAGTAGGGGGTGACATGGACAGATCTGAGCTTTAGGAAAATTCCTTTGGTGGCTCAATGGAAGATGTGTTGTAGTGGGGAGACATTTGAGGCAGACAAACTCAGCAGCAGGCTATTGCAGTAATCCAGGCAGGAGGTGATGAGAACTTGCAGTGTTAGACAAGAGAAGGGGGCATATTTGAGAGATATTATAAAGATGAAACCAACAGGCCTTGGTAACAAAATGAACCCGGGTTGAGAAACAGTGAGAAGTTGAGGATAACTCTTAGGTTGTGAGCCTGATGAAATGGGAGGAACTCTATAGTAATAGGGAAGGGGGAAAGGATTTAGGGGGAAAGATGATGAGTTCTATTTTGGATATATTTAGTTTAAGATCTACTGGACATTCAGTCCAGATGTCTTAAAGGCTGTGGGAAATGCAAGTTTGGAAATCAGCACAGAGGTTGGGGCAGAATAGAAATATTTGAGAATCATTAGCAAAGAAATGATAATAAAATTAGGGAGCAAATGGCATCATGAAGTGAAGCCATATAAAAGGAGAAGAGAAGAGGACCCAAAACAGAACTCTAAGGGACATTTAAGGTTAGAGGGTATGATCTGGATGAGGATCCAGCAAAGGAGATTTAGAAGGAGTGGTCAGAGAGGTAGGAGGAGAAGCAGAAGGCAAGAGGGTTGCCTTAAAAATCTAGAGTGAACAGATATCAAGGAGGAAAGGCTGATTAACAGTGTCAAAAGCTGCAGAAAGGTCAAGGAGAATGAGGATTGAAAAAAAGCCATTGGATTTGGCAACTAAACTATTTTTTTGTGAGGCAATTGGGGTTAAATGACTTGTCCAGAGTCACACATCTGGTAAATGTCAAGTGTCTGAGGTCAGATTTGAACTCAGGTCCCCCTGACACAACTAAATTATTAATAATAATTTTGGAGGAATAGTTTCAGTAGAAAGTTAAAGTCAGAAGCCAGATTGTAAGGGATTAAAAAAAGAGTGAGAGGAGAGAGGGTGGAGGAATTTATAGCCTGCCTTTTCAGTTTCTCTGCAAAGGGTAGAAGAGATAGCCAGCATGGATAGAAGGATCAAATGAGAGGGTTTTTTTCAGGATGTGGGAGATATGGGCATGCTTTTAGGTAGTAGGAAATGAGCCAGAAGACCAGGAGAAATTGAAAAGAAGTCATAGAGTGGAGATAATAGAAAGGGCAAATTGTTGAAAGAGATGGGATGGAATGGATATGCTTGAACAAGTAGAAGGATTAACTTTGGTAAGGAGTAAGGTTACTTCTTCATGTGAGACGGATGAAGGAAAAGTTAATAGCAGAAGGTATTTGAGTGATAGATGAGGAAAAGGAGCAAAGAGAAAATTCACAATGAATACATTTGCTGAAAACATATGTCTTTCCCAAAACATAAGGAAAATTTTCTTATAATTAATGGCCCTTGTGTAGAATTCTTCCATGATGGTATCTGAAAAGTTACAATTAGGGAGGAATGAATTGTTTTCTCATCAAGCAGTAATTCAAGATGCCACAAACAAAATTTATATAAAATCTCAAATGTCTATATACCCCCAACATCAAAGTCCATTTGTAAGGGATTATTTCCTTATTGTTGGAGGTCAATATGAAGAGTATGGTAGTGTTGGTGAGAGAAGAAATCACCAGCTCCTCTCATGTTGCCTTCTTCTCCTAGTCTTTTCCTTCAGCAACCTGGAGTGGAATTAGCATTGCCCATCTGCTCTCTCAAAGCTGCAAGTCAGAATTGCTGAAGCAATTGCTGAACTCGCAGGGACTTGGAGACTGAAGGTCTCCCCTCTGCTACTCTCACCAACTGCCTCTAGCCTTTCACACAAGTGTAGGATATTGATTGATCTCTACCAATGAGAAGAGAGAGAGTTCCATACCAACAGGCTTGGGTTACATCTATTAGATTGTTCTGTTTGCAATATTGTTGTGTGGTTTTCATATTTGGGGTTTTCAGAACTAGTAGGCTCATGGTATTTGACTTGTAATTAATGTAAGCTACCACCAGGCGGATAATGATTCATTTGCTGTGCCCCTTCATCTTCTCCCCACCCCAATGACTCAGCGTCCATAGGCATACTTAACTAAGTTCAAGAATGTAACATCTTTCCCATGCAGTTAAACTTTTATTCTTTTCTGAAAAATATGACTACTGAAGCCATAGAGCATAAAAATTAAAGACAATCCATTAGAACACAATCTAGTATTTTGAATAAGAGGCATCATTGTACAATGGAAGGAACACTGGCTATGGACTTGGGAGCATTTGAGTTCAAATCCTGCCTCTAAAACTTTCTATCTTTGACTACAAGCAAGTAACTAAACGATTTTGGGTCTGAGTAAAATGAGGGGTTAGAAAAGCTGGCCTTAGACGTCCCTTCCAGCTGATCTATGATCTAGTACTCTATCATCTGAGAAATATAAAAACTCAGATACAACGAGGGACTTCAATCAATAATCTTTAACTTTGATCAGCGATGGCTTTATCTCACCCCAGCTATTTCCAGCTTTAAAATAATTAACTCAAATTGAACATTTAAAATTAGAATGAAATTCTCCTGGGGCATGTACATGGCTCCTGAAAGCTTTGAGACATAACTCCAGGATAGTTTGGAATCAAAATCCCATTGTCTTTTGCCAACAATCTCAAGCACAGATTTGATGATCTATTTTTAATAATTGATGGGACGGCCTTGTTATTTTCTCTATCTTCTCTTGTCACATACTTGAGTCAGGGTCAAACCCCCTGGGCTTGTCCATAGCTCAGCTCAAGGTTTACTTAAAGACATCATTCTGCAGTTTTGAATGTCACCTAGAATGGTTTTCATCTATATCAGGTTCTCCACTGATTACATCCCCAGTAACTATTAGCTCCCTTTCCTAACAATCTCTACTTTAACATTAGATGTGGCTTGGTATAGGCTTGTTGGGAGAGTGGTGGGGGTGCTGAGGGCGGAGAATGGGAGGGCAGGGGAATGATAATATTCTGGCTACATGATTATCTGTGATTGTGTTTTTCCAAGCAGAAAGGGATAATTTTCTCACGTAATGGAGAGAAGCTCTGCTCCTCCACATACATACACACTCCCACCACCACCACCATTAAGTATCTAATACAAACTACTTTTTGTTTAAGAGCTCTGAATTATAAATCCAAAGCATGCCAGGACATGGTTTTAAAGCACATTTTAAAGAAACTATAAACCTGTTTTAAACAAGAGACATAAAGTACTTTCTCTACACTGCTGTAGAGATTTCCCCATGAGACTCTTCTGACAGGGTAACTTGGTAACCAATGCTTTGGAGTCTAGGCCTGTGAATTCCAAATTATTGCCTGCTTCCCAAATGACCTTCAGTAAGTCTCTGAACCCTTCTGTGCCTCAGCAACCTCTTTGTTTACTGGGGCTTAAAATACTCACTTTCCTTTAAACTTTGTCAGACAAAAGAATTAACTTGATAGATTATCTTAAAAATGATGAGCATGCTGTCTAATGCAAAATCTATTTTTCTTCACTATTTACAATATGAGTTCTATCCAAATCAGTTCCCTTTCCCAAGATTGTCATGGTGCTACACATTTGGCAGTTCTGTGGTGTTGGAATATTCCACCAGAGGAAAGGTTGAGATAAGGAGGGAAAAAATACCCTCATTTAAAATTCAGGCTTTATACATTATTTAATTTGTGAATTGAGATAATTTTGGGCAGATAATGGTGGGAGTAACAAAATAGCATCAATAAAGATAGGTAGCAATATAGTTCAGTAAAAGTCAGGTGTGAGGTCTAACTATATGAACCTGCAGCCTGGAGGCCACATGTGGCCCTCTAGGTCCTCAAGTGCAGCCCTTTGACTGAATCCACACTTCACAGAACAAATCCCCTTAATAAAAGGATTTGTTCTGTAAAACTGGGACTCAGTCAAAAGGCTGTACTCAAGGACCAAGAGGGGCACATGTGACCTTGAGGCCACAGGTTCCCCACCCCTGAATTAAAAAAATATAAATTAAATAAAATAAATACATATACAATAAAATACAGCAAAGATGCTTCCTCATCTATAAAAGCAAATCAGGTTTTATATTAATTTAATATGAGAGAGATGAATAGTCTTTGATTAAATAAAATAATATCTATAAGGCTCTCAGCAGAGTGCCTGGCACATAGTAGCACTTAAATGCTTGTCCCTTTCCCCGCTCCCTCCTTTTGGGATAAAGATGATAGTGAAGTTATCAAGCTACTACTGAATCATTTAAATCCCTTGCCAAAGTTCATTATAGGGGAATTAACTCAATAATTTCCCTAAAGGTGAATGTGCATTTAGGAAGTAAAAGTGTACACCTGCGTGTTGCATCAAAACAAATGATATTTTTTTTTTGGATTTGTAATATGCGTTGCATTTTACATGCTTATGAGATGAATCCTCTGAATTTAAAAGCCCTGTATAACCTGGCCTACCTTCCAGACTTCGTATACCTTCTATATACTCCACATACTCTGTGATCCAGTGACTCTGACCTCAGTGTTCTCTCACAGGAAATCCCTGCATTTTCACTGGCTGTCCCCCACGTCTCTCCCTCCTCAAATTCAGCTCCTGGTTTCCCTGGATTCCTTCAAGTTTCAGCTAAAATTCTTCTGAAGCCTTTCCTAGTCCTTCTTAATGTAATGTCTTCCTTCTGAGACTATCTTCAGTGTTTCCTGTATATATCATGTGTGTTTGCATATTATCTTTCCCCATTCATTTCTCTGTACAACTTGATTGAGAGATAGGGAGCCTGATGCACTGTGCTAAGAGTTCAACAGGGAAATTTTGACTTAAAGCATTTACCAACAATTCTGGCTCTTACATATCCACCACAAAGTACAGCATGAGGGCAATCTAAATAGACAAGAGTTCGTTTATTAAGAAACTTCTTTTCTCTTTAAAAAAATAAACACTTAAACATTTATTTTCTTTCCCTATTATCACAACTCCCCCCCAAAAAAGAGAAAAATGAAACCTTTATATGTATAGCCAAGCAAAACAAATACCAACATTGACCATGTCCAAAAAAATCTATGTCCCATTCTACATCTTGAGTCTATCACTTCTCTGTCAGGTGGAAAGCATGTTTTATTGTCAGTCCCTAGGGGTCATGATTATTTGCATGGATCAGGGTTCTTAAGTCTTTCTAAGTTGTTCATCTTTGTATTGTTTGTATATGAATTGTTTTTGGTGCATTCACTTTAATTCATACCACTTCATTAAAGTCTTCCAAGATTTCTTTTTAATTGTCCCTTTTATGATTTCTTTTTTTTTGTGAGGCAATTGGGGTTAAGTGACTTGCCCAGAGTCACACGGGTAGAGAGTGTTGTGTGTCTGAGGCCACATTTGAACTCAGGTCTTCCTGGCTCCAAGGCTGGTGCTCTATCCACTGTGCCACCTAGCTGCCCCTGTCCCTTTTATAATTTCTTGACAGAAAACAGTATTCCATTCATTCACATACCATAATGTGTTCAGCCATTCCCTAATTAATGGGAGTGTCCTTAGTTTCTAGTTCTTTGATATCACACACACACACAAACACATACACAACAGAGACAAAAGCTGTTACAGATATTTTTATGTATATGTAGAATATGAACCCTTTCCTCTTTTTTCTTTTTTTATATTAATTTATTTTTAATTTTCAACGATCACTTCCATAAGCTTTTTAGTTTTAAATTTTCTCCCCCTCCCTCCAATCCTCCCTCCCCAAGACAGCTTGCAATCTGATATAGGTTCTACATATACATTCCTATTAAACATATTTTCACATTAGTCATGCTGTAAAGAAGAATTACAACTAAGGGGAGGAGCCACAAGAAAGAAGAAACAAAACAAAACAAACAGAAAAAAAAGAGCAAATAGTATGCTTCAATCTGCATTCAAACTCCATAGTTATTTCTCTGGATGTGGATAGCATGTTCCATCATAAGACTTTTGGAGATGTCTTGGATCTTTGCATTGCTGAGAAGAGCTAAGTCTATCAAAGTCAGTTATCACACAGTGTGGCTGTTATTGTGTACAATGTTCTCCTGGTTCTGCTCACTTCACTCAGCATCAGTCTACACATGTCTTTTCAGGTTTTTCCAAAGTCCACTTGCTAATCATTTCTTATATCACAGTAGTATTCCATTACATTAATATACCACAACTTCTTCAGCCATTCCCCAATTGATGGGCATCCCCTTAACTTCTAATTCTTTGCCACCACAGAAAGAGATACTATATTTTTGTACATTTGGGTCCTTTCCCCATTTTTATGATCTTTTGGGATACAGCTCTAGAAGTGCTATTGCTGGGTCAAAGGGTATGCACATTTTTATAGCCCTTTGGGCATAGGTCCAAATTGTTCTCCACAATGGTTGGATCAGTTCACAACTCCACCAACAATGCGTTAGTGTTCCAATTTTCCCACATCTTCTCTAATATTTATCATTTTCCTGTTTTGTCATGTTGGTCAATCTTATAGGTGAAATGTGGTACCCCTGAGTTGTTTTGATTTGCATTTCTCTAATCAATAGTGATTTAGAGCATTTTTTCATATGACTATACACAGTTTTAATTTCTTCATCTGAAAACTGCCTGTTCATATCCTTCTATCATTTATCAGTTGGAGAATGACCTATATTCTTATAAATTTGACTTAGTTCTCAATATAGTTTAGAAATGAGGCCCTTATCAGAGATATTGGTTATAAAAATTCTTTCCCAGTTTTCTGCTTCCCTCCTAATCTTAATTGCATTGGCTTTGTTTGTGCAAAAACTTTTCAATTTAATGTAATCAGAATTATCCATTTTGCATTTCATAATGTTCTTTATCTCTTTTTGGTCATAAATTCTTCTGTTCTTCATAAATCTGACAGGTAAACTATATGTTGCTCTCCCAGTTTGCTTATAGTATCAGTCTTTATGTCTAAATTGTGTACCCACTTTGACTTTATTTTGATATAAGGTGCAAGATGTTGGTCTATGCCTAATTTCTGCCATACTTTTTTTTCAGTTTTCCCAGCAGTTTTTGTCAAATAGTGAGTTCTTATCCCAGAAGCTGGGGTCTTTGGGTTTCTATGGTTTCCCTCTTTTAAAAAATATCTGATTGGAGTGTATGCATAGCAGGGGAATTGCTGGATGAAAAGGTATGCTTAGTTTAGTAACTTTGGGGGCATAGTTCCAAATTGTTTTATAGAACATCTGAACCAATTCACAGCTCCACCAACAGTGCATTAATATGTCTATTTCCCAAAGCTACTCCAATATTTATAATTTTTTTTGTCAGTTTTGCCAATTTGATAGAGGTGAAGTAGAACCTCAAGTTTCTTTAATTTGAATTTATCTAATTATTAGTAATTTGAAACTTCTCCCCCCTCCCCATATAGTCATTGATAGCTTGGAGATCTTCCTTTAGAAAGTTCTTCTTCATATCCTTTAACCATCAGCTGAAGAATGACTTATTCATATAAACATGAACTGATTCCTTGTATATCTTGTTCATGAGCTCCAGACCAGCCATTCCTGGTTCTCTGTGCTTAGCCAGCATGCCTTAGCTGCCTCCTGACTCTGATCCTGTAGGCTCCTTCTCCTATTGGTGAGTCCTTCCTGGAACTTTCATTTTAAGGAAGAACCCCAGCTCAGCCATCCTGACAATTCTTTTGTCTGGATTGGTAATTAAGTGGCTCCTCCCTTTCTTTTCATTGAATTCCCATTGGGAGAGTTTACTTTATATTTCTGAGAAAGAGATACAGAAAGCATTACTCTTCAGATTTATCCCATGAAAACACTATCATAGACTGGGTTTTTCAAACTGCATGTATATTCTAAGATTTGCAGAGATATAATCCTGAAGTTACTTTATGAATAACATAACTTATGACTAATAAATAAAAAATGGTTTGCCACAGTATATCTCTTTGTAGAAAAGAGCAGTCTGTATCTCTAGGCATACTATGATTATGACATTTTTATAATTAGCCTGTAGTAATGCTATAGATAATTACAGTGCAATATTCAATATGAACAAAACACTTAAAATGAGAAAATTTTATGAATATGCACCAGGAGGCCTTCATATTGAGGCCAAAGAATATTTTTACAGTTTTTTTTTGGAGATCTGGGAACTTCACACGGGAAAATTAGGGGAACAATATTATTTGCTATCATTTTTATTGCCAGTAGTATTTAATGATAACAATAAATAAAAAAGGCAAATGCTCCTACTGAAACTATTCTAATAAAATATTGCACCAGAAGGTAAATCAACTTCCTTCTCAGTCATTCTTGATTTGCTGGTGGTCTGAAAACAGCATGAAACCAAACTTGTTGTGTAGTAAATATATTGCAGAACACTATTGACCAGTGAGAGATAATGGCTTCAGATATGAATAGCAGCACGATATATTCTTATTGTAATTGTGCATAGTTAAGTAGGTTGCTTCTTCAAGAAGGTATTTTCACCAGAAATATATTCACTAACTCATGACATTTGAAAGCCATGTTATTAAAAAACACTCTTATTTCTAGGATTTAGTGCCAAAATGGTCCCCTAAATTTTTTTAGATTCAATTTTTAAATTAAAAATATTTCAATTAACAAAATTTATTTTATTTCCCTCCTACCTTCCTCTACTGGAAAAAAAAAAAGGAAAATGAAAC
This sequence comes from Phascolarctos cinereus, assembly GCF_003287225.1. Lineage (NCBI taxonomy): Eukaryota > Metazoa > Chordata > Mammalia > Diprotodontia > Phascolarctidae > Phascolarctos > Phascolarctos cinereus. The sequence goes on from NW_027555847.1 coordinate 357,132,833, forward strand.
GTTTGTAAAAAAATATGTATAGTCAAGGAAAAACAAATTCCCACATTGATTATGTCCAAAAATGTATGTCTTATTCTGAGTCATGATTCTATAACATCATTGTCAGGGGTGGATAAAAAGCTCCATCAATATATGGGAGTCATGCTTTATTGTTTCATTAATCAGAGTTCTTAAATCTTTCAAAGTTGTTCAGCTTTATACTGTTGTTAGTATATATATTTTTCTCCAGATTCTGCTTAACTTCATTCTTTATCAGTTCAAATAAGTCTTCCCAGGTCTTCCTTTTCTTCTAATTTATGATGTGACCTTTAAATTTCAAGTCATATATGCATTTGGTACCTGTCTTGGTATATGATGTAGAGTGTTGGTCTAAATTTAACCCCTATTAGATCACTGCCCAATTTTCCAAATAATTTTTTGTCAAATAGTAAGTATCTAATTCCATTTACTAGAGTTTTAGGGTTTATTGAATATCACTAAGTCTATTTGCTTCTGTATGTTTTATAATAGAACTGTTTCACTAATTGACCTCTATATTTCTTAATCAATAGCATATTATTTTGATGATTATTTTTGTAGAATAGTTTGAGAAGTAGCATTACTAGGCCTCCATCTTTGAAACAATTTCCTTTGAAATTTTTTTTTTCCAGATTAATTACATTATTATTTTTCTACCTCTAATAAGTAATCCTTAATAGCTTGATTGACAGGGCTCTGAACAAGTAAATTAATGTAATATTATCATTTTCATGAAATTGCCATGTAGTACCCATGAGTGATTTCTCCAATTACTTATGTCTGTCTTTATTTCTTTAAATAGTGTTTCATAGTTATATTCACATAGTTACTTAGTGACTCTGATAGATAAACTCTCAAGTATTTTATATATCTTATAGTATTTTAAGTAGAAGTCACTTACTTCATTGCTTCCTGCAGGGTTTTTGTTGATAATAAAGAGGATTGCTAATGGTTTATGTTGATTTATTTAATACTGTGACACTTTGTTAAGGTTATTAATTTTTCAAATTTATTTGTATCTGACTTTCTAGGATTATCTAATTAAACCATATAATCCATAAAAGGATCATTTTATTTCCTCTTTGTTTATCCTTATTCCCTTTATTTCTTATTCTTGTATTATTTCTGTAGCTAACATTTCTAGCACTATATTAACAGTAGTGACACTGGACAATCATTGTTTTGCCCCGGATCTTACTGGAAAGGCCTCCAGTACACAAGATGCTGATTCTTGGTTTTAAATGCTACTTATCGTATTAGGAAAAGGTTATTTAAGTCTCATATTTTCTAGTTATATTTTTTCCAATAGAAACTGACACTGGATTTCATTTAAAAAAAACTCAGCATTCATTGATAGAACTATATTATTTTACCATTCTTACATCATAAATATGATTTTGTTGTAAACTTTACCTAATATAGAACAAACCCTACATTCATGGTATAAATCCAACATAATTCTAATTTTTGGTATGTATGTTGTTGTAGTATCTTTGCTAATGTTTTATTTTAAATTTTTACATTAATATTCATTACAGTTATTAGATGATAATTTTCTTTCTTTTGACTCTACCTGCTTTAGGTCTCAACATCATAGTTCTTATAAAAGAAGAAATTTGGTAGAATCCTTTGTTTTCCTATTTTTATAACCAGTTTAGGTAATGTAGGGGTTAATTATTTCTTGACTCCTTGGAAGAAAGTTGTTTATAAATATATCTAATCTTGGATTTATTTTTCTTGTGGGAGTTCATGCATAGCTTTTATAATGTTTTTCTTTTCTTTTTTTTTTGAGATTGAGTTGAAATTACTTATTGCTTATTTCCTGTTCTGCTCATCTGCTAATTTTCAAATTTTTTGTAAATATTCATCTATTTTAAGTTGTAGATTTTATTGACAAATAGATTGAATCATTTCTAATAATTCCTTTGGTTACTTCTTTATTTCTTGTGAATTCTCTCTTTTCATTTTTGATACGAACAATTAAGTTTTCCTCCTTTTTAAAAATCAAATGAGTTAGATAGCTTGGTGGTGTAAAGATATTAGACCAGACTTCTTGGTGTCCATCCATGTCTCTCAAGGATAACAGATTTCCTTGAGGCAAAAATAGAATAGTGATTAGTGGGAGAATTAGATTTCTAAACTTTGCTCATCACAAGCCAGCTGAATTTCTGAACTAAGTTTAGAAACAAAGAACCATGACTTAGGCAAAAACAGGACAAAATGAATTAACTATAAATAAGATTAATTTTAAAAAGACAGATTCAATCTGATCATTTCACCTGGAAGCTCTAGAATTTGATGTGGCTCTCTAGCTCCTCAAACTCACCTTTGTCAAAGGGCAGGTTCTTCACCCCTGGACTATGGCATTCTTAGGGATTTTCTTTGGGGCTTTTGTTCGGGAGGAGACAAATGGAATTCTTTCTAGTTCACTTTGTTCTATGGTTCTAAGAGATCTAGAAATGCTGTTTTTGATTTCTTGAGGTATAATATCCAGGCTCTTTTTTTTTTACCATATCAAGAAGTCCTGTGATTTTTTTTAAATTTTAAATTATTTTTTATTTTATTCTGACCTTAAGAAATAAAACATAAGAGTAGAATTTTATATTCTGCAACTTACGTGATGTTGTTAATTGCTTCAGCTAGTTTTTTAGTTGATTCTCCAAGTATGCCATCATATCATCTACAAAGAGTGATAGCTTTATTTCCTCACTGACTACTCTCATTCCTTCAATTTCTTTCTTTTCTTTTCTTTCTGGTCTTATTGTAAGAGCTAGAATTTTTGGTACAATGTTGAAATGATAGTGTTGAGAAGGGACATCCTTTCTTCAGCTCTGCTGTTATTGATTTAAGCTTCCACTTTATCCCCATTACAGATGATGCTTTTTCTTGGTTTTGGATAGATTTTGCTTATTATTTTAAGAAAAAAAAACTTTATTTGTTCATATTCTTTGTACTATTTTTAATAGAAATTGGTGTTGTATTTTGTCAAAAGCTTTTCCTGCACCTATTGATATATTCATCTGATTTTTATTGTTTTCTTTACACCTCACACTGTTCTCTATTTCTTGTTTTTTCATAAATTGTTTGTCTATTGGTAAGTCTGATAGGTGCTATGTTCCATGTTCTTCAATTTTTCTTTTAATATCTTTCTTTGTATTTAGGTCATGTATTCATTTTGACCTTATCTTGGCAAATGGTATAAGATGTTGGTCTATGCCCAATTTCTATTACACTGTTCTCCAGCTTTCTCAGCAACTTTTACCAATTAATGAATTCTTATCCACAAAACTTAAGCCTTTAGACTTCTCAAACACAAGGTTACTATAGTCATTTGCTGTTATACATTGTATGTCTACTCTGTTCCACTGATCTACCTATTTCTTAGCCAAAACCAGATAGATTTGAACATTATATAACATAGTTTAAGATGTGGTACCGCTAAATCTCCTTCCTTTATATTTATTTTATTATCTCCTTTGATATTCTTGTCCTTTTCTTCCAAATGAATTTTATTATTATTTTTTCTAATTCAGTAAAATAAATTTTGGTAATTTAATTGGGATGGCATTGAATATATAAATTAGTTTAGCTAAAATTGTCATTTTTTATTATATTGTCCCTGCCTACCTGTGAACTTTTTTAAATAGTATTTTATTTCTTCCAATTACATGTAAATAAAGTTTTCAACATTCACTTTTATAAGATTTTGAGTTTTAATTTTTTTTCTCCCTCCCTCTCTCCCCTCTCACCTCCCCGTCAAGACAGAAAGCAATCTGATATAGGTTATACATGTACAATCATAATAAACATATTACCACATTAGTCATGTTGTAAAAGAAGAATCAGAACAAAAGGGGAAAACCAAGAGAAAAATGACAACAATGAAAAGGTGAAAATAGTATAATTTGATCTACATTCAGACTCCATAGTTTTTTCTCTGGATGTGGATAGTATTTAATGGATACCCATGAACATTTAATATTTCTCCAATTATTTAACTCTGATTTTATTTGTATAAAATTTTAAAAATAATTTTGCTCATATAGTTCTTGGGTTTGTTTTGACAGATGTATTCCCAGGTATTTTATACTGTCTAGAGTTATTTTAAATGGGATCTCTTACCATCTCTTCTTGCAGGGTTTTGTTTGTGATATATAGGAATGCAGATGATTTATATAGATTTACTTCATATGATACTACTTTGCTAAATATTGTTAATTATTTCAACTAACTTTAGTTGAGTCTTTGGGATTTTCCATGTGTATCATCTTATCATCTGCAAAAAGAGATAGTTTTATTACTTCATTTCCTATTCTGATTCCTTATATTTCTTTTTCTTCTCTAATTGCTATTGCTAGGACTGACTAGTCAAATGACTTGAGCAGAAATCTCTCTGAGCCGCAGTTAACTCATTTGCAAGATAGGGCTGCTCATTCTTGCACTGCTAATCTTTGGTTTCATTTTGAAGAAAGCACTTTGTTGAAAGTAATGCACTGTTTTAATGTGAGCTTGCCATGGCCTGGGTTGTCAGCCAAGTAGAGAAAAGGTATGCTTGGGTGCCATGCTAAAAGCTCTGGCAGGGAAGTCCATCTGGAGGGGAGAAACAAGGGAAGTTTCTGTCCAAAGGCATCTTGAGTGATGAAAACAATCTGTTTTCTTATAGAGCCTAATCAGGACCCAGGGCACCCTGGGAAATCAGTGGTTAGGTAAGAAGAGGGCTTTTGCAAAGTGTACAACAGCTAAAAGATGTTGCACTCACCACTTTAAAAGCACAAGTCATGTGCTTTTAAACATCCCATATGCCATCCCAATGGCAATGTTCTACAGAAAAATTCCAGAGGAACTAATGATTTTGATAAAGCAATTAGTATTACTGTAGTACTCTTCTAATTCTTTCTATGGGTATAACACAGAGTAAGTCCTTAATAAATACTTGTTCATTACTCAATAACTAACCTTTATCTAGTATTTTAAGGTTCAAAAAACACTTTCTTCATAGCAATCATGAGAGGGAGTTCAAATATTAGTAGTCCCATTTTCCAGATGAGGAAACTGAGTTTCAAAGAATTATGACTTGCTCATAGTTAATCAGCTAGCTAATATAAGAGCTGGGATTTGAACCCATATCTTTACTGGTTTCATCCCATACATTCTTTCCCTTACGTTGTAATGCCTATGTACCCCAAACTTACAAGTATGTTTGGAAACATTGTCTCATCTGGGAATGCCTATACCACTTCAGAAACACTCCTGTCCAACAATTACTTACACTTTTATGGTCCTGTTGCATCTTGTTAAGTTCCAGAATGCCATTAACACAGAACTAATGTGTAAGATCTCACCACTGCTCCACATGTTCCCATCTGTCAATTAATGGCCTGCCATCCTTCTGAAATTTCTATCGGAATTTATAATATACTCTATAGGAAAATCCTGAAGATTACAGGTCTCTGAATTGCCCATAGCCAAGGCCATCCTGAAACACAACAAAAGAAAAATAATAGTGTTTGTATGTGGAAATATTTCTGCTTCCACAATAGTGCTTTGCAACTTCTCACTCTTGAATTCTGTTAGAGATTAGAAAGTCAACTTAAAACCTGTCTCTAGACCACATCTGAACAGTCAGAGGTTCAGATGAGCCTCTGAGCTCATGGAATCCAATAAGAACTTCAAGGGCAGCAGCTCACTGCCTCTAGCCATAAATGGATTCAGCTATGCAACTGCTAAATAGACTGACTTTGTATAGCTTGAGGCCAAGGGGTATTGAATTGTCTGCTTTATCTGAGGGGCTGCAGCTGTGAACTGGAAACAAGAACTCTACAGCATTCTGTCTGGTTTGTTTACTTCAAAGAAAATGAGTAACTTCTGCTTCTGAGAAAAAAGAAAATCTCTTGAGAGTGGTGTGGAAGACTTCCTTGATATCAATAGACTCTTCCAAGAAACTCTTTCAACAAGGGAAGTGAAAGAAGTTATCAAAACCCCACAAAATGTTTTAACTTAGGGGAAAAGAAGACTCTTTAGGATGTTTTAAATTTTGGCAAGCCAAGTTCCAGACATTTGAAGGATTTTGAAAACAATATTTTATTTCCCCCTCCAATTAAATATTAAGACAATTTTTAGCATTCATTTTTATAAGATTTTGAGTTCTCCTTCTCTCCCCTTCCTCTCCCCAAAATGGTAGGCAATTTGATATACGTCATACATGTTCTATCATGTAAAACACATTTATCCATATTAATCACAGTTGTGAAAAAAAGAAATGCATCAAAAGAAAAAAATGTGAAAAAGAATAAAGTAAATTTTCAAAGTATGCTTTTGTCTGCATTCAGAGTGCATCAGTTCTTCATCTGGATGTGGATAACATTTTCCTTCACTGGTCCTCTGTATTTGTCTTGGATCATTGTGTTGCTGAGAACATCTGAGTCATTCATAGTTGATCATCACACAATGTCTCTGATACTGTGTACAATGTTTTCCTGGTTCTATTCATTTCACTTTGCATCAGTTAGAACAAATCTTTCCAGGTTTTTCTGAAATCTGCCTGTTCATCATTTCTTATTGCACAGTAGTATTCCTTTACATCCATATACTACAGCTTGCTCAGCCATTCCCCAATTAATGGGCATTCCCTCAGTTTCCAATGTTTTGCCACCACAAAAAGGGCAGCTATACATATGTTTGTACATATGAATCCTTTTCCCTTTTTTATGATCTCTTTGGGACACAGACCTAGTTATTACTGGATGAAAGGATAACCACTATTTCTTTGCCCTTTGAGCATTGCTCCAAAATACTCTCCAGAATGGTTGGATCAGTTTACAACTCCATCAACACTGCCTTAGTGTCCCCATTTTACCTCATCTTCCCCAACATTTACGAATTTCCCTTTTTGTCATGTTAGCCATTCTGATAGATGTAGCATGGTACTTTAGAGTTGTTTTAATTTACATTTCTCTAATCAAAAGTGATTTAGAATATTTATAGCAGCTCTTTTTGTGGTAGCAAAGAATTGGAAATTGAGGGAATGCCTATCAATTGGGGAATGGCTGAACAAATTGTGGTATATGAATGTAACGGAATACTATTGTGCTATAAGAAATAATGAGCAGGCTGACTTCAGAAAAACCTGGAAAGACTTGTATGGACTGATGCTGAGTGAAGTGAGCAGAGCCAGGAGAATGTTGTACACAGTAACAGTCATGTTGTGCAATGACCAACATTGATAGACTTAGTCCTTCTCAGCAATGCAAGGATCTAAGACATTTCCAAAGTTCTCATGATGGAAAATGCTATCTGCATCCAACTATGGAGTTTAAATGAAGATTGAAGCATACTATTTGCTATTGTTTTTCTTCTGCTTTGTTTTATTTCCTCTTTCTGATGGTTCCTCTTACTGGTTCTAATTGTTCTTTACAACATGACTAATGTGAAAATACGTTTAATAAGAATGTGTATATATAGCCTATATCAGATTGTACACCATCTTGGGGAGGGAGGCAGGGAGGGAGGGGGAGAAAAATTTAAAACTCAAAAGCTTATGGAAGTGATTGTTGATAAATCAAAATAATAAAAAATTTAAAAGTGATTTAGAGCATTTCTTAATAGGTATGTTGATAGCTTTGATTTCTTCATCTGAAAACTGCTTGTTTATATCCTTTGACCATTTATCAATTGAGAAATGGCTTATATTCTTATAAATTTGATTCAATTCTCTGTTTTTGAAAAAAGGGGCTTTGTCAAAGACACTTGCTGTAAACATTGTTTCCACCTTTCTGCTTTCTTTCTAATCTTGGTTGCATTGGCTCTGTTTGTGCAAAAGCTTTTTAATTTAATATAATCAATTTTACATTCTGTAATGCTCTATCTCTTGTTTGGTCATGAACCTGTAACTCACTTAACGTCTCCTTTAAATATTTGGATGCTATACCACTTGGTATACACATGTTTACTATTTATTACTTCATTGTCTATGGTACCTTTTGGCAAGATGTAGTTTCCTTCCTTATCTCTTTTAATTAGGTCTATTTTTGCTTTTGCATTGTCTGAGATCAGGATTGCTACCTCTGCTTTTTTTTTTTACTTCAGCTGAAGATTATAGATTCTGCTCAAGTCTCTTACCTTTATTCTGTGTGTGTCTCTCTACTTCAAGTGTGTTTCTTGTAAACAACATATGGTAGATTTTGGGTTTTGATCTACTCTACTGTCAGCTTCCATTTTATGGGAGAGTTCGTCCCATTCACATTCGTAGTTATCATTACTAATTATGTATTTCCCTCCCTCCTGTCTTTCTTCCTGTTTGTCCTCTCTCTTTTTTCACCCTTTCCTTCCTCACCAATGTTTTGCTTCTGTCTACTGCCTCCTCTGTCAGTCACTCTTTGCCACTTAAGGTAATATAGATTTCTGTATTCAACTGATCGTGTATATTATTCCTTCTATATGGCAATGCTGATGAAAGTTAGGTTCAGGAGGAGCTAGGTGGCGCAGTGGATAGAGCACTGGCCCTGAAGTCAGGAAGACCTGAGTTCAAATCTGGCCTCAGACCAAATACTTAATACTTACTGTGTGACCCTGGGCAAGTCACTTAACTCCAATTGCCTTTTAAAAAAAAGGAAAAGGAAAAAAAAGAAAGTTAGGTTCAAGTGATGCCTATTGTACAGCCTAACCCCTCATCTTTTCCTCCACTGTAATTTCTTTTTGTGCCTCTTCATGTGAAATAATTTACCCCATTCTACCTCTCCCTTCCTTCTGCACCCAGTGTACTCCTCTTTCTCATACTTTAATTATTTTTGTCATTCCTTCAAATTCACTTTATACCCATACCCTCTATGTATATTCCTTCTAGCTATACTTAGTGGTACAATTTTTGAGAATTACAAGTATCATCTTTTCATGTAGGGATGTAAACAGTTCAGTTCCATTGAATCTCTTTTATTTTTTTTTCCCTTTTTACTTTTTTAGGTTTCTTTTGGGTCTTGATTTTGGAGATCAAATTTTCTTGTTCAATTCTGGTCTTCTAGTTTTGAGAGCTTGAAATCCTTCTATTTTATTAAATGACTTTTTTCCCCCTTGACAGATTATGCTTAATTTTGCTGGGTATGTGATTCTCTATTGTAGTACTATCTCCTTTGCATTCCCGGAATATCAAGTTCCATGACTTCTGATCCTTGAATTTTGCAGCTATGGATTATGTATATATCTTATTAAATAATACAATTTATAAATTTCTCAGAATCTAGAAGCAATGTGGAGAACTATTAATGTAAATTTACTTCTAACCAACAAGGAATTCATTGGTGAAGTGAACATGTCCAGAGGCTTGAAAAACAGTGACTAGGCTCTTTTAGAATTTTTTTTGTTTCTTGTCTCCTCCAGTCAACTTCCCCCTCAATCACCACCCATCTCTATCTTAATTGGTTCCTTTTCTACTGTCTTTGTATATGATCTATCTCCCCCACCCTAAAACAAAACAAAACAAAAACCTTCACTGTATCCTGCCATCCCCTAAAGTTATCAATGTGTATCTCTCCTCACCTCAAATTCCAAGAAAAAAAAGCCTTTTATACTCTTTGCCTCTGTTTCTCTGCTTTAATTATCCTTACTCTTCCGAAGTCTGGCTTCTGACTTCATCATTCACTGAAACCACTCTCTCCAATGTCACCAATGACTCCTTAATTGCCAAATCTGATTGCCTTTTTTTTTCAGTTTTTTTCCTCTTCTACCTATATGCTGCATTTGACACTGCAGACCACCTTCTCCTCCTGGATATTATCATGGCTTTGGGTTTTCATGACGCAACACTCTCATAGTTCTCCTCTTACTTGTCTGACAATTCCTTCAAAACCTCCTCCACCGTCAGAACATCCCAGTTATGCTCTCTAGTTATGGGTGTTTCCCAAAGCTGTGCCCTGAGTGCTCTCTCTCCTTCCATTTCTGTCTCTCTCATTATCCATGTCTCCCTCACTGAGCACAGACCACCATAACAAATATAATAATAATGAAAAAGCTTAAAATATTGCAAGAATTCCAAAATATGACACAGAGACATGATTGGAAAAATGGTGCTAATAGAGCCGCTCAACACAGGGTTGCCACAAACCTTAAATTTGTTTAAAAAATGCAATATCTGAAAAGCACAATAAAGCAAAGCCCTCTTTGTACTTCTTCTCTGTATATTTAACTGAGCTTTGTTGCTGTTTCTGATGATACTATTTATATAGCTGTAGTTAATTGTATATTGCTCTTTTATTTCTACTTTCTTTATAGGTTTACAGATTAAAGTTGGAAGTGACCTTAAAAGTCATATCTTACTTTTCAGGTGTGTAAAAAGAAGACCAACAAGATTAAGTGACTTGTTTTTACATTTTACATGTCATCCTATAGCACTGTGATTTCTTATTTCTTATTGCACAATATTCCCTTACATTAATACAGCATAACTTAGTCATTCTCTAATAATTCAACACATCTAGGATCTTGCTATTACACATAGGGCTTATAGAAATATTTTTGTTAAACATAGGTGTGTGGGCACATTTTTCTGGTCTATATTTTTTTTAAGGTATAATCCTAGTAGTGAGATAATTTGCTGAAAGGTACTTTAAGAAACAATAAGAATTTTGTGTTATTCTTACATCTTCTTTTAGGAAAAGGTTGAACTGGTCCTCAGATCTACATCAATAACTTATGAATGTTCTTGTCCTTTATTTTACAACTGTCCCAGAATTGAATTTTATTGACTTTTTACTATCTTTGTCAGCTCAATTGTTTTAAAATGGTGTTCTAGAATTATTCTAATTTCCATGTCTTTAAATATTAAAGAATTCAAATTTTTTTTTCGTGGGGTTACTGATAATATGTGTTTCTTCTTTCATAAACTACCTATTCATATCATCAAGAGGATGGCTATTACTCATGAATTTATGATAGTGTATTGCAGCTTTTGGATCAGACTCTTATCAGAAATGTTTATTTAAAAGATTCCCTTTACCTCAGTTTCTTTCTTTTTTATTCCAGATATATGGGAGGAGGTATTGTTGTGACAAATCTTTTTTAAAAAATGTATATAATCAAATTTGTAAATCTTGCCTCATAATTATGAAAGATATGAAATTCATTAGTCTTTTATATTTAGATCTTTAATCCCCTTGACATATGTGATGTATTATATGATATATATCTAGCCTCATTTTTTGCCAAACTACTATTGAATTTTCCTGAGGGTTTTAATTAAATAGTAAGGATTTTTTCTTCAGGGTGTTATGATTTTTGGTTGATCTGACACTAGTCTACTGTGTTTGTTTGACTCTGTATCATTATTATCTAATCTGTGTCACTGCTTTATTTTTTCTCCTTTTTCATTCAACAGTAGCTAATTTTTAACACTTGCTACTCTGTAGTATAATTTGAAATTTGGCAATGCAAGTTTCCTTTCCTTTTGTTTTTCACAGTCCCCACAATATTCTTGATATTTTGTTCTTCCATATTAATTTTGTTATTATTTTGGCCAATTCTATAATCTATCTTCTTGGTGTTTTGCTCATTATTCATTAATTTAATAGATTAATTTGGATAATATTATTATCTTTATATTTTTATCACCTAACCATGCACACCAAATAGCTCTCTCATTACGTTATTTTGCCTTTATTTATTTAAAAATTGTTTCATTGTTCTTTTCACACATGTGTATGTGTCTGGGTAGGTTAATTCCTAAATATTTAAAACTTTTTATTGTTATTTGAAATGTGATTTGTTGTATTATTTTAGATAACAATATAGAGAATTTTTGATGTTTGTCTTGCTACAATATGGTATAGTATATATAAAAAAAACTCTTCCCAGAGCCAGAAAAACTTGGGTTCAAGTCTCATATCTGATTAAGTAAGTTGTGGCTATGGTTGTCCTTTGTTCTTGAAAAAGACCAAAATGACATCACTATGCTAGGGTCCAGTTTTAGTGTGTCCAACTGTGGCTGATCAGACCAATATGAGCTTGGCAATGCTCTACCACAAGTCAGGCACAAATAGTCTGTGTGAACGTTTGGGATGGATTCTCCAAATCTGGGCATCCTGCATTTCCTTTGAGATGTTTCAATTCTGCTTTGTTCATAGAGAAAAGCAACTTCTCTGATGTGTGTGCTCCATGTCCCGCCATGCCAGTGTCTCCCATGTTACACAATCAATCCCGAAGTACTTGAGACCTTGAGAATGACCCTATATCGCTTTTTCTGAATGTGAATGTTTGCCCTGTGTGAGTTCTTCATACAATAGTTGTTTTTGCAAGCTTAGGCTTTGCATTTGAACAATGTGGCCAGCCCATCAGAGTTGTGCTGTCTGCAGTAGAGTTTGGATGTTTGGCAGTTTAGTTCAAGAAAGGATCTCAGTGTCTGGTATCTTATCCTCCCAGGTGATTTTCAGAACCTTCCTAAGACAATTCAAATGGAAGGGATTCAGTTTCGTGCCATGGAGCTGATATACTGTTCAGATTTCACAGGCATACAACAATGAGGTCGGCACAACAGCTCTGTAGACCTTCAGTTTGGTAGTCAGTCTTCTCTCCCACACTTTTCTTCGGAGCTTCTCAAACACTGAGCTAGCTCTGGCAATGCATGCATCAACCTCATTATCAATGTGTACATTCCTGGAAAGTACACTACTGAGGTAAGTGAACTTATCCACAGCATTCAAAACTTCTCCATTTACTGTAACCATTGGTTCCACATATGGATGGTATGGTGGTGGCTGCTGGAGCACCTGTGTTTCATTAGGCCAAAATCAGCACAAGCAACAGAGAATTGATCCATACTTTGTTGCATCTCAGCTTCAGAGGCTACATAGAGTGCACAGTCATCTGCAAGCAGAAGATCATGCACCAGCACTCCCTCCACTTTGATCTTGGCTTGCAGCCTTTTTAAGTTGAAGAATTTACCATCAGTGAGGCAGCTGACCTTGATGCCATGTTCACCCTCATTGAAAACATTTGACAACATAGCTGAAAACATCATGCTAAAAAAAGCATGGGAGCAAGCCTACAGCCTTGTTTCACTCCATTGGTGATTAGGAAAGCACAAGAGCATTGTCCCTTATCCAAAACCCAGGCAAGAATGCTGTCATGAAATTGACACATGATGCTGATGAATTTCTCTGGGCAACCAAATTTTGACAATTTTCCATAAGCCCTCATGACTAACAGTATCCAAAGCCTTGTCAGGTCTACACACATTGCATACAGACCTCTGTTCTGCTCCTGCCATTTCACCTGGAGTTGTTGGGCAGCAAACACAATATTGACCATTCCTCAGCCTTTTCTGAAGCCACACTGGCTCTTGAGTAGGTGATCATTTTTCAGGTGGAGGATCAGTCTATTAAGGAGGACTCTGGCAAGAATCTTGTCAGCAATGACTAAGAGATATTGTTGTTATGGTTAAATCCTTGGGATTCATAAGGCATCAAAAATAACCTTCTTTTCCATTGCTTTTCTTCCTTTTTTTCTTCCTTATCGCTCTAGGTTTTTCAGTTCCATTTCTTTTTCCTCAGACTGCACATCAGGGACTGAGATATTAGAATGCAAATGTGCTTCCATTGTCATTGATAAAGAGATTGATTTGTTAAAGAATTGAATGGAACTCTTTCATTTTTCAGCTGTTGGCTACTATCTCCCAGTTTCAATGCTAAACAGTCTTGGAATAATTTGTCTCTGCTGCCAGGCTTTCTATAAACCATTTTCCCTACCCACCACTTCTTGCTATTTTATTAAATAGCAAAAGAAGACCTCAGTGTATTGGGTGGCCTCCTGGGGAAGATTAAAATGAGGACATAGACAAGAGTTATGTAGACTAAAAAAGCATTGATGGATAGTAATTTACACCATTGGAGGCTGTGCCCACAGCAATGAGGGTACAAATATTAAAGAAGTCACTAGTTATTATTAGCATTTCTAGAATGTTGTTGAATAATAAGGAAAATAGACCGGCTTCTTTTATTCTTGTTTTTAGTGGTAAAGCTTCCAATGTTTCTCTGTTACCTGTAATAATAAGTTTTGGATTCAGATAAATACTTTTAATCATGTTGAAGAAATATCCTTCTATATCTATGCTTTTGGTGTTTTAATATAAATGAATATATTTCATCAATTAATTTTTCTGCATATATTGATATATGTTGTTTTGTTTTATTATTGATATGACATCACTATAGTCATTATTTTCTTAATTTTGAATTAATCTTGCATTATATATGTGTGTGTGGATATATATATAATGTATATATATACATCTAACTTGCTCATGATATCTCTTTTTTTATTTGCCAGTATTTTATTTAATATTTTACATAAATATGAATTAATGACATAGATGTTGTATACAGATTGCTGGCTTCAGAGTCAGGATGACTTAGGTTCAATTAAATCTTACTTCTGAAAGATACTGGCCATGTGACCCTGGACAAATCACTTAACCACTCAATGTATTGAGCAACTGTCTAACGTTATTAGTTATAGAGAAGGTATTGATCTGCTTTGGCACAGGAAGTCCTTCAATGGAATGCCTTATACCAAAGGCATCAAACACACAGCCCAAGAGCAGGTGCCCATGGATACCATTCTTGAATGGACTCAAAGAAGATTGAAATGGAATTCAGAAATATTTAACAAAGTAAATAAAATACAATAAAACATAATATAAAATTTACAAATAAATTTAAATGCTGTGGAAAGGGAGGATTGGTGGCCCGGATTCCTATCTGAGTTTGATACCACTGCCCTACATTGATAAAACCAGAAGCCCATTGAAAATTTTAGTAATTACATCTATACCTATACATAAACATATATATGCATTTATATAAATGAATCTGTATAACTTCACATACATATATACATATGTGTTTATGTATATATGTATTTATAAGTATACATTTTCTCTTTCTATGAATTAGACTTCTTTGGTTTGGGGACCAGCACCCTATTTGTCTTATTGGAAGACCTGGACAGAATACCATCTTCCTCTAACTGTGAAGATTATAGATAGTAAAAGAATTACGTGTTCTTAAAAATGTTTGACAGAAATTCTCTATAAACCTATTTGTTTCTGGTTGTTTTTCTAGGGATGAATGGGGTGGGCAGGTCATTAATGGTATATATGTATGTGTATATGTGTGTATACATATGTATCCACATCCACATCCACATCCACATCCACACCCACACCCACACCCACACCCACACCCACATCCACATCCACATCCACATCCACATCCACATCCACATCCACATCCACATCCACATCCACATACACATACACATACACATACACATACATATACACATACATATACATATACATATACATATACATATACATATACATATACATATACATATACATATACATATACATATACAATAAATACATACAGGGTGTTCAAAAAGTCTTAATGCAGTTATGAGATATTAAAATACTATACATTCACACACATACAAGTGTGTATGTATGTGTATTATGCTTTTTTTTTCCCTGACTGTCCCCCATAACTGGAATTCTCTCTTCCCATGACACTGCCTCCTGACTTCCTTCAAGTGTCAGCAAAATTCTCACCTTCCATAAAAGGTCTTTCCTAGTCTCCTTTGGTGCTAATTTGTCCTCTATATATCTTGTTAGCACACATGCTATCTCTCCCTTAGATACAAGCTCCTTGAGGGTGGGGACTGTTTCTGCCTGTTTTTTTTTGTATGTTTAGCACAGTGCCTGGCACATTGTAGGTACTTAATAAATGCTTATGGACTTGAAGACTTGTGTACTTTCTTTTTCTATTATTGGTTAGAAACAATATGGTGCAAATTTCATTTCTTTAATACCCTTTTATTTCATCAATATGCCTCTACTCTCTTCCTATTTCAATCTATCTTCTAGACAGCAGCAGAAGTCAACTATGTTACCATCACTACCCTCCACCTCCATTCAGTTAATGACCTCTCCATGATCTAACACAGACTCCTCTGCTTGGTATTTAAAACTCTTCACAACTTGACCTCTTTTTATCTTTCCATTTTCTTATACTTTACTCCCTAAAATGCACTCTTTGACCCAGCTAAATTGACCTTCTTAGAGCTGTTCTTCACATAAGACCCTCCATTTTCCAAGTGGGTTGGGTTTCTGTTAACTGTCTCTCCTGCTCAAAATGTTCTCTCCTCTTCCTTCTGACTTCTGGCTTCCCAGGCTTTCTGTAAGACTCACTTCAACTTGCACCTTCTGTAGCAAGTCTTTCCAGGTCCTTAGTAGCAATATGCCCCCTTCTCACTTTGTTTTAGAAATATGGTTCCCTCTTGCTTTAAAAAAAATTAGTCTAGTAAATGTTTTTAAATCTTTTTATTGTTTTTTTCCCCATTAGTCAAAAGTACTCTTTTTTTTTTGCAAGATGGAGGAGAGTGAATATGCAGAATTATGATTTCATTAGTGTGGAGAACAACAGATGATGAAACTCCTTTTATCAGTGCAGCCTGGCAATTACTCTGCAACAGATGTTGCAGTCACAGATGGTTCCTATAGCACTGAAGGGTTATGTCTAGTCCAGGATTATAACCTACCATTTTTCAGAGATTAAACTTGAATTTGGGTATTCCTTACTCAGAGGCTGCCCTTTTATCCACTAAGACATATTGCCTCCTATAATTTTATTTATGTAAATCTTGCATTTATCTTGGTAAATTCAGTCCCAGATAGTCTTTGAATTCTTCAGAATTTTGAATGGAATTTGTCATATTTTCATTTCTGCCAGTTTTTTGGTTAATGCTATATAGAAATGCTGATACATGTGGCTTTATTTGTAACTTTATTGAAGCTATTTGTTAACTCAATTATTTTCTTTGTTAATTTTCTAGAGTTTTCTAAGTAGCCCATCCTATGCAAACAGGAATGATTGCCCTGAGAGGATATTGTAGTTGGGGCTATTCTTCAAGTTTACTGGACCCATTTTTCTAGACTTTAACCTCTTCTCTGCAACTTGTTTTCTTCAGTCCCTAGTCTGGCCCTTGGCAGAGCTGTTCACAAATGAGCTGTAGGCGATATCCCTAGTAAACTGCTAGGAAGCCAGTCACCAAGAAGCTTTTTCCCATTTCTCTGATTCGTCCTGGATGCTTATTTCATATGTTGTCTTAAATAGCTGTTAGAGTACTGCTTTTCTGGTCTCCCCCTTCCAAATTTTTGTCTCCCAGGTTCTCCTCTTCTCTATAGCTTTGCCCTTCTCTTCTTGAGGCCCAGAGCTGGTCTGAATCATGGCTTCCAACACACTCTGAGAGTGCCCAGGAAGGCCAGAGGGCCACACCAAACTGGAGTGGCAGTAGGAGAGGGGAGAGACCTGATTTCCCTGAGCAAAGAGGTGGTGAATTGGTCTTCAGTTATTTTTCTCAATAAGAATTACTTGGGGGAAAGTAAGTATAAATATAAATATAAATACACACACACACACACACACACACACACACACACACACACACACACACACATATATATATATATATATATATATATAACTATTATTGATGCTATCCTTCATTTGGAGGGTTTTTTTTTTATTATTTGGGCAAGTGGGTTCCTTGGATATTTGTTGTTCTTCCATATTCTGAGGAATCCTATGGTCATCGTTTTTTAAAGTATGTCTTTTATTTATTAAATCAATGTTTTGGCTTTTAGTTTTTAAAAGTTCTCAACTCAATTTAATGATTTCTTATTTTTTTCCTATATTTATTTCTCACTTAATTTCTACTTTATCTTATATGATAGCTGTAATTTTGTTTATTTTTAGGGTCAACTGGAGCGTAATAAATTTAATTCCAACCTATCATTTTAAATCTGTATGTATTTAATATACTTCCTATAGTCAACTGCCTGTTTGGATTATGCTTCTTAGGCACTTAGTAAGTCATTTTATTATTTTATTCAGAAAGAAATAAAATCTCTCTTACTTGATTGTTACTAATTTAACACCAATCTTTTATTATGCACAAATATCTAGCCACATTTATACACACACACAACAAATGCACACACACACACACACACACACACACATGCAAACAGTGAACATTGTTCTTGCATGTCTATTATTATCTCTATACCTTTTTCAAAAGAACTCAAATATCCAGCCTTCTCCTCTCTCCTGATAAGAGAGTTGTTTTAAATTACTGGCTCTCCTTTCCCTCCTTTTTCCTCTTATTCTTCATCTGTGATAACAATAATCGAAGTGTTCCACACCTCCTTTTTTAAATACTTGGATATATTGTAATTGTTTATTCATCCATTCATTTGCACACATGCACCACAATCATTTGTGTATGTTAATTGCTAATCATAACAACATTGCTATTCCTTTTCCCTTTCATGTAGATACAAAGAAGTATTTGTTAATTAAGCCAAAGCTCTTATAGCCTCATACACATAGATACCTTCTCCTTAAGTCTCTCACCTCCAGGTTTTTGGAGGTGTGCTTTGGAGCCAATGACTGGGCAATTTGTTCAGGAAGTACCATTGCACACCTTGCAGAGTTCAACAAACACTTCTTCGGGTAAAGTCAACAAGAGCGGTTATTAACACAGAATCGGCGACCATGTAAACCAACCTTAGGATTACTGCTCTTGGTTCAGGAAGGGAAAGTGGGTGAGCCAGACATCTAATCATTAAAGCAAAGGGAAAGGAAGGGAAGGGAATATAGATGTATACATGTAAATACATGTATGCTTTGCAGGCCTTAAAGAACTATATATATAAGTGCTAGCTATTATTATTAATCAATACATTAACTTAGTGTAAACTTTATATAGAACTAACAGCACAAAAGTCATTGGTTGCTGTTGTTTCAGTTATTCGCTGAACATCAATTTTCTCAAACTAACCATTTTGGGGGTAAAAGGAAAAGACTTAAGGAGAAGGTACCTATATGTATGAGGCTATAAGAGCAGAATAGCATTTCTATATGTATATACACACACATGTATAGAACATGTATACATACATACATGTATATATGTAGAAAAGTATAACCATATTAATATTATAATAGTAATACTATTATAATTGTATATCTATCTGTATATAATATATACATATATAATATATATGTGTGTGTATATATATATGTATATATATGCGTGTATATATATGTATATATGTGTATATATATATGTGTGTATATATATATATATATATATATGTATGTATGTATTCTCTCAAGAGGCTGATATTTAAAGCTCTTCAAAACATAAAGCAGTTTCTAAGTCTTCCAAATAAGCATTTCACATTTCTTGTTGGTTCGCCACTGTCCAAACAATTCCCAGGTCATTAATCGTCTGGCAAACTGGTCAGAACAATCTTGTTAGCAAGCTTCTCCAAGATCACTGGAGTGGTTGCTAAGGACTCTTTTCCTCATTGCCAGTCAACTCCAACCAAAAGGACTTCTGGATCTATTGGATGCACAAATTTGCCTCCAATCCCACATACAATCACATAACATAGCTACTGATTCACCTAAGATCAGGAAAAAAAAAGTGCAAAAAAGCTGCTCAAAACCTAGATTCAGACTTGCCTAGTTAGGCCACATGCTAATTTAGATGCCATTTGCTTGTAGCCACAGGGCAGCCAGAAGCAGGGCAAATGCAAGCCTCCCTTCCCTGTGACTAAAAGCAGTCCTGACACAATTTGAAGCAAGAAGTCAAGAGAGCGTCCTCCTCTTCTAAATTTCCCCCAAACATCACCTCTTCCTGCTCAGAAGCCATTAAGGGCGTTGACTTGTTATCTCAGAATGCTAAGTCCCCTTGGTACTGATTCAGGCCCATGGCTAGCAGCAGAAAAGTCAGCTTTGTACACGTCTCAATCAATCTCTGTTACATTTAGAGGACAAATAGATCAATAGTTATTAATCATCTCAATCATAAGGTCTGGTATCTTCCTCTGGTATCTTCCCTAACAACCCCCAACTGCCTCAAAATTACTTAGCCTCCAGTTTGAACCTTCTATAAATACTTGGTCCAGTCTAGCTGCTTTTCACATCCTCAGTGCTATTTCCAATTTCTCAAGAAACATAACCAGAGTCATGATGTTAAAACTCCAAATGTGATGACTCCATTGTACTTGGTAGGGAAAAGAGTTGGTTAAAAAAAATCTTTACAAACCTATTCCATCTTTTGTCTATTGGTTGACCTCTTTCCAGTTTCATCTTCAAGTGCCCTTAGTCTGACTTTGTTTATCGAGTTCTCTCCTATTTTTCCACCATTCGTTTCTGTACAATTTCACATATAAGTTCACATTTTAAACTTCTGTTGACTTAGGTTGCCTCCTGGCAACTACATCAAGTTATTTGTTAACTAACGTATTTCTTAGACTTTTTGATCTCATGTTAGCAATTGACTTACAGTGGTTAAACTTCACTATGGAATTATTATAATGAATGACAACGTCCTTTTCTTCATCCAGTTTCTCATTATTGAGCACTCATTTAAGTAGATTAAATGGGAGCTGCTTGAATAGTAGGCAATATTTTTTTTCAATTTTTGTTTCCTTCTAGCTTGTTTTCTTGTTGGTTTTTATCTTTCTTGTAACATGACAGTGATGTGACTATACACAGACAATTGATTCAGGGATTAGCTTCACATCAGTGATGACTTGTTTCCCCTCTGTTAAAATATAACCTATTTCATTTTTGTGATATTATCTGGCACTATATAAATGGCAATTATTATTATTGGTCAATCCATGTTAAAACTTTTTCAATTTGAAAAATCATTAACACACTTGACAAAACAGCCTTCTATGCTTGAACATAGCCAGTTATCATCAGTTGTTCAAGTTGAAGGAAGAGATCAATGATGACACGATCTCCCATATCAGTTATTCTGGAATCATTCATACTAGGCTATGGAATTAATCCCTTGATTCTAGTAGTATTTATCTCCTTAATTTTCATTTTCTTAAACTAACATTAGGCATTACTATTGCACATTAACTGATTTGATGCAGAAGGAAGCCAACCAAAGACAGACATTTTTGTAACTAATTCAATCAATAAACATTTATTAAATGCCTACTATGTGTCAGGCATTGTGCAAAGTGCTGGAGATACAAAAAGAGGCAAAAGGCAATATCTGCCCTCAAGGGACTTACAATCCAATTCTCTCTCTCTCTCTCTCTCCTCTCTCTCTCTCTCTCTCTCTCTCTCTCTCTCTCATACACACACACACACACACACACACACACACACACACACACACACAAATATTCTGCCCATAAACAATGGTCTCTGGGTCTTGTGGAGAATAAGAAAGGTGCCTGCTACAAATTTTACAAATATTCAGTGGGTGGTGCAGTGGATAGAGTGCTGGGTCTAGAGTCAGAAAGACTCATCTTTGTGAGTTCAAATCCAGCCTCAGATACTTACTAGCTGTGTGACCCTGGGTAACTTACTTTACCCTGTTTGGTTCAGTTTCTCATCTGTAAAATGAGCAGGAGAAGGAAAAGGTGAACCACTCCAGTATCTTTGCAGAGAAAACCCCAAATGAGGTCAAGAAGGGTCACAAACAACTGGACAGCGACAATGTTTATTACACTGGTACATTATGTAAAACATTCATCACGTTTGTATGCATATTTCCCTAATTTCAACATTACATTCATCACTAGCTATTATTTATTGAGCCATTATGTCATCTTGCCAAGCTTTTTACAAACTATAAATAGCTGTTAACAGAAGAGAAAAACATATTCTTGAAAGTTGCACATTAAATAACATATGTAAATAAGATAATATTCCCACACTGACTTCAACTTTTCAAGGAGAGATGTGCTGTGAACCTTCTAGCCTAACAACCAAGCAAGAAAAGCACGGTATAAGGTCCAAGGGTGGCAGAACCTTTGGCTTTAGCATTTTAGTAAGACACAATATAATATGTCCATTTAAACTTGAACTTCAGTTAAGATTTCTTTTGAAGTCTGGAGATGGGTCACCGCCTTCCTTTTGCACCTATGACATTTTTCTTGCTCTCACTTCAGTTTCTGGTCTGTAGCGAGGTCCTTCCCTCATACTGTATTGCTGTGTTTGTTTTGTTCTACTGCAAAGGTGAGCAGCTAGAACTGCAGTCCCTCCACTATTCCAAAACCCACACTCACTCACTCACAAAAAATGACAACTACAGGCCGGAAGTGCCATGGATTTTATTTGTTCTGATTGCTGTCTAGAGTTCAACCCTGCTTGCTTCAGACCCAGCAGACAGTGAGACCACAATGGCATCAGGGAACCTAAAAATACCTTTTCTCTGAGTTAGCAGGTCATATTATCTGGACCTACTTTATAAACTATATTACAGAGCAATTTAGGACGTTGAATTTCCTTATAAACATAGATATCTGTTTACAGAAGCCCCTCATTTTTGAAGAGAGCAGCCAGCCATGGTCACAAATTCGTTGGGTACCAGGAAGCCAATTTTTGAAGAGCTGAGGTTGAAGAGCTGAGGACCAGCCAATGATAGTATGATAGGCTCTTCTGTGTCCCACGCCTAAAAGGAAGCAATGGTCTAATGGGATGATGCTCTCATGAAACACAGTTTCTAAGCTGTGTCTATCTTCTGTGGCCTCCTGAATCATCTTTTTTGTTTCTTTGTGCCCCCTTGTATCATCTTATTTTTTTTTTTAATTTTTATTTGGGCTCAAGCCTGAAGGGTTGGGGCTGGAATTCCAATCATTCTACTATGACCCTCCTTTTATCTCCCCCCCATCACCCCAGATCCCAACTATCTTGGTCTCATTAGGCAGATTGACATGATCAATTAACATTTCTTCCTGTTTTCCCTAAGAAAACATTGCAGCCAGTCATGGCCACGAATTTAATGGGTGCCAGGCCCCAGAGAACTATGAGGAATAGCAGTAGAGTAAGACTATGCCATTTCCTTAGGTCAATCCCTGTGACTTCATAGGTTCATGGATTTAGATTTACAAGGGATCTCAGAGGCCATATAATTACTCCCCTCACCCTTAGACACACACACACACACACACACACACACACACACACACACACACACATACATCTTACAGGTGAGGTAACTGAAGCCCATAGAGATTTAGTGGCTTGCCCAAGGCCATACAGGTGGGAAGTGGCTTAGATGGAATTTGAACATGGGTCCTCTGACTGCAAAGTCAATGCTTTTTTCAATGGACCATTATAACTCAGGGTTCAAGCCTGGCTCATTTGTATAAGACTTATCAAATTGTACTATGTTGACTTCCCTTTACTGCTACAGACACCTTTAGACTTTAAAAGTGTACAACTGATTCTTCACCTTCCAAAAAGGGTGTATGCACCCCTGAAGTCAAGTGGTCATTTTCTTGGTGGACGGAAGAGGAAAAGGAATTTCAAGGCAGCATGGCACAGTGGGAGGAGTAACTGTTTCTGAAGTAGGATGACTTGGGCCCAGCTGAGCATGGGCCAGGCACTTGCCTTCCTTGGGCTTCAGTTTCTCATCTTAACGCTGGGGTGGAGAAGTTAGTTGGACTAGAGGTCCAACTCCAGAGCTAAGTTTTTGTTCTTTCCAAGGAAAAAGCAGGAGTAGGCTCCAGAAATTAGCAGCAGAGTACTGATGGCCTCATGATTCTCTAGTACAATGGACAAAAGTATGGCCAATTCAGGAAACTGAGAGAGGCAACAGAAGAGAACCCACAAATAGTACCTTTTCCCATTCCATGAGGGAACTTAACTAGTCTTTTTTTCTTAATTTTTAAAAGGCTTTCAAAAATTTCTCTCTTTGGTGTAGGGTAACAATTTGCCCAGTCATACAGAAAGTACTTAAAATAATGAACATTAGCAAAATGAATTAGGGATGAAGGATTTAGAGAATAGAAGATTTAAGAAGATTTAATTGCTCTCTTCAAAAATCTGAATGGTGGTCATGTGGAAGAAGGATTATAAAATTGATTATGTGTGGCCTCAGTAGGAGGAACAAGGACAAAAAAGATGGAAATTACAGAGAATTCAGAATCAATTAAGCTAAGTACCTACTATGTGCCTGGCACTATGTTGTGCTGAAGTTACAAAGACTGATGGATAAAAGATAATCACTGCTCTCAAGGTAACATTCAAACAGCTATATGCAAATAAGTTATATACAGAATCAATTGGAAATAATCAACAAAGGGAAGACACCAGAATTAAGAGGGGTTAGAAGAGACTTCCCTTAGAAATTGGGATTTTAGTTGGTACTAGAAGAAAGTCAGGGAAGCCAGGAAGTGGAAACAAGGAAGGAGAACATTCCAGGCATGGGGGGAAGCCAGCTGGAGTTGGGAGATGGAGGGGAAAAGCAAGGAGGCCATTGTCACTGTATTGTAGAGTATATGGAATAAGAAATGAGAAGTAAAAAGTCTAAAAAGGCCCAGTTATAAAAGACTTTTATATCTGATCTTCAAGGTGATAGGGAGCCACTAGAGTTTATTGAGTAGGGGGTGACAGGATCAGTGCAAGATATGATCTTGCACGTTAGGTAGAATATTTTGACAGCTTAGTAAAATATGAAGAAAATTGTCAGCTAAGAAGGTAGAAGTGTGTGTGTGTGTGTGTGTGGTGTGTGGGAGCATTGGAAGGTTAAAGGAAGGATGAAAAGGTATGGAAGCCATTGTAGGGAGTGGGATAGTGAGATAATTAGAGAGGCTTAAAAAATTGCCTTATAGCAGTGAGGGCCCAGTTGAAGTTATATAACATAAATTAGTAACAGATCCAAACAATATGGTTTTTTTTTTTTAAATTTTCACCAGCTTCATTCAGTAACATGTAAATAGGGGCAAAGGCAGTGGATGGCAGCAATGACCTAAAGCCAATACTTGTCAGGGAAATAGCAGCAACATGAAAAGGGGGTAAGGATTCAAGAGAAGAGGACAGTGTAGAGTTGAATTTGTTCACTAAGGCTTAAAGGAGAAGAGTCATCTCTTCATGTGAGGGAGAGGTGAAGGGGAAGATAGTGGCAGAAGGGGCAAAAAGAGGAGGAGCAAACAGGGAGTTCTCAGCAAATGGCCACAATTTTTTCAGTAAAGTAAGCAGCAAGATTCTCAGCTGGGAGGGTAGGAGGAAGGGGACTCATAAGAGGTTTGATGAGGAATGAAATGCTTTGGAAGAACCATTATGGTGAGTGGGATAATGAATTAGACAGCGTAAAAGGTTTGCCTAGCAGCAGTGAGGATCCCAGTTGAGGTTATGTAACATAAATTTATAGTAGACTCAGTCATCATGATTGTGATTTTCTCTGCTTTCATTCAGTCACATGTGCATAGGGGCAAAGCAATGGTTGGTGGGAGTGTTCCAAGGCTAAGATATGGCAGGACACAGTCTGCAAGATAGAGTAAGGGAGCAAGAAAACCAAGAGAAGAGGACAACATAGAATTAAGATGGTTCACCAAGGGGTCAAGGTAAGGAAAGGAGGAGAGTGTTGCTAGTGGAAAGGTGATGGCATGGGAGAGAACTGAGATGTTGAGAAATTGGAGGTCATGATGTAGACAAAGAATATGGCTTCATGTTGGAAGCAAAGGGAGAGATGGCATGCCAATAGATTATTATCAGATAAGGGAATTACAGACTTCGTGAATGTGGAAGTAGCACATTTGAAGTTGATGGCAACATCAAGAGGATGACTATCTTTGTATATAGTTGAGCTGGAATGGAAGAGTAGCTCACAAGAAATGACTCAACACTCAAAGGAGGGTGTTTGGGGGTGTATCAATATGTATGTTTAAGTCTCATAGCATAAGGGCAAGAGTTGAGGAGGACAGAAAGACAGTGAACCAGGTACTGTTGTATTATTCAGTAATTTTTCAGTCATGTCCAACTCTTTGTGACCTCCTTTGGGGTTTTCTTGGCAAAGATACTGGAGTGATTTGCCATTTCCTTCTCTAGCTCATTTTCCAGATGAGGAAACAGAAGCAAACAGAGCTAAATGACTTGCTCAGGCTCACACAAATAGTGTCTAAGGCCAGATTCGAACTCAAAAAGATGAATCTTCTTGACTCCAGACCCAGCACTCCATCCACTGCACCACCTAGTTGCCCTAGACATTGGTATAGAAGCATATTATGATAGATTTAGAGCTGGAAGGGACCTTGGATATCATTCAGCCTCTTAATTTAAAAGATGAGGAAACTGAGTCTCACATTAATTGACTTGCCCAGAGTCACACAACTGGTAAGTGTCTAAGGTAGTATTTAAATGCAGATCTTTCTGACTCTAAATCTATTGCTTCATTGATTACACAAGTTGTCGAATCTTCTCTTAGGTAGATATCAAGTCAATATAACAAAAAGTTTCAGAATTCAAATTGTCTGAAAATGATACTGACTGCCTCATGAGGTAGTGATTTTCCTCTCACTGAAAATGCTGAAACAGAGACTAGATGCTAACTGCTTATGAATGTCATGACAGGTAGTCATCCAAAGGGTATGGAGATGGACAGGAAGACCTCTAAGGCCCATTCCTTCTTTGAGAACCTATGCTTCTATGACAGGTTAAGTGAGGCCCATACTTCCACTAAGTCTGTGTAAGCATCCTAAAGCATTTACCCGATTTAATCAGTCCAGTTAACTAACTAATAAGCTCAAAGGAAAAATATGTGTTCTCTCTCTCTACATATATACACACACATGCAAGTATCATGTGTCCACGTGTACACATACATGTGTATATGCAGATATATAGACAAATAGGTATGTATATTTGTTCTGTGTGTGTACATATATATATATATATATATATATATATATATATATATATATATATATACCATGTGAATATATGAATGTTTGTTTGTGTGTGTGTTTTGCTGGGGCCTCCTAGGATCTAAAAGGTTATGCCATCAGAGAATAAGCTCTGGTAGGGCCTATAAACCTGGAAAGTTTTCAAGTATGAACTCAACAATACACTGCATACATCATCTGAGGATTTGCCTACTTTGGTTCATTGCCAGAAAGTTAGACACTGATCCATGATATTATTTGTTTTATAAATAAGAAGAATCTATAAGAATCATTTACAAAGGTATGGAAGGATTATAATATTTATCTACAGAGAGTTTACCTACAGCAATAAGATCATCAGTCCTTGAAAGCTGAAGTGGGTATTGGTATGGATATGGTATAGATACGGTTATTGATATGATATGGATAGGTATACTTTGAAAGACACATGACTCCCTCCATGGGTTCAAATAGCAATTACCTTGTCTTGTTCCACTGTGGAACCTAAACCTTTTGATAAATGATTTATAAAGAATCTGTCCAATATGCTGGGGTCCTTCCCTTGCCATTTACTATTTTTTAGGTAACTGTGTATATATGTATTTTACAGGCTATCTCAAAAAGTCTTAGTGAAGTTTTAAGCTTTAGTAGCTTTAGAAGATACTAAATAGCTAACATTTACATAGATGTTATTATTGTTCCCATTTTATATGTGAGGAAACTGAGTCTGAAAGAAGTGAAGTGATTTGTTTGGGGTCCCACAGCTAGTAAGTATCTGAGGTGAGATTTAAATATGGGTCTTCCTGACTCTAAGTTCAATGCTCTCACCCACTGAACCATATTAAAACACATTTAAGTAAACCTATATACTCAGAGATAGCACGATATAATGGATAGAAAAATCAGAGAATCTTATAAGAACAAAATTTTAGAGTTGGAAGAGATGTCAATGGCTATCCAGTAAAACTTACCTCCTCACCAAAAGAGATGGCTATCATAACATTTCTGACAAATAGCCAACCAATTGCTGATTGAAGAATTCCAATGAATGTAACCATGCCACATGCCCTAGCAAATCAACAAGCTTTTTTTTTGTTTTGTTTTGTTTTTCAGTCATCTTTCCGCTGTGTCCAATTCTTCACGACCTCATCTGGGTTTTTTTTTTTGGCAAAGGTATTGGAGTGGTTCGCCAATTTTTGTTCAGCTCCTTTTACAGATGCAGAAACTGAGGTCAACAGGGTTAAGTGACTCGCCAAGGGTCACATAGCTAGTAAGTGTCTGAGGCTAGATTTGAACTCAGAAAGATGAATCTCATTGATCTGGACCCCACATTCTTTCTATTGCATCACCTAGCATTTATTAAATATTTGATACCTTGCCAGCACTGCGCTCACCACTGGGTATAGAAAGAAAGGCAAATAAAAATAGTTATTGCCCTCAAGGAGCTCACATGCAAAGAACTACATACAAATGTGATAAACTGTATATAATCACAGATAAAAGGCATCAGCATTAAGGGGCACTAAAAATAGACTGTTGAAGAAGATACACTTTTTTTATAAATGTGTTTATTAATTTTTAGTTTTCAACATTCACTTCCATAAGATTTTGAGTTCCAAACTTCTCTCCATCTCTCCTCTCCCCCTACACCAAGACAGTGTGCAATTTGATATGGGCTCTACATATACATTCATATTAAACCTATTTTGACATTAGGCACTTTGTAAAGAAGAATTAGAACCAATTGAAGAAGCCATGAGAAAGAAGAAACAAACAAAAAGAGAGAGAGAGAGAGGAGAGAGCAAATAATATGCTTTAATCTGCATTCAGATTCCTTAGTTCTTTTTCTGGATGTGGACAGCATCTTCCATCATAAGTCTTTTGGAGTTGTCCTATATCCTTGCATTGCTAAGAAGAGACAAGTCTATGAAAGTTAGTTTTGCACAATGTGGCTGTTACTGCGTAGAATGTTCTGGTTCTGTTCATTTCACGCAGCCTCAGTTCATATATGTCGTTCCAGGATTTTCTGAAGTCTGCCTGCTCATGATTTCTTATAGCATAATAGTATTCCATTACATTCATATACCACAACTTGTTCAGCCATTCCCCAACTGATGGGCATCCCCTCGATTTACAATTCTTTGCCACTACAAAAAGTGCTGCTTGGCCCTTTTCCCATTTGTATAATCTCTTTGGGATATAGACCTAGAAGTGCTATTGTTGGGTCAAAAGGTATGCACAGTTTTATAGCCTTTTGGCATACTTCCAAATTGCTCTCCACAATGGTTGGATCAGTTCACAACTCCACAAACAATGCATTAGTGTTCCAATTTTCCCACATCTTCTCCAGCATTTATCATTGTCCTGTTTTGTCATGTTAGCCAATCTGATAGGTGTGATGTGGTACCTCAGAGTCGTTTTGATTTGCATTTCTCTAATCAACAGTGATTTAGAGTATTTTTTCATATGACTATAGATAGCTTTAATTCCTTCATCTGAAAACTACCTGTTCTTATCCTTTGACCATTTATCAATTGGGGAGGAAGATAGGCTTTTCATTGAGACTTGAAAAGAAGCAAGACATTCAAGAAGGTGGAGATGGAGAGAGAATTCCAGGTATGAAGGATAGACAGCCAGCAGAAATGCACGATCAGGAATTCAAATATCTTCTGGAAATGACAACCAGGAGACCAATTTCACCAGATGACAGAGTAGGTATATGGCAGAGAATAGGATATGACTGCAAAGGTAGGAAGGGGCCAGGTTATGAAGGTTTTAAAAGCCAATGACAAGATTTTATTTTCTATCCTGGAGGTGTTGAGGGATCACTGGAGTTAACTGAACTGAAAAGAATGGGGGGAAGGGAGCAAATGGTCATACTTGCACTTTAGGAAAACAACTTGAATAGCTGAGTGGACTAGAGTGGGCAGAGGCTTGATGCAGAGAGCCCAACCAGGAGGCTATTGCAATAGTCCACAAATGAAGCAAACTATTCCATGCTTGGAAAGCTCCAGTTCTCACAGAGCTCTTCCCTCCACTGAGCCCAAGTTTGACTCTTTGCAATTCCTGCCCATTGCTACCAGCTCTTCCCTCTGCAAAGACACAGGAAGATCTAGGTTCAAGACCCTCCACTAACAAATCCTGTCTGTGTAACTCTGGGCAAGTCCCTTAATGTCTCAGTGCCTCCAGGCAACTCTCTAAGACTAGAAATGGCTGAACTTCTGCCAATCTGCTCTGAAGGTAAGAGTTTCCTCACTGAGAGTTCTATACATGGAAGAAATCTAGGTCTAGCACCAAATATGTGTCTGTCTGTCTGTCTGTCTGTCTGTCTATCTATCTATCTATCTATCTATCTATCTATCTATCTATCTATCTTTATATGTGTTGTTCAGTAAGATTCCAGATCTGGTGTGCTATCGACTGTACTACTTATTTGCCCATGACAAATATGACTGATTATTAATGTCAAGTATGTTGTGTATATATTAAAGTAGCCATTTATGTTAGTTATTTCGCAGAGTACAAATACTTTTGTACTTTTTTAAAATATTTCAGCCAAATGTGCTGACTTTGGAAACCTGTTTTTAATTAAAGCCTTTTGACGGAGGTAGAATTTAAGGTGGCTTTGAAGGAAAGGAAGAAAAACAACTATCCCATTTGGGGAGTAAATAGGAGTCAGACAAAAAGTTTCCCTGGCTCAAGCAGGGAGAGAAGGCAGGCCAGGTTGCTGCCGCGATCTTGACATCATGAGTCCATTTAAAAGAACTGTGACATGGAGCTTTTAGTTGTCTTAAATGTTTCCAGGATGGCTATAGACTTCTCAGAAGAACACACTTCTTATCTGTGGAATAAGCTACTAGGGGTGGTTGTGGAATCTTTGCAGATATTTAGAAACAAAAAAGACATAGCTTAGGATGGATTAGCTATAGCTAAATGGAGGCAGGAAGCTGAACTAACATAGCCTCTCAGGGCTCATTCCATCCTTATGGTTCTGCCGTTTGCAGATTGGCAAAGCTCATGCGCAAGTTCATGATGGCTACCATTCCCAGGTTCTCAGTGAGGGTTTGGAGGAAGGGAGGTAGGCAGAAGTCCTATGAGAATACAATGAGCCTGAAAAAAATATTAAACCATTCTCCCACCCCTGTGTACACAAAGCTAGTCCATTATATTTTGCTTAAAAAATCTATAGGGATTCTCCAATCATATCAGTAGCCTGTTCCATAATTAGGAAATACTTCCTTCTGAAAAGATTAAAACCATCCTATTGCAATTTAAGCCAATTTCAATCTGTTCACTTTCCTCCATCAAAGGAAAGGAAATCGAGGTAGCTCTTGAAAACCAGGCAGGCTTCTTTCTGGGTCCTAGGCTCTGGGCTTTCAGATCTGACTAACTGGATCTTCTTCCTTTGCAGACATGAACAATGTCATGAACTGCTTTGTGTCTGAAGATGAAAGTGTAGGTGACCTTGTGCATGTAGGGCTATCTCAGATCTCCTCAACTATTCACTGACTTGTAGAAAATAACATGAAGTAATAGCTTTTCTGTTGGGCCATCCCAAAACCTTGACATCAGATACTCCTGTGGATGCCGTAGCAACTGTAGCTGTGTAGTCATGGAAACAGCCTTGTGCTCAGCAGGCAAGACCAATGAGGATTAGGCATTGCTGCATTCTAACTAAGCCTCCTTGACCTTATAAGAGAGCAAAAAAGATCTGTCTGTTCTTCTGGGTGCCAGTGTCCCTCAGTGGGGTGGAAATCTGCACATCACGTACCTGATTTAAATGTCAGAGTTGGATTATTCAAACAAGCGATTCCTTTTGCTAGTGAAGTGGATTAAAGGGCACAACTGTAAATAGGATGTTGATTTCAACTACCCATGAATATTCCTCAGAAAACAGGAAGAATGACGTGCATTAGAAAGCTTTCTGTCCCTCGGCAGTTTGGAGCAATAAAACATATAGGTCCTGAGATAATGACAGGTTAGAAAACTCTGAGGAATTCAGGGAAATCATTTTCATGTTTTTGTTTGGATTGTTTTTCCTACTTCTAATTAGAAACAGTATCAACTTGCAAACTAATACCTCACCATAGAGTTGCAATAGCAAGAAATAAACTGTAATTCGATCTGGGCCTGGCATGTACCACAATGCAGGAAAAGGCCAATTTTTGTCCTTTTGGGCTCCTTCTGAAAATTGGTCAGTTTGCTCAGGGCAGAAGCCTGCCTGTTATTCCGCATGAGCATATCTATACTTCAGACTTGAAAATATGAAATGCAAAGGCAAGCTTTACCACCCCACACATGAAGAGAGCATAGACAATTCTGGCTTGAGCCAAGCCATATCAGCTGTTCACACATAAGTCATTACAATTTCATAATCCAGAGGCAGTATGGTAAAGCAGACCAAGGAGGTTTCCAAGTTCTGAACAATGTAACTTGCCGCTGTTACTTCCTTGAAATGCTAGAAGTCTCACTCTTGGTCTGGTAACCACAAAGTAAACACTTCAGAATACTAAGCTGTCTATCTTATCACTCTAATAGAGCACCAGCTGCTTAGCTTTAACTTAATTTATTCCTCCTGTCAAAAATCATTCTCCATTTTGTTCTCCAGTTTCCCTCTGGGTTGGTGTCAATCATTAATTGCCTGTGGAGAGGCACGATTTGTAAATAAACTCCAATGTACTTTTATTGAATAATAGGTCTTCTAATGGCCTTATGCCTTTACCTTGGTCATAGGCTGAGTGAAATGAGTAGACCACTTACCAGACAGTGAGCATGGCTTAAGGAAAAAGAGAAAAAAACCCAATGCTCCCTTAGGTAAGGTTGACAAGCACATGGAATTGATCACCCTGTAGCCTGGGTTGTTTGGTCTACCTTTCTGACAAAGCCCATGGAGGAAAGAAGTTCCACTTCCTGTTATTGAAGCTTTTATTTGCTGACTCCAAGATTCCAAGGTGAGAAATTTTTAGAAAGCATTTTTTTCTAAAGTTAACACTTTCATTAGTCATAGATATTTTTCAATCAGCCAACAAGCATTTTTAAAGAACCTACTGTGTGCCAGGCACTGTGCTGGGCATTGGGGAGGCAAAGACAAAACAGAATGAACTTACAGTCTTCAAGGAGCTTATGGTCTATTAGAGAAAACATGTATACATATGTCTGAAGGGTATACAGAACACATACAAATGAGATCCAAGGCTAAGCTGAAGCAGAAAGTATCATTATTTGAGAGAGAGGGACAAGAGAGGACTCATGCAACCCAGCAACAGTAGCACTTGACCTGAATCTTGAAGAAAACCGGGAAATTTGAGAGGTGGCAGCATGGAAGGAGAACGTTCCGAGCACTAAGCGCAGTTAAGTTACAAGTACAGAGATGAGAGCTCTGACCATGACTAGTGAGTCAGGGGGTGTGAAAGAAGGTGCACTCACTTCCACAAAGGATGCCCAGTGATGTAGGGCCAGAAGACGAAAATTGGGTCTATGTAAGTGTCAGAAAACAGATGAGATCTGGAATATTGTGTATGAGGAACAGCAAATAGGCCTGTATGGCTGCATCATGGAGGGTTTTCAAGGTAGTCATGTGGAATAACATCACATGGTAAGCTGAAGCCCAGTTATGAAGTTCCTTAAAGGAAATATTTTGTAGCTGAATTTAGAGATGATCGGGAGTCACTGAAATTTATTGAGTAGGGGGGTGATATGATCAGACCTGTGCTTTTTCTAAAAAATAAAATCCCTTTGTTGCCATGTGAAGGATGAATTAGAGTAGGAAAGATAGAGAAATCAGTGAGAAGGCTATTGCAATAATCCAGGTGAGAGATGATAAAGGTTTGAATTTGGGTGGTGATTATGAGTGAAGAAAATGGAATGTAACCAAGAGATGTTTTGGAGATAGAAGTGAGAAGACATGTCAATTGACTTATGTATGGGGTGAGAGGGAGGAATCAAAGATGATGCTAACTTTATGAATCTGTGTGGCTGTAAAGATGCTGATGCCCGAGACAGAAATAGAGAAGTTTGGAAGACAGGTCATTTTAAGGGGAACAAAAATGAGTCCAACTTTAAACATGTTTTATTTAAGATGCCTTTGGGATATCCAGTTCAAAATGTCTGTTCAATAGGAAGATGGTGATTTGGGACTAGAATTTGGTAGAGAGACTGGAGCTGTCTACACACAGAGAGACAGAAGATAGAGATAGGCATATAGATAGACAGATAGATAATTAATAGCTAGTTTAGGTAGAGATAGAATTGTGATCAGATAAAGGAATTCCAGAGTTCTTAATTATGAAAGTGGAATATCTCTGGGTTATGACAATATCAGAGTGTAACAAAGTCAAGTTATAGTAAAGGTGGTGAAGAGGAGGAGGTCATGGGAGTTAAATAGCTTGAGTAACTAGTGAGGAGAGGGTGAGGGTTTTTTTGAAGGAATATCAGGATATGTTGGCTGTTTGTTGTCCTTCATGCTTGAAAAGGACAAAAATGACATCACCGTTTCAGGGTCAAAGTACAGTGTGTCTGACTGTGGCTGATCAGGCCAATAGGAGCTCGGGCCACTCTACCATAAGCACAAATATTTCACACGAACATTTGGAGTGAAGATGTCTCTAAATTTGTATGTCTCACATTATTTTTAGCTACTGCAATTCTTCTTTGCTCATAGAGCACAGTGTCTTCTTTGATTCAGGCATAACATGCTGGGTGGTCCTTGCCAGTGTCTCCCATGTCTCCCAAACAATTCCAAAGTTCTTCAGAGAGACTTTGAGAATGTGGTAGATGGTAGATGGGAAAGTCTGGAAGTGGCAATAAGGAGCAAGAAGTATTCCATCTTTCCCACCATGACTAGTGAGTCAGGGGTTGTGAGAAAAAGTATACTCAGTTCTACAAAGGATGGCCAATGGTGTAGTGCCATATGAAGGGAGTCAGCTCTGTGTAAATACTAGAAGATATAAGAAGTATGAAAAGAATTCTAAAATGGAAGGAACCACCTGTACCCTAGCCATCCTCCTCATCCCCTTCGCACCAGAACCTTACAGCCTGCCTCCCTGTGGCCTTGGGCTTGGATAGATGAGCTTTCACCTTATCTTGTTTGGAACCAGACCTCCCTGAAGCTTTCTCCATTTACAAACCACATACACTTTCCACTGCACTGGTTTCTGCCTTGCCTTTGTATGTTATCATCCTCTATTAGAATGAAAGTTCTTCAAGAGCAGGAACTGTCTTGCTTGCTTGTATTTGTATCCCTGACATTTAGCACAATGCCTGGCACACAGTGATTAATAAATGCTTATTGATTTGACCCAAGGTTGCAAAGGTAATAAGAGGCAGACCCAGGATTTGAGCTTAGGTACTCTGATTCCCAATCCAGCGCTTAACAAATATTCTCTCATTTGTTTATTAATTAATTTATGGAGGAGTTCCAAAGGCCACACTGGAAATGGCTAGAAAATTTAGAGCAGGACATGGGAAACCAAGGGTAGTGGTGAATGAAGACATAAGAAATGGCAGTAGGGGTTTATGAAAAGGGTGGTGTACTTTTAGGCAGTCTAGGACTTGGTATCATTGGGACTTGGAAGTGGTGGGAGTTTGCTAACCTTTGGGGAATGAGTATGAGCAGCATCTCAGCAGATTCCCTAAGCAGCTTGGTGGATGAAGGACCCTCATGATTCTGCCATGCAGTCTCAGCGTGGTGACTGTCAAGATCAAGGTCTCAATGTCATTTCAATCTTCTTGTGGTGTAGATGAGGTCATGGTCGTGGGACAGTTTGTCTCTCAGTCCTCCACCCTGAATGGTCTGTGCTCTCATTCTTTCTCTCTCAGTGCCACAACCTAGTCTTTTTCTTGCTCTATTGATGAGCGGTTTTTGTTGCTCAGTTTTTATCATGTGTCAACTTAGTATTTTTCCTGGAGTAAAGATGCTTTCCTGGTTTGTATTTGTGGCTGAATGCCTCATGGCATCTGGGACAGCACAATTTGTACCCAGTGAGGAATGCGCTGTCGTCAAATATGCCATACCTGTCAGAAAATAGGCAGGGAAGAGAAAATTTTCAGTGAGATGCAGGCTGGATGAGAACTTCACTCTGAAAGAAGCTGTTGTCCAAGAAGAAAATTTGTGCCTGCATTGCTAAGGGGGTCAATTTGACAGCCTTGAATTTCTCACTGGCACGTGTACTGGATGCTCTTGTGTGAGTGTTAGTATTGTTAAGCTAAATATCATTCAATCCTAACCTCATTTAGCCTCAGCATTACTTTTGGCTTATATGTTATTTCTTAAAGAACCTGAGTTACATCTATCATATAGATTCACTACACATAAAAT
The DNA here is from genome assembly GCF_003287225.1 of Phascolarctos cinereus. Lineage (NCBI taxonomy): Eukaryota > Metazoa > Chordata > Mammalia > Diprotodontia > Phascolarctidae > Phascolarctos > Phascolarctos cinereus. The sequence goes on from NW_027555847.1 coordinate 357,168,919, forward strand.
GATTTAAAAATAAATACCTAGAATATCACTCAACCTAACTCAAGTTTAGATAACATGCACATGTGTGCAGAATATATTCATATATACTAAACTTTCTCTTCTTTCTCCCTCTTAGCACTATTATTAGTGTCTTTTTTGTGAGGCAGTTGGGGTTAAGTGACTTGCCCAGAGTCACACAGCTAGTAAGTGTTATGTGTCTGAGGTCGCATTTGAACTCAAGTCCTCCTGACTCCAAGGTGGGTACTCTATCCACTGTGCCACATAGCTGCCCCATTAGTGTCTTTTTAAGGAAGGAAGGCCTTATGCTTTGGTAAGTCACATTTAACAATTAATGTTGTTAGCAGAGGTTTCCTTCATGTCCAATTAAGTTCTTGGTGCTTATGTTTATCCCTTCTTCCAGCTTGTTACTAGTATCGATATCGGGGCTTAAGAAATATAGTCATTACTGCTGACAGAATAGAGAATTTAGAGGTAGAAAAGATCTTAATGATCAGCTAATCCAGTCTTTCATTTTACAAGTAACTCATAACCTCAAGAAGCAATGTAGCCACATGAACATGAATTCCTCTCTTAAAGCAGAGGTTCTTAACCCATGAGCCCCATATCCACATGGGTGTTTCAATAGGTTTCAGGGAATATATGAACTTAGGGGGAAATATTAAATCTTTATTTTCGAGGAGGCTTTGGGTTTGTTTTTTGGGTTTTTTTTATAATCCTTTGTATTTTATATCATTTAACACATTTAACAACTTGATTCTGAGAAGGGTTTCGTAGTTTTCATCAGACTGCAAAAGGGGATCATGACACAAAAAAGGTGAAGCCATGTCTTAGAAACTTTCCAGTAATAACAACAACAACAACAACAACAACAACTAACATTTATATAGTGCTTATTATGTGCCAGGCATGACACAAAGCACTTTATAATTATTATCTCACAACACTTTGGGAGGTAGGTGCTATTATTATTATCCCCATTTTACAGATGAGGAAACTGAAAGTTTAAAATTACTTGCTTAGAGTCACACAGCTAATAGATGTCAGAGGCCATATTTAAACTCAGGTCTTCCTCACTCCAGACCTGGCACTCCATCCTTGCTACCTCTAATTAAAGCCTCTTTTCTATTACTTCTCTATGCCCACCCAGATTCTCTCCTTGGAAAAATCATAACTGGGCTTATTTTACCTCTCCCCCTGGATATTCACCTTCTAACTCCTATAAGAAAACAAGGAACATAATCAGTATTTAAACATATAATTTTTATTCAGATTAGTAATAAATAGAAATGGGGCTGCTATCCCAAGAACCTGCAACTTATGGAATTGGGAAATTGTTCTCTCTTACTCTCCAGTGAGTGCGTTTTCCTATATCTGTCTCCTCAGAACAGTTCAATTGCAGCTGTCCAAAAATCATGACATCAATTGAAAAAATAAGAGATAAATTCCGGTAGATCAGGGTCTATTGAACAGGTAGGTCTCAGGGAATTTTACTGTCAGCTTTATCCCAGTTCTAGGCCTTGGTTTGCCACTCTCTTTCAGTTGAGAATCCCATCACTGCTGATATCACCTGCTCTGCATCTTCCCACTTGCTTCCTCTACCAAAGTCTTGTAACTCCTGGACCAAGTCAGGAACTTCCTCAGGCACTTACTAGCTGTACTACCCCAGACAAGTGATTTAACTTCTGTCTGTCTCAGTTTCTTCAGTTATAAAATGGGGAAAATAATAGCACCTTCTTCCCAGGGTTGTTGTGAGGATCAAATGAGATATTTGTAAAGTGCTTACAGCAGTAACATGGCACATAGTAGGTGCTTAATAAATGCTTGCTTCCTTCCAAATGTGCCATATTGCTTCCAGATATCAGTGTCCATATCAAAAAAATTGCCTAATACCACTTCACCCTTGTAATGTGGAAAAATGTTGCAAAGACCTTCAAGGCTACTGCAGGGCACTGAGACAACCAAATGTTTTGCAGAGGGCAGAGTACCTACTGTGAGATGTCAGAGTTATTGATGGTTTTTCTAGCTCTGTGGTCTGGACTCTTACCATTCCTTAGAATGGCCTCACTTACCTTGATCTCTCTGAAACAGACAAGCCAGTCTTCTGTTCACTTGTTCTATGTCTAAAGGGCTCAAGTCATTCAACCCAGGTCCTTCTACAGTAACTAGTCTGCTCCTCCCCTTTCCCCTCTTCCCTTTCAATTACCTTCAAGATCTTCTCTTTCTCCCCTAAGACCACAGACAGACAGATGATATTTCAGTCATCATCTTGTTATAGTTTTCCATTTCATCTGTTTTACTAGCACTTAATAATCTCTTAGGCTCATGGGACAAATGCTAAAATTTTGCTTATTTAGCTGTGAAACCTAGGGGAAGCTGTTAACCATTGGATAGTCAGAATTCCCTCTTCTGTAAAATGTGAAGCCAGTGATCCTGTAAGCATTTTTCTTAAATGATATTGCCTAAAGCAGGGGTATGGGCAGCTAGGTGGCCTGCATCAGTACCTGTTCCCTAGTCTATGCTGCTCCTCCTTAGTCACTAGCCAGGAAAACTTTGGACAAATCATTTACCTTCTCTTGGCCCTCATTTCCTCCTCTGTAAAATGGAGTTAAACTACATAAGCCCTAAGGTCTCCTCAAGCTCCACTGCAGCTGGGGTCATCCCCAGTCTGCCTGACCTATGTCTTGCCACTGGACTCTGATGGCTCTGGAGGAGACAGTGAGGCCGATGACTTTGCACAGCCCTGCCTCACTTAAATCCAATTCACCTGCAAGTCACGATATCACTCTCCTGATGTCATTGGTCCTCTTTAAGAACAAAGGATGAACAACAACAAACATTCATATATGTAAAAGACAATGTGACATATAAATAGAGTGCTGGACCTGGATTCAAATCTTACCTCTTTCCACTGACTAGTTGTAATCACTGATAAGACACTTTGCTGTTGGAGCCTTAGGTAACTGCTTATGAATTGTCTATTAAGTTAGAGACAGACTCCGAGCTATGTTAGTGGATATGCAATGATAAATACTTGAAACATATATAATGTTTTATATATTATATTACATTATATTATGTTATGGTAAGTCATGTCATATTAATATAGAAGTGTGTATTTGTATGTGTGGTTTGTCAGAAGACTTGATTTCTGTCTTGGCTTTTCCACTAACTAGTTACATATTGTTGGGCAAGGCAATTAATCTCCCTAAGCTTCAGATGTTTTCACCCACAAACTGAGGAGGCGGGGGAGGAGGTGTCACAGTATAGGGTCTGTAAGGTCTCTTTTAAATTCAAAACTGCATCGCTTTAGACCCCGATTGTGAGCCTGATCTCTTCTGCCTTCCTTCCTTGCCTGGCTTGGAGGCAATGGTGAGGGTTGTTACATGAATGAGCCTCAGCTTTTAGGAGGATAAATATCACCCATTTGTCTTGCATGTCTTTCTTACTTTCTATTGGCTCATTGATCTGATCTAGCTGCAGCCACGGGCACATTTAGTTCAATTCTTCTCATTTTACAGATGAGCAAACTGAGACCCAGGAAAGCTAAGCTATCCATTTGAGGTTACAGAGGTAGAAAGCATAAAAGGCGAGATATGAAACTAGATCCTCCAGCTCCAGAATCAGTGTCATTTCTACTCTACCATCAGTCACACAATTAAGTTCTACTATATGTGTGCAAAGAACTATGGGGGATGCTGGGAACACAGCAGTGAAAACCAGGGCTTAAGGAAACGTGTACTCTCAAAGAGAGGAGGAGACACGTACATGAATAACCATGAAAAGGCAGAATGTGTTAAGCGCCAAAGAGAGGCCCAAACAAAGTACGATGATGAATTTGTAGGAGGCAATTCTTTTATTGCAGGAGGTACCAGTGTGGTGTCAGCACTTAGCACAGTGCTAGGCTATTAAGAAATGCTAGGTGGAGCAGCTAGGTGGTGTAGTAGATAGAGCTCCCGCCTTATAGTAAGGAGGACCTGAGTTCAAATGCAAACTCAGATGCTTGAAACTTACTTGCTGTGTGACCCTGGACAAGTCACTTAACCCCAATTGCCTCACCAAAAAAAAAAAATGCTAGGTGACTGGCTGATTTGAAGGAAGGGAGGAATGTCAGGAGGTAGATGAGAGGAGGGGTAGAATCTATTCTAGGCACAGGAAATCATGTGAATCAAGGCATGGAGAGGCAAAAGGAAGAGATGAGACTTAGGGATGAGGAGTAGCCCATTCTGGCTGAGATGTACAACACCTGTAGTGTGTAAGGAGGCTAGAAAAATAGATAGAAGGAGGATTGTAGAGGGCCTTGAATTCTAGGACAAAATTAGACTTTTTTTTGTTGATAGTGGGGAGCCACTGAGGGCTTTTGAGTAGTGGAATGAATAACACAATCGTAGTAGTGCATTTGGGAAAATGACTCTCGCGGTAATATAAAAAACGTATTAAAGGGGCATAGAGCAGAGTCAAGGAAATGACTTAAAAGGCTCTCAGAATAATTTAGGCAAGAGGTAAAAAGAGACTGAACCAGATTGGTAGCAGCAGGAGTTAAAAGGAGGGGGTGAATCTGAGGATATTGTGGAAGTATAATCAATAATACATGACAGCCAACTGTAACATAAATAGAGAAGCTGGAAGAGAAGCAGGTGTGCTAGGGAGTCAATGAGTTTAGTTCTAGACCTGCTGAGTTTAAGAGGCTCATGGGATATCCAGGTGGAGATAACCAGAATACAGTTGAAAATGCAGGAGTAAAAGCCTAAGGAGATAAAGATAGATTTGGGAGTCCTTTAAATCCGGGCAATAATTAAAGCCTTGCTGTTAATGGACAAGATTGTAAAGTCAGACTCAGAGCTGTGACTAGGGTCGGGGCGAACTTGGTTTTGCCGAGGGTATGGAGGTTAGAGGGTACTGACAACACACGCAGTTCTTCAGTACACCCTATGTCCCCCTTTTTGAATCCCAGGCCTCCAATGGCTTTGTGGGCACTGCTGCCCTTTGCCAAATGGCACCAAACTGCCAACTGGTCCCACTCTTATTGACTATGCTCATGTGTTCTAGTCCTTCTGTCTTCCTTTAAAACTTACATGCCCTAGGCTCCATTCTCTAGGGTTTTCTCTCTATCTCTTTCCAGTTAGTTTGCAAAAATACTTAAAATAGGAAGCAGATTTCTTTTCTGAGGCAACCACCCAATAATGGACATTCATACTGGTGTGCTCATGTCTCTGTATCTTGATAATGGAGCATTATCCTTGTCCCACCCAACCCTTTTTGACTGTTGCAGGTGCACCGTCTTGTTGCTCACCAGGTTTTTGGTAGTATTTGTTATGAGAAAACAACAACAACAGCAAAAGAAAAAAAAACCCACTTAAGACGCTGGGGAAAGCATGTAGGAGGAAATGGTAGGAGAGTAGATCCTTGGGAATTAAAAGCAGCATATAGAGAAAAGCTGGGCAGGATCAAGGAGAGAGCCCTGGACTTGGACTCAGAAGAAAACTGAATTTAGATCCCATTTTCAGTGCTTCCTATCTATGTGACTATGGAAAAGTCACTTAACTCTCCAAGTCTCAGGTTCCTCATCTGCAAAATGGGATTTACTATTTACTTCACAAAGCAGTTGTGAAGTTCAAAGGAGCTAATGTACAGAAAGTACTTTGTAAAAATTCGAGATATATACACGTGTTTGTGTCTATAGATGACAAATAAGTAGACAGATAGATAGATAGATAGATAGATAGATAGATAGATAGATAGATAGATAGATGGATAGATAGATCCTCTACTGTTATTTTTTTTTTAGGGCAGCTAGGTGGTCCAGGAAATAGAATGCTGCACCTGGAGTCTAGAAGACTCAACTTCCTGAGTTCAAATCCAGCTTCAGACACTTACTAGCTATGTGACCTTGGGCAAGTCACTTAACATTGTTTACCTCAGTTCCTCATCTGTAAAATGAGCTGCAGAAGGGAATAACAAACCACTTTGGTATATTTTCAAAGAAAACCCCAAATGGGGTCACAAAGAATCTGATATGACTGAAAAATGGCTGAACAACAGCTGTTATTTTTAATAGAATATGAGCTCCTTGAAAGCAGTGACTATTCATTTCTATATTTGTATCCATAGTGCCTAAGCTCTGTGTCTTGTACATTGTGGATGCATAATAATTATTTGTTTAGTCAGATTGAATTGACTGCATTTAAGGAATGGACAGAAGTATGAGGAGATATCAAAAAAGTGTCCAGAGATAGGAGGATCATAGTTCTAGAGTTAGGGGGAAAAAAACTCAATTGTCCTCCTTTTACAAAGGAGGAAAGTGAAGCCTCTGGAGGGTCATTAGATCACCCAGGTAATAGATAAGTAAATATCTAAAATGGGATTGTAACCCAAAGTTCTTTGACTCTGGAGTCAGTGCCCTTGTCATAAACTCAAAGTACATTTGCCAAGTGTAAAGAATGCTAGGTTTGTAGTTAACTAGGTTTAAATTCTGGCACTGACCTTTAATACCCATGTGACCATGAGCAAGTCAATTAATCTCTCAGTGCCTCAGTCTCCTCATTCATAAAATGAGAGGGTTGAACTACACATCCCTACAATTCCTTCACTTCCTTTATCTACCATCCTCTGAGCTTCCTTTTTCATATGTAGAGCTGCATACATAGATACACAGGAATAAGATAGATATATGGTGTTTGTACATAGATATTTGCATGTTTTTCTACCATTATTAGATGGTGAGCTCCTTGAGAGCAGGGGCTATTTTTGCCTTTCTTTATGACCCCAGTGCTTAATAAATGCTTGTTGACTTGACTTGATAGCACTTCAGTGCAGTTCGATACAACCCAAATGAGGAAAGAGTAACCAGACAGAGGGGACTTTGAGCATTGCCAAAGGCTGAAGTAAGATTGAGAAAGTGGACTGAAAAAGAAAATAGTTGAGTATGGCAACAAGAAGAGTATCTCTGATCTTGGAAGCAGCAATTTCAACACAGTATCAGACATGGAAATAAGATTGAAAGGGAATGAGAGCATAGCTGGAGAGAAGGTTGATAACCACGTACTTTTTCATGAATTTTGGGAAATTATGTGGGGAAGGGGAGAGAGAGAGACAGAGAGAGACAGAGACAGAGACAGACAGACAGAGATGGAGAAAGAGACAGAAACAGAGAGAGACAGAGAGAAACAGAGACAGAGAGAAAAATAGATCTGAGAGAAATACAGAAACAGAGAAAGACACAGAGAGAGAGAGAGAGAGAGAGAATAATTCAATCTACCTTTGTGATGATTGAAAAACTTTTTCGAGTTTGGGAAGAATTATTAAGGAGAGACAATGACTAGTTTATTCCTTTAGGAAATGGCCTCCAACAGTGCTTCAGAAGACTTAGGTTAGATACAGGGAAGACAATTTTTGACGATGAAATGTTCCAAATACTGAAAATATTTCAAGAGTTACTGTGAATGTCTTCATTTTATGACATTCCAACATGATTGTCTCTTGTGAATTCTTTCTGCTTTTGCATTATTTACTGATTTTCTCATTCTTTTTCTTTCCTCTGCCTTCTGTACTCTCTGGTCTTTCCACTTTAGAAAGTCTAATGAATGATGAAGCTCAGGCTGCCCCTGCAGCTTCGCCAGGCTCCAGGCTTTGGACCATGATGCTGTGTGAAATTATAACCTCTAGTTTTCAACTCAGTGCTCTGGTCCTACAATGCAAACCAAGGAAAGTTGAGATGGGTATGTGTTTAGGGGGGATGGAAAGGGATGGTGGAGAGTTGGGGAAGGGATTAGAAAAAAAGACCTACCCTTCTCCATGTACCCAGATTCTTTCTAGTCAATCTTACCCGAAGCAAAATTGTGAAATAAGAAAAAAGAGGTCTTCAGAGTAGCCTCTGTATACCCTACACCCAATCTTCATTTCATTTTCCAACTTCAGGTCTTCAGGCACCTCATAGACATTGTTGCCTTCCAGTTAGCTGCCCTCTCTACTCTGGTACTTTACCTAATCCTAATATCACTATGCTCAAGTTTCTGACCCCTTTCCTTATCCCTGTATCCCAACAAAACATGAATGCCCTATATCCCATTCTATACAGCCTTATTCTCTCTATGTCACATTTTGGAATGGAGTGGAGATGCTTTCTGCCCTTCTCAGACCATAGGTTATCATAGCAATATACACATACATACACATATATATGTATACATAGTGTTATGTATATGCATGTATATGTATGTATACATCTATGTAGAGAGTTCCAAAAGTCTTAATTTAGTTTTATGTTTTAATTACTTACTAAGTTTAATAACTTGAAACTGCACTAACATTTTTAGGATTCCCTATTTATTTTTGGACATGAAAGGAATTTTAGTAAGCATCACCCAAGACAGGGGTTCTTAACCTGGATTCCATATATCTCCAGTGGGTCCATGGATAGATTTTAAGGTGTCTATGAACTTAGGTAAGAAAAAGATCATTTTTGCTAATTTTTAACACAAATTTAGCATTCCCTTGGATTGTGAATGAAAAAAAAATATTCTGAGAAGGGATCTATATACTTTGACAAATTGTCCAAGGGGTCTGTGACTTACAAAAAAGCTAATCCCTCCATTTTGCATATAAAGAAATTGAGGCCCACCCAAAGAGTTTAGGTAGTTTGCCCAAGATGTGACCAGGCCCCAGATCTCCTGATTTTCAGTCTGATGGGCTTTCCACTGTGCATTATATTTGGTTCCTGACTGGTAGGGCTAGCTCTGCTTAACCCATTTAGTCAGTTTGATCATTTTGCCATTGGAAATGCTTATTAAGATTTAGATCTAATCTACTTTGTCTTGGGATACTTTGATGGCTCTGAGGAGAGTCTTGGGTGCAGAAGCAGTGATGAGGATTGTCTCTTTGGGAAAGTAAAATTCTCTCAGACAAAATGAATTCCATAAAAAAGAATTTTACAGTTTTCCCAGTTTCATAGGTTGGAGTTTTTACTCTAAGATCTAAAGGACTATTTGGAGGATGAGGAGAGTTCTCAGTAACAAAGATATTTGGGAATTTTGTCTTCATTTCAAAATCAACAATGTTCTTTTCTATCACAGGATGTGTGTTGTTACGGCAACTGCCCATTGCTTAGAATGGATTTATTGAGTAATGAGTGGAAGGAGAGAAGCAGGGGGGAAGCAGGGTCAGGACTAGACAAGAAAGCATAGACAGAAGTGGAGATTAAGTATTTAGGCAATGTCCAAACTTGCCGTGAAGTAAGAAGGGCAGAAAATGAGACTCGGGATCTCTCTGGCTCTGAGGCAGACAGTCAATGACACAAGCGTACAACTGCTGTCTGGTTGTTGCTTCTAGTCCAGGGACCACCCACCTTATATTTGGGTTTAAAGCACACTTTGTAATGCAGATTAATACGAGGAGAAAGAGAAATGCTATTTCCCTGAGAAAGGCCAGGTTCTGAAGCTGCCAATGGCTGGAAATGAAAACTCGAAGCACAGGTGGAGCTTTTCTGAGGGGTCCGAGCAGTTCTAATAATGTCTCCGTAAAGGTGGCATCAGAATGGTTACTTGTGAAGTTTACTTTAAGCTGACGAAGCAGAAGAGGACTATTAGATTGAGCAAATCAGGGTCCTCCCATTAGCAAACCACTCTATTGTTAACTCTGCTTAGTTGACATGAGTAGTGATTTTACAGTTTATAATAATATTTGTTTCCTTTTGAATGATCCTATACAAAAATAGGTAGGTTGAGTGTCACGTAGATAGAACACTGAGCCTTGACTTGAGAAGACCTGAATTCAAATCCAGCCTCACTCAGATACTTACTAGTTATGTGACCTTGGGCAAGACACTTAACCTCTGCTTGCCTCAGTTTATTCAACTGTAAAATGGGATAATAGCATCTATCTCACCGAGTTAGCATGAGGATAATATGAAATAATATTTGTAAAGCACATAGTACAGTGCCTGGCACATAGAAGGTGCCATGTAAATGCTAGTTGTTCTTGTTATCATTATCATCACTATCATTATTATTATGTTATATGAATGTATTATACATGGATACCTGTCAATAAAAAACACTTATTAAGCAATATACATTATATACATCATAAGTACACATATGCTATAGACACTTCTATAGGCATATATAGGCACTTGTCTGTGTGCATATGTATATGTCTGTAATGCACACGTGCACACATGCACGTAAGTTTACATATAATATGAGAATAAGAAAAGCATCTGTGAATTCATATATGCGTACAGAGATACCACAAGAAGGCAGTAGAGGGATGTATGGTGGGTATGAACAGTCTGCAAAAATAAATAAGTGAATACATAACAAGAAATGTCAGAAAAGAACAGGAATAAATGAAGCCCTCAGGGAGTTCCCTGATAAGCAAATAGGAGAAGAAGATGGGTTGATTATGTGCTGAGTGAAGAATGACTGGTAACCAAAACCTATTATGCAATGAGTCTCCTTTCAATGTCAGGAGAAAAGAGGTAAACTTCCAACATGTTGGGTGAACCCTATGCGGTGAACTGATAGGCAGACATGAGGAAACAGACAAGAGCCGCACAGATTGGGCTGGCATGTATCAGTCACGTTTTCATCACCAGAAGGAACAGGTAGGCTGCGAGGTGACAGCATGGTGCACAGAGGTCTGGGCCTGGAGTCGGGAAGAGCTGGCCTTCACATCTGGCCTCAGATGCTTACTTAGCTCTGTGATGTTGGGCAAGTTACTTAAACTCTGTCTGCCTCAGTTTCCTCAACTGTAAAATGAGGGATAACAATAGCATCTACCTCCCAGGATTGTTGTGAAGATAAAATGAAATAATATTTGTAGAGTGCTTTGTAAACCTTAAAATTCTATATTAAATCAATGAGGTCACAGAACACACACACACACACACACACACACACACTCATTGCAGAAACCTGTTACCAATACACATAAATGCATATATGTAGATATATGCATATGTATAGATATACACATATGGGTATGTGTATATAGTGCTTATCCACACATGTGTGAATATGCATGTGCATGTATGTGTGTCGTGTGTGCAATGCACACAGTTGTTCCCACATTACACATACATGATTATTTAGGATCCTCTTCTCTTCTGTGTAATAAGACTTTGTACCACACTTTTTAATGTAAATTTACATTCTTGCCTTAGGGATGACATGGTATGACAAGACATCTGGCTGACACAACTACATGTGACTGATTCCCTCTCTGCATGTCCTGGGGTACCGTGGGCTGGTACCCACTGTTGCATCTTGCCATGTTGCTCTGGTCAGTTCTGGTCTACACTGCCACCAGAACCCAACTGCTCAGATACCTCTGGGTTATTTGGAGTAGTCTTTTCCTGCTGATCACATAGGTCTTCTTGCACCATCCAGACTGTTCCCCCAGAGCTCCCACTGTAGCTTCAGTGGGACTCAAGCAACCTCTCCCTTACCTCTCATGGACAGCATCCATTCCTCCTGTTTTTCAGAGGAGGGAGGGCTCCATTTGGATTATATTGTCTGTGTGCATGCCTGACAACTTTGGGGTCAGAGGCACTATGTGTTCTTCTGGATGGTGGAGTTGAATGTGGACATTTCAAAGAGAATCCAAGATGCTTTTGTCTATGCCATGAATCAGTGTCACTACATTAGCTACTACTGTCCCACCTGCAATTTTGCAGTCACTACCCAGTTGATGCCCCAGCCACCTCTTGCTGCTATTTATAAAACATGCTAGGGAAACAACGACTGAAAGAGGAAACAGCAGGCCAGATGAAACTCTTTGGTTTCCAAATGCCAAGAATCTCTGCTTTCCCCATTTCTCCTCCCCCTACATTAAATATACTCTTGCGCTCAAGTGGATTGGGAAAAAAGGGAGTAATCTAAATTTACACCCAGTCCAGAGGACATTCAGCAGACTTTCACTGATGACCACTCATGAGACCTATGTATATATTATTGACTAGCAGAAATTGACGTAATTATCATTACCCTCTTAATAGATCATGGGCAGCTAGATGGCACAATTGATAGAGTGCTGATCTTGGAGTCAGGAAGACTCTGCTTTGAGAGTTCAAATCCAGCCTCTGATACCAACTATCCATACAACCCTGGGCAAGTCACTTAGCCTTGTTTGCCTCAGTTTCCTCATCTGTAAAATGAGCTGGAGAAGGAAATGGCAAACCACTCCAGTACCTTTGCCAAGAAAACCCCAAATTGGGTCATGAAGAGTCAGACATTACTTAAAGGTAGGAAATTAACTTAGTAGATCATGATCACAGAGGAGGATGGATGATATTTGAAATCAGGTCTTGAGTACTTCTGAAACAATCCAGGTATATCCTTAGAGGACTGATTGACAGCACCTCCCAAGAAGCATCAGTAAGCAGCAATGGTCAAATGACTGAACATTTATACAACAACCAGACAGACCAGCATATCCAAACCTTTTTAGAGCTAATCTAGAAGTAGTCATGAATTTATAAAAAAGAATGTCCTGGCTACAGATAGTTCCTCTGAGAAAACGTAGTGTATGTGACAATTCTGTCAGGTCATATATTCTGAACAGAATCAAAAGGGTCTGCTTCTGCACACAGAGAGGAAAAACATCATTTAGAAAGCCAGACAAGGAAGCTCAGGCAGTAGTAAGTCAATATGTTTCAATACGGATGACTGCTCTGTATGTACATGCACAGGTATGTGATATATATAGGATAAATACAGGATCATGGATCTAAAGCTGAAAGGAACCCCAGAAGCCATTAATCCAACTCCTTCATCTGATAGATGAGGAAACTGAGGCTTTATTTCAATGTCTACCTTACACTTAGAAAACCATAACTTTAGCACAAGGATTGGCAAACTACTACTGCTGAGCCAAACCTGGCCTGCCACCTGCCATAAGCCAAGAATATTATTTTTACATTTTTAAATAAATCAAAGTTATTTACAAATAGAAACAAAAGACATTCTTAGTCTCTGGCTGTACAAAAATAGACAGTGGTTGGATATAAACCAGACACACCCCTGGTTTAGTTGATTGTTGAAGCAGGCTCATTGATACCCTTTTACTACCATTTTTGTTTCAAATCTTGGGAAAGTCTTATATTAACCAACTCTACCTCCTATAGAAAACAGGAAGAAATGGGAATGGGTGGGGTGGGGGTGGGGTTGGAATGGGGAAAATAATTATTTACTGTATGGGGACAAATACCAATTCACCAATTTCACACAATCAAATTTTTTAAATTGTCAAAAGCATAGTTCATCCTATAATCATATTATAGCAATAAAATGTGTACTCATTTAGATGTATCAGAGAAAGATCCCAAAGTATTTAGTCACTTCAGGATACACTAATAAGTCAATCTGTAAACATTGATTAAGTGCCTACTATATGTCAGTCCCTGTGCTGAGCTAGGAATACAAAAGGGCAAAACATAGTCCCTGTCCTCAAGGAGCTTATAAACTTATGGGGGAGACAATGTGCAAACAAATACATGCAAAGCAAATTATGTACAGGGCAAATAGGAAATGATTAAAAGAGGCACTGAACTTAAGAGGCAGCTAGGAGACACAGTGTATAGGGCACTGGGCTTGGAATCAGGAAGACTCGTCTTCGTGAGTTCAAATCTACCTTCAGATACTTACTAGTTGTATGACCCTGGGAAAATTACTCAACCCTGTTTGCCTCAGTTTCCATATGTGTAAAATGAGCTGGGGAAGGAAATGCCAAGATAACCCCAAATAGGGTCACAAAGAGTTGAACATGACTGAAAAGAATGAACAATGACAACAACAATTAGAATTAAGAAGGGTGGGAAAAGCTTCTTGTAGAAGGTGAGATTTTTCACTAGGACTAAAACAAAGTCAACTGGAGGAAGTAGAGTATTCTAGGCATAGAGGACAGACAGAGAAATGCCTGGAGCTGAGAGTTAGAGTGTCTTGTTTGTGGAACAGCAAGGAGGCCAGTTCCTAGATTAAAGAGTGTTGGGGAGTAAGATGTAAGAAGGTTGGTAAAGTAAGAGTTAGGTTATGAGAATCTTTGAAAGCCAGAGTATTTTGTATTTGCTTTTAGAGACAATAGGAAGCCACTGGAGTTTATTGATTGGGGGAATGATATATTAGGATCTGCATTTTAGGAAAAGCACTTTAGTGGATAAACGGAGAATGGATTGGAATGGGGAGAGACTTTAGGCGAGAAGATCCACCAGCAGGCTACTGAAATAATCAAGATATAAGGTGATGAGGGCCTGCACTAGAGTGGTGGCAGTGTCAGAGGAGAGAAGGGGGTATATGGAGAGATTTTGTCAGGTTAAATCAATAGTCATTAGCAACAGCTTGGATATGGTGGGATGAAAGATAATAAGGAATTCAGGGTGTCTCCGAAGTTGCAAGCCTGAAGGGACTGACTAGGAGGTTGGCATTGTCCTCTACAGAAATAGGGAAGATGGGGGAGATGGTTAAGGGAAGAGATAATAAATTCTGTTTTGGACATAATGATTTTAAGATATCTACTGGATATCCAGTTTGAGATATCTGAACAGCAGCTGGAGCTGCTGAGATTGGAGGTTAGCAGAAAGACTGAGGCAGGAAAAATAAATATGAGAATCATCACCATAGAGATGGTAATCAAATCTATGAGCTAATGAGATCAACAAGTGAAGTAGTATAGAGGACAAAGAGAAGAGAGCCCAGGACAGAATCCCGAGGGACACCTATGGTTAGAGGACATGATCTGGAAATCAGACAAATGAGATCAGGGAGAGTTCAGATAGATTACAGTATGTAGGCATGATGGTGATGAATAGTAGGAGTGCTCTCAGGTTGAGATTCAGCTGGGTATGATTGGTGATTTGAAAAGGGGACCAGGGATTTGAGAGAAGTAGACAATGCGGAAGTTATTTGGTTCACCAAGGAATCAAGAAGGGTAGAAGAGGAGGGAGTAGCTAGTGCAGTAGAGATGGCCTGGGAGGCAGAGGATTAGAGGGCAGGATGAAGATAGAGATAAGAGAAGGCAGAGTGATAGGTGCAAAACCAATGGATGATGGTCAAATAAGGGGATTTCAGAATTCTTGGACATGGGGTGGTACATTTTGTGGGTGATGACAAGATTAAAGGTATGACCATCTTTGCATGTGGCTGAGGAGTGGTAGAATAGTAGCCCATGGGAGGAAAATAGATTGAGGAACTGAGTGATAAAGGTATTTGAGGGAGAATCACTATGTATGCTGAAGCTCTGTAGACTGGGGAGGAAAGAAAAATTGTGAACCAGGTATCAGACTCTTTGAAGAAGAGAAATGACCTAAGTTTCTGAAGACAACAACTTCCAGGATTTTGATTGGGTAGTAGATATGAATCACTTGAACCTCAAAGGAACCTCGGAGATTCCTGAGTAATGAAGGAAGGAGAACCTGGAAATGACAGTGGGAGCATGGAGTATTCCAACCCACCCACCTCAGCCAGTGAGCCACAGAGAATGAATAACGTGTAATTTTTGGTACTTAGGGCAATTTCTATGTACATTTCATTTATTGTCTAGATACTAAGATAGAGGCCATCCTTTGTATTCATGCTCCTATAGTCTTTCTAATGCTCCAACTTGATCATGTCATTCCACTACTCCAAAATCTTCAGTGGCTCTATAGCTATCTGGCCCCAACTTATCTTTCCAATTCATTATCATGCATTTCCCATATTCCCCTGACTCATCAAACTGGCCTAGTTGTGGTTTCCTACATACAACATTCTATCTCCCAACCCTGAGACCTTGCTCAGGCTTTCCTGCAGTCTTTGCAAGTTCTCCTTCACCATCACCTCTTAGAATATCTCACTTCCTTTGAGGTTCTGCTCAAGGGTCACCTTGAAATGGAGGCCTTTTTATTCTCTCAGTTGTTAGTACCCCACCCACTACCAAAATTTTTATGTTTAATTGCCTGTATTCATGCTATTTCCCACCAGTAGAATATATTGTAAAATCTTTGAGAGCAAGAATTGTTTTTGTTTTCATCTTTGTACCCCAGCACCTGGCCCAAAGACTGTTATTTTAACAGGCTTCTAATAATTATTTGCTGAATTGAATTGAGTTGAATTAAATTGAATTTAAGTAATTGAAATTTATATTTTATCCTTTGTAATCTCTTCTATTCCTGTCAGGTTACACATTCTCCCTTAACCATATTTATGAAACATACAGCTTCCATTCTCCTCTTTTTCTTTTTATTTGACCTTTTGTATTAGACTACTTAATCATATGAAGGTTAATGTGGCATAGAGTACAAGGCACTGGTTTAGACCTATTTTCTTTTGTTCCCTTTTTAATTGTTAACTAAATTGCCAAGAAACAACCATTTCAATATAAAAAGAACAAAAAAGCAGGGCACAGTGACACACACCTGTAGTCCCTGCTTCTGGGAAGGCTGAAGCTTATAGAAGGCTTGAGTTCTGGCTAACTCTGATATTTAGTGCATTTTGTAGTTATTTTGAATACAGCTTCTCTCTCTATCATTTCTTCCCCTTCTATCTCAGACCTAACCTACCCATATTATTCTGAATCTTAATCTGCTTTCTCTATTATTCCCTCAGAATTCCATTTTATCATCAAAACTTACCTTTATTTTCAACCTCTTTCATCTTGTAGTGCTTTCATCTTCTTGCAATCATGGAAATCTGCTTCCCTTATAGAAGGTGGCATTCCTGGTCACCCTGCCCAAAATTGAGTATACCTTCTTGTGAATCCTAACAAATTAGACTAGGAGAAGGCATACTCCTTGTTCCTCATTGCCTACTCAGGACCCCTCTACTGCCACCATCACCCAGCACTTCTCTTCCTTTGACATTCATTCTATCCATATCTATCTATCTATCTATCTATCTATCTATCTATCTATCTATCTATCTACATACCTACCTACCTACCTACCTATCGTCTATCATTCATCTAACTATACATAAAGAGAGATATGTGCATATATATATGTTGGTATATCTATGCTTATGTGTGTATATTTCTCAATCACTCTTCACAGATTCTGGCTGCAATTATCTACCTTTCCTAAGAACATTCTTCCTCTTTTCCCCAAGAATTTAGCACCTAGCTGATGGTATTCATTTCCACCCCAACCTCTGTCCTCAGGCTTGAGGAATTCACTATACATGTTGATATTCCCTCAAATACCCTGTGCTCCCAGTTTGCCAACTTCTAGAACTCCAGTGAACTCTGCCTTACATAGAGATGTTCATATCCTTGATTGCATTAGTACTATGGGTTATATCTCTATCATATGAAAGTACATCTAACCACAAACTGCTATCATTCCTTTTCTTCCTTTGGCATATTCCTTTAAATCAAGGGTTTATAAGCTTTGTGCTTCATGTACCCTTTTGGAAATCTGATGAAACCTATGGACTCATTTAATTCTTTTGAATAATGTTTTTAACCATTGGAAGAAATGCTAAATTTCAGTCATCAACTAGTGATTTGTTTTTCCTATTCAAGTTCACATATCCTCAAAAATCTACCTGGTCTGTGGACTCCAGATTAAGAACCTTTATTTCAGATTTCTAGGGGTGGAGCCTAGATGGTAGAATAGAAGAAGCACTACAGCCAAACTCTACCAACATTCCACTCCAAGTAACTTTAAAATAATGATTTAAATTGAATTGTAGAACAGAAGAGCCAACAATAGGTGAGGGTGAGACATTCTCCCAGCTCAAGACAACCTAGGAGGTCAGAAGAAGAGGTCTGTGATGGGGTGAGAATAAGGGTATAGGCTGGCATGGGGCCCATTTGGATGCAACTTCAGGGGTGGGAATTGTTGTGAAAACAGCAGCAGTAGCTTCAGGATCTCTCAAGCTAGAGACAGTAAGAGATCCTGAGTAAGGTAACTTGTCAAAAAGAGATAACAGAAGGCCCCTGTGCTAAAACTGGGTGCAGGACTGGATAATGTTTGGTATTTCCATTGCCTATACCCACTTCTGGGTCACAGTTCAAGGCAGAGAGTCACGAGGAAGCAGGAGCCTTGGGGAGCAGTATCACTTCCAGTCCCCAGGGATCAGGGGCCCTTCCTAGGTAAGAACCAGAGCACAGACCTGGAGAGCAGAGACCACACTTCTTCCCACATAACATCACCTTAGAAGTGCTGAAAACTTCCAAACCCATAGAAATAACACTAAAAACAGGAGTTCAAAAAAGCATAAACCCTGTGACAGTGGCCTTTTTACACCTCATGCTAAGAACAAAATCCAACTTTATCATAACGTTTAAAGTCAGGGAATAGGCTGGAAAAATGAACAATCAACAACAACAAAAGAACCTGATCATAAAAATTTACTATGGTGATAGGGAAGATTAAAAAAAAACTCAGAAGAAAACAATGATGTCAAATTAGTTACAATCAAAGTCCCCAAAGAAAAAAAAATGAATTGGACAAAAGTTCAACAAGAATTCCTGGAAGAGGGTTAGAGCCAAGATGGTGGAGTGAAAGCAGTGATTTGCTTGAGCTCTCCACCAAAGCCTTCCAAATACCTGTAAAAAATGGCTCTAAGCAAATTCTAAAGCAGCAGAACCCACAAAAAGACAGAGTGAAACAAATTTCCAGCCCAAAACAACCTGGATGGTTGATTGGAAAAGTCTATTGTGCCAGGGTAGGAGACGAACAAAGTTCAGCATGGGTGTGCAGGCAAAGAGCAGGCCTCAGCAAACCTGAAGCAGCCCTCAGAGGACTGAATCACAAGTAGCTATGGTGGTTTCCAGACTTCTCAACCCACAAATGCCAAAGACAACTTAGAAGGTCAGTAGGAAATGTCTATGACTGTGGTGAAAGAGAAGTTTGGTCCTAGCCCCAGTCCCAGCATACCTCCAGGGCTGTGGCTGCTTCCACCCACAGACTGAGGGAGAATTGAGTGACTGATCCGACAGGGATTGTAGGGATCTTTTTGCTGGTGCTGAGGCAGGAATCTCTTGCTTTACCTGTGCTTGGATCTGGGTCACAGTTCTGGGTGGCAATCGTGGAGCTTATAGTGGCAGTGAAGAAGGAATCCTCACAGTTCCAAGGCATAAAAGAGTGCTTGTGGTCACTCATAGACCAGAGCCCAGGCCAGGAAAGGAGTAAACACCTGGCCCTTGATCATACCACCTTGGAAGAACTGAAAATTTACAGGTCCCTAGAAGTATCTCTGAAAATAGTTGCACAAAACCCTTAAAGCTTAGGACAGTACATTCTCCACACAGGAAGCAGACTTCTACCTTAACAAAGAAGTTAAAACTCAAATAATTGGCTGGAAACATGAGAAAACTGCAAAAAAGTCAGACCATAGAACTTTCTTTGGTGACAAAGAAGATAAAAGCATACAACCAGAAGACAACAAAGTCTAAAGTCTCCAAGAAAAATATGAATCCATCCCAGGCCATGGAAGAACTAAAACATGATTTTGAGAAACAAGTAAGAGAAGTAGAGGAAAAACAGGGAAGAGAAATTAGACTGATGCAAGAAAATCATGAAAAACAAGTCAATAGCTTGCTAAAGGAGACCCCAAAAATACTAAAGCAAATAACACCTTAAAAATAGCCTAACCCGAATGGTAAAAGAGGTCCAAAAAGCCAATGAGGAGAAGGATGCCTTAAAAAGTAGAATTGGCCAAATGGAAAAGGAAGTCCAAAAGCTCACTGAAGAAAATACTTCCTTAAAAATTAGAATGGAGAAAATGGAAGCTAGTGACTTTATGAGAAATCAAGATATTGTAAAACAAAACCAAAAGAATGAAAAAATAGAAGACAATGTGAAATATCTCATTTGAAAAACAACTGACCTGGAAAATAGATCCAGGAGAGATAATTTCAAAATTATTGGATTGTCTGAAAGCCATGATCGAAAAAAAAAAGAAGAGCCTAGACATCATCTTTCAAGCAATAATCAAGATAAATTGCCCTGACATTCTAGACCCAGAGGGTAAAATAGAAATGGAAAGAATCCACTGATCACCTCTTGAAAGAGATCGCCAAAGGAAAATTTCTTAGGAATATTGTAGCCAAATTCCAGAATTCCTAATTCAAGGAGAAAATATTTCAAGCATCCAGAAAGAAACAATTCAAGTATTGTGGAAACACAATCAGGATAAGATAAGATTTAGCAGCTTCTACATTAAAGGACCAGAGGGCTTAGAATATAATATTCCAGAGGGCAAAGGATGTAAAATTGCAGCTAAGATTCACCTACCCAGTAAAACTGAGTATAATCCTTCAGGGGAAAAAATGGTCATTCAATGAAATAGAGGACTTTCAAACATTCTTGATGAAAAGACCAGAGCTGAATAGAAAATTTGACTTTCAAATACAAGACTCAAGAGAAGCACAAAGAAGTAAACAGGAAAGACTAATCATAAGGGACTTATTAAGTTTGAACTGTTTACATTCCTGCATGGAAAGATGATATTTGTAACTCATGAGACCTTTGTCAGTATTAGGGTAGTTAGAGGGGAAAAAAAATTGATATGTATAGATAGATAAATAGAGGACAAAGGGTGAGTTGAAGACGAATGGGTGATATCTGGAGAATAAAATTAAGAGATGAGAGAGGATTATACTGGGAGAAGGAGAAAGGAAGGGATAGAATCGGGTAAATTATCTCACATAAAACAGACAAGAAAAGGCTTTTACAGTGGAGGGTAAGTGGGGAAAGGGGAGAGGGAATGAGTGAATCTTATTCTCATTGGATTTGTCTTAAGGAGGGAATACCATACACACTCAATTGGGTGTGGAAATATATCTTACCCTACAGGAAAATAGGGGGGAAGGGGATAAGAGAGCGGGGTGATGATAAAGAGGAAGGCAGATTGGGGGAGGGGTAATCAGAAGCAAACATTTCTGAGGAGGAAAAGGGTCAAAAGAGAGAAGAGAATAAATGAGGGGCAGGATAGGATGAAGGGAAATATAGTTAGTTTTCCACAACATGACTATTATGGCAATGTTTTGCATGACTACATGTGTATAATCTGTATCAAGTTGCTTGCCTTCTCAGTGAAGGTGGGGAGGGAGGAAGGGAGAAATTTTGGAACCCAAAGTTTTAAAAACAAATGTTAAAAATTGTTTTTACATGCAACTGGGAAATAAGATATACAGCCAATGGGATATAGAAATCTATCCTGCCCTACAGGAATATAGAAGAAGGGGATGAGAGAAGGGAGATGGAGATAGAAGGGAAGGCAGATTAAGGGAAAGTATGCTGTCTTGGGGTGGGGGGAGGGACAAAATGGGGAGAAAATTTGGAACTCAAAATCTTATGGAAGTGAATGTTTAAAACTAAAAATCAATTAATTATTTTTTTTGAAAGAAAAGAATTCCTAGAAGAACAAAAAAAAGTTTCAAAGTCAAATAAGAATGATGAAGGAAAAATGGATAAAGAAATAAGAAAAAGAGAAGAAAATTGTGAAAAGACAATTAACTGCTTAATAAAAGAAGCACACAAAATACTGAAGAAAATAATACCTTAAAAAGTAAAGTTGACTAAATGGTAAAAGAGGTACAAAAATTCACTGGTGAAGAAGAAAAAAAACCAGAATTTTTGAAAAAGAATTGGAACAACTTAAAAATAGATTAAAACCTCACTAAAGAAAATAATTTATTAAAAATTAGAATTGGACAATTGGAAGCTAATGACTCCATCAGACATTAAGAAACAATAAAACAAAGGCAAAAGAATACAAAAAGAAGAAAATAGGAAATATTTCATTGAGAAAAGAACTAACATGGAAAATAGATCCAGGAGAGATAATTTTAAAACTATTAAACTACCTGAAAGCCATGCTCAAAGAAAGATCCTACAAATCATATTTCTTTTTTTTCTTTCTTTTTTTTTTTTAGGCAATTGAGGTTAAGTGACTTACCCAGGTTCACACAGCTAGT
The DNA here is from genome assembly GCF_003287225.1 of Phascolarctos cinereus. NCBI lineage: Eukaryota > Metazoa > Chordata > Mammalia > Diprotodontia > Phascolarctidae > Phascolarctos > Phascolarctos cinereus. The sequence goes on from NW_027555847.1 coordinate 357,190,810, forward strand.
AAATGTTAAGTGTTTAGTCTGAGGCTGGATTTGAACTCAGGTCTTCCTGACTGCAGGGCTGGTGCTCTATCCACTGTGCCACCTAGCTGCCCCCTAAAAATCATATTTCAAGAAATTATAAAGGAAAACTGTCCTGATATTTAGAACCAGAGTGTAAAATAGGTATTGAAAGAATTCACCAATCACCACCTAAAAGAGATCCCAAAATGAAAACTCCCGAGAATATTATAGCCAAATTCCAGAGCTCCCAGGTCAAGAGAAAATAATTCAATCATTAAGGAAAAAAAAATATTCAAATATCATGGAGATACAGTCAGCAACACACAAGATATAGCAGCAATCATGTAAAGGGAGCAGAGGATTTACAATATGATATTCCAGAAGGCAAATTAGCTAGGACTACAAGCAAGAATCTTCTACCCAACAAAACTGAGTAGAATCTTTTAGGGGGGGAAATGGACATTTAAGTAAATAGAGGACTTTCAAGCATTCCTGATGAAAATACCAAAGATGAATGGAAAATTTTATTTTCAAATACAAGACTCAAGAGAAACATAAAAAGAAAAAAAAAACACAAAAAACAAAAAGAAAAAAACATAGAAAACATAAAAGAAAGAAAAATCATAACAGACTCAATAACATAAAAATGTTTATAATCACATATGAAAACATGATATATGCAACTCCTAAAAACATTACTATCAGGGCAGTTATAAGGATTCTACATAAATGAATGGCATGAAAATGAGTTTATTATGTTGGACTGACCTAAAAAATGAATAAATGAGAAACTGCCCGAATTAAGAGAAGAGGTAATATAACATCTAAATAACCCTATGTTAGAAAAAGAAATTGAACAAGCCATAAATGAGCTGTCTAAGAAAAAGATCTCCAGGACCCAGATAAACTAGGTCCACTGGACAGAAGGATATATTAAGTATCTCAAGGTTAATTCACTTTCCTTAGCTGTTATCATGGCAGGGATGAAAAAGGGAAGAGAACCTGTAGGCTCTCATTCAGTGACCCTCGAGCTGAAAACACCAAGCCTTGATGAATCTCTGCAGGTAGTTGTCAGAAAATGATGGATTGTGCGTTGGTTTTCTGAATTCTTTGGAAGAAAGATTGCATGCTAACCTAGCCAAATACATGAATCACTGAATTTCCAGTAACAACAAGTAATAAAATTTGAAAATACAATACCTCTCCACTCCAAAAATGTAGGACAGAAAGTGAAAAAGTGGAAAACCCCTGTTTAAAATAACTATAATAATTATTCAATCAGTAAACATGTATTAAGCCTCCCTTTTGTAAAGAGCCCAAGACTAGGTGCTGATGAAGATGCAATGTATAACTAAGGCATGGTCCCCATCCTCAAAGTCCTCATACTCCTTTCAACTAGTTTAGCAATCCAGATAAATCTATTAAACTATGTTGTATGAAGGCTTTAAGTAAACAGGAGCTGCAAGTTTATTTGAATTCAAACTTCCACATGAAGTGACAAGATGCCTGAGCAACACGGAGTGTTTTTCCCAGGTTGTCAGAGGTGATCTTGAATATGTTGTGTATGTGCTCTACAGTCTAAATAAGGAAGATCAGCATTCACTGTAACAGCTTTCATTCCCTTGGAGTTCTTCAGTGAACTTTGGGATGTCAGAAATTGCTGCTAAAATAGCTACTGAATATTTCAACAATGAGATTTGGGGAGCGACATACATCAGGCTTTCAGTCCAGAGAACCAGAAGATCATCCAATTAAAATCTAAGAAACATCTGAGGCCACCCAGTCCAACACCTTCATTTTACAGATGAGGAAACTGAGAGCCAGGGAAGTTGTATTTTTTCAACATCACCCAGAGAAGGGGTAAAGGAATAAGCTCTTAGATAGTGCTTACTATGTGGTATAGATACTATGCTAATAGCTTTTTATTTTTATAAATGCTATCCAATTTTATTCTCTGAACAACTCTGGAAGGTAGGTGTTCTCGTTATCTCCATTTTACAGTTGAGGAAATTGAGGCAAACAGAGGTTAAGTGACTTTCCCAGGATCACATAGCTAGTAAGTTTCTGAGGTCAAATTTGAACTTAGCTCTTTCTCGTTCCAGGTTTAATAGTGTATCCACACAGAGAGTGTCAAAAGTACACTAGAGCCAGGTCCTTTGACTACAGAGCCATCGATCTTTCTTCTGTACCATGCTGCCTCAATAATACTCTGTTCCTGTCTTCATCTGGCTTCCTGTTTCCCTAGCTGTGTAAAAAGTAGAAACTGTCTACTCTCATGCTGGTGATGTGCAGGATTTTCAAGCAAGAGCCAAAGCTCTCTTTATGAGAAAGAACTATAATCCTGAGATAAAGTTTTCTGAACTGCAGACCCCACAGTTACCCCCGAGAAGCAAAGCGCTTCAACTCAGTCACATTGTGAGTTGGAAAGATTGCTAAACTTTTTCATTACCAAGTAAAGAATGTATAAGGGTGGCTAACCATGGCTTTGGCATCAACCAAGAGAGTTTGGAAGAACTTCTGGGTAGGGGAAGAGGGATGAACAAAGAGTGTGGGAGGAGAAATAAATAGACAAACATATGATTTCTATGATAGACTGTCTCCTGTCTGAGGATCAGTCTGATTAGAGTGAAGAGCCTTCCACAAATTATTCTCTATAATGGACCATATCTTCACAGTCCAACAGATGATTGAAAGGAATATGGAATACAAGATGCTATGTACGGCCTTTATTGGTTTTTCTTTTTAAAGCACTTAACTCAGTAGGGCAAAAGGTAGCTCTTCCAACGAGATGCTGCATGCTTACGATGAGATTATACAAAGAAAGTGCTTTGTAAATCCTAAAGAGCCATCGCAGCACAAATTATTGTCCCAGCAGGGCCTCTCTAAGTGTAGTGCCCAAATAGAAATCGATCCAAACTTTTAATGCAAATTAAAGGAATGTTTTGTTGTTTTATCATAACCTACTAGAAAGATATTTCTTCATTAATAGCTTGTTAGATAACTTCCAAAATGAGTAGAGTATAGCAACCAAGGGGAGTATGCCTTCCTCCCTTTTCATAACTACCCCCCATAAACACAAATACAAATATACCCACATGTGTCTCTTACATAATTCAAATCTTTCCTTCTACATGACTGTTAAATTGATATTCCCTAAAGCCCAGATCTGACTGTATCACTCCCTTGCTCATTGTCACTAGAGTAAAATACAAAATTATCTAGTGTTTAAAGCCATTTACAAACTGGTTTTAGTCTAACCTCTCTTTCCTGAAAAAATTTTCTCTTACTCTTCTACAAACATATTATGGCTGCCCCAAATTGACTTGATGTGCTCTCTATGTGGCATTATATATATGATTTCTGAGTTTTTGCACAGGATGCCCTCATGCCCAGAATAATATCTGTTCACCATTTCTTCTTGGAATACCTGGTTCCCTTCAAGAATAGCTCAAGTGCCACTTTTGACAAGAAAGAGGTTTTCCCTAATTTCCTCAGTTGTTGGCACTCTCCTCCACCCAAAGATGTTTTTGTATTTATTTTGTATATATTTTATATTTACTATATTTAAAGATAGGCATCCGTGCCTATATTGTTTGCCAAAGTAGAATATAAGCTCATTGAGGAAAAAATGTTTCAGTTTTGTCTTTGTATGTTTAATGTCTAGCAGAGTGCCTGGCACCTCATAGGTGCTAATTAAATTGAATTTAATTCAATGTCTGATTCAACATGTTATCATATCATTGGAGGTTTTTTTGAATGTTTATTGCTTATTTGGTATTTAGCACTTGCCTACATATGCTCTGTGGAAGATACAGATGCAACATAAAGACATGTTCTTTGACTTCACAAAAGCAGGCAATATAAGAATAAATAATTAAATGATGGATATCATGGTAGAGATCATAAGTGTCTTAGGAGTCTGGCATAAAGAAAAAATGAGAAAAGCAAGGCTAATTGGAGAGAGCCTCAGGAAAGTGGAGGAGAGAAGAATATGAAAGGTTAAATGCCTTCTTTAAAAATTAAAAACAAGGAACATAAAACTATTCAATAAATACATGATAAGTAGTTTGAAAATGTTCAAAAGCTACATATTCGTTGTGACTGATTAAGTCAATGGAGAAGGAGAGAAGAAAGGAAAAACAAGACAAAGGGGAAAAGAATGAGGAAAAGGCAGAAAGATCCACAGAAGAAGGAACAGGACAAAAGAAATGTATGGAGAGACAACAGAAGGGGAAAGGAGGAGATGAAAAAATGGCAAAAAAGGAGAGATAGAAGTAGACAGTGGGGTAGGCAAGTTAGAAAAATCCAGTAGGTTCTACAGAGAAAGAAAGAAAGAAAGAAAGAAAGAAAGAAAGAAAGAAAGAAAGAAAGAAAGAAAGAAAGAAAGAAAGAAAGAAAGGAAGGAAGGAAGGAAGAAGGAAGGAAGGAAAGGAAGGAAGAAAGAAAGAAAGAAAGAAAGAAGAAAGAAAGAAAAAGAAAGAAAGAAAGAAAGAAAGAAAGAAAGAAAGAAAGAAAGAAAGAAAAGGCTTTATAATCAGCAGTTCATTTATTCAACGTGCTTCTGAGGGTTATCACTTATCATAGTTTTTTGAAATGTAAATTTGCTGATTAATCACTCTTCACAGCTCCTCAAAGCTCTTTACCCTTAAGCCTTCAGATTTGAAAAGTACAACCAAAGCAGTTCACCAGGGAGGAAATAATTCCTTAAATTGAGAGGCAACAGTGGTAGCACTATTACCCTAGAGGCCAGATGAAGTCAAGCCAATAATTGGATCTGGCTGGTGAGCCAATGGCTCCCCACCCATGGAGAAGGTAAATTGTCAAAAACAGCATAGACATGTTTACTGGCCTGATGCTCTTGTTTGCAATGCAAATTTTAAAACACACGTGGCTCATACACTGGGGATGCCTCTTTACTGGCATAACCAGGAATATGGAGGATGGTGCTGTCAAATAAACTGGAGCATTCTATGATTTGGAGAAACATTTTCTAACTAGATTCCATGCCAACTTCAAGGATCAGGATGTGGTTTGGAGTCTCTCCAGGAAAATAAAGATAGTGAAAATAGTGATAAGCATTTTCACATTTAAACTCATCATAAGTAGAAATAAGCTGGACCAAAATTGTTAGTTTGGGAAGACTCTTATGTAAATAGAGCTTTGTGTATTCAAATACCGAAGAAGTGGATAAAGGAGAAGAAAAGTGTTTTCTTTTATCTAAAATTTAATTTTTGCTCTGAAATTCACTGTTGAATCTGGGTCATGAAATCACCACTTGTGGAAAACCACAGGTCACATTGGTGTTGAATTATCTACCTACCCCACCCTCCCAGCCTTTGGTGGAATCCAAGATGAGTCAACCTTATACTGAATTCTGTTCCATAGTGAATATAGTTGTGATACACATTGATTTTACACAAATGTAAGTTTCATTGAGCAAATCATTGATATGGTACACAAACAAAAATATTTTAATATACTTTCAAATGGTTGGCATTCCATAAATGTTTGTTAAAGAAATAAGTAGATAGGCGCCATACAGAATATCAGTTTCAGGTGTGTTATTTTAGGGAAGTATGTAAGCATATGAAAATTCTAAAACATGAGAACAGTCTTTCTCATGAACTCCATTGTCATGTTACCAACTGCCTGCTATGTATCTCTATTCCAATGCCCTTGCAATCTAAATTTGACTTGCCCCAAAGATTATATCATAGGGTTTTTTTTCTTCAAGTCAATTCTTCCTTTGAACTTATTATTCTTACTAAGGGCACCATTAGTGATCTTTCCAGTCACCTAAACTTGTAATATTAGGATCATCCTTGACTCTTCCTTTTCCTTCTTCCCCATACAAAATCTGTTCCAAAGAGGCAGAGCCAAGAATGGCAGAAATAAGCCAGGAAGTTGCTTGAGGTCTCCCTAGATTCCCTCAGAAACAATGTTAAATCAAGCCTCTAAATGGATTCTGGAATGACAGAACCCACAAAAAGATGGAGTGAAACCATTTTCCAGCACAAGCTGGCTTAGAAAATCTTTAAGGAAGGTCTGTCTCACTTGAGTAAAAGGAAAGCCCAGCCCAGCACAGATGGTGTCCGGGCAAGTCAACAGGAGGCACTTAGCCACAGCACAGATCAACAACCAAGACCCTTCGGTCCTAGTTCAGCAGGCTAGTGGCACAGCAGGCTGGCTGTGAGGCTTCTAGCCCCAGTACAGAAGATAAATTGCTAGCTCCAGAACCCTAGCACAACACTGAGGTTAGGCCAGGCCTCCCAGTGCAGTGGGCAATCCACCAGCACCTGAAGCCCTGGGGTAGAAAGCCAATGACCAGGCCTGTGGCCCCCAGTACAAGAAGCTTTTGACAATAGCCCTGTGCCCCAGGAGCAAAGCTCAACTTTAAAAAATGAGCAAAATAAGAGCCCTGACCATAGAAAGCTACTATGAAGACAAGGAAGATCAAAACACAAACTCAGAAGAGGACAACAATGTCAAAGTGCCTACATGTAAAGCCTCAAAAGAAAATATGAACTGGACTCAAGCCCAAAAGGTCCTCTTGGAAGAACTCAAAAAGTATTTTAAAAATGAAGTAAGAGAGGTAGAAGAAAAATTGGGAAAAGAAATGAGAGATGCAAGAGAATTATGAAAAAAGAAAGTCAATAGCTTGGAAAAGGAAGCACAAAAATTGACTGAAGAAAACAACTCCTTAAAAAATAGAATTAGCCAAAAGGCAAAAAATCCACTGAAGAAAACATCTCCTTTAAAAGTAGAATTGGCCAAATGGAAAAGGAGGTACAAAAGATAGCTCAAGAAAATAATTCCTTAAAAATTAGAATTGGGCAAGTGGAAGTGAATGATTGTTTGAGACATCAAGAATCAGTCAAACAAAATCAAAAGAATGAAAAAAATAGAAGAAAATGTAAAACTAGCTCATTGGAAAAACAACTGACCTGGAAAATAGTTCCAGCAGAAGTAATTTAAGAATTATTGGACTACCTGAAAACCACAACAATAAAAAAGAGCCTGGGCAGCATCTTTCAAGAAATTATTAAGGAAAACTGCCCTGATATCCTAGAACCTGAGGGTAAATCAGTCCTTGAAAGAATCCACCAATCACCACCTGAAAGAGATCCCAAAATGAAAACTCCAAGGAATATTGTAGCCAAATTCCAAAATCATCAGGTCAAGGAGAAAATACTGCAAGCAGCCAGAAAGAAACAATTCAAATAAAAAGAGGCAGTCAGAATTACACAGGACTTAGGAACTTCTACATTACAGGGATGTGGGGGCTTGGAACATGATGTTCTGAAAGGCAAAGGAGCTTGGATTATAACCAAGGATCAACTACCAAGCAAAGGTGAGCATAATATTTTAGAGAAAAGATAGACATTCAATGAAATAGGGGACTTTCAAACTTTCCTGATGAAAAGACCAGAGCTGAATAGAAAATTTGATCTTCAAATACAAGATGCAAGAGAAGCATAAAAAGGTAAATGGGAAGGAAAAAAACATATTATTCAATAAAATTAAACTGTTTACATCCCTGCATAAGAAGATGATATATGTAACTCTTGAGAACTGTATTTCTATTAGGGCAGTTAGAAGGTGTATACTTAGACAGGGGGGTGTGGGTATAAGTTGACTTTGATGTGATGATATAAAAATTAAGGGTGGGGGGAGGATTGTACTGGAAGAAGAGGAAAGGGGAAGGCAGAATAGGGTAAATTACATCACATGAAGAGGCACAAAAAACCTGTTATAGTAGAGGGAAATAAGGAAGGTGGTGAACACTGTTTGAACCTTACTGTCATTGGATTTAGCTCAAAGAAGGAATAACATACACACTAAGTAGGGTATAGAAATATAGCTTACCCTATAGGGAAGTAGGAGAGGAAGGGGAAAGAAAATGGAAGGGGGGCTGATAGAAGGGAGGGCAGAAGTAAGAGGGAAAAGAAAAGTGAGGGCTGATAGAATGGAGGGTAGATTGAGGGAGGTGGTGGTCAGAAACAAAACACTGGTGAAGAGAGACAGGGTGAAAAGAAAGAGAAAAGTATAAAGAGGGGGAAAAATAGGATGGAGAGAAATACAGAGTTAGTAACCATAATTGTGATTGTGAATGGGATGAACTCTCCCATAAAATGGAAGTGGGTAGCACAGTAGATCAAATACCAGAGTCCTACAATATGTTGTTTAAAAGAAACACATTTGAAACAGAGAGATACACACACAGTAAAGGTAAAAAGACCGGAGCAGAATATATTATGCTTCAGCTGATGCAAAAAAAAAGCAGGGGTAGCAATCCTAATCTCAGATAAAACGAAAGCAAAAATAGATCTAATTAAAAGAGATGAGGAAGGAAACTACATCTTGCTAAAAGGTGCCATAGACGATGAAGCAATATCAATAATAAACATATATGCACCAAGTGGTATAGAATCCAAATCTTTTTCTGAAGGAAAAAATAATTTAGTTACAGAAAGAAATAGACAACAAAACTATACTATTGCGGGACCTCAACCTCTTCCTCTTGGAACTAGGTAAATCTAACCACAAAATAAATAAGAAAGAAGTTAAGGAGGTGAATAGAATTTTAGAAAAATCACATATACTAGAACTCTGGAGAAAACTGCCTGGGAATAGAAAGGAATATATATTTTTCTCAGCAGTACATGGCACCTATCCAAAAATTAACCATATACTAGGGCATAGCAACCTCACAATCAAATGTAGACAGGCAGAAATATTAAATGCATTTTTTCAGATCATAATGTAATAAAAAATTATAGGTAATAAAAGGCCATGGAAAGATAGACTAAAAGTTCATTGGAAATTAAATAATCTAATCCTAAAGAATGAGTGGTACAAACAACAAATCATAGAAACAATGAATAGTTTCATCAAAGAGAGTGATAATAATAAGACAATGCACCTAAACTTATGGGATATAGTGAAAGCAGTTTGTAGGGGAAATTATATTTCTAAATATTTACATAAACAAAATAGAGAAAGAGGAGATCAATAAATTTGGCATGCAACTAAAAAAGCTAAAACAGAATAAATTAAAAATCCCCAATTAAATACCAAATTAGAAATTCTGAAAACAAAAGGAAAGATTAACAAAATTGAAAGTAAGAAAACTCTTGAACTAATAAATGAAATTAAGAGCTGCTTTTATGGAAAAAAACTAAAATAGATAAAGCTTTGGTTAATTTCATTGAAAAAAGAAAGAAAAAAACAAATTACTAGCAGCAAAAATGAAAAGGCTGAATTCACCACCAATGAAGAGGAAATTGAAACAATAATTAGGAGCTATTTTGCCCGACTGTATGCCAATAAATCTGACAACCTAAGTGAAATAGATGAATATTTACAAAAATATAAATTGCCCAGATTAACAGAATTGGAAAATATTTAAATAACCCCAGTTTAGAAAAAGGAATTAAACAAGCCATCAATGAACTCTTTAAGAAAAAATCTCCAGGCCAGATGGATTTACAAGTGAATTCTACCAAATATCTGAAGAACAATTAATTCCAATACTATATAAACTATTTGGAAAGAATAGGTGAAGAAGGAGCCCTACCAAATTTTTTTATGACACAAATGTGGTGCTGATACCTAAACCAGAAAGAACCAAAACAGAGAAAGAAAATTATAGATCAATTTCCCTAATGAATATGGGTGCAAAAATTTTAAATAAAATATTAACAAAGAGATTACAGCAATTTATCATGAAGATAATACAATATGACCAGGTGGGATTTAATACCAGGAATGCAGAGCTGGTTCAATATTAAGAAAACTATCAAAATAATTGATCATATCAATAACAAAACTAACAGAAGTCATATGATTACCTGAATTGATGCAGAAAAAGCTTTTGACAAAATACAGCAGCCATTCCTATTAAAACACTAAAGAGCATAGGAATAAATGAAGTTTTCCTTAAAATGATAAGCATTATCTATCTAAAACCATCAGCAAGCATTATATGTAATGGGGATAAGCTAGAAGCTTTCCCAATAAGATCAGGGGTAAAACGAGGATACCTATTATCACTGCTATTATTCAATATTATACTAAAAATGTTAGCTTTAGCAATAAGAGAAGAAAAAAGAAATTGAAAGAATTAGAATAGGCAGTGAGGAAATAAAGCTATAAACTCTTTGCAGACAATATGATGGCCTACTTAGAGGATCCTAGGAATTAACTAAAAAAAAAACTACTTGAAACAATTAACAACATTAGCAAAGTTGCAAGATATAAAATAAACTCACAAAAATCATCAGCATTTTTATATATTACCAACAAAGCCAAGCAGTAAGAGATAGAAAGAGAAATATCATTTAAAATAACTGTAGACAATATAAAATATTTGAAAGTCTACCTGCCAAGACAAACCCAGGAACTATATGAACACAATTACAAAGCACTTTACACATATAAAGGCAGATTTAAACAATCGGAAAAATATCAGTTGTTCATGGAGCTAATATAATAAAAATGACAATACTACCTAATTAATTTACTTCTTCAGTGCCATACCAATCAAACTACTAAAAATTTACTTTATAGAGCTAGAAAAAATAATAACAAAATTCATCTGGAAGAACAAAAGGTCAAGAATATCAAGGGAATTAATGGGAAAAAAATGCAAAGGAAGGTGGCCTAGCTGTACCAGATCTAAAACTATATTATCAAGCAATAATCAACAAAACTATTTGGTACTAGCTAAGAAATAGGGTGATGGATCAGTGGAATAGCTAAGATACACAATATATAGTAGTGAATGACTGTAGTGATCGACTGTTCGATAAACCCCAAGACTCCAGTTTCTGGGATAAGAACAAAAACTACTGGGGAAATGGAAAAACAGTGTGGCAGAAACTAGGCATAGACCAACATCTTATACCATATACTAAGATAAGGTCAAAATGGGCACATGATTTAAACATAATGGGTAACACTATAAGTAAATTAGAAGAGCAAGGAATAGTTTACCTGTCAGGTCTATGAAGAAGGGAAGTATTTATGACCAAACAAGAGATGGAGAACATTATGAAATGCAGAATGGATAATTTTGATTAAATTAAAAAGGCTTTGCATAAACAAAACCAATGAAACCAAGATTAGAAGGAAAGCAGAAAGATGGGGGGGAAATTTGTTTCTTATAAAGGCCTTATTTCTCAAATATATAGAGGCCTGAGTCAAATTTGTAAAAATACAAATCATTCCCCAGTTTATAAATGATCAATGGATATGAATAGGCAGTTTTCAGATGAAATTAAAGTTATCTATAGTCATAGGAAAAAATGCTCTAAATCTCTATTCATTAGAGAAATGCAAATTAAAATAACTCTGAGATATTACTTCATACCTATCAGATTAGCTAAAATGACAGAAAAAAGAGAAATGATAAATGTTGGAGAATATGTAGGAAAAATGGAACCAATGCATTGTTAGTAAAGTTGTCAACAGATCCAACCATTCTGGAGAGCATTTGAAACTGTGCCCAGAGGGCTATAAAACTCTGCATACCTTTTAATCTAGAAATATCACTACTACATCATTTAAAAGGGAAAAACAACAAAAACAAAAATATTTATAGCAGCTCTTTTTGTGGTGGCCAAGAATTGGAAATTGAGGTGATGCCATCAATTGGGGAATGGCTGAGCAAGTTGTGGTATATGAATGTAATGGAATACTATTGTGCTGTGAGAAGCAATGAGTCAGTGAATTTTCGAAAAACCTGGAAAGATTTAGATGAACTGATGCTAAATAAAGTGATTAGAACCAGGAGAGCATTGTACACAGTAACAGCAACATTGTATAATGATCAACTATTATAGACTTATCTCTTCTCAGCAATACAATGATCTAAGACAATTCCAAAAGACTCATGATGGAAAATGCTTTCCACATCCAGAGAAAGAACAATGGAGTCTGAATGCACATTAAAGTATACTATTTTCACTTTTGGGGGGGGGGTTGTTTGTTTTTTCCTTTCTCGTGGTTTTCCCCTTTTGTTTTGATTCTTCTTTCACAACATGACTAATGGGGAAATATGTATAACATTGTTGTACATGTATGACCTATATCAGATTGCTTGCTGTCTCAGGGAGGGGAGAGGAAAGGGAGAGAAAGAGAAAAATTTAGAACTCAAAATCTTACAAAAATGAATGTTGAAAACTATCTTTACATGTAATTTGGAAAAATAAAATACTATTAAGAGAAAAAAAAAAGATTTGTTGCCAAGTCTTGTTGATATCTCCACAACATTTCTCTCCTCTCTACTTACAGATTTTCATCATCTCTTATCTATACTACTGCAATAATTTCCTAATTGATCTCCCTGCCTCTTTCTATTCTCTCTCCTTCAACCCATCCTCCATACAGAAATTAATATACAGGGATAGTTATAGATTTTTTACATCATAAATGAAAGGTGAATCACTGAGCACCAGGAGGTTCTGATTTGAAGAAATGAAAAAAGTAGAAAACTTAGCTAGAGTTGTGAAGAAAGGAGCAGAAGAGGAAAATATCAGTATGGGGTGGAAAAACCAGCACTGAACACATAGAACTGTGTGAAGAAAAGCAGCCAGCAAGAAGGCTTCAGCTTCTAGTTCCTCATTGTCCGGGAAAAGGCTGAAACTTGTTGGTAGACATGCCATCTAGAACCATCTACAATTTGAGAAGTGAAGCCTCTCAAAAGTGTCTTTTGCTCTCTGCTGCCCTCTCCAGTTTTGGGAGGGGAAAAATTAAAAGAGAAAGATGGGCTTTGAAGCTAAGTATCTGTTGGTTTAATTACCAGCTTGAAAAGATTCACTCTGGCTTAAAGTGAACTTCTAGCCAATACAATAGCAAAACACCCTCTCAACCTTTTAAAGGTAACCATGAGTTAAAAGAGCTTATGAATTCTTTACCAGTTTGAGAGTAGATGAGAGAAGCATTTTCCAGCTTTGAGGACCAGATGGAGAGAATCTAGAAATGTCTTCGTATGGTACAAATGTTTCCAAATGGGTCAATAGACAATAAACTAACTAAGGCCTAGATTCCAAGTGTATTACCCCAAGAATACATATTTTTCTCACTTATGCATAGCCTGTGCTATATTGATTATTAGTACATTTGATTATATTTAGTATCTGATATTATTATTTTGCCTTACTATTAAATAATCATGCTTAAAATCTAATGGTGACATCAGTGTATGGTTTTTGTTGGTTTTTCATAAATGGAAGCACATAAGTGGGGGCTCAAGGATTTTATCATTGAATAGAAGGAACATATCCTCCACAACAGGTTACTCCTAAGAGCCTGAGAGAACTTGAATGTGGGTCATATGGTGGTATTCCTCCACTGAGAACACTGTTTTGCAAGTGTTAGTCATTCCCCAAACATTACGAGCCAGCCCAGAGGGAGTAAATGGCCCATGTAACATATGAAGAGTTAAACTGGAGATTTATATCAGGCACATTTCATATACGGCACATTTCATATACCTGTTATATGGAACATATCTTTTTAGAAGAGAGCCTTTAAGGCTATGTTTTGTTCTACTGAGTTGATTTTTTTATTGGTAATTATAAAGCACAATGAAATCTGATCTTTTATTTCTTTCATGAAAGCATAGATTATTCTAAACAATCATATGTGAAAGCTTACCTGTTCCTATCTTATATTGTCACCACAGATACCTTTGAGATATATATATATATATATATATACATACATACATATGTATATATATTTGTGTTTATTAAGTATATATTAGCTATATATACCATATATACACACATACATACATATGTGTATATGCGTGTGTATCATCACAGAATTGTAGATTAAGAACAGAAAAGGACATTAGAGATCATTCAGTCCAACCCCCTAATTTTTGTAGATGACAAAACAGGCCCCAAATGGTAAAGTGAATTACCCAAGTTCAAAATACAGTAATTCACAAAGATAGTATTGAAATCAGGCCTTCTGACTCCAAATCCATTGCTGTGTATGTTTTACATGAATATATACACACATATACATATGAATATATGTGTATGTATGTGTGTATAGGCTTTGGCATAAATAAAGGTGATGCACATGCATGCACACACATATAAGTATCACCTTTACTTTCTCCCCTCCTGCTGTAGGAGCATGCCGGTTTCACATTGAGCCTGAAACTATGAATATGCCTTATCTTGCAACAACAAAGTGTGTGGTGGTAATGCCTACATGACAAGCATGGAGAATTGACATTTCTTTTTTTTTATTTTATTAATTTATTTTGATTTATCAACAATCACTTCCATATGATTTTGAGTTTAAAATTTTTCTCCCCCTTCCTCCTCACCACCCTCCCCAAGACGGAGCACAATCTGATACAGGCTATACATTTACATTCCTATTAGATGTATTTTCACATTAGTGAAGTTGTAAGTAAAAATTTAAACCAATAGGAGGAACCATCAGAAAGAGGAAACCAAACTCAACAGAAGAGAAAAAAAAGATAGCAATTCATCTTCCATAGTTCTTTCTTTGGATGTGGATAGTATTTTCCATCACTAGGCCAACAACATATTGTAGGATTATGGTTTTAAATCCATTCTGCTATCCGCTTCCATTTTATGGGAGAGTTCATCCCATTCACATTCACAGTTATGATTACTATCTGTGTCTTTTTCTCCATCCTTTTTCCCCCATTTATGCTTTTCTTTCTCCTTTCTCCTTCCCCCCCACTAGTGTTTTGCTTTTGACCACCACTTCCTTCAGTCTCTCCTCCCTTCTATTATCCCTTTCCCTTTTCTTCCCCTTTACTCTTACTGCTTCTTCCCTCCCTTCTACCCCCTCCCTTTTCTTTCCCCTTTTCCCTCCTACTGCCTATAGGGCAAGTTAGATTTCTATACCTAACTGATTATGTTATTCCCTTCTTGAGCCAAATCTGATGAGAGTAAGGTTCAAACAATGCTCACCCCCTCCTTCTTTCCTCTGCTGTAATAGGATTTTCTGTCTTTTCCTGTAATGTAATTTACCCTTGTCTACCTCCTCCTTTCTCAGTACATTTCTAAGATCAGACTAATCTACTTACTTGGATCCATTTAACCCACTTGATTAGATTTTTTTTATCATTACATCAAAGTCAACTAATATCCACCCCCTTTATGTATACTCCTTTAACATGGTGTAATAACAATACAGTTCTCAAGAGTTGCAAGTGTCATCTTCCCTTGTAGGGATGTAAACAGTCTGCCCTTATTAACAACATATTGTATCTTTCTGTCCCATTTACCTTTTTATGTCTTTCTTGAATCTTGTACTTGAAGATCAAATTTTTTGTTGAGCTCTGGTCTTTTTATCAGGAAGGTTTGGAAGTCCCCTATTTCATTGAATATCCATCTCCTTCCTTGAAAAATCATGCTCATTTTTGCAGGGTAGTTGATCCTTGGCTGCAATCCAAGCTCCTTTGCCTTATGGAATATCATGTTCCACACCCTGGGTCTTTTTAATGTAGAAGCTGCAAGGTCCTGTGTAATCCTGACTGTGGTTCCATGATATTTAAATTGTTTCTTTCTGGCTGCTTGCAGCACCTTCTCTTTCATCTGGTAATTTTGGAATTTTGCTATATTCCTTGGCATTGTCAATTTGGGATCTCTTTCAGGTGGTGAGTGTATTCTTTCTATGGTTATTTTACCTTCTGGTTCTAGGACTTCAGGGCAGTTTTCCTTTATGATTTCCTGAAAGATACTGTCCAGGCTCTTTTTTTCATCATGATTTTCAGGTAGTCCAATAATTTTTAAATTGTCTCTCCTGGATCAATTTTCCAGGTCAGTTGTTTTACCAATGAGGTATTTTACATTTTCATCTATTTTTTCATTTTTTTGTTTCTGTTTGACTGATTCTTGCTCTCTCATAGAGTCATTAGTTTCCATTTGTCCAATTCTAGTTTTTAACAGATTGTTTTCTTCTGTTAGTTTTTGTACTTCCTTCTCTTTTGGCCAATTGTGTTTTTAGGGATTTGTTTTCTTCAGTGTACTTTTCCATTGCCAATTGTTTTTTAGGGACTTGTTTTCTTCAGTGTACTTTTTTTCCAATTGGCCAATTGTATTTTTTAAGGACTCTTCTACCTCTCTCATTAGACTTTTAAAATCCTTCTTGAGCTCTTCTAAGAAGGCTTTTTGGGCTTCAGACCAGTTCATATTCCCTTTTGATGTTGCAGATGTGGGTTTGTTGACAATGTTGTCCTCTTCAGAATTTCTGTCTTGATCTTCACTCTTCTCATAATATGAATCTATGGTACATTTCTTTTTACTCATGGTTTCTTTATTCCCTGGCCTTTAAAGAGATTGAGCTCTCCTGCTGGGAACAGAGGGCACTGACCCAAGCTTCTTGTGTTGGGAGCCTAGGTCTTGGTCACTGGCTTTGTGTGCTGGGGCCTCTTATTTGGCAATTGGAGGCTGTAGGTTCTGGCAGCTTACCTCGTGTTGGGCTGGAATCAGCAAGGCTGGAACTTTCAGGCAATTCTAGGTTGCCTGCTTTTCCTTTCCTTTAGCTTTCTTCAGCTCCTTTTAGATGGGTGCAGGTGTTTATCTGCCTGGGGCCCCTTAATGCTGCCCTCATTTCTGCTAATGCACTGGGAGATGCCTTTGAGGTATAGTGCTGAGGCATCTGGTGGTTTTCTGAGCTGCTTTCCACCGGTTCCCTGTCCTCACTGAGGCACTCGGAGGTCCAGGTGTTGGTGTTTGCCTGCTCTACCACCTGGGCTTCAGGATCTCCTCCTAGTTGACAGTGGAAGCTGTAGGGTTCTGACAGCTTACCTGGTGTTGGGTTGGAATCAGCAAGGTTGGGACTTTAGGAAGACTCTAGGTTGCTTTCTTCAGCTCCTTCCAGATGAATGCTGCAGGGTGCTTATCTGCCTGGGGTCCTTTGTAGTGCTGCTTCCCTTATTTTTGCCAAGGCACTGGGAGACCTGTTTGCTGGGCTGCTGCACTGCTGTTCCCCATCTTTCTTCTAGTTCAGCTGTTCCAGGGTTTTTTTTTCTGGGGTGACATATCCTGGGTCTTCAGAGGTTAATAGGGGAGGGTGACAGCGACTACCTTTTTACTTTGCCATCTTGGCTACTGGAAGCAAAAGTCCTAGAATTGACATTTCTTTAAGGGAGGAGGGGACTACAGGAAGGCAGGATCACCATGGCCAGCCTTATGACTTTTTTTTTAAGTTAGGCAATGGGGGTTAACTGACTTGCCCAGGGTCACACAGCTAGTAAGTGTCAAGTGTCCGGTCTGAGACCAGATTTGAACTCAGGTCCTCCTGACTCCAGTGAAAGTGCTTTATCCACTGTGCCACCTAGCTGCCCCAGCCTCATGACTGATAGCCATCGATTCCTCCAGGTGCTGATGTCTAATGGAATGATAGATGCGGCTGAGGTATAATGGCTACATAGCTTTTTTTTTTTCTGTGAGCAACATAAAGTGTACTGTACCCATAACAAATTGAATGACTTCATTGGTGTTAACATATTTCTGTATTTATTGTTTATGGAAATCAGGAAAGGATGCTCATAAAATAACAGAAAGATGTTTTTTTGCTCTGGTGAGTCTTGCAATAGCAGAAGCTACCAAAATTGGCATCTGACTGTGCATAAAAGGAATGGGAATTATTTTTTTTTAAACTATGGAGCTGATTGTTGAATCAGAAAATGGCTATGTATATCAGATTGTGTGCCTTCTTGGGGAGGGAAGCGAGGAGGGAGGGGGAGAAAAATTTAAAACTCTAAAGCTTATGGAAGTGATTGTTGATAAATCAAAATAAATTAATTAAAAATTAAAAAAAGAAAGTAGCTATGCATCATCTACCAGTATTTTTAAGTTATCCAACAAACTTCAGAGCAAAAAAATGAGGAAGGAAGCTGAAAAGGTGCTCCAAATGTTTGTTCAGGATAAGTAGCTTTCAGACAGACACAGCAAATATGCTTTACACACTTGCTGCATCATGGAATTGGTTCAGTATACATGCGAGACATATCAAGATGTCAGAAAGTGCAACGTCTGCCACAGCCTTGCCATTCGGAGTCAGTCCTTTGAAACCTATGAAATTAAAATGTGCTTACTTTGTGTTGCAAAGCATTTCATATCTCAGTCTGAGCCACACCATCATTGTAATAACATTTGACCTCATGAAATGCAAGATTTAGATCAGCCACTTTTCCATTTGCCATCCAGTACTCCAAGAATACCTAGAAGAATCTCATCTTCAGGAACAAAATGACGTTAAACGGCCAGTATTGAGTCAAGATTTTCTGTACCAAAGTTAAATATTCAGATATATTCAGAAAGATAAAATGTATTAAATGATCCTGTTTTGAACCAATCAATTCATTTTAATAGTTTTATATTAATTAACTCTCCTTATTTGTATTGACTTGCTAATAATCTGAGTAAAATAACTTTAATGAAAAAAAGTTCACTCTCTGATGACTTTGGGGGAAGGCTTCTGTACAAGTGGGGAGAAATTCTGTTGTAGCATTCTCCCTGAAACTATATATCTGTGAAGGACTTTTACTTAGTGTCTCTCCCATAGTTATATGCTTCTAAATAATCCTCTTTCTAACCTATCATTTCAGATTGTTTTGTTGGGCTGTGTTTTATTACCCTAATACTGACAATCTGCCACTGCATTATTGAAGTAGAAGGGGATTCACAAGACTTAAGCACCATTTTGTGCCATTGGAGGGAGAACTCACATCATTGTGCTTGTAGATCCATTGAAACATTAAAGCATTGGTCACTGAAATCAGAGGATTCATTAGCTAGTGGTTAACCTGCTAGAGCTGAGTTTCTCTGTATTTGACACAGTATGGGCCTAGGGAGATTTTTTAAGGTTTTCTGGCTTGTTAGAAACTGTCAGAATTTATATTTCTCTGATATCAGCTGGGAGGATATCATCTCAATCTCACATAGAGGCACTGGACTGGTCTTTTTGTGTAGAAATATAGTTACATAGGCTAATATGTGTAATCCTGAGTTCTAACATCCTATGTAAATGACAGAAATTAATCTGGCAGGTATGTGGAAGTCAGTCAGTCAATAAACATGTAAATGCTTACTATATGCCAGGCATTGCTTCCATGCTCTCCCCACCCCAACTTTATTGAAAGAAAAGTAGAGTGAAATTACTCAAAAAGAAATTTCGGTGCCTCCCTTGAAGTGCAAGACCAAGTGCAGGGTGGATTCTTTCTGGATGTTGTAGTCAGACAGGGTATGCCTGTTCTCCAGCTGCTCTCCAGCAAGTAGGCAATACTTTCTTTGTCTTGAATTTTGGTCTTGACATTCTCAGTGGTGTCACTGGGCTCCACTTTGAGAGTAATTGTCTTATCAGTCAAGATTTTCACCGCGATCTGAATCCCATGCCTGAGATGAAGGACTAAGTAAAGAGTTGATTATTTTCTGAATGTTGTAGTCAGATACAGTATGACCATGTTCTAGCTACTTTCCAGCAAAGATTAATCTCTGCTGGTCTGGGAAAATGCCTTCCTTGTCATGGATTTTGGCCTTAATATTCTCAGTGGTATCACTGGTCTCCACTTCAAGGGTGAGGTCCTGCCAGTGAAAGGTCTTCATAAAGATCTGCATTGTCAAGCAGTGGTGGTGGCACATACTGAACAACAGAGTCACCTCCTGTCCTTGGTGGATCTCCATGTTCTTCATTTCCTAATCTATCCCAGACATCTCTGTGATACTTAAACTTCTGTGCAAATAATGTTTAAGTCCCATAGCTTGTTTATTTAGCTTCCATCCTATAACCCCTCCCCTCCTTGGCTAACACCTTGAGAAAAAAATGTCTTCATAAGGTGTGTCCATTTGCTCTCCATTCACTCTCTTCTAAACCTTTTGCAATCTGGCCTCCAGACTCATCATTTGACTGAAACTACTTTCTCTACAATTACCAATGAGCTTTTAATTGCCAAATTCCTAGAGCTTGACACAACACCTGAAACATAATAGGTACTTACCAAGTGCTTGTTGACTTGCATTTTTATAGAATCACTGAAATTAAGAACTAAGAAGGACCTCAAAAGCCATCTAATCCAAGCCATGGCTGAGCAATTACCACTTCTGCTGCATATTCAACAACTATTCATCTAGCTTTTTCTTGAAATCTTCCAATGAGAGAGAATGAATCTACTACTGCCCAAGTCTGACCATTCCACTTTTGAATGGTTCTAACCATTAAAAAGCCTTTCTTTACATCAAGCCTTAATCCAAGTCTCTGTAGCTTCCAATCAGGGTTCTCTCTCCTTCTTTCTAGGGCCAATCTATACTATCTATACTACCTATACAATCTATACTATCTCTCCTTCACTTACTAGCCTTTTAAATAGCTATCATATCTCTAAGTCTTTTTTTTTCCCTCCTGGATATACATCCCCAGTTCCTTTAACCATTTCCACATGGTATGTTCTACATTCCTTTCACCATCTTAAGCATCCTCTTCTGGCAATGCTCTAGCTTGTCGGTGTATTTCTCGAAACATGGTGCCCAGAACAGAACTTGTGGACTAGACATAGTTTGGTCAGGGTAGAGTATAATATGAAATCCTCCCACCTTGTTTAACTTTGTCATTATTCCCCATAACCTGCTTCCCTGGACACCAAGCTTTCTGACTCTACTTGGAGGGTAAGGCTTAATTTTTTGAAGAGAGATGAAGAGGACATACAAGCAAAAGATAAGAACATACAATTATGGGGAAGGGTTTTGTTCTGGCACTAGCATAAGCAATCAGGTATCTCCTAGTGGCTTAGACTAGGACATCATGAGAACTCCTTGTAGAAATAGTGGTATATATGAAATAATAATAATATCTATTTCTCGAGCACTTCTCTTAAGATTATAGGACCATAAATCTAAAGCTAAAATTGGCCTCAGAGGCCATCTAGTTGAACTCCCTTATTTTACATATGAGGAAACTGAAACCCAGGGAGATTATTTGACTTGCCCATGCTCACACAGCTAGCAGCTGTCAGAGATGATATTTGTACCCAAGGGCTCTTAATTCTAAAGCCATCGTTTGTCACTCTGTTTTCCAAATATCAACTCCATGAACTGTCTAATACAAGTATTTAAACCCCTACTTACAAATGAAGAAACTAAGACTTTAAAAGATAAATGATTTGCCCAGGTCCACACAGTTGTTAAGTATTAAAAAGCAGGAACAGAGCCCAAGTCTTTTTTTACTTCTCAGTCCAGTGTTTGGACAGCTAAGACATGCTGTCTCCTTGCATCTTGGCAAAGCATGAAATTTGAATTTGCTGCTATGACTTTTTAGCTATGGCTAAAGTAGTTTTAACAGCAGAAAATGTTCTTAGGTCAAATTTGTTGCTGTTCAGGCAATTCAGTCATGTCTGACTCTCTTGACCCTGTTTGGGGTTTTCTTGGCAAAGACACGGGAGGGGTTTGCTATTTTCTTCTCTAGCTCATTTTACAGATGAGGAAACTGAGGAAAACAGGGTTAAGTAACTCACCCAGGGTCACACAGGTAGTAATTGTTTGAGGCCAGATATGAACTCAGGAAGATGAGTTCTCCTGATTCCAGGCCCAACACTCTATCAGTGGATAGAGTGGGTAGTGCCAACTAGCTTGGGTCAAATACCCTGATATTGTAAGCAGGCAAGTGCTTTTGGGCCAGATGCTAAAAACCAGCATTGTTGTATCTTGCTATGAAGAATATTTGAGAATACAGTGGGACCATTTCTGTAGATTCACTTGGGCTAGACCTTTCTTCTTTGCACACCTTCAATTTAACTTAATTAAATGTAGTACTTAAATGGATTGGCCAAGGGGAAGGGAGACCTGAGTTACAAGAACCAAGGAGCTGTTTCTGCTACAATGGATATGGATTATTTATCTCAGCGAGAATCATCCTAGAAAGCTTTGAGCTGGGCTTAATATGGTAGCACTGGTTATTTGACATATGGTCACTTGCCCCAGTGACACCAGTTTTAGAATGGGGACATATTGCTTTTTTTTCCGGTTGCTCAAAATATGTGACAATTGAAGTCTTAATCATATTCCCAATATGATATAAGGAGAAGAAGCTCTTGCCATCCCCAATTTTTAGATGAGGAGACTGAGATACGGGCCACAAATACCCAGGCTCTGTTCCCCCTGCAGGTACACTCTGCAGTGTCCTTCTGACCTTGTGATAAGAAAGTGTTCTATGTCAATACAACACCTCTGGTGCCCAGGTGCTATCTGGGCAGGAAAAAACTTGAATGGGGATAACCCAAATACTTCTGAGCTGGGGCTAGATACTTTTCAGACCATTCCTGAAATCAGATGCCAATTTATTGTGAATTCTTTGCCTTTACTTGTCAACAGAAAGTCTTGCTACTTCGTGTTACTACATAACACCTAGTTTATGCTGCCAATTTTGTAGATATTAAGAAACAGATGTATACTTCATAGTACTTCTAAGGCTCATCCCCGAAGAGTGCAAAATACTTAACACATGCATATATAAAGTTTTTGATTGAAAGCATAAGGGGTGAAAAGTAATGTTGAAGCATTGAATCTTGCCTGAGGACACTTACTAACTTTGTGACCATCAACATGTTATATGACCTTTCATAAACACAGTATTCTCATCTGCAAAATGGGTATATTTTCAATTTCCTGCCTCACAGGATTGTTGTGAAGAAAATACTTTGCAAACCTTAAAGTTAGCATTGTTGTTGTTATTGTTGTTTTAACTGTGAATATTATTTTCTTTAGCAAGCAAGTTCAGTAGACCACCATGCAGTAGCTGATAGACCCCACTGAATCTGTCTCTGTCAGTGTTTGAACTCGGACAAGTAATTTGCTCTCTCAAGGCCTCAATTTTCTCATCTGCAAAATGAGCTGGATCAGCCTACCTGACCTCTTTTAAGCTCTTCCTATTCTCTGAGACAGTTTTATGTTTCTGCTTGTTTCCTCATTAGCTTCTTCCCATTAGTTACACCAGAATTCTCAAGAATAAGTTTTGTGAAACTCAGGGGTGAATTCAACCCAAACTACCGTTACATGTTTTGCAATCATGCTTTTGTGGCCAACCCAGGCATTTTAAATCCTTGACTTTTAAAGCCAGTAAAGTAAATTGTCTTCATTTTCACCAGACACTATATTTCCTGCCTGAGCACCACAAGAAAGAACAGGCCTTGCAGAGGGCATTCAGTTTACTGCCTGCCCTGAACCAGACATCCGAATTCATTTTTATGGAGCTTGCAGGGTCCTACTGGGACTGTGTGAACCAGATTTACAGTGACTATTTCAAAATAGTCTCCCTTTTTGGGGGAAACAAGGCTCTTTTTTACGTTTGTTCTTTCAGCCAAAAAATGCATGTTTTCATAATCAGAGTTGCTTAAGACATGCCTTCTCCTCATGTGTTCAATGTTCTCTTGTAGGCTGGCCATGCATGACATATGCCCAGAACACTGACTTAGCTTTAGATTCCACCTCTATGCTTTCTAGCTGTGTGGTCACTGGCAAGCCACTGAACCTCACTGAGCTTTAATTTCCTCATCTATAAAATGGGCAAAATGATATCTATTGTACGTATCTTACTGGGTTAAGGTTAGGGTCATTGTGAGGTTCAAAGGGCATAATGTATGTAAAGCACTTGGCACACTTTAAATCACTTTATAAACTCCAATTATTATTACTTTCAGTCCTGGTCTCAGAACCTAATTTCTGTAGGTTTTGTTTGATTAAAATTCCCAAGAGCTGAAAAAATAGTTTTCAAGTAAAAAAAGGCCCTATATTTTTAAATGGCTTCTTCCTCCTTAATTTTAAAATATTCACCTCTTAAGGGAAACAAACCTTTTGTTTTTTAATTCCTTTATACTCAGATCTTCAGAATATTGTTTTAAAAGTATTCATTAGGGACAGTTGGTAGTGCAGTGGACAAAGCACTGGCACTGGAGTCAAGAGGACCTGAGTTCAAATCTGACCTCAGACACATACTAGGGCAAGTCACTTAACCCCAATTACCTAACCAAAAAAAAGAAAAAGAAAGGATTCATTGGTGTTTGAGAAGGTATAGTTTAGTTTTCTAAATGAAATTTTAGAAATACTGTAGATATGCTTGCCAAAATTAAATTCAGTCACTTGCCCGGGAAAAAGTTTGCACTTGAGTAATAAACAAAGCACTTTCAGTTATCTTTTGATTATGTGCATATCTTTAACCTCTTGTGTAATTGGAACATCACATTCTCTTTTCTCATTACTGCTTTGCAATCCCTTATCAAACTCCACCACTACCACCTTGTCCTGTATCGCCGGTATATTTGGTATATGCCAAACCACGGAGGATAACTGCCTGATTCAGGAGCCTGGAGACATCGACAGAATTTTCAGATTTAGGAGCAATCCAGCTGTTCTGCTTGTGCTGTAGAGATGTGTATAGTTTATTCTTCACACTATCCTGTGTCAACTTTATTCATGGGAACCTTCAACAGAGCAAAAAGAAATACTTCAGAAATGAAATGAAAACACAAACCAGAAAGTTGACAAAGACTTTAAATGTCAGAGATGGATAGACAAGGATTTTTACATTCTTTTACTTCCTTTTCTTTCTCTCTTTGTGTCTGTCTTTGTTTCTTTTTGTCTCTGTCTTTGTTTCTTTGTTTTTTCTCTCCATCTCTGTCTGTCTGTTTCTGCCTCTGTCTCTCTGTCTCTGCCTCTGTCTCTCTGTCTCTCTCTCCCTCCACTAATGCTTCCCCAGATTTTCTGCCTCTGTGTATATCATTCTCTCCCTTCCTTCTTCATCTCCAAGTGCAGAGTAGGAGGCTTTTCTGTGGATGGACTTCAAAGACATGAGAAGCACACTTGCATGTCTCATCATAGCATCCTAGACTTTAGAGCTAGAAGGCATTTCAGGGTTCAGCTAACCCAACTCTCTCATCTTACCCATGAATAAACTGAAATGGGCTTGAAGTAACTTACCGTGGACAGTTAGTTGCAGAGCCAGATGGAAAACCTTTTCTTCCTAACCTCAAATCCAGTGCTTTTTTTTTTCTGATAGATTAATGGGTCTTTTGAAGTTTCTTTCTAAAAAAAATTGCTGTATTTTATTTTTCTATCATCTATATTTCCCAATGAATTCATTTCCCTCCCTTGCAATAAGGAAGAAGAAAGCAGAAGAAAAGTCCATAAGAGCAAACCAACATATCAAAAAGTCTGATATTATATGCAGCATTTCATACCCACAGTCCTCTGCCTTTGCAAAGAAGTGGGGGGTTGGGGGTGGGGTGGGGCTAAATGGGATGGAAGGAACAATCATCTTCTATCTCTCCTTTGGGACCAAGCTCTGTCATTATAATTAAAGAACGTTCAGTTTCAACTTTTGTTCTTGTACTTTCCATTTATTTTGTTGTCATTGTGTGTATTGTTTCCCCAGTTCTGCAGATTTCACATTGCATCATTTCATGTGTCTTTCTTTTTTAATTTTATTTATTTTATTTTTAATTTATAGAATAAAACAAGCATTTCCATAATGATACAGTAAAAAAAAATGATTGCACATGAAACTGTAAATCTATTATGTATTTGCTTTAAATACATAATAAAGTAATCATGTAAATTTATTTTTTCCCTTTTTTCCTCCCCAACCCCGCCCTACAGGTGACTGTCATTAGATATAAATATTTGTAAACATGTAAAATCATACTTCTATTTATCAGTTCTTTCTCTGGATGCAGATAGCATCTTCCTTCATATGTCAGGACATAAGTAAATCCACACGTGTCTTTCCATGTTCTTCACTATTCATATCATGTTCATTATTATTCATACCTTAGTGATATTCTATTACATGCATGTACACATACTAACATGTATATAAAATGTTGCTACAAATATTTTGGTATACGGAAGACTTCTTTTTTTAGTATTGACCTTGCTGGGAGTTCCTTGCAATCTCTGGCCTATTTGCTACAAGGGGAAAAAAGAGGAAGAGAATGCTCATTTATTAATACCTACTATGTGCTGGATGCTGTGCTAGGCACTTTACAAACATCTCATCTGATCCTCACAGCAACCCTGCGAAGTAGGTGCTATTATTGCCCCTATTTGGGGATCAAGGAAACTGAGAGAGGCAGAGATTGATTGACTTGGCCCATGTCAGGTAGCTCATAGATTTGGAATTCTGACCATTGGTCCCTCCATTCCAAAGTGAAAATTGTTTAGTTACTCAAGCCCTTTTATGGCTCCTCTCCTGTGATAAGAGGAAGTTGTTTGGGGTAGCTAGGTGGAGCAGTGGATAGAGCACTGGCCCTGAAGTCAGGAGAACCTGAGTTCAAATCCGGCCTCAGACCAAACACTTGACACTTGCTAGCTGTGTGACCCTGGGCAAGTCACTTAATTTCAATTGCCTAAAAAAAAAATTTTTAAAGAAGTTATTTTGTATTTGCCGCCCAGATATATCCCTGATTCCCTTCCCCAATTCACCTAAAGCTAGCAAGCTTTTACAAGCATTTCACAGCATAGCTTTGAATAATTGGCTCATGTTAGTCTATTTTAACCAAAGTATTGATCTTGCTTGTCTCCCCCCATTTGCTTCCTTTTGCTTCTCAGAAGTTTGACTCTGCCAGGGCATTTGCACTGAAGCCTCATGGTGAGTGTTCCATTCACATACAGTCCATGGAGGCTGGATTCTAAACAGCTGCCATGTTGGTGTTGTTTGCCCATTGCTCATGAAGAGGAGATGCCATGACTTGTAAGTGAATTGGGTTTAAGTGAAGGAGGGCTGTGCCAAGTCACCATCCTCACTCTTTCCTCTGGAGCCTTCTGGGTCCAGTGGTGAGATATAGGTGAGGACCTTAGGCAAGGAACATAGGAACATAAAGAGGCCCTATTTTTGGAAAGGGAGCTCTGGCTGAGAGCAACGAAAGAAATTTGTTAAGATCTTATGTGTATAGTACATTGTACAAGGCCTTGGAGGAGACAAAAAAGTTTATACAAGATGTGAAGCTGCTTTCAAAGGGCTCATACTCTACTGGTGGAGGGAGACAAGATATCAGTGCAGCTATTTATAATAGATATTTTGTAATGAATACATAATGAAGTTGTGAAACAACATGGCAAAGGATTCTGTGGTCTGAAGATAAGAGAAGGCTTGCTGCAGAGGTCAGGGATTGAACTGATTTTTAAAAGATGATTGGGAATAAACAAGCAAGAATAGAATTGAAGGGCATCCCAGGCTTGAGGGCGTGATGAGCGAAGGCATGGGAACATTTCAGGCATTTAGAGAACAGCCTGATTTAGTTGGATGGTACCAAATGCAGTGATGTTAAATAAGACCAGAAACAGTGATTTTAGATTATAGGAGAAATAGAATGCCAGGCAGATGAATTTGAACTTTACTCTGCAGGCAAGAAGGTGCCGCTGGAGAATTTTTAGCAGGGGAATGACATGTCTAGATTCAAGCATAAAAACTGTTATTCTGGAAGATGTTCGAAGGATAGGAGAATATTGAGGGAGAAAGATACATGAAGAGATTGTTGTGATAGTACAGACAGGTGGTAGTGAGATTCTGCACTAACACAGCAGTGGTGGGTTTAGAAGAGAAATACATGTAAGATCTATTGTAGAGGTGGAAGCAACAGGACATAGTAAAACATGGCCCCCAAGTGACAGGCATGGTGCATTTGGTGAATAGTGATCCCCACATACAAAAAAAGTTAAGCCAGAAGGAGTAAGAAGGTGAGGAAAAAGATGATGAGTTCGGTTACAAATGTATTTATTTTGAGATTCTAGTGGGTCTTCCAAGAAGAGGTTATTCTGTAAGTAGTCCGAAACTTAAAAAAGAGGTGAGGACTGGTTGTGATCAAAGTTCAATCAATAAACATTTATTAAGTGCCTACTATGTGATACTTGAGACGTCATTTGCATAGTCGTAGTAAGGGAATAGGAATGAATGATACTGTCAAGTGTAGAGAGAAGAGGTCCATGACCTTTAAAGAATGTCCACATGAAGGGGTCATGAAAAACATAAGATATAAAACATCAGTTAAAGAAGAACCAGGCAGAGTGTAGTGTCTCTGAAGCCAAATGAGTGTCAAGTGAGTGTCAGTGAGCAAGAGCCACAGAAGCCACAGAGAAGGTGAGGAATGAAAAAAGAGCCCCTGAATCTAATGATTGAGAAGTGACCAGTAACCTCTGAGAGGACAGTCTGAGTAGAGCAGTGTGGGTAGAAACCAGGATACAAGAGGCTGATGAGAGAGCACACAGTGAGAAAGTTGGGCATTGAGTAAAGGCAAAATAAATTTACCAGTGATTAGGGAGAAAGAGATGAAATAATAGTCATACAGGTTTAGAGAGATCCAGGGAAGGCATTTTTAGGATTGGAGAGATCTGAGCATGTTTGGAGATAAGAATACAAGAAAGGGGCTGGGGGAAGGTTGCTGTAGCAACTCCTTAAGGAAGAAGGAAGTAAATAATAATTTATTGACCATTTAATATGTGCCAGACATTGGGCTAAAAACTTTATAAATATTACCTCATTTGATCCTCACAACAAACTCAGCAGTAGATGCTATTATGATTTGTATTTTACAGCTGAAGAAACTGAGGCAGACAGAGATTAAGTGACTTGCCCAGGGTCACACAGCTAGTAAGTGTCTGAGGCTAGATTTGAATTCAGGTCTTCGTCACTCTAGATCCAGTACTCAATCCACTGCACCTCCTAGCTTGGGATTGTGGGACAAAATTGGGGGACTATTCTATGAAGCATAGGAATGCCATATCTTCAGTGATGAAAGCAAGTGAGACAAGCAGGAGTGATGATGCTTAGAAGTTATGAATTATGGAAGAGAGAAGCCTCAGGAGGCTCATTGACTTTGGAGTCAGAAGATCTGAGTTCAAATTCTTCCTTTCTCCTTTACTACCAATGTGACTACAGGCAAGTCTCTCAGAGTTCTAGTCTCTAAGACTAATTTGCAGAGCAAGTGCTGATCTGTACTGATAGAGGGAGATTCCTTACTGGGAGTTCCTTAGATCAATGAAATCGTAGATCAGATCCAAAAAAGAAAAGAAAATTTCAGAGTAAAATGAACTCTCTATTATTGTAGGCATGGGTGCATGCCAAGATGTACAACTGAAAATCTTGTTTTTACATTCATATTTTTCCCCATTACATGTAAAAACAATTTTAACATTCTTTTTTTAAAATTCTGAGTCCCAAGTTCTCTCCCTCCCTCTTCTACTCCCCTCATTGAGAAGGCATGAAATTTGACACAGGTTATACATGAGTAGTCATGCAAAACACATTTCCATATAAGTCATGCTGTGAACACAGACAAAAAAAAAATAAAGAAAACAAAAAGTATCTTTGATCTGCGTTCAGGCTCTACTAGTTCTTTCTCTGGAGATGGACAGCACTTTTCATCATATATAACTGAAAATCTTGACAAAAAGTGGCTCTATAGCTCTGATTACCCCTAATCTCACAGGCTGGCTGAGCTCTGGGTGGCATTAGAATAAATGGTCTTTGATTAAGCTGACTCAGGCTTTTTATGACTTGACATATTGAGGCAATTTAATGTGTTCAATGTGTTTTTATATAGTTTTGTGTCTTCTCAGTTCGGTTGTTTTGTGATTGAAGGGTTACATGAGGGCAGGGTCAGGGCAGGAAAAGATGAGCAGGTCTGTCCACAGATATTTTGGCCTCATTTCTTACCTTGTGCTGACTTCAAAGGGACTTTGGGACTCAATTAAGCCCCAGTGGAGTGGAGATGATGAGAAATTGGACTTTAATGAACAAAACAATCAGAATCATCACTTTGCTGCTGGGCAGCATCATGGTGTGATTTTGATCAGATCTTATAAATGCAGACAGGCTTTGTTCACTACCAGCTGAAAGGCCCAGAGGAAGCAGGAGTCTGGGAAGCCCTGATGTATTTTATTTGAATTCAGAAGTTGATGCTCAACCATGTAGAGTATGGGGATCCCTTCACATTAATTAAATTTTTCTTTTTTGTTATAAACTTAATAAAAATCAACAAATTAATATTTCAATACCAAAAAATGAGTAAGAAAGAGGTTTATATAAGAAATCAAGCTTCTGTCATGTTCAGTTTTTTTTTTAAAGTATGATATTTATTTTTTTCAGAAGTAATCACAAAACTTCTATGTGTCTCCCTTTTGAATTTCTTCTTCTTGGTGACTTTTAGAAAAATGTTTTATTGCTACTTTTTTTTTTAGTTTATCTATCAGTCAATCACCATCTCCCTTCTCCCAATAGAATTAAATATGACCCAATTTGAACCTTGGTCCCAATGTCAATATAAATCTGGCCCATCTTTCTTTCAATTGTTCAGCTTCCATCTCCCTCCCTTGTAACAAACATGTATCACCCAACAAAACAAATCAGCACAGTCATTCTGCATCTCAAGTCCATTATCTCTTTACCAAATATCTAAGATCCTCCCCCTCCCCACACACACATAGTTGATAGTAGTTGTCCTGTTAGCGTCAAATGAGAAAATGCAACATAACCAAAAAAAAGAGTAAATTTAGTAACACTTTTCAATGAGCTTATGGTTTTCATCTGTTGTTGGTTTTTTGTTTGTTAAAACAAACATCATAGCAGCATCTGCCAACATTGGGAAATGTAGACATACATCTGATCTGTTATTTCTTCAACCCATCAATGATACTATCAATGTTGGCTTGCTTTGGGATTCACAGGTGGCATCCTTAGCCCCTTATGATAATCCTGGGCTTTGCTCTAATCTCTAGCCTTTAAGAGTTCATAGCCCAGTGACTGAGAGCTGTAGCCATTACTACATTTCAATTTTTTTGTGGCTTTGATTATATCTGTCCTGAAACTGTTCCAAGATGATTACTAAATTTTGTTGGAAATCAAATGGAAGTGTGAGACAGATTTATATTGGCATTAAAACAAAGATTCAAACTGAGTCACATTGAATTCTTTTCCACTAACATAGAGAGTCAATATAACAGAACAGATAGAGGGATGACCTGGGAGTTATGAAGACTTGGGTTCAGGTCTTGATTCTGGCATATGCTAGTTTTGCTATTATAAGAAAAATCATTTAATGTCTCAGAGCCTTAAGAAACTCTCTTGAGATGAATCACAGGAAAGCTGGTAACCTGCACTGCCAAGGGATTCTCCACACCAGAAGTTCCCCTGATGAACTCCAGGTCCAGATACCCTTCTAAAAAGAAAGCTATCACTGATGCTTTCCTGTGTAATATGTAGCTAGACATCTAGTTTTTCACAGTGGAGGATGGGAGAGGGGAAGGAGGAAGAAATGAAATCTTTCATTTGGCAACAGAGCTTGAACATAATTTCCAACCAAGTCTTCTAATCAAAATGAATGTGATGGAGATAAAACACATTGGAGTACATAACCCAGATCTGTGCAACTCATAACTGTGCTTTGATCTAAGATAACTCACTGAACATGTTCCGGGACCCCCAGATTCGTATTTGAAAAGTGATAAACATTGTTCAGTCTTTTTTCAGTCCTGTCCATCTCTTCATGACCCCATTTGGGGTTTTCTTGGCAAAGATAGAAGAGTAGTTACCCATTTCCTTCTCCGCCTCATTTTACAGATAAGGAAACTGAGGTAAATAGGGTTAAGTGATTCACCCAGTATCACACAAGGTAGTAAGTGTCTGAACCTGGATTTGAACTCACAAAAATGAGTCTTCCTGAGTGCATGCCCAGAACTCCATCCACGATGCCATCTATGTGAGGTTCCTTAGCAAGATCTTGGTCTTGCCAGTGCTTAGGTCACAAATTAACCTTCACACAGGCTCTGAATAAGGACAAACAAATCAGAGGGAGCACTCATTCTGGCACTAATTACTGTCCTCTGGTCTGCATGGCTATTCAATGGACTGGCTATCACAAGAGCTCAGTTCTAGTCAGTTCTAGTTCTGTCACTTGCTGTGTGACCACAGATAAGTCACCTAACTTTTCTGAGCTTCATGATCATCTTTCCTATCTAACCTATTTCCATGGCCAATGCCCCAGAACAGATCCTCAGTACCTTAATATAGACAGTCTCCTACCAGTTCTTCATTTCCCTGTATTATACACTTCCCACCACCACTAGATTTTTAATGGCCTTTGGGTAGAGATCTTATAGTGAATATAGGAGTTAAATTATTGTTTGTAGATGGTCTAACAATTATTCAATCCTTACCACTCTGCCCCACCTCCCACCTTTCTGGGACACTGCTCTTGTGGAAGCAGAAGGGGGTCATGCAGCACTGAGAATTATTTCGTATTTCCCTGGGTCGCCGCAGTAAAAGAATTCATAACTCAGTGGCTGAGCATCCTTAATAATAATAGCTAAGGACAGCTAGATGGTGCAATGGATAGAGCACTGGCTTGGAATCAGGAAGACTCCTCTTTATGAATTCAAATCTAGCCTCAGACACCTACTAGCTATGTGACCCTGGGCAAGTCACTGTTTGCCTCAGTTTCCTCATATGTCAAAAGAGCTGGAGAAGAAAATGGCAGACAACTCCAGTATCTTTGCCAAGAAAACTCTAAATGGGGTCACAAAGAGTCAGACACAATTGAAATGACTCAACAACAACAACTACAACAACAAATAATAATAGCTCGCATGCACAGCTAACATTTTAGGTTTGCAAAGTACTTCTTATTTTAGCCTCACAGCAACTCTGGGAGATAGGTACTATTATTAAGTCCATTTTGCAGATTAGGAAACTGAGGTAGACAGAGGTTAAGGTACTTATCCAGGGTCACACAGCTAGTAGTGTCTACAGTAGAATTTGAACTCAGTCTTCCTGACTACAAGTCTAGTGCCTTGTCTACAATCCTACAGAACTGCCTTTTAAGGATAAGCTTCTCTGTGCTTTTTCAGGCTGATCTTCGGAGTGTGGAACAAGATACATGTACAAAGCAACTGAATAATGTCTAAATTAACATCTTCTTATAAATTAAATCATCATAAAGATGGCATTCATATAGTGTTTTAAAATTTGCAAAGTATTTGATATATAATCTCACTTGATTCCCACAATAACCACTTGAGGAGGTAGTACAGGCATTATTATCCCTATTTTACAGATGAAGAAACTGAGACAAAAGTCATATAGCTAGAAAGTGGCTTAACTGGAATTTGAATTCAGATCTTCTAACTGAGGTTAGTTTGATTGGGTGCTAAAAGAAGCAAGAAAAATTTAAGAAAACATTTAACAGTAATAGGCAACATTAATGTAATACATTAATGTAGTACAAAAATGGTTTACATAGGTTATTTCATTTGATCGTCACAACAACTCTGGAAGGAAGTGCTTTCATTGCCTCCATTTTACTAATGAGGAAACTGAAGCTGAAAAAAAGCTTAGTGATTTGCTTAGAGTCACAATACTCAGAAGTGTCTAAGGCAATATTTGAATTCAGATCTTCCTGACTCCAAGTTCAGCACTTTATTCCTACCCACTATACTACTTTTTTGTTCCTCAGTTGTTTTCAGTTGTGTCTGAGTCTTTGTGACCCCATTTGGGGTTTTCTTGGCAAAAATACTGGAGTGGTTTGCCATTTCCTTCTCTAGCCCATTTTACAGATGAGGAAACTGAGTTAAGTGACTTGCTCAGGATAACACAACTAGTAAGTGTTTGAGGCTGGATTTGAACTCAGGGAGATGAGTCTTCCTAGTTATAGGCCAGCCACTCTTTCCACTGTACCAACTAGCTGCCCTGCTGTACTACTTAGCTGCCTCTTAACTGATAATACTGAGGAGAAGCACATGGAAAAGGGGGAAGTCAAACCAATCTTATTATAAAACCATCCTAACCCCTCAACACTACCCTTAGGACACTTAGGGAGAGGTATAGCAAGCCTAGCACTGGAAACCTGACTCTGCTATGAAAGTGGGAGTTGAGGGTAAGGATAGCTCAGGCCTTGTATGGGCCCCATTTGGTCACAAGTCATGCAGTGATCATGATAAGAATATGCAAACAGAATACCATGAAAATAATTGTAGCTAATCCTCCACCATCTGTTGTAGATGATGGAGTTCAAGAGAGATTTGTTGACTGGTTAGAGCAAAGGTCAAATTTGGTACTGATATCAAATTAGAAGAAACAACAGAGATTTCAAGAAGATACTATATGCAAATCTTACGTATTTAAAGAAATTGTCTCTAAAAAATGAGAAATAGATAAAAGTAAAGACACTGACTCTATCACTATTACTTAAGAGAAGTTTGGTTAATGAGAAGCAACAGACACAAGTGAAAAAGTAATTAGAAACTGCCTCAGCCAGCAAACATTTGATTTTGTTAAGCAAAAATATATGACACTCAAGTGAAACCCTGAGTACAAGCTCATTTGCAAAACATTACAGGGAAGGATAATGGGAGATATTATCAATATGACTTTACAAAACAGGTAAAATTGGTAGAGGGGGAAAAACAAGCTTGCAGAAAGCTTTGCATGAGATCTAACATTGCTAATTTGACGAACGCATAGATCTCAAATGGAATACATCTGTCCACATTGTGTGTGTGTGTGTGTGTGTGTGTGTGTGTGTGTGTTCTATTTTCATCCTCAATGATAGTGAAATAACCACAAATGAATTCTAGCTAAGAAACAATATACCATGTGAAAAACTAGAAATGGCACATAAAAAAGGAGTTTGAGAGGTGTGACTGGATATAACCAAACAAACTTTAAAAAAGAAAAATTCAAGCTGCAGGTGTCACAAAGAAGATATTTGGATTGATTTTCAAAATATAGAGATGAGAGGAAAAATACAAGAAAAATTGAAAATATTACACACAATATCATCTCCAAAAAGATTTAAAAAAAGGCAATGAAAAGGACAGTAACTTCTGATCCATATTTCAGTATAACAGGGACAATAAAGATATACTTTGCCCACGACCCAAGGTTGTCATAAGGATCAAATGAGAGAAGAGATACGAGGTGCTTTGGAAAACCCGTGACATACAACTGCAGTCTTCCTCTGTGGTCGCAAATCACCAACTCTCTTTTGAACATTGTTGTTTAAAATGTCTTAATAAGAAAAAATTTGCATGCATGTTAAAGATAGCCTGGATGAGACCATGAAAAAGGAACATGCATGTTTTTGCAGAAGATTTTATACAGTAACCAAATTTTTACAGTCACGAAGTAGACTGAGGCATAAAGAATATAAGCCCTCACTATGTTTATGTATGAATGATTACAAGAAAGAATTTGACTAAATGGCAAATTTATACTTTAATCTCTCCTCAATGTTTCTCCATACTTAACATCTTGCAAAAATAGGTGAATGAATACAAGAAGTGGTTATTAAACATTTACTATGTGCAAGCATTGTGCAGATGTTGGGGATGACAACAGAAAAAAACAAGACCTGATCACAAGAACTTCACACTATAATTTAAGGGTTTTTAGTGTTTTTTGGTGGCATTGATTCTTTTGCTAATGTGGAGAAGCCTGTGAACCTCATGTCAGAATAATATTTTTAAATGAATAAAATAAAATATATAGTATGACAAAAGAAACTGTTGAAATACAGTTAGCAAAAAAAAAATTAGGTTATTGGACCCCATGTGAGGAACCTTTGCTCTAACTGGAGGAGAAAACACATTAAAGAAAGTTCAGCTGGAGGCCAGATGAATAGACAGAGAAGTCCTAAAGGTGCAAATATGGGGCAGATGACAATGCCTAATGTTCTTTAAGTCACATCAGGAGATCAGATGAGAGTGCCATGGATCTGGAGGATATAGAGACAAGTCAGACAGTAAGTCCTAGAGAATATTAGGAGGCAATGGCAAAGAAAATGGTAACATTTGGTTATCCTCCATCTCACCAGAAGGAAAAGAGTTTGTGATTCCATGTTATCCAAAATGTGTGAGCAGTCAAGCTCCCCAGATGGGTTCTGGGCACCAAGTGGCTGGGAGATGGAGAAAGAGGAAAGCAAGAGACAAATTTAATTATTTCTACCTCTTACATATTTTCCATATTTTCCCACCTCATTGATTTTGCTTACCCTGTTCCTTCCTTATTCCTAGAATGGCTGATCCCCCCAACTCTGCTAATTGAATTCTTATCTATCCACTAAAGCTCAGCTTAATGCCACCTCATATACAGTCTTGTCAGCCTTTACCTCCTTGAATTTCATCTAGCACTTTTTTATACCTCTCTGATGTACTTTTACTCTATTATTTTGTTTATACTATAATCATATGTCCCAACCAGACAGTGAACTCTATAAAGGCAGTATCGTATCAAAACTTGATAGTTCCCCTAGCATCTAGTATAAAACCATGCACATTGGCACCTAAGAGATGTTTATTGAATTTGATTGAATCTATAACATATATTTTAATGAATCCATGATCTCATCAATGTAGACATGCTTTCAACTCCCAATTCTTCCAGCTAATATGGTTCTCACCCAGGTGCTCTCATAAATTAGCCATAGAAAGGGTCCACCCAACATTCTTCCCTGGATTCTTTTGACCTTATAGGGAGGCATACCAATGGAGCAATAATATGAAAATAAGGATAATAAAGGTATATCCTGCCCATGACCCAGGGCTGACATGAGGATCAAATGAGAGAAGTGATAGGAAAGTGCTTTGGAAAACCCCAGTGACATACAACTGTCAAGTCCTCTTCTGTAGTCCCAAATTACCAACCCTCTTTTGAACATTTTAATCGGATGTCCTGCAGCCATTGCAAACTTAACACATCCGTAACCGAATGAATCATCTTTCCCCCAAACACCCTCTTCTTCTAAGCATTCTTATTTGTATCAAGAAGATGACACCACCCTTACCATCACTCAGGCTCTCTGCCTTATCCCACATACCTAATTGTACATCAATATCTCTAGTATCCATTATCTTCTCTCTCTGCCTCCTTCTCCCAATTATTTTGAATTTATTTTGTATAGACTTACTAGTATCATAGTGTAACAGGAGAGAACTTCATTCTTGAAGCCAAAATGGTTTGAGTTAAAATCCTGTCTCTGACACATACTAGATCTGTATCCCTGAGAAAGTCACTTATCCTCTCAGCGATCTGGGAGCTCTCTAAGACTTTATGTGGTAGAGACTGTACTGATATTGGTAGAAGCCATTTGTTTGTTTGTTTGGGGATTCTCTATACCAGTGAAATCACAGGCCCCATTCTTATCCTTATTCTCGTCCCTAAACTATCAGTTCATACAAGTCTTCCCAGGTTTCTCTGAAATTATCTCCATAATTTCTTACAGTGTGGTAATATTCCATAACATTCATATGCTGTAACCTGTTTATCCATTCCCCAATTAAAGGGTATTCCCTCAATTTCCAGTTCTTTGCTGTTCTAAAAAGAGCTGTTATAAATGCTTTCACAAATACAGGCTCTTTGATATCTTTGGGATACAGATCTAATACTGATCTCACTGGCTCAGAGGTAATGCATAAATTAACAGCTTTTTGGCTAGAATTGCAATTTTTTTTCCAGAAATAATACTCTCATTTTAAAGATGAGGCAGCTGGACCCTAAGAGGTGAAGTAACTTGTCTGAGGTCACATGGGTAATGAGTGACAGAGGCAAGATTTGGACCTAGGTTCTCTGAATCCGAAGTTAGTGTTCTTTCCACTGTACCATGGCTGCCTTCATATATGCATATATATGTAAATATATATGTTTATATTATCTCCCCCTATAATAACATAATTAAGGCAAAAGACTGTTTCATATACTGGAAGAAATCCAGTAACCTCCACAATTCATCAAATGAGAAAGGTCCAGGAAACCTTAAAAGCACCTGTCAAGGAAACATAGTCACACTGCCCCTTTTCCAGCCAGAGTGGAGTTAGAATATCAACTACCTTCCAGTTTACCAGGAAGCTTCCCTATTCCCTACTAGTGTGACTCAGCACCAGTCCCCAGGTCCAGCCTCCTCATCCCCCTCCCCCAATGCCTGGTCCAGGAAATGCATATAAATATTTAATGACCTATCAGACTTTACTGGTCTGTGGGGATAAGATGCCCCATTCCTTCTGGTGCACCAGTAGAATGCCCAAATTCACTAATGCTCCCAGCACGATATGCAATTCCACCTGGGGCCCAGTGAACCTAACCAGTTTCCACCATCTTCCAAAAATGCCCTACATTTTGTGAATATCCCCACTCAGTAAAGCTTGTTGTAAGCTCCAGTTTTCTTTGTATTGGACATCGGTATTCTCCAAATCTTATTGAGTTCGTGTATATACCCAGTGTCTGGCACAGTACCTAACATATATTAGGTGCTTGGTAAAAGTTTGTTGATTAATCAGTTGATAGATAATACTTTTCTGGCTGAGGGTTAGAAGGTCAATTTCAATCCTTACTCAGAAAGCCTATAAATCTCTTGTTTAGCTGATGACTTGTGAAGGCATCTTAGTAAATTCATAATCTTCTTTCTTCTGAATATAAATATAACAGTTTGCTAAGTCTTTGGTATCTCCCCTCAAAGAACTAAAACTAATGATTTTGTGCAGGGAATGCTAAAGATATTAGAGGTTTGAGGAATTGTTGACAAGAACAGTTTGGGTTTAGCCCTGTGGTCCAAAGAGAAACCTATTTCCATTAACACACTAAGTTCATCTATTTCTCTGGAAGTTAGTGTATGTACATATAATACTAAGGAAGAAAAAAACTTTTTAAATATAGAAAAATATATCATCATGATGACAAGGGTGGGAGAAAGAGACTTTCAAATGCCAAATGCTGAGATCACAGCTTTTCATTAGCAAATATGCCTCCAGTTCTGGAAAAATGGGTCTGTGTCTGAAATAAGAGTTGGAATAATTACCCACATTTGCTAAACAAACACTCAGTGTGGTTGTTCCCGTAATGAAAATCTATCATTTCTATTTTGATTCTGAGGGACCCATAATTAAGTGGGCTTGTCCAGAGGTTTTATATCCTTGTACCTTACAAGGAAAATTATACACTTGATCCAACAAGGAGGCTATTTGTATATCAGTCACTTGGTGGTTTCTTATTAGGAGGAGTGAAAGGCTTTTTTTTTTTCTCTCACTTGGACCAAAGAATACTTGTTTCCAGAAAACATCATTGAATGGAACTAAATGACTGGGGAGCCCTGGAAACTGTGCATCTGTCCACAGTGTTTACCATTTTAATTGTTTCACCTCAATGTGTTTTACAGGTATTTGCACCACTCAGCCCTTGCTACTCTAGTTAAACATTTAAATGACAAAAAGTATTTGTTTTACCATATCCATGGATACTGTCAACTGTTAAATAATATAATTTAATTAAATCTTTAAAAAAACCCTATGTATTTTTATATCTGCAACTCACTCCTTATCAGGATAATTAATTTCTGTTAACATGTACATGTAGGTAGACAGGGCAGAGAGCAATTTCGGGCTAGGTGGGGAATGTAGATTAATTGCTATAATTTGTAGATTAACTGACAGAGGAGATTAATACTTTCATAAATGCCCACACACATAACACCCAAACACACAAGATTCATAGCATCTAAAAGTTTCCTTGTCTTTGACTCTAGCTTTGATATTAATTAAAGTTATCTTTTAAAATCTACTTGTTTAATTTAGGAAAATATATTCAAATTATTAGACCTTGTAATGGCTAATATTGCAAGTCTGAGGTTCTTTTCCCCAAAGATTTGAAGTACTAAGGAGGGGAATAGACAGAGTTGGAGACCATGAGCATATGTTGCCAGAGAGTCATGGGATGAGGGGAAAAGTTGCTATTGAATAATGCCAAAAGCCCATTTCCCATCCCACATTTGACATGGATCTCATTTTACCTTGCTAGATTAATAAACTAGAGCGTGGAACTGGAAGAGAACTAGCTCCCAGGTTATCTAGCCTAACCCAAATCTGAAGTGTGAATCTTTTCTAAGACATATGTAACAAGTGGTTGCCCATTTTCTGCTTGTACATTTCCTGTGATAAAGAGCTCATCATCTTCTCAGCTTCATTTCTCAAGTTGTGTGATGTAGAGGTGAAGATGCCATTTGCCTAGTAGATCCAAGTACAGGAAATCCCCACAAAGCAATCCAGTTAGTTTTCTTTTTTATCTAAATTTGCTTTTTATTTTTTTAAATTTTTTATATTTGGCTAGGCAATGGGGTTAAGTGACTTGCCCAGAGTCCCACAGCTAGTAAGTGTTATGTGTCTGAGGCCGGATTTGAACTCAGGTCCTCCTGAATCCAGGGCTGGTGCTCTATCCACTGTACCACCTAGCTGCCCCTAAATTTGCTTTTAAAAAAAAAACCACGAAAACTACAAACTAAACAATTCTCAATAAACATGAATGTTTCAGGATACAAAAGTGAACACAAAATGTATCTATGAAACTGCTAATTGTTACATAGTTTACACAGTGGATAGAGCACCAGATCTGGAGTCAGGAAGACCTGTGTTCAAATGTGTCCTCAGACATTTACTAGCTATGTGACCCTAGGCAAGCCAAGAAAACCCAAATAGGGTCATTATAAGTTGAACACAACTGAAAAAACAATGACAAAAAGTTATTTGTAAATGCATTTTACCTGAACGTAACAATAGCATCTTTGTCCATTTGTGTGCCTTTCTGAGCTGTTTTCTTCTGTGTGTTTTAATATTTTATCTGTGTACTTTTTCCTTTGTGCATTCTATTACTAACCCCTAATTCAGCCTCCCCTCTTCGTAGGTAGAAGTACTCCCTTGCAACAAATAAGTACGTTCAAACAAAACAATTCAATACGTTGACCATGTCTGAGAATGTATTTCTTATTCTGCACCTCTAGTCCATCACTTCTCTTCTAAGAGATAGAATGCATGCTTCATCATGAGTATTTGGAATTGTGATTGACTGGAGACTCTACATTGATCAGAATTCTAAGTTCCTTCAAAA
Organism: Phascolarctos cinereus; assembly: GCF_003287225.1. Taxonomy (NCBI): domain Eukaryota; kingdom Metazoa; phylum Chordata; class Mammalia; order Diprotodontia; family Phascolarctidae; genus Phascolarctos; species Phascolarctos cinereus. The sequence goes on from NW_027555847.1 coordinate 357,231,715, forward strand.
TTGTGTTCCTTTACATTTTTGTGGTTCTTCATATAAACTAGTCTCCAGGTTCTTATTTCATTCTGCTTAAGTTCAGGTTTCTCTGGATTCACCAGACTGGCAAAAAGGCAACATGCCAACTGAATAACCAAAACAACAACAAAAATTAATAAGTACTTATCTTAATCAGAGTACTCTGCTAGGCACTGAGGTAGATACAAAATTTAAATAACACACAATTATGCTCCTTTCCCTGGAGATTATAGCCTAATGTGGAATATAATATATATTCAAATAATTTATAGCATAAAATATATCATAAGAGAAGTACAAAAGAAAGTTTGCGGGCTTCAAAAGAAGAAGTGTTTTTACTGACTAGAAGGATCAGGTAAGTATTTGGGAAATGGTCATTGAAATAGACTCCCAACAGTTAGGAATTCAAGAGGCAAAGTGTACTGGAGGTCATTCCAGGTATAGGAACCAGAACAAATAAGGGAAGGCAGCCTGAAAAACCATGGGGAGGATCATAAGCATTCCAGTTTCAACATGGTGTCCAAAATGTGGTTGGAAGTAGTATGAAATAAGACTGGAAATATGAGATCATAGGATTTACAAATGAAAGAGACCTTACAGGAGATCTAATCTAATCCTCTCATTTTAGGGAAGTGATTTGTCTGAGATCACACTGGTGGTAAATTGCAAAGCTGGTATTCAAATCCAGGCAATCACTCTACAAATGTGCCAAATCTAATGACACCATACTATAGTGGACTTCAAATGCCAGGATAAAAAGTGTGAATTCTACCCAATGGGCAATAAGTAGCCAGTGCAAGTTTTGGAGTTTTTTTTTTTTTTTTGCTTTTTTTGGTGAGGCAAACAGGGTTAAGTGACTTGCCCAGGATCACACAGCTAGTGTCAAATGTCTGAGGCCGAATCTGAACTCAGGTCCTTCTGACTCCAAGGCCAGAGCTCTATCCACTGTGCCACCTAGCTACAGGATTTTCAATAGCAAGATGACATGATTAACTCTATACAGGAAGGAAGTGCTCTAAAGCAAAGGAATCAGATGTGTAGCCTTAGGTATAAGCAGCTCCGAAATATTCTCAAGGGCAGATGACACATTAAAATGTAATTGAGAAACATTTAACAAAATAACAATACAATAAAACAGACAACATTACATTTTAAAAACCAAGTGACTGTAGGGATTCTTATGGATTAATTGCTTAAGTTTCTATTTGAGTTTGACACCACTGCTCTAAAGGATGGGTTGGAGGGAAGAGGAAATGGAGTAGAAAGACCTTTTAGGAAGGTATTGCAATAGTCAGGCAAGTGTTCATGAAGTTCTTAGCAAAGTGGAGGCATTGGGAACAGAGAAAAAGAAAAAAATGCAGGAGAGGATATAGAAATTTCATCATTAGGACTTGGTAACTAATTGAGTATGAGATAAGGAGGAACCAAATGAGTCATAGATAAGTTTTAGAACATGGAAGAAAAAGCTCTGACCTTGCAATATGTGTGTGTGTGTGTGTGTGTGTGTATACACATACATACACACATAGACACACATATATAAATATATATATGCATATATACTTATTTATTAACATGTTTCCCCTAATAAAATGCAAATCCCTTAAGAACAAGGACTATTCCATTTTCACATAAGTATCCTCAGTGCCTAACTCAGTGCCTAACACAGAGTAGGTACTCAAAAATGATTGTTGATTGAATGAAACCAGATTGCAAAAAAGAGAAGGTGGTAAGAAAATGGGTACCAGTTATAAACTTTCCCCCCCTATGAACAATGGTTTGGTCCTGAAAGGAACAAGAATATTGGAATAGTACCTGGATGGGATAAATGGGATCAAGGCTCATTTTAGTATTGGCTTATGCTAATGATGGTGCTCCAGACCATGAGCTAATAATCATACAATTCTTCAGCCATTTCAGGGAGACCGGATATGGTTATGTTTGCATAGAGGAGCAATTTATGGAAGCAGTTGAAAATATTTTGCTTTTTAGGATATCTCTTTTATCAGGACTGAAAACCTACTATAAATATATACTAGATAAAGCTCTTCATGATGGGGGATCAAAGGAGAAAATGGCCATTACAAATGGAATGAGATCCTAGAAGAAACTTCCTCTTATAAAGTTACATGCTATAAAGAGGTACAGGCAGCTGCATGATTCCCATCTGGAATAATCCTCTTTAAAGTAATTCCTCCCTATGCATGGGGCTTTGGCTTTCTTCATCAAAAGATTCTCTCTGATCATATTTGTCTCAGGCTCCTTCTGTTCCCTTGTGCCTAGCATAGGAGGAAAAAAGTCCAATGATAGCTACACTTCGAAAACTTCTTCCTAAGAAAAGCCTGCATTCTGAGATGAGCATGAGCATAGCCATTTGGGAAAATTCCAATAGCTAGTCTCCTTCCTTGGGAATTCACCACCCTTGCTTTGTGACTGGCTATAGGCTGACCCAAGGTAAACTTAGCTTCCTTTCAGTCTCTGTCTCCCAGGTCGATGTGGGATAAGCTGAACAGAATGTGGAGGTATGAGGAGAGCCTAAAAGCCTACGCCACTGCAGGTGGTGCTGGAGTAACAGCAGGAACAGGTGCTGGTGATTCATGCTGGCACCAGGTAAGAAACTCCTATAGGACAACAGCAGGTCTTCCTCCCTAAATAACGGTCAATGAAAAAAATGGTTCGGGGGGACCTTCAGGGTCTCTTGTGTATACTTCTAGTTTCAGCTCAGCAACTAATCCTAAATCCATTTCTTCCTGCAGTTAGGAGGGAAAGGCTTGGGGAGAGCAATGATCCCCTGGCCTCTCTGAAATGGAGAGCCATGAGCTTGTCATGCCTTTTCATCAGGCATCAGGCTCACCAAATGCTACACACACACTCCCAGAGCTCCAGCCCCCTCCCGCTAAACACCCACATAGACATGAGTAATTTTAGTCCTTGCTTAGAAAACGTTTAAGACTTGCCATCTTTCTCAAGCAGCCAGATGAATTAAAGGTTCATTCCATGAAAGAGATGGGTGGTCCTTTGGCAGGGGATGGAATCCATTCCAATCTCCACATGTGAACTTAGTTTTCTTTAATAGCAAACTTTTAAAAGCAATGATGAAGGCACAGATAGGTATTGTTCTGATGTTACATTTGGCCCTCAGTGTTGAATCGCAGGAATTGGTGGTCATGTATGTCTGTTGTGTAACAGAGACTCTGCTGTACTGTAAGTCAGTTGGGTGACTTTGGATTTTGGAACAGTGTCATTATGAGCACAGAATACAGTATCACACACAGCCTCCCTGTCTGTTTCATGAAGGTAGGTATAAACTTCAACCACATTTTAATTCTCCCCTATGTAAACCGATCTGGAGCCAAGCTCATAATGGCAGAATGATCTAATTTTTCCTAATTTCCTTCCAACCTCCATTGAGACATGGTAACTTGCTTCTTCTTTTTAAATTATTTAGCAGAAAGGCTTAACAACTTTCCCTTTCACATGATGGGAGCTATTTTTCTACCAGATAAAACTGTTTAGGTTGGGATTATGTGTTTCATACTTCCAAACAGGTTAGTAAACTTAAAATAATTCTCACACTCAAGGGCTCAAAAAAAGCAGCCTATTTAGGTAAGAACTGTGTCCATAAACTTCCCGTTCTACTCCATTCAACAGGTTGGGAACATAAAGATTTAAAAAACAAAACCCACACAAACTGGCCTATAATAGGCCTTAAAGACATTCTGGTTTGAATTGGATGAAATTGGTCCCATGTTTGTATTTAAATCTCAATTTGGAAGAAAATAAATAACACAGGTCTAATGACAGCACCGATTTTTTTTATTTTAAATGTAACTCTATCTATAATTAGGTTGTACAGTGGATACAGAGCTAGGCCTGGAATCAGGAAGACCTGAGTTCAAATCCAGCCTCAGACCCTTACAAACATTATAATGCTGGGCAAGTCACTTAACTTCAATCTGCCTCAGTCTCCTCAACTGTGAAATAAGGATCATTTTATAGTTAGAATTACAAAACGGGACCACCTAAGGTTATTGTGAGGATCAAATATGATATTATTTGTAAAGTATTTAATATGGTACCTGGCACATAGTAGATATTTAATACATTTCCTTCCCCACAGATACCATTTATCTTTAGCCCTCCGATTATAACAATTTTGTGGAGATTTTCTAAGGCAGACTTTGCCACAGGCTCATTGTAATCAGATCACATATGCAAACAGCTTAAGCCCTTTATCCCACATCCTGTAATACTGAGGCAAGTAGGTTAGGTGGGAAGAGTGAAAATCAGAATCACAGTAGGCAGTAATGTATTCTAGCTACTGAACATCCTTAGCTCATTCTTGAATTTGGACCAGATTGGGTTTGAATTGAGGTTTTCTTTCATTACATGTTAAATATGTCAGAGAAATACAGAAAAAAACCACTCTGCTAAACTTTTGTGGGTGCTGAACAGGTAATGTGGTGAGCTGACAGTGAACATTTCCTTCCATTACGGTTAAAAACAAGAATAATCCCAGTGCTCTCTACATCCAAAAGCAGAGCTGTGATTATTTGGCATAGACCCTCAGGTGGGGGTTGGGAGAGCATAACTCAGTGTCTCTTAAGATACACCAGCGCTTTTTATCATTTGGCATAATAAAGTATTTTATTTTCACTTTTGCAACCAAGTTTGACTGTATTATTATTTTTTAGTTTTATTACTGCCTTTTGTTTTACATTACAATTGGTTTCCTTTAAACCTCTCCTCCAAATTTAAGCCTCCCTTCTCTTTGTAACAAAGGAAAACATTGAAGCAAAACCAGCTGACAATGTAAACAAATTTAACAATAGATACCCCCATTCCATATCCATAGAGTCTCATCTCTTTACTGAGAGAAGGGAGATAGGTTTCTTCAGCACTTCTGTAGGAGTAGGATTGATCATTACAATTACTCAAAGTGACTGCCTTTCAGCATTATTTTCTTTGACATTATTGAAGCTATTCTATGTGTGTATGTGTATGTGAACAGATGTATGTATATATGTACATATACACACACATATGCTGTTGTTCAGTAATTTTTCAGTCATGTCAGATTCTTTGTGACCCCATTTGGGGTTTTCTTGAAAAAAGATACTAGAGTGGTTTGCCATTTCCTTCTCTAGTTCATTTTACAAATAAGGAAACTGAGGCTAACAGGGGTAAGTGACTTGCTCAAGGTCACATAACTGGCAAGTCTCTGAGACCAGATTTGAACTGAGGAAGATAAGTCTGACTCTAGGCCCAGTGCTCTATCCACTGTGCTACCTAGCTGTCCCAGCACATATATAAAGGCATGCATACATTGTTCTCTTCATTCTGCTTACTTCACTCTAAGAATCATAGATTTAGATCTGGAAGGGATCGCTGAGGTCATCTAGTCTAATCTCATTTTATAACTGAGGAAACTGCGGCCAGGAGAAATGAAGTAATTGATTAAATGTCATATAGAGTATATGTTTCTGAGGCAGGATTTGAACTTAATTGTCTTGCCTCCAGGTTTAGTGCTCTAGTAAGTATACCACACTTCCTCCTTTTATCTGTTCTTACAAGTCTTCCCATATCTCTCTGGATTCCTCATTTCATCACTTCTTATAGCAAAATAATAATAACAACAATAATATACTCTTTTGATGTGTTCAATTTGTTCAGCTTGAAGCAGTATATTAAAATATATAGGATGTGGCTATAAAGTAATGAAATTTCTTTTAGATAGACCAGAAATTAGACATCTAAGTGAGCATTATCTTGTTCAAAGTGTCTACCTTGAGCTGGTTTTCCCTATTGATACTGCCGATGCTGAAGCAATCATATTTCCTCTTGGGAAATCTTTCAGAGACAGCAGGAAAAAAATGCTGTCTTCTTATTTTAAAATCACACTTCGTTTTGGATTAAAGACAATCTTAGCATAAGTTGACCATGAATCTTACCCATCAGCTTTGGCCCTAAATAACCTGAGACTGTTTCCAGAAATCTAATCCATGTCAAAGGATCAAGATTCACCACTTCACAAGAATGTACCAACACAAAGTTTAAAGGCAACTCCAAAATAAGTGGTTCGTAAACATTTGCAACAACTGGGATTGGGAGAGGCAATGAACCTATCATATTCATCGACAGGAAATTCTCATATGAGCAAGCACCATCAATCAATGCATGTTGACATCTGCAGTCTTAGAGAGCTACATAGAGCACTAAGGGGTAAGGTGAGTTGCTCAGGTTGACCAAGATAATCTGCGTCAGAGGCAGGACTCAAACCTAGATCTAACTGGTTTTTGAGACAGGTTCTCTTTTTTGCTGTTACACTGGCTCCTCTTGCAATAATGATATCACCATTTTATTAACTAACATATTGGTATCCCTTAGGTGTTAAGAGAACTCAAGAAGCCCATGGCACATTCAGTAGGCCTTGGGGTGAATAAACAAAATGAAATAGACAAGATAAGCAGATGTGGCTACGTTAATGTGATGTGCACTAAAAAGCAATGTCGGCATGGATGAGATCATAGATTCATTGGGGTATAGACTTCTAAAGCAACTGCTCTAAGAACAACATTTGTTTAGACATGTAAGATGTATGTTTAGTAAATAATTAAGATCTTAAAACTACAGCTTGTGTTTTAATTGGTTTATTCCATGTGGGCCAATAAAATTCTAAAAAATAAACAAATGTCCAAAGGTCTGACTTTGGGGAAAATTAATGCATTATATAAGAGATGATAAAGCTAGAAGCCAAAGGTCCTGGGGAAAATTAGGGACTGAGAAGAGGTAGGTGGCACAGACCAACAGGAAAGAAAAACAAGAGGTAAAATGAAGGGAACAATCAATCAATCAACAAGTATTTAAGTGCCTAACACATGTCAGCCACCGGGCTAGATGCTAGCGTACTAGTACATAGAATGAAATAATCCCTCCTTTCGAGAGAAAGAAAGCAATTGGAATTGGCTATGTGGCAAGTCCTTATGTGAAAACGTTGGTGAGGCTGGTGAGGCTTTTGGAAAATAAGGTTGATGAACAGTAACCAAACAGAGGCAAAAAAAAAGAAGCATGAGGTATCCCAAACAATGGAAGCCTTGTCTCTGAGGAAGGAGACAGAAAGAAGAGATATGAGGAAAGTGAAGAAAATTTTGCTCAGTGAAGTGACCAAAAAAAAAAAAGGAATGGAAAAACTGGGAGGTAAAGAGCTTGAAAGAAAGAAATGAGGTGGTGGTGAAATAGGGTGCTGCTGGTGGGAACAGGGCAATAAAGTTCATAAGACAAAGCTGCTTGCTTAGGTCAGTGTATAGGCCTCTCTCTCTCTCACTGTGCCCTGCACTGCCTTTATCTTTTCCTTTCACCTTCTTTCTCCTATTGACATTTTTCAATTTTAACATTTTGTCTTACATTACAGTTAGTTTCCCTTAACTCAGCCACCCCAGATTTAAGCCTCCTTCTTCTTTGTAACAAAGGAAAACGTTGAAGCAAAACCAACCGATAAAGTAACCAAGTCAAATAATAGACACCCCAGTTCCGTATCCGTAGCCCCTCATCTCTCTCTACTGAGAGGAGGGAAATAGGTTTCATCATTACTTCTTGTTTGTTTGTTTTATTTTTAGGTAATTGGGGTTAAGTGACTTGCCCAGGGGCACACAGCTAGTAAATATCAAGTGTTTGGTCTGAGGCCATATCTGAACTCAGGTCCTCCTGACTTCAGGGCTGGTGCTCTATCCACTGTGCCACTTAGCTGCCCTGTCATTATCACTTCTTTAGGACCAGAATTGGCCATTACAATTACTCAAAGTGACTGCCCCCGCACCCACAATGGAGAGGGCAAGGATGCCCCCAAGCAATAGCAATGTTGGCTCATGGGATAATGGGAGGTGGAAAAATCACAAAATGATACTTGCTCCTATGCTACTACCAAACAATGAGTCAGAAGTTCCTGCAGTGACAAGATGGAGAGGAGAAGCTCCGGTGCACTCCATTTAAAAAAAATCTTCAGTGACCCTGATGCCTTCTCAATTGATCTTTGGGGAAAAAACAATGAAAAAGCAATTACTGTGTCCTACAACATGGTGCTAGGAGCCCGGGAGATGAAAATGAAAGCAAAAAAGTGCTTATACTCTACTGGAGGAAAACCACAGGTACACACATAAGTAAATACATAGATACAGTAAACCCAAGTAATTGCAGGGAGAGGGGCAGCAATAGAAGCTAGAGGCATCAGGAAAGGCTTCATAAACTAGAAGGCACTCGATCTGAGCTTGGAGTGGACTAAGTATTCTGAGAATCAGAGATGAAGAGAGAGGACATTAGGCATGGAAGACAGCTTGTACAAAGGCAAAGACAGGAGGTGGATTGTATGTACAAGGAACAGCATGTAGTATGCAAAGAGGAGTAATGAACATCAAACCAGAGAGGTAGGGTAGATCCAGATCATGAAGAAGTTTGAACGCCAAGCAGAGAATTTGTATTTTATCCTAGAATCAATAGAGAACCACTGCAGTACTTTTTGGATTTTGTTTTTAGCAAAAGAGAGATGTGATCACTCACAATTTTAGAAAATGAGAACTATACAGAGGATGGTTCATACAGTAGAAAGACTTGAGGCAAGTAGACCAAGCAGACCAATTCATGTTTCCTAAAATACTTCAGGGGATGTGGACTCAAATGAGAGTGGTGGCCCTGTGAAGGGAGAGAAACAGGCAGATACAAGAGTTGGAGTAGGGAGAGGACTGACAAGACTCACTGATTGGATTTAGAGGGAGAAGATGAATGAAAGATCAAGAATGACTTTGAGGTTGCAAACCTGGATGAAAAAGAATATGGCAATTCTTTGAAGAGAAAAGGGAAATTTGGAAGAGGGAAGGGCAGGAGAGGTGTGAAGATAGTGAGTTTGATTTTGGGTATGTTAAAATTGAAATGTCAATAGGACATCCAGTGAGAAAGGTCTAATAGTCATTTAGTTGTGTAGGTTAGAACTCAAAAGGGAGACAACATCTAAGTAGGTAGATCTGCAGGTCATCTTCATAAAGTGATCATTGATCCCATGAAGATGAGATCACCAAGTCAGAGACTGGAGAAAGAGAGAAGGAAGAGAACAAGACACAGGCTTAGAAACATTTACATGGGGGGCGGAGCTATGATGGCAAGGTAAAAGCAGTAACTTGCTTGAGCTCTCCCCCAAACCCCTCCAAATACCTGTAAAAAAATGGCTCTAAACAAATTCTAGAGCAGCAGAACCCACAAAAAGACAAAGTGAAATAAATTTCCAGCCCAAGACAATCTGGATGGTTAATTGGAAAGGTATATCGCATCAGGCTGGGAGAGGAATGCAGTTCGGCGTGGGCGCACATGCCACAGCTAACCTGCAACAGGCCTCAGAGGACTGAGTCGCAGGCAGCTGTGGCAGTTTCCTGACTTCTCAACCCATGAACACTAAATTCAACTTAGAAGGTCAGTAGGAAAAGTCTGTGTCTGCAGTGGTGAGAGAGAAAAGCAGGGTCCCAGCCCCAGTCCCTGAGCTTGGCCCCAGGGCAGTGGCTGCCTCCAGAGCTTCTGGCCCACAGACTGAGGGAGAATCAAGTGGCTGATCAGAGGGGGATTTCAGGGATCTCTCTGCTAGTGCAGGATTCTCTTGCTTTGCCCATGCTTGGATCTGGGTCACAGTTCTGGGTGGTGGTCCTGGGGTGAGAAGGAGTGTTGGCATGGTGGAGCTTGTAGCAGCTCTGAAGATAAAGTCCTCCTCATAGTTCCAAGGCAGAAAAGAGTACTTGTGGCCACTCATAGACCAGAGCACTGGCCAGGAAAGGAGTAAACACCTGGCCCTTGATCATATCACCTTGGAAGAACTGAAAATTTTCAGGTCCCTAGAATTATCTCTAAAAATAGATGCACAAAACCCCTGAAGCTTGGGACAATACATTCTCCACACTGGAAGCAGACTCCTACCTTAACAAAGAATTTATAACTCATGTAACTGGCTGGAATCATGAGAAAGCAGTGCAAAAATAATCAGACCATAGAATCTTTCTTTGGTAACAAAGAAGATCAAAACATACAACCAGAAGAAGACAACACAGTGAGGAAATTTGGGACCCAAAATTTTAAAGACAGAAGATAAAAAAAAAATTGTTTTCACATGCAACTGGGAAATACGATACACAGGAAATGGGGTATAGAAATCTATCCTACCCTACAGGAAAATTGAAGGGGAAGGGGATAAGAGAAGGGGAGGAGAGATAGAAGGTAAAGCAGATTAGGGGTATTTTAGAATGCACGCCATTTTGGGGTAGGGGAGGGACAAGATGGGGAGAAAATTTGGAACTCATAATCTTGTGGAAGTGAAGGTTGAAAACTAAATTAATTAATTAAAAAAAGAAACATTCACACAGTAAGAAGCCTAGATGTAGCTAACTTTCAAAGGGTATGAAAAAGATGTCCCAACTAGATACAATGAACCGTGTTAGGCAATGAGGTACAATTGTTGTTGTTTTAACTGACTTCGAAATGTTCTCACCAGATTGTGTAATTTTAAAATCTATCACTGCTGAAGAAATGTCCTTTCTGAGGAAGTTTGTCCAGGCTAGGGGCAACTTCAGTTAAGTGAGCAGCAAACTAAGATCCATGGATCTCACAGAATCACTGAATTAGAAGGGACCTTGGCAGTCATCTCATTCAACCCATACCCAAAAGGAGCTCAGACCATTCCCCCTCTCCCTATAACATTACCTGACCAGTGGTCACATAGCTGCTCCTTGAAAATCTTCAAAGAAGGGGGCTCCCATGCCACCTCTTGAGTCAGGCTATTCTGCTTTTGAAGTTCTAACTGTAGGAGGGGAGCTTGGTGGCACAGTGGATGGAGTTCCTGGCCTGAAGTCAGAAAAACTCATTTTCCTGAGGTCAAATCCAGCCTCAAACACTTACTAGTTTGTGACCTTGGTCAAGTCACTTAACCCTGTTTGCTTCAGTTTCCTCATCTGTAAAATGAACTGAAGAAGGAAATGGTAAATCACTCTGGTATCTTTGCCAAGAACAGCCAAATGGGGTCATGAAAGCGTAGGACATTAATGAAAAATGACTGAACAACAATTCCTAGAAAGTTTTTCAGCACATTAAACATAAATTTGCAAATTTGCGAATTCTACCCTTTTTTCTTGGTTTTATCCTTGGAGTCTAAACAGAACAAATATAATTCCTTTCACATGACAGCTTTTCAAACACTATATTATGTACTCCCTGAGTCATCTGTTCTCCAGAATAACTCTCTAGGATACAGGGAAAGAGGTTGAGGGACTTCTTTTTAAAAAGAAATAGAATAAAAAAGGAAAAGTACTGAGGCAATATATTACAATATGGTGATAGTTTTCTTTTCATCTCAAAGCATGTCAGTAGTCTCCCCATGTTTGTAAATCTCATCCCTTCTCTATGTCTTTCCACAAATTCTCCAATGACAATGTAATCAATGTACTGGAGGGCTTTCTGTATTTATTTTAATACCATGAAGATACCAGCATAGTACTCAGCTGGCTGTAGTTTCATTCTCACAACATGACTAGCCCATAAAATTCTTTAGTCACAAATGTCCATAATGATGGAATCATTGTTGGTCATATGCTATTTGCCTATTCACACACACTCTTCTCTTCCCATTGTCCTTTGGGTCACTTGTCATTTTGATTCCTGTGAGATCATGATGTATTCCCTCTGTGCTACAGGTTTCCCATAACTTCTCACAGATGTCTTTTATTATGATAAATGAATTTCTAGTTAAAAAAAAAGAAAAGCAAACTACTTTTTCATATATATGAATGACTCACTTATCCATTGGAAAACGTTGAAAACTTCGAGGGCCATTTACCGCCCCTTCACCCTAAGCCTTAGGGATCAGGAGTGCATTTACTGTAAGCCCACAAGAAAAGGTGATGAAACATGGAGAGAAGCCAGAAAATTTCCTGAGCTCTCCCCAGTTTCCCTCAGAAACAACATTAAATTAAGCCTCTACATGGATCCTGGAATGACATAACTTACAAAAAGATGGAGTGAAACAATTTTCCAGGTTAAGATAACTTAGAAGGTTTTCAATAAAGGTCTGTCTCATGTAGGTAAAAGGGGAGCACAGTTGGTGTCTGGACAGGCCAGTGGGAGACTTTTAGCCACAGCATAAGTCAGCAACCAAGGTCCTTCAGTCCTGCCCCAGCAGGCCAGCTGTGAAGCCTCCAGCCCTAGCATGGAAGGCAAGTCGCCAGCCCTGGAAACCAGGTAATAACAGGCACAACTAGGCTGAGCTATACCAGTGCAGTGAGCAAGCCATTAGCACCTGAGGACTCAGCTCACAAAGCCAATGTCCAGGTCTTTGGCCCCCAGCACAAGAAGCTGGGGGCAGTGCCCCCTGCGGCCTAGGACCAGAGCTCAACTTTAGAAGCTACAAAATGGACCAAAAAATGAGCAAGAAGCAAAAGTGAACATTGACCATAGAAAGTTACTATGGTGACAGGGAAGATTAAAACACAAACTCGGAAGATGAAAATATTGTCAATATACCTACATGTGAAGCCTCAAAGGGGAATAAGAATTGGACTAGAACCCAAAAAGCCTTGTTTGAAGAGCCCAAAAAAGATTTTAAAAATCAAATAAAGGAGGTCAAAAACATTGGGAAAAGAAATGAGAGGCATGGAAGAGAGAGTCAACAGCTTGGGAAAGGAAGGACAAAAATTGATTGTAGAAAACAAGTCTTTAAAAAATACAATTGGCCAAAGGTGGGGGGGAAACCACTGAAAAAAACAACTCCTTAAAAAGTAGAATTAGCCAAATGGAAAAAGAGGTACAAAAACTAACTGAAGAAAATAATTCCTTAAAAATTAGAGTCAGGTAAGTGAAAGCTAATGACTCTATGAGACATCAAGAATCAGTCAAACAAAACCAAAAGAATGGAAAAAAATTGGAAAAAAAAGAAAATACCTCATTGGAAAAACAACTGACCTGTAAAATAGATCTAGGAGAGATCATTTAAAAATTATCAGACTACCTGAAAACCATGATAAGAAGAAAAAAAAGAATTTGGACAGTATCTTTCAAGAAATTATCAAGGAAAACTCCCCTGAGGTCCTAGAACCAGAGGGTTATATAGTGAAAGAATCCATTGATCACCTTCTGAAAGAGATCCCAAAATGAAAAGGAACAATGTAGACAAATTCCAGAATTATCAGATCATGGAGAAAATACAGCAAACAGTCAGAAGGAAACAAATTAAGTATCATGGAGCCATAGTCAGTTTATAAAGGATTTAGCAGTTTCTACATTCAAAGACTGAAGTCTTGGAATATGATATTCCAGAAGGCAAAGGAGCTTGGATTACAATCAAGGATCAACTACCCAGCAAAACTGAGCATGATCTTTCAGGGGACGAGATGGACATTCAATGAAATAGGGGACTTCTAAACATTCCTGATGAAAAGACCAGAGCCGAACAGAAAATTTGATCTCCAAATATAAGACTCAAGAGAAGCATAAAAAGGTAAACAAGAAAGAAAAAAACAAACATATTATTCAATAAAGTTAAACTGTTTACATCCCTACACAGGAAGATGATATTTATAGCTCATGAGACGTTATTATGACATTTAGAATGGGCATACATAGAGAGTGTGGGCATAAGTTGATTTTAATGTGATGATATAAAAATGAATTAAGGGGTAAAAAAAGGGTTGTACTGAAAGAAGAGGAAAGGGGGAGGCAGAATAGGGTAAATTACATCACATGAAGAGGTGTAAAAGACCTATTACAAAAGAGGGAAAGAAGGGTGGCGGGGTGAGCATTGTTTGAACCTTACTCTCATTGGATTTGGCTCAAAGAGGAGATAACATACACATTGATTTGGGCATAGAAATCTATCTTACCCTAAAGGGAAGTAAGAGAAGGGAGTGGATAGAAGGGAAGGCAGATTGAGGGAGGTGGTGATCAGAAGCAAACCACTGGTAAGGAGAGAAAGGGTAAAAGGAGAGAGAAAAGTATAAACTGGGGGGAAATAGGACAAAGAGAAAGACACAGTTAGTAATTAAAACTGTGAATGTGAATGGAATGAACTCTCTAATCAAATAGAAGTGGATAGCAAAGTGGATCAAAAACCAGAATCCTACAATATGTTGTTTACAAGAAACATATTCAAAGCAGAGATACACACAGAGTAAAGGTAAAAGGCTAGAACAGAATATATTATGCTTCAGCTGAAGTAAAAAAAAAAAAAAAGCAAGGGTAGCAATCCTGATCTCAGACAAAGCAAAAGCAAAAATAGATCTAATTAAAAGAGATAAAAAAGGAAACTACATCTTGCTAAAAGGTACCATAGACAATGAAGTAGTATCAATACTAAATATATATGCACCAAATGGTATATCATCCAAATTCTTAGAGGAGGAGTTAAGTGAGCTATAGCAAGAAATAGACAGCAAAACTATATGGGGGGGGGGGAACTTCAACCTCTCCCTCTAAAAATTAGATAAGCCTAGAAGAAAAAAGTTAAGGATATGAATAGAATTTTAGAAAAATTAAACGTGATAGACCTCTGAAGAAACCTCAGTGGGGATAGAAAGGAATATACCATTTTCTTAGTGGTACATGGCACCTACACAAAAAATGACCATGTACTAGGACATAAAAACTTCACAATCTGGTGCAGAAAGGAAGAAATATTAAATGCATCCTTTTCCAATCATGATGCAATAATAATAAAGGTCAAGGGAGAGATAGTCTAAAAATTAATTGGAAAATAATCCTAAAGTATGAATGGGTTAAACAATAAATCATAGAAACAACCAAAAATTTCATCAAAGAGAACAACAATAATGATTTAAATAATGGGGGGGGGGGATTTGATCCCCTGGTGCAATGCACTTTGTCAGAGGGTGAGATCATCCAGAGTGCAAAGGACTGTTGTTATACCAAGCTCAGGGCATAGCCTGCTTGATGGGCTTTAGCTCTGGAAAATACGGTATTTCCAAAATATTTTGACTTTTACCCCTTTTGGCCAAAGGGAAGGGGTCTGAAAAACCCTACCCTTATGGCCAATAAAGGAGAGGCAGATATATCCAGGGGGTTAGTTCCTTGAGGGGACCTATTGGGGGAAATATGTTCCAGGTGTCATTATTTAAAAAAAGGGAGTGGTGGGGCCACGAATGTCAGAGTGAGAAAATGCCAACACATACTTGAATCAGGGTCTTTGTGATTGGGCACATAACAAAAGGGGAGACAGAAAGATTAGAACAGTAGACTCAGCCCCTCATCCAGAATCTTGGATGTTAGCTGCTTCTGGGTCTGTCCGCTCAGCAGCAGGGACTTTCTTCAGATGATCCAGTTTCCCACCCACATAGGGTTAGGTTTAAGTAGTGCAATAAAGTTTTTTTTCTCACAATTCCAATAATTGCATAATTACATTGTCAGGTACAGATCAAATTACTTAGGGGGCTCACAATGAACTAGTTCTGATAAGGGAGATTTATTCTCAGGACAACTCTAAAGGGGCTTCTCTGGTTCCAAACCTAGAGGTTCCTAGATAATATAGTTTAGCATAATCTCTTAAATTTGTTCCTCAAATTTGAACCTTCAGAGAATTTCAATTTGTATATAATTAGTATTTCTATCTTTACCTAAATCCTGTGCCTGGTATAAGAATCTTTTGAAAATTTATGAGGGTCTAACTGAAAATGAATTCTTCTGTCCCTTAAGATTATTGGACAGATACTTTAGAAAATGGAAAAATAATTAAATTTTCTGTACCCTTATCAATGCAATTTTTGTGTAAAATCCAAAATGAATCCTGACTTAATAAATTATTAATCCAATTTTGGAACTTATTACCAAAACATATTACTAAACTTAAAATTAAAACTCAAAGCCTGAATTTCCATGATAGATAAACTTTGGAAGTCAATCATATACATCTATATATAGTTCTTTAGAGAAAACAGTCTAATCTTGTTGCTTTCTCAAAATTTACTGTTCTATTTTTTTAGAAAACTTTTATATTACATCTTTATCTTATTGCTTTGTCTAATCATTTCCCTCTTTGCAAGATATCCCCATATTATAATTTGACTGCAAATAAAAGTTAAAATTATAAGATGTTCATACTTCCATCTTATTATAATAACTCAATCTATTACTTAATAGATTTAGTGTGGTACTAACAAAACTTCATTATAGAAATTTGCTATAAAAGGAAAAAGAGTGATATAGTTATATCATAACAGGGGGATAAACGCCCTTAGCTCTGTTTGATTACAGGTATGAGTCATATCTGACAGCCAATCAATCACAGAGTGTTAAAGGCAAGGTTTAGGATTAAACAGGGGGTAATTTTCCTTTTCAGCAAGGAACTAGCACAATGAAGAAATAGAGTCAGGAGGATCTTAGCTAGGCCATATTCTAGGTTGTCTTCTCAACCTTTCCCAGACACAGACATCTATCTCAGCCATCTTGAGACTGCCGCACGTGCCATTTTCTACTATTAGCTTCATGACCATTCAGACAACCTGCCTGGTAATCAAAACTCAAAACAATAATAAGTTACAGTCCCAGGAATTTTTACCTTAAATAGCGAAATTTCACTAATCTCCGCTTAAGGTTTGAATACCTTTCCTAATATTTCCCTGATAGTTAACATTTCACTAAACCTTTACTTACAAATTAAAACTACCTATATTCTGGGGCTTCAGACATACAGCAAATACCTAATAGCTGATTCATCAATTAATATGTTGGAGCTACACCTTTAAACCACCATACTTTCTAAACTAAACTAAACAAACCATACTTTCATAATAAAAAAGATTTTAAAATTAAAATCTGCTATTATAGTAAACACTATCATCATTAGTAGTAATATTGTCATTACCTGTTTTATAAATAAATATGCCTCATTAAATATTTAACTGTTTTCAAATATCCCATTTTTATCACATCTTTTTAAAGGCCCAATTCATGTGTAACAACATCCAGATTAAAAATTGTTTTGTCTAACAGCATTTCTATTACAATGGTCTCTCAAATTTTACAGTTTAAGAGAATTTAGAAATACAATACAATTTAGAAATAAAATAATAACGCATACAATAAATTCAGATTACATTAATTGCATTTCCAAATTATCACATATAAAAATCATTGATCTGATTACCTTTGGCATTTTAAAATCACTTTAAAGTTATCAGGTATAAAACAGTTACATTAAATTAGACAAATAGTAATACTGTAGTGTTTGGCATATACCAGTCACTGTGTTAAGCACTTTCCAATCATTATATCATTTTGATTTCACAACAACAACCGTTATTATTTTTCTCTTTACAAATCAGGAAGCTAGGGCAAACAGAGATAAGAAAATTTGCCTAAGATTACACAGCTAATAAGTTTCTACAACTGAACAGAAAAGGGTGGACTTACCGAGGGCAAAGGCTGTCTGGCTCTCCCATTTGTACTGCCATGGTAGATGCTGCCAGGAGCACCTGGACACTCCCAGGCAGCAGCTGGGTGGGACCTGCTGAGGGCTGGCCCTGCCTTGGAGACATTGACTGACTGGGCTCTGGCAAGGTACAGCAGAGGGCACTGCTTAGGGGATGGGGTAGCTGGTGCCAGGACCTTCTCATTGGTGGTAGTTCCTGGTGCCAGGGCAAAGCAAATGCTGGCTGTGGGATCTGACCACCCTGCCCTCCCTCACAGCTGCAGGGGCTGCTGGGGCTGGGGCCACTTGCAGCTGCTAGAGCAAGGTAAGTAGGATGTGGGGGCAGAGAGTCTCTCCACAGTTCTCCAGCATTCTCTTTCCCTAACACCAATATTTAGGATTCTAATCTGGAATGAGAAGGGTTAACAGAGAAACATGGGCTATAGTGGTCTCGTTTGCAATCCCCACAAATGAAGTATACTTATGATTCTGGGGGAGTAGACTGGGAAAGGCAAAGGGCAGAGGTTTACACAGCTACAAATTTATCAGATACATGCATAAGGAAAGGGTAGGGGTGGCCTTACTAAAGTGATCCAGGATGAACCAAGTCAGGAAAGAGGGGCCCTGGAGTTTTTCCTAACAAAGAAATGTGAGCTCAATCAAGGATGAGCTGATAATGGAGCAGGAGTGAGAGCAAGATGAAGGCAGGGAACAGGGCATACTCTGGAGAAACTCCAGTGGCACCTTGTCTGTACATCCAGTACTGGAGAGCTCAAGGCTTCACCTCCACATCTACTGTGTAAGACTTCTGCCACCAAATAATGTCAACAGAATTTTGAATGCAGTCCAGACTGGACCAGTCTCTAACCTGGGAAAGGCTGAAACTGAAACAGTAGCTGAAACAAGTCCTCCTGAGTAGGAGGACTTAATATGTTGGGGTACAGATAGTGCTTATATATGTACTGGGCTGGACTATGACATAAACATTGTTTAGGTCTTGACTTACTATTCCCATGGGTCTTGTGGGAACAATATTATCCCAAGTCTTGGGGTTCATGATTACTGTGTAGGGTATAGAAGCAAAGTTCTGTGATAAGAACAAGAGTATAGTACAAGGAACAGGGATTGTGAGCCTGTTAGAGACATGATGGATGCTGGCTTTCAGGTTCCTGGGAAATAAGGGGAGTGAACACCTGGTGCAATACACTTTGCCAGAGGGTGAGATCATCCAGAGTGCAAAGCATTGTTGTTATGCCAAGCTCAGGGCACAGCCTGTTTGCTGGTTTTTAGCTCTGGAAACCAAGGTATTTCCAAAATATTTTGATAATAGTTAAATAGATAGATAGATAGATAGATAGATAGATAGATAGATACTCTATATCCATATTTATTTCTATCTATCCACTATAGGTATATGTGTATGTGTGTATATCCATTTTTTGGGTATACTTTTTTCCCATTCTTTTTCTCAGTAATCTCATCTGCTCCCTTGGGTTCAATTTTTATCTCTTGTTAAATGACTCTAAAATTTGTGTCTCTAACCCTAATTCTTCACTTTAATATCCCCATATGTCTAAATGTCTCATATACATCTCTTCCTGTCATCCTCCTCATCCATAGGCATCTTTTACCCAATGTGTTAAAAATGGACTTCCTTATCATACTCACTAAAGTGTTCCCTCTTCTAAACATAACTATTTCTGCTCAAGATACCCCCATCATCTCAGTCACCCAAGTTCATAAAGTTGGGATCATCCCTCACACTCTGTTTTTCCTTACCTCTAATAGCCAAGAAATTCCTAAGACTTTTCAATTTTACATCTGTTCCCACTTCTCCACTCAACCCTCCAGTCAATCACCATCAGAGTGCCTATCCTGCTCTAACAGCCTCTAATTGATCTGACTTCTTCCAGTCTCTCCTCCTCAATTTATCCTCCACATAGCCACCAAATGAACTTCCCAAGCCGTATTCTGACCATGTCACTTTCCTGCTCAAAAACTTTCCATGGCTCTTCATTGCATATGGAATAAAATATAAACTTTTTAACCTGGCATTTAAAACCCTTTTCAATAGTTCTAGTGTCAACCTACTCTTCTAATCTTTATACTTTTTACTTTTATACACTCTACATTTCAACCAAACTAAGCTACTAAGTAATCCTCCAGTTTGACAATCTAGCTCCACTTCTGCCCTTTCATAAAACTCATTCTTCCACCCACCTCCACCCCCATGCCTGGACAGCAATCCTTTATCTCTCTTGAAATCCTTCCCTTCCTTCAAGGCTAAGCTGAAGTATCACCTGGTATGGAAAGCTTAGACTCATCTCTGCCAATTACATGTGCTCTCTCCTTCCTCGAAGTTTATGACACCATTGAACTTCTAGCCCTTTACTCCCTCCTTGGTTTTTGTAATATTGCTCCCTCCTGGTTCCTCTCCAACCTCTCTGACCTTTCCTCTGTCTCTATTGCTGGATCATCATCCATCTCCCATTCTAATAGCATGGATATCTGGTCCTGGGCCCTTTCACTTTCTGTCTCTCTCTATCTGTCTCTGTCTCTCTCCTATATGTGTATATGTGTGTGTCTCTCTCTGTCTCTCTTTCTCTCTCTCTGTCTCTCTCATTCTCTGTCTCACCCTCAATATAGATTTACTTTTTCTTTTATATTACTTTTACTTACTAATTTGTATTCATGTTACACCCAACCATAGAATGCAAACTCCTTGAGGGCAAAGACATTTCTGTTTTGTTTTTATATCTCCAATATTTAGCACCATGCTTTACTCATATCAATTAATTAATCAATCAACAGTATCAATTAAGTGCCCACCACATGCCAGGCACTGTGCTTTCTTTTGTTAGGTACTGGAGCTACAAACATTAAAAAAAAAAAACCAGTTCCTGCTGTCAAAGAGTTTACCTTCTAATGGGGAATACAAATGCAAGGCAGTTTTTGTCTAAATCAATGTTCAACCCTTTTTGTATCACAGATTCTTTTAGCAGCCTAGTGAAGTCTGTGGACCTCTTCTCAGGTCCATAGTTTTTAAGTGCATAAAATAAAATACATAAGTTTACAAAAGAAATACAGTTATCGAAATGCCATTCTTTTTTAAGTCCACATACCTCAGGTTAATAACCCTGCCCTAGACAATTATAAGGACTGTGAGTAATTCCATAGTGCTGCAGATGGCCACATGCTTCCCAGGAGCAACATTAGCACTGATTTGACTATAGTTTTAAGAGCAAAAGGTAGAAAATATAGGTGTGTGTGTGTGTGTGTGTGTGTGTGTGTGTGTGTGTGTGAGAGAGAGAGAGAGAGAGAGAGAGAGTGCATGTGTGTGTGTGTGTGTGTGTGTGTGTGTGTGTGTGTGAAATACAGAGAGAGAGAGAATATGCATGCAACAGCAAAGCAGATGGCAAGATGCCAACAATGGAAAGGCCTTGGTTTCTTGGTGGTTGGCTAGATTGTATGTGAAGCATAGCCTGGGTCTGGCTAGATGTAATTGGTAAGAGTGAATTTTCATTGCTCACCCAACAATCAGGACAGCTTAGTCCCAGGGCAGAATCCCAAAATTGATCAGGTCAATTTCCTGATGTGAGGAATGGGGATCATTTCTGAAGATCTAATTTGGAGGCTCATTCTTTCTGGTGGCCACAGTTGATCTGAAAAACTGAGTTGAATGGGATGTTCTGGTTCCTTGAAGAAGACTCTTTGATCAGAAGCTCCAAACTTAAGTTATGTTCTCTGTACTACTTACATTATATAAACAGTGTGCTCAGCCTTGTAATTTGGGAGTTGATATCTTTTGATCCTGGAATATAGGGTGGGAATAGTACAGGGTCGTTATTAACCAGAAAATGGCTCATGTTTATATAGCATTTTAAGTCTTCAGAGTATTTTTCATACATTATCCTATTTGATCCTCCCAATAATGCTGTGAGGAAGGTAGTATTATTATCCCTATTTTATTGGAAAATAAGCTTCTGAGAGGTTGTAACTTGCCCATGGTCATACAGTTAATAAGTACCTAAAGAAGGATTGAAGCCTACATCATCCAAAATCCAAGTCCAGCTATCCACATAATTGACTTGTAATTAAAAAAAAAAAGTAGATAGCAAATAGGGAAAGAAAGGAGACAATTAGGTATGGTAGGAAAAAAATAATAGACCCAGTGAGAAGATTTTTGATATAACTTTGTGTCTAAGTCAAGTATCCATTTTGAGCTTATCTTGGTATACAGTATAAGTGGTGGTCTATGCCTAGTTTCTGCCAAACTGCTTTCCAATTTTTCCAAAAGTTTTTGTCAGATAATGTGTTGTTGCCCCAATAGCTGTGATCTCTGCATTTGTCAAACACTAGATCACTGTGCTTATTTGCTTCTGAATATTGTGTACCAAATGTGTTCCACTGATCAACCTCTCTATTTCTTACCCAATACCAATTATTTTGATGATTGCAGCTTTGTAGTATATTTTAAGATCTGATATTGCTAATCCCCTTTCATTTCAATTTAAAAAATTGATTCCCTTGATATTTTTGACCTTTTGTCCCTCCACATGAATTTTGTTATGATTTTTTTCTAGCTCTATAAAGTAATTCTTTGTCAGTTTGTTTGGTATGGAACTGAATGAGTAATATAATTTAAGTAGCATTGTCATTTTTATGATATTGGCTCAGCCTTCTCATGAGCGACTAATATTTCTCCAGGTACTTAGATCTGTCTTTATTTGTGTGAAGAATGTTTTATAATTGTATTCGTATAATTCTTGCATGTTTCTTGAAAGGTAAGCCCCCAAGTATCTTATACTACCCACAGTTATTTTAAATGGAATTTCTTTTTCCATTTTTCTTGCTAGATTTTATTTTTGATAATATACAAAAATGCTGATGATTTGTGTGGCTTTACTTTATATCTTGCAATTTTGCTGAAGTAGTTAATTACTTTGATTAGTTTCTTAGTTGACTCTCTAGGGTTCACTAAATAAATTATCATATCATCTGCAAAGAGCTTTAGTTTGTTTCTTGTTTGCCTATGCTTAATTTCTTTTTCCTAATATTGAACCAACCCTGTATTCCTGGCATAAATCCAACCAGATGATAATGTAAAATTGTTGCATCAATATCATTAAAAAAAATTGGCTGACAGTTTTCTTTCTCTGCTTTGACTTTACCTAGTTTAGATATCAAAACCATACATGTGTCAGAAAACAAATTTGGTAGTATCCCTTCTTTACTATTTTTTCAAACTATTTATGTAGTATTGGAATTAATTGTTCCATAAGTGTTTGGTAGAATTCACTGATAAAGGGGAAGCTAGGAAGCCCAATGGATAGGGCACTGACTCTAGAGGCAGGAGGACCTGAGTTCAAATCTGACCAAATACACACAACATTTACTACTTGTGTGACCCTGGGTAAGTCACTTAACCCCATTGCCTAGCCAAACAAAACAAAACAAACAAACAAAAAACGAATTCACTGGTAGAGCCATCTTGTCTTGGAGCTTTTTTCTTTTGGAGTTCATTTATGTCTTCTTAAATTTCTTTTTTCTAACATAAAGTTATTTAAATATTTTATTTCCTATTCTGTTAAATTGGGCAATTTGTGTTTTTGTAGATATTCATCCATTTGTCAGTTTTATTGGCATTTGGTTGGGTAAAACGGTTCCTAACAACTGCTTTCATTTCTTCTTCACTGGTTATAAATTCACTTTCTAAATTTTTTATACTGGTAATTTAGTTTTCTTCCTTCATTTTCTTAATTCAATTAGCTAATAGATTGTGCAATGCATTTAATATTTCTATTTTTCTGAATTTGTGAGGTTTTTATATCCTAATACATGGTCAATTTTTGTTAATGTACTATGCACAGCTGATAAACAGGTACTCTTCTTTCTATTCCCATTTGATATTCTCCAGAATTCTGTCTTTTCAAACTTTTCTAAAATTCTCTTCAGGTCCTTAATTTTTTGCTTTTTTAAAATTTGATTTATCTAGTTCTGAGGAGTAAATTGAAGCCCCTTACTATTATAGTTTTATTATCTATTTTTCCTGTAACTTATTTAACTTTTCCTTAAAGAATGTAGGTGCTATGCCACCTGGTACATATATATTTAGTAATGATATTAATTCACTTTCTATAGAGCCTTTTAGCAAAATAGTTTCCCTGCTTATCTCTAATTAGGTATACTTTGCTTTTGCTTTGTCTGAGATCATAATTGCTACTCCTGTCATTTACTCTTCAGCCAAAGCAAAATGAATTATGTTCTAGTCCCTTCTTTATGTATCTTTGTTTCAAGTGTTTTTCTTGTAAACACATATTATTGGATTCAGGTTTCTAATCTAGTCTGCTATCCTCTTCCATTTTATGGGTGAGTTTGTCCCATTAGCATTCACAGTTTTGATTGCTAAGTGGGTATTTCCATACCTCCTATTTTCTTATACTTATCCTTTTTTCCCCCTTGCCATTTCTTTAAGAATACATTTTGCTTCTTACTAATGCCTCCCTTATTCTACCCTTCTTCTTATTCCTCTCTTTCCTTTTTATTTCCTATATATACTCATTCCTTTTATTTTCTTCTTGATGTAGATATATTTATTTTCACAACTGTGTGTATGTAGTCTTCCCTCCTTTAACCAGTTCAGATAAAAGTAAGGTTGAAGTGTTATCTGCTTCCCCCTGTTGCTCCCTCCTTGATGTACAAACTCCTCTTTTTGCACCCTATTCTTATCAAATAACTTCTCCCATTTTTCCTCTTTTTCCTACCCTCTACCACTGCATTAAATTTCCCACCCATTCCATTCTTTTGAGATCATCCAAACAAAACAGAATCACATCCAGGATCTCTAGATAATTAATTTCCTTTATGACCCTTGGTAATGATAACATTTTGAGGGATTACATGAATCATGTCCCCATATAAAGATGAAACAGTTTAACCGTGTTTAGCCCCTTACAGATTTTTCACTCATGTTTACCTTTTTATGTCTCACTTGGCTCCTGGGTTTGTATGTCAATTTTTTTATTTACTCAGCTCTCATCTTTTCATCAGTAATACTTGGAAATTCTCTATTCCATTAACAATCCATTGCTCCCTGGAGGATTATCTAAGTTTTTACTGGGTACGCTATTCTTGGTCATAAGCCTAGGTCATTTGCCTTCCAGAATATCATATTCCAAGTCCTCTCCTTCTTTGCAATGGTAGTTGCTAAATCTTGTATTATCCTGATTGGTACATTGTATTTTAGTTCTTTCTTTCTAGCTGCTTACAATTTTCCCTGACTTGAGAGCTCTAGAGTTTGACTATAATTTTCTTAAGAGTTTTCATTTTGGGGTTTCTTTCAAGAGGTGACTGGTGGGTTCTTTCAATTTCAACTTGGCTCTCTGGTTTTGATATGTGGACACTTTTCTTTCATAATTTATTGAAACATGATGTCTAGGTTCTTTTTTGTTGTTGTTGTTCATTGTATACAGCAATGGCAATGTTATATGATGAATAACTTAGCTATTCTCAGCAATATGATGATCCAAGACAATTCTGTAGGACTTAAGATGAAAGGTGATGTCCAACTCTCGAGAAAGAACTGGTAGATCTTGAAAGCAGATCAAAGATATTATTTTCTTTACTTTCTTTCTTCTTTTTTTGATCTGTGTTTTCTTTCACAGAATGAGTTACATGGAAATGTGTTTTGCATGACTACACGTGTAAAACCTATGTCAAATTGCTTCCTTTCTGAATGGGGGGGCAGGATTAGAAGGAGAGAATTTGGAAATCAAAATTTGAAAAAAAAAGTTAAAATGTTTTTGCATGTAACTGGGGAAAATATAACATTAAGTAAGATTTTTAAAAATACATTCTATAATTTTTCTTAAAGGAGAGAGAGCTAGATCTTATTGCTTCCTCTCATTCTGGCATTTTACATTTTATGTAATTTCTCTAACTGACTTTTTAAATTATTTTTTCGGTCATCTTTCTCCTTCCCATCTCAGCCCACACCTTATTAAGAAAGAAAGAAAAACAAAACATGTACACAAACATGAAAAGTTGAGCAAAACAAATTTCTGCGATGGTTACATTTTTTTATGTAAAAGTTTCATTCTGCACTCTGAGTCCTTGACTTTTCTTTCAAAATGTGGCTAATTTGGTTCATGATTAGCTCTCTGGAATAATGGTTGATCTAATGCTGATCAGAGTTCTAAATATTTTGAAGCTAGAAATCTCCGCTGGTTCAGAGTGGCAAAACTATGGATTTTCCTTTGGTCTGTAATTCTTGACCTAGTTATTCCTTTATAGGCTTCAGACTAGGCTGGAAGCTGGAACAGAGACCCTACTCCACTCCTAGGGCGTGAGCCACACAGCTACTGTTTGCTTCTGAATTTGCTCCTTACTCAGACTGCTCCTGGATACAAATCCCTTCCTTAGTCTCCCCTGGACCTATGATCTAGAACCTAGGAAATGAGTAACAGAGCTGGCAGGTGGCACCTGTTCATGCACCCTACACAAGTTCAGTCTCCTCTATGCTGTATCTAGGACCTCTTCTTGCACTGGTTCATAGCTGCTTGCTTCAGTGGAATATTCTGCAAATGCTCTCCTGGACGCATCTCCACCTCAGCGTCTGCAGACCTCTCTATCTCCTTATGCTGTCCTAGGCTAGAAAAATAACTCACTATGATTTTTTTCTTGTATTTCCCAATCATGATTTTGTCTAGTACATTTTCTAGATCTTTGTGTAAGAGTTGGGAGGGGGGTGGAATTCAGATGTACATCTTATAACTCTGCCATCTTGGCTCCACCTCTCAACATGCCCATCTTAGAAGCACTGACTTATGTTATTGTGCTTGTTTTATTTAACCAAAGGTTCTAGTCTCTCATTATATTTCAGTCTACCTTTGGCCTTGAAGGGGTGAGTTTGGGTAGGTCGACAAACAGACTCCTCACTTTGTAGAGTTTGCCTTGGAAGTTTTGTGCAACAAGCAATAATCAGATCTGAGTGTACGTGGTCATATATACTAACCAATTTGAGATAACTTCTCAGTAAAGTCTCTGGGAAGGGTCTCCCTCCCTCTCCCAAGGGCATATTTTAGTAATTTATAATACCAGTACCATTTGTTTTAAACTAACTTATAGCATTTGGCTCAAGTCTAGTTACATATCAGAGACTGCCTGGTTAAGTCAACAAGAGAGCACACATTATACAGAACCATGCTTTGATTACAGAAAGCTTTAAGAAATGCTGCTGTGGTACAAGGCCAGTTATCTCTTATTGTGTGTCTGTTTTAATTGTGAGGTCAAGCATCTCAGCTGCTCCCATGAGTTATATCAGTTTTGAGTAATATTAGTGTTTCTTCCTCCAACTGGGAATGAGGTGAAAGGGAAGTTGGCCTGGGGTGAAGTGAGGGGAGTGTTCTCTTGTTTTAGAAGAGGATGGGTGTGTGTGTGTGTGTGTGTGTGTGTGTGTGTGTGTGTGTTTTTCCTCAGCAACAACTAAGCTACTTAGAGACAATGTCCAAAAGACATAAATTACCAGTGTCCTGGTTTAGTCCTAACATCCCTGTTCAAGTCTGTTGGCTTGCCTTTTATTCATCCTTTTATGTTTGATTTATATGTTTTTCTATTTTCTTGCTTTCCCCCAGGCTGCTGTTTCCCTAGCCCTGGTGACAGCAGGGTAGCAAGAAAGGATGGCCAATGGCTTATCAGCAGAAAGAAGAATTTCTCGTGTTGAAAACCAAGGGGTTCCTGAAAAGAGTGAACCTTGCTCTCCTTTGATAGTCCTTTGATGGCATTTGCAGAAATCATTTGGCAGGCCCTTTAAAGCCGTGCCAAAGGCCTCTTTTGGTCTTGGTGACTATAAACCTTCTAAGATATGCACTAGTGATTATCATTGCACAAATTCCAGATCTTAGTCCAATCTGTGACACTTAGGGTCACTATGTTATGGGTCTTGAAGAAACAAAGAAACAAAGGGAAGGGAAAAAGCATTTATTAAGTGCCTACTATGTACCAGGCACTGTACTGAGTGATTTATCAATATTTCATTTGATCCTCATGACACTCCTAGGAAATAGATGCTATAATAATACCCATTTTATAATTGAGGAAATTGAGGCAAACAGAAGGAGCTAGTAAGTATCTGAGACTGGACTTGAACTCAGGTCTTCCTGACTCCGGACCCCATGGTCTATCCATTGCTCTATCCAATTATACTCCCAATGTATACAATTCAGTGGCTTCCAGTGTGCCCCACCAGGCAATTCAGAGCAAGAGACTGTCAGATGATAGTTTTTCTGTAAAATAAGCTATCATCAACATGCATTACTCTGAGAAAACTTATAGCCAACCTGGTTCTCATGGCCTTATTCCCCAGTATAAATTGCTTTGTCTTTCACAATGAAGAATAAGACTTGAAGCCAACATTAGTATCAATCAGTCAATTCATCAACAAGCATATTAAGCCCCTACTATGTGCCAGGCATATGCTAGGGGCTGTAAATACAAATACAAGGAATAACGTCTTTGGACCTGAATGGTTCTTAGAGATCATATACAAATCAGGTTTCTTTATGTGTTGTTATTGTTGTTCATTTGTTTCAACAGTGTCCAACTCTTTGTGACCCCATTTGGGTTTTTTTTTTTTAGGCAATTGGGGTTAAGTGACTTGCCCAGGATCACACAGCTAGTAAGTGTCAAGTGTTTGGTCTGAGGCCGGACTTGAACTCAGGTCCTCCTGACTTCAGGACCTGTTACTGGAAGTTCAATACTCTTTCAAAAGTGTGTATCTCCTGAAAACAAAAGTTCAAACACCTTCAAGCAGCCATCCTAGCTTAACTCTTTTCCCTGAATCTTACTGTCTCCAGATTAAGCAGCTCTAGTTCCTTCAATTGATCTGTGCATTGCATGATTTCCTGTCCCTTCGCCATCCTGATTCTCCTCCTTTGGGTAAGTACCAGCTTGTTCTGAAATGTGGCATCTAAAGTTGAACACAGCACTTCATATGTTCCTTGATTTCAGCAAAGTACAGTGGGATTGTAACTACCCACATCTGGATAATTCACTTTTATTATTGTAGCCCAAAGTTACATTATTTTTTTGGCTTCTGGTAGCACTGTTGACTCATAAAGATTGCAATCCACTAAAACTCTGAAGTATTTTTCAAGTGAACAATATATTGTCTAGTCATGCCTCCTACACTTCTGCAGTTAAATTGTTGGGTTTTTTAAAAAACCTATATATGGGGCTTCACATTTTTCCTTATTCCATTTCACTAGATTAGATTTGGCTCATTAGGCTAGCACGCTGAAATCTTTTTTTGCACCATGATTCTGTTTTCTCTATAGTTTTCCCTCACAGCTGCATGGTTATTTACAAATTTGGTCAAGGGTATATCATCAATTAGACAGAGGACATGGCATTACAGGAAAACTACCAGACAAGATCTAGATTCAAATCCCATTCTTAACTCTAACAAGTCATGTAATTATAAGCAAAATACAACCTCTTTAAGCCTCAGTTTTCTCATCCGTAGAATGGAAATGTTAGTATCTGTAATATTTACTTCATGGGATTATTATTAGAATCATATCAGATACTATGGGTATGTTTATACACAGAAGTATGTATTTACATATACAAATATATAAACAGCACTTTATAAATTTAAGATTCTATATAAATGTCAGTGATTATTGGTAACATCACCAATCTCTTCATCCAAATCATTAACAAAAATATTGAAGAGAATATAGTGTGGTGTGATAAGAAGGTCTGGGGCAGCCAAATGGTACAGTAGATAAAGCACTGGCCCTGGAGTCATGAGGACCTGAGTTCAAATCCAGCCTCAGACACTTGACACTTACTAGCTGCATGACCCTGGGGAAGTCACTTAATCCCAATTGCCTTGCCAAAAAAAAATTGGATTCAACATCAGAGAAGTTGCATATACTATGGTCAAGCCAATTGAGCTCTCTGGGCCTCTGTTTCCTTATATGTAAAATAAAGATGATGGACTGGCTGATTTCTAATATTCCTTCAAGTTCTAAATCCTATTATGTCATGAACAAGTCCAAGGACATATCTCTAGTATATTCCACTAGAGCTTTCAAGCTGACAGTGATTTATTAACCAAAGGTGTTTGAGTACTATAATTTCAACCAATTCTTAATCCACCTGACTATTCTATTATCATTTTGTTCACAAACACATTAGTAGAGACTTTGTCAAATATTTTGCTGAAATACAAATACTTTTGGCATTTTCTAAGTTACATGCCTATTAACCTGACCAATAAGGTAGACTTCTCAGTCTAACATGACCTCTTCTTTTTTTAATTGAATTTTATTTTATTCTGAACTTAAGAAATAAAATAAGCATGTACTTAATATAGTAGAATAGAAAAAAGATGATTGCACATATCTATTGTGCACAACTTGCTATTCCTTTTAAATATATAAAAAAGTTATCATGTAACTTCCTTTTTCCCTCTCCCCCTCCCCAAGCCTAGAGATGGCTACCATTAGACACAAATATGTGTGTATGTATGTGTGTGTGTGTGTGTGTGTGTATATATATATATATATATATATATGTATGTATACATATATGTATGTATGTATTTCTCCTCCTACCTCCTACCTTTTCAATCTTCTTATACTTTATTCCTTGCCACTTCTCGATCCAGGGACACTGGTTTTCTTGGCTGTGCCACAAACAAGACATTTCATCTCTTGGCTCTAGGCATTTTTTTCTGGCTATTTTCCATGCCTAGAAGGTTCTCTATTTTCAACTCTGCTTTCTGTCTTCTTGGTTTCCTTTAAGTCCCACCTAAAATCCTATCTTTTATAGGAGGCCAATCCCAAATCCTTTTAATTCTAATGTCTTTCCTCTCTTAATTATTTCCTATTTATCCTGTATATGGCTTGCTTTGTATATATTTATTTGCATGTTGTCTCCCCTGTTAGGTTTTAAGCTCCTTGAGGGCAGGGACTGTCTTTTACCTTTTTATGCATTACCAGAGCTTAGCATAGTACCTGGCACATAGTAGATGCTTAATAAATGTTTATTGATTGATTGACTGGTAACCTCAATTTCCCTTCTAAGGCAGGAGATGGAGTATAGACTTTCTTTTTTTTAATTTATTTTAAACAGCCTCACAAATTAAGTCAACCCAAGCCTTAAGTTGGGGTGTGTGGTGGAGTTGAGGTCTAGAGGTTTAAGGGTACTAGACTCCAAAATAACAGGCAAGTAAAAATCCACCCTATTGGCCAGACTCTTAAGGAATCTAAGTATTTGTGTCACTAATACAAGTGGGCCAGATTTTAAGAATCTGAGCTGGAGTATAGACTTTCAAATGATAGTTTGCCTGAAATATAGAGATTGTGAAAGAGAAATAAACCTGGAAAGTAGGGTAGAAACCAAGGTAAAATTTTTGCACTTTATCCTAAAAGCAATGGGTAGTCACTGATGGTTTTTGAGTAAGGGAGTGCCATGCTCAGATCTAGTCATTTCCCCTTTCTAATTTTTCTTGTGGAGACCCAAATAAAAATAATCCATTGACTCCAGTCTCTTTCCTTCCCATTGTACCTCCTCTACAACTCTTCCATACAATATTCTTCATGTAGCACTTGTTCTCTAAATGAATGATTTTTGTAGCAAGTCATTGAACAAAGAGTGCTACTAAGTAATACAAAGAGGGATACAAAAATATCCCATTCATAAGAGTTAAGTATCCCTATGAGGTTTATTGAAGAAGGAAGGGTAGAGAAGGAGGTGCTGTCATTCCTTAGGTCTGTGTCTCAAATTGAGTGCTCACCAGCTCTCTGAATAGTGTAGAGGGCTACAGTCTCAGACACTTTGGGGGTGCTTGTGAGAGTTCCCAAAAGGTTAATGTGGTGGTAACATGCAAGACCGTCCATGGAGCTGGTAGCACCAATGACAATATTCCCTCTTTAAACAGAAAAGGTCTATATGCCAGTGGTATTCAATTTCCCAGTTCCCAGGGATTCTAGGGTACTCACTAGGTAAATGGGAAGACTGAGGTAGTATTGAAACATGCGTCTTTCTTTTCTCTGCTCAAAATCTCTTCAGGAGAAGATACAGAAATCCAGCATCTATAGTCTCAGACACCAAGTTGGCAAAAGACTGCTCCATTCAAGTTTCAATGAGCATTATCAATAAAGTCCTTATTTTGGGAAATATGGAAAGCACTTTTAACGGGTTTAAGATGTAAGTTAAAATAGTAGAAAGCAACAAATTGCATAAGTAAGCAAAAAAAAAAACCCAATTGCGAGTAATAGACTGATGGAGTTTTCTTTATCTCTAAGTAACTTGAACACTAACAAAAGAAAGGTCCTTAAGAAGTGTCATTTGGGGGCAGCTAGGTGGCACAGTGGATAGACCACCAGCCCTGGAGTCAGGAGGACCTGAGTTCAAATGCAGCCTTAGACACACAACATTCACTAGCTGCATGGCCCTGGACAAGTCACTTAACCCCATTGCCTAGAAAAAAAAAAAGTGTTGTTTAATGAAAAGACCAAAGGGCATTTGTTTAAGGAGTTTATGGCATTCTGTTGGTATATTTTCTAGGAAGTAATGCCAATTCATCCACAAAGCATAGCTTTTGCACAAAAATCCTAAATAACAACTATATATATATATATATATATATATATATATATATATATATATGTGTGTATGTGTATATGTTTGTGTGTATATATATATACATACACATGTGTATATGTACATATACATATACATACATATATATATGTGTGTGTGTGTGTATGTGTATAGTATGAAAGGAAGTATGTCAAGTACAAACCAGAAATTACAGCATGTATTGTATGTTAGAATATAGCTTAGATAAGCTGGAAAACCATTTGGAAATAGGTATTGATAATAGGTAATGAGGGCCTAAATTAAGGAGGTGAGCATGTTAACGGAGAGGAGATAGGTGTGAGATACTGGGGTGGTAGAATTGACTTGGCACATGTTTAGATGTGGAGGCTGAGAGAAATGAGAAATTCAACCCTCCATAAATACCTCTCATGAGACCTCCATTTTCCCTACCCTCTCAGCTGAGGATTTTGCTTCATATTCCCCCACCAAAATAAAAAATGAGGCTATTCATTTAGAGTTTCTTCTTCTCCATTCCTTATCTTATATTCCCCCTCTATCTCTTTCTTCATCTCTATCTCACTTGAAGAGGTAGCCCTTCTTGTTGCCAAATCAAACTCTACATACACAAGTGATCTTGTTCTATCTCATTTGTCCTTCTGTTATCCATCCCTCCTAGTCTATTGGCTGTTCCCTGTTACCTACACACATATCCATGCCTCCCCCCATCTTTAAAAACTCCCAACTAAAGAAAGGCCCTTGTTAATTAATATGTATATTGATTCCTTAATTATGTTAAATATTGTCTTCATCAAAGAATTTTGTTATCAAAATTTTTTCCAACTATTCATCTTCTGATTTATTTTGCTTGTGCAGATTTTTAATTTCATGATTGAAATAATCCATTTTATCTTTTATGAGCTTCTTTACCCTTTGTTATAGATAAAAAGTCTCCCCGTAGTCATAGTTTAAAAAAAAGAAAAGAAAATCTTTTTTCCCTCTATTTTCAAAAATATGACATTTTATATTTTTGTATCCATTTGGAGCTTATTGTGGTTTATTCAATAAAGTGCTCATCTAAACTTAGTTTATGTGACTACTTTCCAGTTCTCCCAATGGTTTTTGTCAACTAGAGACTCCTTACT
Source organism: Phascolarctos cinereus (assembly GCF_003287225.1). Taxonomy (NCBI): domain Eukaryota; kingdom Metazoa; phylum Chordata; class Mammalia; order Diprotodontia; family Phascolarctidae; genus Phascolarctos; species Phascolarctos cinereus. The sequence continues at coordinate 357,264,919 of NW_027555847.1, forward strand.
CCATAGTTGTTATCCGAAAGTTTATTGAACATTTTTCTACTAAGTTAAATTGCTTCTGGTTCTTGTTCCATTGCTCTTTTTTTTTAAAATAGTACTAAAAAGATAGTGGATAGAGCACTGGCCCTGAAGTCAGGAGGACCTGAGTTCAAATCCGACCTCAGACCAAACATTTGACACTTACTAGCTGTGTGACCTTGGGAAAGTCACTTAACCCCAATTGCCTGGGGGGGAAAAAAGCAAAAAAAGGGGGGTAAATCTGGTTTCCTCAGAAAGTATGCAGAGAAAGGGCAGCTAGGCAGTGCAATGGATAGAGCACCAGTCCTGGAGTCAGGACCTGAGTTCAAATTCAGCCTCAGACACTTGACACTTACCAGCTGTGTAACCTTGTATAAGTCATTTAACCCCGATTACCTTGCCAAAAAAGTATACAGAGGAGAGGAAGAGCAAAGTGCCTACCTAGGTTTCAGCAAGGTAGGCTCTAAGGTCCTGAAACTAAGGCAGTTATCCTCCCCCCTACTGATAGAGTGGCAGGCAAAAACAGACTGGACCCCATGTATCTATTCATGTATGTTAGATCCCATCTGGACACTGATCCCCAGCATTATAGCCCTGAAAACACTGCCTAGAAGAGAAAGGCAGTCAGTCAAGAATGTCAGAAGGTAGCTGATTGCTGAACATTTCATTGCTTAGTTTTTCAGCCTGGATCCTTATTAAACTTATTAAGAGTTTCCTGGACATGATTCTCTGCCTGCCTGGACAGAGTATCTTCTTCTGTCTGCTCCTCTCTGCCTTTGCTGGACTTTCTGAAATTAATAAGTGAAATATGGGAAAGGTGCAGGACAGGCCTTGGCCAAATGTGTTTCAGATACATGTGTATTTACTGAGTGGTGAAGAATCCAAGTGGAACAACCCTGGGTTGTTCCTAGGCACTTTTATTCCTCCCTTCATAGGTGGTGTTTTGAATTTGTACTCCCCCTTTGCCCTTTTCCTGACTTAAGACACTGATCATGGCTCTGGCTACTTATCATTGGCAAGCAAAGCACCTTTAGCTGTGGCAAGATTCCGTCTTCTACTTTTCCATACTTCAGGGCTGGCTCCCCAGGTGGATATTTTTAGTGGATACCCAAAGGTCACAGATAAACACCCTGAGATCCTCATCTGAATCTGCTGCCTGAGGAAAGACAACATTAAGAATTAAATTTGCTGAAAAGAAACATTCATGAGCCAAGATGGTGGAATAGAGGCAGCAACACAGCTGAACTCTTCCAACATTCCCCTCTGAACAACTTTAAATCAAGCTTTGGAGCAGCATAGCCAACAGAAGATCAGGGTAAGACATTTTCCCAGACCAAGACAACTTAAGAGGTCAGAAGGCAAGGTCTATGACACTGGGGTAGGGGCTGACCTGGGGCCTACATGAGGCAACACCAGCAATGGGCCTTGGAAGTGGCTGCAACAGCAACAGTGAGAGCTTCCAGAGCTCTCAACCCATGGATTGTAAGAGGATTGGAAAAGTGGTCAGAAAGAGATTATAGGGGACCCTGATGTGACACTGGGAACCGGACTAGGAGTTGCAATTCCATGGCCTCTATGTAGCTCTGGATTGCAGTTCCAAGGCAGAGAGGAGCTATAGCACTTGCAGCTGCAGAAGAGGAGAAAACTTGGTCACAGTCCCAGGGCCGAGAAAAGCACTAACACTTATATCTTTGTTATTGTTGTTGCTTTTGGATGAGGCAATCAGGGTTAAGTGATAAGCCCAGGGTCACACAGGTAGTAAGCGTCAAGTGTCTGAGGCCAGATTTGAACTCAGGTACTCCTTACTCCAAGGCTAGAGCTCTATTCATTGTGCCACCTAGCTGCCCCTCTAACACTTATGTCTACGGAGGAGCTGAGGCCCTTCCTGGGTAAAGACTAAAGCACAAGCCAGGAGAGCAGTGATGACACATCTCTAAGGATCACATTACCTTGGAACCACCAAAAGCTTTCAGAATCCCAGTTTTTTAGCAGCAAAATAAGCCTGAAGCTTGGGAGAGTTCTCCCCCTGACTTCCAAGGGAGCAGAGCCCAACTTTAATATGAAATTCAAAGTGAATAAAGAGGCTGGAAAAATGAACAAACAACAGCAAAAAGAGACCTGATCATAAAAAGTGACTATGGTGTCAGGGAAGAACAACACACAAAATCAGAAGAAGAAAATAGCATGAAAACAGGTATAAGCAATTATGCAAATTAAACACAAGCTGAGGAAAATGGGAAAATATATGACAGTGATGCAAGAGAATTATGAAAAGAACATTGACAGAGTGGTAAAAGAGGCACAAAAAAATACTGGAGAAAACAACTTAAAAATAAAATTGGCCAAATGTAAAAAGAGATACAAAAGCTCCCTGATGAATACCTTTAAAACATATAAGCAAATAGAAGCTAATAACTTCATGTGACATCAAGAAACGATAAAGCAAAGTCAAAAGGATGAAAAAAAGAAAAAATGGGAAATATTGCATTGGAAAAACAACTGAACTGAAAATAGATTAAAGAGAGAGCATTTAATAGTTATCAGACTACCTGAAAACATGATCAAAAAAGAGCTTAGACATCATATTTCAAGAAATTATACTGGGCAGAGAGAAGATGGCAGAGTACAAGCAGTGACTTGCTTGAGCTTTCCCCCAAACCCCTCCAAATACCCTGTAAAAAAATGGCTCTAAACAAATTCTAGAGCAGCAGAATCCACAAAAAGACAGAGTGAAACATATTTCCTGCCCAAGACAACCTGGATGGTTGATTGGAAAGGTCTATTGTGCCCGCTGGGAAATGAGCACAGTTCAGCACAGGTGCGCAAATAAAAACAGGGCCTCAGTGAACCTGGAATAGGCCTCAGGGGATTGAATCATGGGGAGCTGTGGCAGATTTCTCAACCCACAAATGCCAAAGACAACTTAGAAGGTCAATAGGAAAGGTGTGTCTGACCACATTGAGAGAGGAGCTTGTCCCTAGTCCCTGCTTGCCCTAGTCCCAGCACAGCCCCAGGGTGGGGTGTCGGCTGCTTCCTGAGCTTTTGGCCCACAGACTAAGGGGGAATCAAGTGGCTGATCAGAGGGGGATTGCAGGGGTCTCTTTGCTGGTGCTGAAGCAGGACTCTCTTGCTTTGTCCTGCTTGGATCTGGGTCACAGTTCTGGGTGGCAGTCCTAGGGTGGGGAGGAGGGCTGTCAGGGTGGAGCTCATAGGGGCGGTGAAGAGGGAATCCTCCTCACAGTTCCAAGGCAGAAAAGAGTGTTTGAGGTCACTCATACCAGAGCCCATGTCAGTAAAGGAGTAAACACCTCACCCTTGATTGTACCACCTTGGATGAACTGAAAACTTACAGGTCCCTAGAAGAATCTCTGAAAACAGCTGCACAAAACCCCTGAAGCTTGGGAGAGTACATTCTCTACACTGGAAGCAGACTCTTACCTTCACAAAGAGTTTAAAACTCAAGTAATTGGCTGCAAAAATGAGCAAACTGCACAAAAAAGTCAGATCATAGAATCTTTCTTTGGTGACAAAGAAGATCAAAACATGTAAACAGAAGAAGACAACAAAGTCAAAGCTCCTACATCCAAAGCCTCCAAGAAAAATATGAATCAGTCCCAGGCCATAGAAGAGCTCATAAAAGGATATTGAGAAGCAAGTAAGAGAAGTAGAGGAAAAACTGGGTAGAGAAATGAGAACGATGCAAGAAAATCATGAACAAGTCAACAGCTTGCTAAAGGAGACCAAAAATAATATTGAAGAAAATAACACCTTAAAAAATAGCCTAACCCAAATGGCAAAAGAAGTCCAAAAAGCCAATGAGGAAAAGAATGCCTTAAAAAGCAAAATTGGCCAAATGGAAAAGGAGGCCCAAAAGCTTACTGAAGAAAATACTTCCTTAAAAATTAGAATGGATCAATTGAAAGACAGTGACTTTATGAGAAATTAAGATACTGTAAAACAAAACCAAAAGAATGAAAAAATAGAAGACAATGTGAAATATCTCACTGGAAAAACAACTGATCTGTAAAATAGATCTAGGAGAGATAATTCAAAAATTATTAGACTAACTGAAAGTGATGATCAAAAAAAGAGCCTAAACATCATCTTTCAAGAAATGATCAAGGAAAACTGCCCTGATATTCTAGAACCAGAGGATAAAATGGAAATGGAAAGAATCCACTGATCATCTCCTGAAAGAGATCCCCAAAGGAAAACTCCTAGGAATATTGTAGCCAAATTCCAGAGTTTCCAGTCAAGGAGAAAATATTGCAAGCAGCCAGAAAGAAACAATTCAAGTATTGTGGAAACACAATCAGGATAACACAAGATTTAGCAGCTTCTTTATTAAGGGACCAGAGGGCTTGGAGTATAATATTCTGGAGGTTAAAGGAGATAGGATTACAACCAAGCATCACCTACCCAGCAAAACTGAGTATAATCCTTCAGGAGAAAAAAATGGTCATTCAGTAAAATAGAGGACTTTCAAACATTCTTGATGAAAAGACCAGAGCTGAATAGAAAATTTAACTTTCAAATATAAGACTCAAGAGAAGCATGAAAGAGTAAATAAGAAAGAGAAATCATAAGGGACTTATTAAAGTTGAACTGTTTACATTCCTACATGGGAAGATGATATTTGTAACTCATGAGATCTTTGTCAGTATTAGTAGTTGGAGGGAAAAAAAATTATGTGTAGATAGATAGATGGATGGATAGATAGATATCTAGATAGACAGACAGATAGATAGATAGATAGATAGATAGGGGCCCAGGGTGACTTGAAGATGAAGGAGTGATGTCTAGAAAATAAAATTAAAGGATGAAAGAGGATTATACTGGGAGGAAAAAGGGAGAGGTAGAATGGGGTAAATTATGTCACATAAAACAGACAAGAAAAAGCTTTTAAGTGAAAGGGAAGTGGGGGGAAGGTGAGAGGGAATGAGTGAATCTTATTCTTATTGGATTTGTCTTAACAAGGGAATAATATAGACACTCTACTGGGGATGGAAATCTATCTTACCCTACAAGAAAATAAGTGGGGGGGAGAGGATAAGAGAGCAGGAGGATGATAGAGGGAGGGCAGATTGGGGAAGGGGGTAATCAGAAGCAAACCCTTCTGAGGAGGGATAGGGTTAAAAGAGAGAATAGAATAAATGAGGAGTAGGATAGGATGAAGGGAAATATAGTTAGTTTTCTACAACATGACTACTGTGGAAGTGTTTCGCATGACTACACATGTGTAATCTATATCGAGTTGCTTGCCTTCTCAATGAGGGTAGATGGGGAGGGAGGAAGGGAGAAAGTTTGGAACCCAAAGTTTTAAAAACAAATATAAAAAATTGTTTACACATGCAACTGGGAAATAAGATATACAGGCAATGGGGTATAGAAATCTATCATGACCTACAGGACAATGGAAGGAGAAGAGGATAAGAGAAGGGGGGATGATAGAAGGGAGGGCAGATTAGGGGAATGGGTATTCAGAACGCATGGCATCTTGGAGTGGGGGGAGGGGCAAGATGGGGAGAAAATTTGGAACTCAAAATCTTGTGGAACTGAATGTTGAAAACTAAAGATAAATAAACTAATAAATGGGTTTTTTTGAAAGAGAATGATACAGAAAAAAAATAAATTCTAAAGGAAAACTACTCCAATATTTTTGATCCACCCAGTAAAATAGAAATGGAAAGAATCTACTGATTATCTCCTGAATAAGACTGCAAAAATGAAAACTCTCAGAAGTATTATGGCCAAATTTCAGAGCTCCCAGGTCAAGGAAAATTATTGCAAGCAGACAGAAAGAAACTATTCAAATATCATGGAAACACAGTAAGGATCACACAAGATTTAGCAGCTTCCATATTAAGAGAGCTGAAGACTGAGCATACAATATTACAGAAGGCAAAGGAGCTGGGATTATAACCAAGAATAACCTACCCAGAAAAGCTAAGTATAATATTTCAGAGGGAGAAAGGATATTTAATGAAACAGAGGACTTTCAAGCATTTCTGATGAAAAGACCAGGCTGAATAGAAATTTTAATATTTAAACACAAGATTCAAGAGAAGCATAAAAAGGTAAACATGAAAGAGAAATCATAAGAGACTCAATAAGCATAAAATGTTTACATTCATATATGGAAAGATGATATGTGTAATTCCTAAGAACTTTATCATCATTAGGGCAGTTAGAAGGAATCTATATAGACAGAGGGTATGGGTATGAGTTGATTATGTTAGGGTGATCTGAAAAAAAATGGAGTGAAAAAGAAGGTTGCACTGGGAAAAGTGGGGAGGAAGAGAAAGAATGGGAGAAATTATCTCACATGAAAAGAGGCATGCAAGGAAGAGCTTGTACTAGGGATGGGGAAGTTGATAGGGGTGGTGGGCAACCAATTGGGTATAGAAATCTATCTATCTAATCTAATCTATCCCCACAGGGAAGAATGAGGGGAAGAAGGGAAGAGAAATCAGAAGAGGGTGATAAAGGGGAAGACAGATTAAGGAAAACAATGGCCAGAAATAAAATAGATTTTTGAGGAGGGACAGGGTGAAAAGAGAGCAAAAGAGAGGATAAACAGAAAAAAAATGGATTGGACATAAATTCACAGTTAGTAATCATTACTGTGAATGGAAATAGGGTGAATTCATCCATAAGACAGAAGCAGATAGCAGAATGGATTAGAAACCAGAATCCAATAGTATGTTGTTTACAAGAAATATACTTGAAACAGAAAGACACACAGAGAGTTAAAATTAGTGGCTAGAGCACAATCTATTATCTTTTAGCAGAGGTAAAAAGGACAGTAGCAGCAAAGGACAGACAAAGCAAAAGCAAAAAGAGACAATTAAAAGAGATACTCAGGAAAACTACATTTTGCAAAAAGCATCACAATGAAGAAATAATCAAACATTTTTACAAATTTCTCTAATTAAGACTTCATTTCTCAAATATATGGGCAACTGAGTCAAATTTACAAAAATAAGAGCCATTCCCCAACTGATAAATGGTCAAAGGGTATGAACAGGCAGTTTTCAGACAAAGTAATTAAAGTTAGCTATGGTTATATGGGGGGAAATGCTCTAAATCACCCTACTACCTAGAGAAATGCAAATTATAAGAACTCTGAGGTATTATTTCTGAGGTATTATCAGATTGGCTAATATGACAGAAAAGGGAAATGACAAAAGTTGGAGGGCATGTGAAAAAATAAGGACACTAATGCACCATTAGAGGAGTCACGGACTGGTCCAATTATTCTGGAGAACAATTTGGAATTGTAGCCAAAGGGCTATAAAACTGTGCATGCCCTTTAACCCAGCAATACCACTATAGGTCAATATCCCAAAGAGATCAAAAAAAAAAAAAGGAAAAGGATCTATATGTACAAAAATATTTAGAGCAGCTCTTTTTGTAGCGACAAAAAAAAAAAGGAAATTGAGGGGATGCCCATCAATTGAGAAATAGCTGAAAAAGTTATGACATATGATTGTGATAGTATACTATTTGCCATAAGAAATGATAAGCAGGGTGGTTTTGGAAAAACCTGGAAAGACCTATATGAACTGATAAAGAGTGAAGTGAGCCGAACCATGAGATCATTGTACACAGTAACAGCATTATTGTAATTATGATCAACTGTGGAAGACTTAGCTGCTCCAATCAATAAATTGATCCAAGACAATTCTGAAGGACTCATGATGAAAAATGCTATCCACTTCTGGAGAAAGAAATGATTAACTCTGAGAGCAAATTAAAGTATAATTTTTTACTTTATTCTTCTTTTTTACAACATGGCTAATATGGAAATATATTTTACATGATTTCACAGGTGTAATTGATATCATATTGCTTGTTTTCTCAATGAATAGGGAAGGAACTGAACAAAGGGAGAGAATTTGGAACAAAAAAAAATCTTTAAATTTTTTTTTTAAAAAGGAAAAAAATTACCGAAAATGGAATCAATGCCAAGCTTTGGTTTAAAGAATCATGAAGGCATAGAGCGGTTGGGGTGGAACGGCCATAGAGGCCAGCTGAGTTGTAGATGGTCAGTAAGGGCGTGTTGTTGGTGGTCAGTCATTTTTCAGTTGTGTCCATCTCTTCATGACTCCATCTGGGGTTTTCTTGGCAAAGATACTGGAGCAGTTTACCATTATCTTGTCCAGTTCATTTTACTGATGAGGAAACTGAGGCAAACAGAGGTTAAGTGACAAGGTCACACAGCTAGTAAGATTTAAACTCAGGGAGATGAGTCTTCCTGACTCCAGGCCCAGCCTTCTATACACTGCACTGGCACACTATTCTACTTCTCAAGATTTCTTATATCAAGATAGCACAGGGTAACAATAAGGATTAAAGGATTTTATAAGCATTCTTTTAGAGCTAGGGGGAAGCAGTGTGGTACGGCAGAAGGAGCATTGGATTTAGAGAATGAGGACCTTGATACACACTCACTCCCTCTACCACATTAGGCAAGTTTACCCTCCTCTCTAGGCCTCATCTGTAAATGAGGGAGTTGTAGTAGATGTTCTCAACGATCCTTTCTAGTACTAAACCTATATTTCTATGAGGATCATGAGATCTCTTCCCTTCCTGTTACTGATGAGGAGACTAAGACCTATAGAAGTAAAGGGATTTGCCTAAGATTTATTGTTCAGTCATTTCATGACCCCATTTGGGGTTTTCTTGGCAAAGATACTGGACTGGTTTGCCATTTCCTTCTCCAGCTCATTTTACAGATGAGGAAACTGAGGCAAGCAGGGTTAGGTGACTTGGCCAGGGTCACACAGCTAGTAAGTGCCTGAGGCCAGATTTGAACTCAGGAGAAGTTGTCTTCCTAACTTCAGGCCTGGCACTCTACCCACCGCACCACCTAGCTGCCCAAGATTACACAGGTAGTAAGAAGCAGAGCCAGAATTTTGACCAAGGCTATGTGATTCCCAAACCAGTCCTGCTTCTGTTGCCACACTGCTCCAGCACAGAGAAGAACCTGAAGATGTGCCACAGGGAAAAATGTGAACCTAAAAAAATCATAGAATGTCCTTTTTCATTCTAAGTCATTAAGCCAAGTAGGGCCAGGCAGCAAACTGCTTAGACCCCTGAATTTTTAATTTATAGCACCCTTTCTCCAGAAAATGAAAGCACTCAGTTCTTCACCCAACCAATGGTCTAGGACATATCACCTCTATTAGGTTGAAGTCTGCTACTTACTGGGCTTTCTCTCACACTTTTCTGAATATAGACTAGTTTTCTCAGTCTAGCAATGCTGCCAATCATCATTCACTTCCTTAAACCATTCTAATATAACATGACTTTTTATTTCTTTACTGACATGCTATTTCCAGAACTGGTTTGTCCAATTCAGAAGAACAATAGGGTTTTTCATATCAAGAATAGCTACAAAAAGAGGGCCGTTGAGGCCTTTGTGCTCTAGAGATTGGGGTCATAAGATACTTGCTTGGAAGCTGTTTTCCTCCCTTCCACTAATAAACGGTTGTAATATAACATTTTGCTAATAAAAAAGTCTTCATAATGCTATATTAAAAGAAAAAGGTGACAGCATGTATTTTTTTTATGTTCACCACAAAGCTAGGAGAGGCAATTATTTCAAAGATTTTCCTCTCAGTGTCTTAATTATTTCAAATAATTCTCAGAAACTAAAGACTTCTCTTTTCCATGGTGTCAGCACTTAAATATCTAACAACTAGAATCATTCGCTACTGGCTTTCTATTCAGCTGAGTGAAAAACAGAAGTTATTTTAATGTGGTTTATGACTGAGGTTTGTTTCTTGTCCCTATCATGTCTTACTGATCAGTCCTCAATGAAGTTAGAAAAACTATCTATTGACAACAGTAATGCTTTTAAGAATTTGCTTAGGTATCCTACCTTAGTTTCCCTTCATGCCTGATATGACCTATTCACCAAGATTTTGTCAAAGAAAAATATTTAAGACTAATATTGTATTCTGTGATTTAGGCTCATCTACTAGATTTAATTAATTCATCATTAACTATTTATTATTTATTCATACATACATGTATATATGTAAGTATGTATATGTATACTCTTACACATAGGAAATACACACCTTTCTAGCTTAGAGAGGAAGCCAAACTGGCATAGTTCTCCATGCCCCCCAACATGACTTTCAGTCCCCAAGAAATGAATAGTCTGAGCTGCCTCACTGGGGACTCAACTGGTCAGTTCTAACTGAGAAACTCAACTCCTTCTCTCTCCTCTTCCCTCCCCTTCTCTACTCTCCCTTCCTTCCCTCCTCTCCCTCTGTCCACATGAGGTATCATGCCCTTACCTGTGGGTGTTCTGCCCAAAGGAAGGTAAATTCAGATAGCCAGAAGCTACCTAGTTAACTTGGGGTTTACTGGCTAGATTTCTTTCTCAAAGACTGAGCCTTAAACCCAATTCACTCTGGATCTCATGGATTGGACAACAGTAGGTCCCTGCCCAAGCACCACTTAATAGTTATCTTTCGGGCCCTCTTGGCTCAGAGCAAATGTAAATACTAACTGTTTCTCTTTTGGCCAGCAACCCTGAGGGTCTTTCCTTCCCAGTTTTATTATTTTTTTTAAATTAAAGGGACCATCCCTTGACTCACATCTTAAAGAGGCCTATTCACAGAATGGGTGTTACCTCACTCAAAGTGAGAACCTGGAAAGACCTTAGCTTAAAAGGGCCAAGGTCTTCCACTGCATCCTGAGCCATCTCCAGTCATCCTGATCAGTATCCGGCCACTGGACTCAGATGGCGCCGGAGGAGAAAGTGAGGCTGGTGACTTTGCACAGCTCTCTCTCACTCAAATTAAAGTCGTCTGCAAGTTATGTCATCATCTCCCTAATGTCATGGTCCTCTTCAAGAATGAAGGACAACCCATACAACCCATGAGTAGTCTGAGAATACATTAATTAGTTATGGGAAACCCATAACTTACATTTGTACATTTAGTACAAGTGTTACTACTTGTGGGAGTCTTACTTTGAAATGTATGTGTCTGTCATATGGCTACATAACTGAAGGTCTGCCTATGTATTAGATTGTCTGCCTGTGAATCAGAGATGCTTAGAAACTGGCACGATTTTACAGAAAGGGCTAAGAGAGGGGAAGGTACCATCTAATAGTTAAAGGATTTGAGCCAGTAGGGATCTAAGAGACCACCTATTCTTTTGCATGTTGAGACCTTTATTTTGCATGTTAAGAAAACTGAGATCCAGGAAGGGAAATGACTATGGTCATGTAAAATCATGTAATCCAATCCAGGTCCCCTAACTTTATGCCTGGTGTTCCTTTACTTACACCAGGCTGCGTCATCTGTTTATGCCTCGGTTTCCTCATCTGTAAAATGAGCTGGAGAAGGAAATAGCAAACCACTAAAGAATCTTTGCCAAGAAAAGCCCAAAAGGGGTCATGAAGGGTCGGATATGACTAAACAATGCTTTCTGAGCATCCAAATACACTGTTGACAAAATAATCTAAAGAAGGAAACAAACCTGGTCTACTGGTTATCAATGTGACACCTCCCCCACCCCCAATTTTAAATAGTACTCTCAAAAGGGTAATGGGGGAATTCCCCTAACTGGTCTTGGGGCTGTCCTGAGAGAAGGGAGTTGCAGAGCTAAACAGCTGTTTGAGAGCACTTGTACCAACAGGGAACCAAACCCTCTTTTTCCTAAAGTTAGGACCCTGGCTTTCCTCATTCTAATAATTGTAAAACACTCAGCCTATAAACCATCAAATGAGCAGCCTTGTCTGTACGCATTGGACTTAAAAAAAAGAAGAAAGAAGAAAAGGAAGGATATTACTAGGAGTTTTAAACCAGAAGGAAATCCTGCCACATTTCTTTATTATTCTTCTTTTTGGTAGAATCTACCTGAGGGTTACCAGAGGAAAAGATGTGAGAATCTCCAATAAAGAACCCAAGGACAGTCCCTGTGAATATGCTCAAAGGTAAGACTTTAAAATACACACACACACACACACACACACACACACACATACACACACATACACACACTCCTAACTATGTCCCAGCTCTATGGTCTGGTAATTATTTAGATAATTTTGATATTTTGATATTTTTATGTTGATAATGTTGATAATTTTATGCAACTTAAGCCTCTCTCACTTCTAAAGTTTGGAAATGGGGGAAGAAAAAACAGCTAACCTGAGAACTGATAGGCAAAGTTTTGCCATTATGCCCCCTGCCTTTTTAAAGAATAATACTGCCTGTGAAAATCAAAAGTCTTAAAACAGATAAACTGCAGACTAATTATTCCCATGATGAAAGGAAGTTTAAATAGTGTTTGTTTATACAGAAGAGGATGAGATATTTGATCGGAGGACTAAGGTATGTGTTGCTGTTGTTCAGTCATTCCAATCATGTCCAACTCTTCATGACCCCATTTGGGGTTTTCTTGGTAAAAATACTGAAATAGTTTGCCATTTCCTTCTCCAGTTCTTTTACAGATGAGGAACCTGAGGCAAATGATAACCCTGTGGTTTACCCAGAGTCACACAGCTGTCTGAGGCCAGATCTGAACTCAGGAGGATAAAAGTCTTCCTGACTCCAATAGGTACTCTAGCTGCTGAACCACCTAGCTGTTCCACCTCTAAAGTCCTTTACTTTTTGAGGGGTGAGGGTGGGGAAAGACAAATAGAGACAGACAAACAAAGACAGACAAGATTCAGGGAGAACAAAGACAGTAATTTCTAAAGGGGAAAAAAATGGAAAAAACTGGAAAATTGTGACCTTGGTGTAAGGCCCTTCAGGGTTGGATAAAGTCCTACAGATGTTGTGTATTTTATCTGTCATTATGTAATGTGATCATTAAATCAGGATTAGATGTGTTTCCAACAAAGTTTCATCAACATAAAATGTTTTTGAAGTCAAGAGAATCTTTCTATCTCATTAGGGGCTGTGTCCATTGCATTTGGAAAGCTGAGATTATGAGGTATTCAATGTCTCCCACCATCTTGGAAGTAGCTTTTATTTTCTTTTAGGTCAATTGACTTCATTTTTTACATTCTTGGGACAGTTCGTTCTATTAGCAAAGGAGAAAGCTCTGTGATATAAGCACTCTTCTGCCTAGCTTGCCTTGAATCTTGTTGAGTTACAACAAAGTCATCAAGGTGAAATGTTTGTTGAAGGTAATCTGACCCCTAGTCTTAGACAGGTGAAGAAGTAAATTAATATCCCATCAGCCCCCAGGGTCTCAGAATTTGGCAACCCAGAGGATAAATTTCCTTCTGTTGCAGTCTGCCTAAGTCAGATTAAAGACCTGCAACTCTAAAGTTCCCTCATTATTGAATTGTTCAAAAGAAAGCTAAAATATTTAGCCTGTGAAAAGGTTAAACCCTGAACTGAGGAAGACTTCAAATAAGCTCACGGGTTCCTTAGAAAACTTTAAATTGTAAGGAGATAAGTTAATAGCTGATTACATCTCATTAAATCTCAGCTGATTTTCTTTTCATCTCATTTTGCTGTATGAAGGCCACTGTGGAAACCTTTCCACATTCATTTCAAAGGTTTCTCCATTTCTTCCAGTGCCAATTCATTTCAGAAAGCATTTTTGTTGTTATTTAATTGCTTTTCGGTCGTGTCTGACTCTTCATGACCCTATTTGGGGTTCTCTTGGCAAAGATACTGGAGTGGTTTGTCATTTCCTTCTCCGGCTCATTTTATAGATGATGAAATTGGGGCAAACAGGGTGAAGGTCACATGGTAAGTGTCTGAGGCTGGATTTGAACTTAGTAAGATGACTCTTTCTGAGTCTAGGCGCAGTACTCTATCCACTATGCCATTTACTAGGTACCAGTTATGTGCAAGACACTCAACCAGGTGCTGAAGATATATAAAAAACAAAAAGAAAACCATACTCTGATGTCAAGAAGCTGGTGGTTTTCTGATCGTCCTTTGTGCCTCACATTTCTCCTTCTCATCTTTACTCCTTGGGAAGCTAATTGGAAATTGGGAGAATGACAGCTAAAAATCTCATGCTTCTCCTGGAGAGTGAACTTCACCTAGACACATTCCCCCAGCACCTGACACAATATCTGGCACATAGTAGGTTTCTGATAAGTGCTGGTTTGCTTGGGGTTTTTTTTGTTTGTTTGTTTTGTTTCTTTTATCTGTGATAGGAGCCCAACAAAAATGTTAAATCATAGATTTATAGGTAGAAGGGACCTCAGAGGTCATTTAGTCTGACTTCTTCCTTTTCCAGATTAGGAATCAGGACCCAGGGAGGTTAACTGATTTTTATTCAAGATCAGAAAGGTAGTAAGTGGTAAGACTGAGATTTGAATTCAGGCCCTTTGCCTTCAGAGTCAGCATTCTTCACATTGTTCCAAAATGCTACTTATATTGACCCCCTCGTCTGTTCATTTACCTTTATACCCAGTCAAAGAAGGACCTAAAACACTGATTCCTTTTATTCCCCTCTAGATTATTAAAGCTTAATCCAAAACTGCTGACACTGGAAGGGTAAGGTCAAGGTCAAGGTTGCCTGTTATGGGAAGGGCTGCAAGGATTCCCCGGTCAGTATCCTTGTCTTGTACCTAGTAAGCGTTAATAATTTATATTTGTTGAATATGAATTTGAACTTTTTCTTACTCTCCTTTTTTTTTTGGAGCAGAATACATATAACAGGGCAGAGGGATATACATGATAAGATGACAGCTTTCTTTTTGAGTGTGTGATTAAGTTAAGTTGTTCAGTAATTTAGAGAGACCATAACCCCACCCTTCCCACCCCATCTTTATGCTGGCTTCTAGTCATTCTGAAATCTGGTGCAATGTATACACAGGTTAACAAATAAACATCAAAAAGCCCCGTGTGAAGCACCTTTGTTCCCCAGACTCTATTTTCGGTAGCTTTCATTATCAGACAGTTGCGCTGATTCTATCACAACTGCAACAGCCAAGCCAAAGCGGTCAGCACAGGCCCCTATATCCCAAATGTCATTTGTAAAGGAGTTCAGGGCAAGAGTCCTCCTGGTATCCTTTCAACTCACTAAAGACTGAAAGGGAGAAGAGTTGCTTTTAGGGCCCCAGATTTGGCAAGAGTGCCACACAAAAAATATCTCTTCTGTCTTGCTTGGTTAGCAGAACTTGCCTGAAGAAGCAGACAGGCTCTGGGAGGGAGCTGGGTTGGCAGCACCATGGCAACATGTGTGCTGCAGGTCGACAGGGGAGACAGAGCCACAGTGCAGTTTCTAGACTGTCACCATGCACTCTGGTGAAGAGGCCCCTGATGATGCTGGACCAAGCCCAATTCCCCGGGGGAATCACTGCCCATCCCCACCCACCCCCAACCCTGGCATTAACTGATATTAACAAAAGAAGGCAAAGCAGACTGTAGTCCGAACAGTATGATGAAAGAGACTGGGGGAAGAGGGGTGGGGAACACCAAAGAAATCATGGGTGATTCCTTCCTGGCAAGTGGGCAAATCACTCTCTGGTGATTCAGATACCTACTTCACTCTGAGCTTTGAGAAGGAAAGCAGGACTTTGCCAAGAGACAGATCAAAGAATGGAGTCAACTGGATGGTCATTTAGAAATAAATGCTCTTCTATAGGAGAACATAAGAAGAGGCAGAGTAGTGTAATGGATGAGGCTCTGGACTGGGAGTCGGAAGACCAAGTTCAAATTTCCCCTGCATTTACTAGCTTTGTGACCCTAGAGAGGTCACTTCACTTCTTGGGGCCTCAGTTTCTTCATCTGTAACAGGAGGTGACTGGACTTGACCTCAAGGTCTCTTCTAGATCTAAAACTATGATTCTTTAAGTAGACTAGTTTGGTGTTGCACCCAACTCTATACTGATTCTCCTCCCCACCAAGGTAAGGCACTTTCTTTCATTCTTTCTTTGATGCATTCTTTCTTTCTTTTTTTCTTCCTTCCTTTCTTTTTGCCTTTCTTTCTTTTGTACTTCCTTCATTCCTTTCTTTTGTGCTTTCTTCCTTCCTTTTCCAAAAGACACAAGTTACGAGGATTCCAGAGTAAAGTAGGAAATCAAACACACCAGGTGATCCAGGTCAAACAGTTTCATTACTAAAAAGCAACTCTGAAAGACATGGATCCAAAACTCAGTGGCCCAAAGTAGTGGCCAGAGAGTCTACTAGGCAGGAATTAGGAACGGAAGAGGAGGCTGTGATCGGTGGCCAGCAGCTACCACCCCAGAGAGGTCTGAGTTATCCATGGTCCTGAAGGTTGCATTTACAGTGCCTTACCCAGAGCAGGTTCTGAATACAAATTTGAAATTAGTTCATGATGAAGTGCATCAAATTGCCATGGCAGGTGGAAAGAGTCCTGACTTGGGAGTCAGAGAACCTGGCTGTATAAAAGTGTGACCTTGGGCAAGTCATTTGTCTACTATAGGCTTCTGTTTTCTTACCCATTCCTTCGAAGATTCCGTATAGCTCTCAAACTATAATCCTGTGAAGAATTGAATTGAACTGAGTTTTGCTGTACAATGCAGGCAAGCTTACCTGCCCCATCCTATCCTCAATGGCCCACCTCCTTTGGTCTGAGAGAGGTCTTGCTTGTGTGTGAACAAGGATATTCATTGTCCATGTGAGTGCTAGTGTAGATGGGAGTGAGGGAAAGAGGTCCCAGCTACTGGGGAGCTTGGTTGCATCCAGGGGTGTACTGGTAAATGTTTAGCAGTCTGTTCTCAGAGGAAAAAAAGTATGCTGGACTCACTTCTAAGTTTAATTTACATTATTAACTTTTCTCCACTTTCTTCAGTCTACTAAATCAACAAAACAATAAACAAAGTCATGATTTGGAAAGGTGATGATTTCCAACATGTAAATACTCACATTGAACATTTAACAATTGGCTCCAGTGAGCCCTATCAGAACTGGCTCCAGAAAACCACAAGGTTTGCATCTAAGAAGAGGCCCTGCTAGGCAGTGTTACTGGGATGAGGACTTTCAATATCTATTGGAAAACACAGATCCAAAGCTTGAGTGACTCAAAATAGTGCTCTAGAACTCTACCAGACAGAGTCAGGAAGGCAAAGACTGATGGACAGACCTGAAAGAAGAACAGATCACCTTTAGGCCTTCGATTAACAATACTTAAGATTAGCTAAGTTGAGCAGATGCTGGTGCCTCCAACATGGTGGGCCTTTAACTGGCAGTGTGATGAAGTTTAGATTGTAGCTAAAAGGTCCACAGGTTCATTTAGTAACCAAAATCAGTAAAACCATAATTTTTTTTAAAATCACTTTAAAAAGAGAACTTCCCCATTCATTCCCACTCACCCCCTAATGCAAACAATTTTCTTTGAAAGAAATGTCTGCTGCTTGAATTAGCTGACCATGGCTTGTCCTCAGCTTTGAAAACAGCTGAAGAGCTGATGAAAGTTTAGGAAGGAAGAAACTGTTGGAGTCAGAGGTGGGAAGGAAATTCACCATGAGCAACAGAAAGAGATGGCGGGCTTTCAGTCAGCAAATCAGCAAGCACTTATTAAGCACCTATTATAAGTGCCATACAGTGTGCTAGGCACTGGGGATACAAACTTTGATAATATTAGTCAGAAATGCTTAGAAAAAACTCCACAGTTGGGCTAGAAAAGCTTCTAATGTATCTCTCTAGTACAAGAAAGGATTCATAAGCTTTTGGGGGTCAGAGGCCTCTTTTGGTGGCCTAGTAAGGCCTGTGGACCCCTTCTCAGAATCATGTTTTTAAATGCTTAAAATAAAATATGTAGAAATACAAGGAAACAAATTATACTGTAATACAATTATCAACATTTTTTTTAAATTCATGAACCATAACTTAAGAACCCACTCAACACTGAGGCCTTCTAAAAATTTTCTCTAAAACAAGATTTTGTTTTTCAAAGGTGTCCTGAGAAGAGGTCTTTGCAGTTTCCATTGTCAAATCATTCCAATGCTTGATGTCACTAATTTCCAGACGTTTTCCTGGCTACACCACTAAATTGTAAGCCTGATTCCTCCTGTGCATCCTCTTCTCCAGGCTTGGAACCACCTCAGCTCAGAAATGTTCACTATAACACCTTACTTGCCTTCACAGCCTACTATTTGATGAGCATCATCCCTAGCTCATGAAAGGCGGAGTTGGGTTTATTATTTGATCTACTCATATGTTCCTAGATAAATACTCAGGCCATACTGAGATGTTCAAGTTTGTCATGATTTGAGCAGGTGTGAACATTGGATTTTGATTCTCAACTTCAGTTTTCATCCATCCCTTTTCATAAATAAGGGGATGGGTCAATGTTTTATAGCCCTAGGATACAGAAATGATGCCATTTCATCAATATTTGTCTCCTAGGTTGAACCACCCTAGAAGGCAACCAATCATTTTTGCACCTTTCTCTAGGGACAGGCCAAAAATGGTATGAAAGGGTGTGCTGCCTTTACAAATTTTGCTTAGTGTCCTGAATTTATGAGAATCTGCCCCATTTATTTAACGGAGCCTGTCAATTCTGGCTAAGATCAAAGTTTCTCAAAAGCAAGAGGTCATGACTCTATACCACCTTTATAAGATCAAACTGGAAGGGACCTTAAAGTTCATGTGGTCCAACATCATCATTTCACATATGAAGAAACTGAGGGACAGAGATTCAGTGGCTTGTCCAAGGTCATACCACTAATTTGAAAGGATTTTATTTGCTTTTACTCAATGCCAGAACTCAACAATGAAGGAAGACTATGCCTCCTTCCACCAATACCTGTTTTTATACCTGAAGTAAACCATTAATCATGACTCTATAGATATGAAAAGGAAGAATGGAGCTATCTTTCTGCCCTTTAAATAATGTCCTATCATAGATAGCTAACATGCATGGGATAAACAAGCAGGTTTGACAAATGCCAACACAATTGGTTGCCTCCTAGGGTGGCCCAATCTTGAAGATGACTGAACACAAGTATATCACCTCTGTATATCAGAGAAAGATAGCAAAGGTGTCAAGTGTTACTCGTACTAGAAGGACATTTGGAAGCTACCTGAAGCCAAATGATTCATAACAATGACCATGGATCTCCTTGGTTCCCAACCAAAAGACAGACTCTAGTATGTTCATTCATGGACGAAACTATTCCGGTGAACTTTCCTTCTTTTCCATGTGATAGCATCTGTATCCTCAGGTTCACATCTAAATGTTTCCCTGGAATGTCCTATTAGTCATAAGGTGTCTTCTCAGAATAGCTGTAGCTTTGATCATGAAAAACTGTGAAATGCAAATGACTCCATCCTTATCTGATAAATTTCCCTCACACTACACTTGTTTTAGTTAGAAGACTCTTAGGCTTAATACGTGCATTCCATTATCCTCTGTTCCATTAGAGTGGCTCTAACCTTCACGCTCAGAGAAGTAGCCCTAAGCATGTGCCCTCAAGGGCTTATAATCATCTTTTAATAGTGTACATTATTAAACTTGAAGCAATTTCAAGAGAAATGTACTAAGCAACATAAAAAGAGTGGAAAATTGTAAATGAAGAGGTCAATTTCTCCCTGAATAGCTTATCATTTTAGTAACTCTTCTTTCTAATAGCATATGTAACCTTTGTGTCAATAGTTACCTGATATTTTGAAAATTCCAGGCCTACTTGGAGGTATTTGTGCATAGATTCCATCCAGAAAAACAAAGAAATGTAAACATAATTCACTTTTCCTCCCCAAGCCTTTGATCACCACTACATTAAAACTGCTTATTGGCAAGCAAAAGACCAAAGTATTACAAAAGAAAGCCTTATTAAACAGTACAAAAACCAAAATGAAACTCTTGTCAAAAGTCATCCCTCCCAAAGACGCCTTTAAATCCTTACTCACTTAACCATTCCAAATATGAGACTTTTCTGTCAGAAAACTCCCAGCCCCCTCCCTTCTTTGGTATTTCCCAGTTGTCAGCCCCATTCATCTCTATATACATCTTAAAGCAAATATACTTTATTTTTCATGTGGGTGTCTACTAAATGTGATGTACTAGGGACACAAACGAAAACACGAGAGTCCCTGATGGAAAGGAATGCATAGCTGAACTGGCTAACTATAGTGTCAAAGCTATAAAGAGCAAAGAATGAGGCCAAAGAAGGAATGATGAATTAGAAAAACAGGGGAAAACAGAGGGACTGGACATCACAAAGAAGCTAAAAATAGGTTTAGAAGGAATGATTAAGAGGGAGAAATGGAAGCCTGATGGACTGATCCAAGGAGTCTGATCAATTTTATGAGATTAAAAGAATGAAATATTAATTGGAACTCCAATTACCTTTAAAAGACTCTATATCTCTTAAAGTAAATAAGTCTTAAATCCATGTGGATTAAATGAGCAGGTATAAAGATTTTGATTAAATATTCCTATTAGAGGATAGCCAGAGGCATCTCTCTGTTGTAGAGAAATTTCATGTTAGGAGTTGAAATCCTTTGTGCCAAAGTAGGCCCTCTTGGATGCCTTGGATAAGGAGAGAGGCAACAGGTCATGGGGAGACAAAGAGATAAGGTTTTTGAGAGAGAGAGTCAGAGGGAGATTGAGAAGGAATGAAGGTTAGATTGGGGGCCTAAAGTCTTCATGCCTTGAGGCAACTGGTTGGTTGGCTATATATCGGAATATATGCCATCACCTTAGCCTGATGGGTCTCAGAGGAGGGGTGTAGCCAGAATAAGCTAAAGCTTTAGAAACTCTTCTCTCCAGAAGATCAGATAAAGAACATTAACATGGGCTTTTTCTCCTTTATCTCTTCTCTTTATCTGCCAAAGATGGAGGACATACCCTCCAAAGAATTTTTTTTCTTGTTCTTCAAGTCTGTTCATAATTCCTGATTTAATTAGTATATAATTACTGATTTAATTAGTAATCCTGGCTTGATGTAGATTAAAATAAGATTGATCATGATTTCTTTTGTGTGCTATATTATTTATAAACCTGGATACAGACTAAGAACCTGGCACTTGGGAACAAATGATAGAAAATGGGATTGATTTATTCATTTTTATAGATGTGCCAAAGTAGATAAAGCTAGATCTAATCTAGGCTTTTGCCCTAAAGTCAAGAGAGTTAATTACCATGTCTATCTGATAGAAGGATGGGTTGGCAGGTCACCCTTCTTTCTCTATTGTTTAACCACTCAACCTATACATGCACAGGGATATCCATAGGTCATGCCCAGTGGGAGAAGAAAGGAAGTATTTGGGCCCAGCCCATAATGCCCCCATTCCAAGAGCTGGGGTTGGTGGAAAGAGTGAAGTGAATATTCCTCCCTTTAATTCTCCATCCCACCCCCACCTCAATCCAGGTGACAAAAGGCTACAAAGGGGATGTGCATGTCCATAAACTCTTCACTATATATAAACGATTACGGCTTAGACAGTTATAGATCAAGGTCACACCTTAATATTAGGAATATAATGGGAACAAATAGACCAGTTTTCAGTCATTCAGAGAAATCAAGAAAGATCCAAACCAGAGATTTAATGTGGCCTGACTCAGGCCAGCACCCTGTTACTTCAGATTTGATGTTGAGATAAAATGAGGCAATTGTAGGCCACTTAACAGTTAACAAAAGGAGATTTACTTAGCCCACATACAGAAAGATATTTAACAAGGAGACAGTGGTATTTAGTTCAGGTGGACATGGCCTCCCCTCTTTTCCATATAAAAATGTATCTGGCAGGACAGCTATGTGGCGCAATGGATAGAGCACCAGCCCTGGAGTCAGGAAGACCAGAGTTCAAATCCTGCCTAAGACAATTACTAGCTATGTGACCCTGGGTAAGTCACTTAACCTTGATTGCTCCA
Organism: Phascolarctos cinereus; assembly: GCF_003287225.1. Lineage (NCBI taxonomy): Eukaryota > Metazoa > Chordata > Mammalia > Diprotodontia > Phascolarctidae > Phascolarctos > Phascolarctos cinereus. The sequence continues at coordinate 357,286,714 of NW_027555847.1, forward strand.
AATTAAAAAAAAAAGTTAAAAACTGTATCTGGTCAACAGGATAGGGCAGTGACCTGTGTGGTCTTGAGACATCTACCAAGCCTCAAGGGCCTCAACCACATGTTGGTAGACCTTTTTATGCTTTTAGGTGATCTAGAAGCCTCAGCAGAGAGGACAAAAGCTACAAGGAAGTTGAATCCAAGGATGTGCAACTTAAGCCTTGTCTGACCTCCAGGCCAATTAAAGTGGTCAAAGGGACATCAGTATGAATATTGAAATCATCAAGGATGAGGATGGGGTGGGGTTGGGATAAAAAATTGTGAGTTGGTTTCAGAATTGGTAGACAAAAAAGGTAAATGATAAGGCCAGTAGCTATTAGCAAAAGGGATCAAGATAGGGTGATATAGGGAATGAGCCTCAAAGAAGGAGAGGTTGTTGGGTTAGAGGGGGCAACAGAGTTGTCTGGAAATGGCAAAGAGGAACAAAGAGTGTGCTGACCTCTTCCTGATCTAGAATGCTAGTTGTCCTGAGATAAAGACAAACTCATCAGAGGAGAGTGTGGCCAGGAACAATATGTTTGCTGATGGAAGCAATTTCAGTGATCACAAAGATAAAGAGAAAGCATGAAAGGAAGTGTTCTAGGTCTAGGATAAGGAGAAATTGCTACTCTTAAAATGGGGGCTTTGGAGGATACAGTAGAAGGGGAAGATGGGGGTGAATAGGGACTGGAGAAAACATAAAGCCAAATGAAAAGTCAAGTAGAGAAGAAAATCACTCATCCTGGGTAGTACTTGGTTGTAGCAAACACTTCATTATTTAGTCTCTATTACAAACCTTGAGAGGTGTGGATGCTAAGGTTGGCATATTTGGTAATGACATGGGACTGGTTATATTGCCTAGAGAAAGGGCTCTCTAGCCCTTTCATAGCAGCATACCACCCCTTCACTTGGTTAAAATCCCTTGCAGTGAGGAGACTGAGCTATGACCAAGTTTGGGAGACAGACTTCGGTCTTGGGAGAACTATGCCTTCCTTTCCTTGGTGCCATCATTCCCCACTTCTCTGGATCATTGACTACAAGGGCTGAGTAGGAGACAGAGCAGGGAGGGGCTTCTCTCTCTTCAGCACTGTCCCTCACCTACCTGGGCCCTATGGGGCCACAAGGGTTGAGAAGGTACTGAGTTTGTGGATGATAATGGTGGGTAGCACAATCAGTGGTAGGGCAGTGCTCTGCACTTTTCAAGGTATGGCTTTCAATCAGCACTCTCCAGTCAAGTAACAGCCTCGGTGGGTCTTTCTTTTCTCTTGCCTTTTCTCTTTTCTCCCCAAAGAGTGAGATCAGTGAAGCAGTCAAGAGGATGTGTGGTATATGTATGGGGGGAGAGGGGGAGAGATAGTCTGAAGTTAGGAAAATGTGGATTGGAATGTAGACAGGAACTTACTTGCTGTCTGCCCTCAGGTAAGTCATTTAACCTTTCTCAGGTTCCATTCACTCTCAATTGACTCACCTGCAAAATGGGGGTGACAATAATAGAAACCTTCCTCATAGGGATGTTGTGTGGATGAAATGAGATAATGTATATAACATTTTACCACTTTAAAGTGTGCTATAAATGGCAGTTATTATCGTTGTTATGCTAAAATTCTAGCTTGTTCTGATCCTCCTGAACACTGCCTCTCTTCTTTTTAGTGAGTATTTGTTGTATGATCCTTTCAGTCTTATCTGATTCTTCGAGACCCCATTTGAGGTTTTCTTGGCAAAGATACTGGAGTGGTTTGCCATTTCCTTCTACAATTCATTTTATAGATGAGGAAATGGAGGCAAACAGGATTAAGTGACTTACCCAGAGTCACACAGCTAGTTAAGTGTCTGAAGTCAGATTTGAACTCAGTATTCCTAACTCCAGGTCTAGTGCTCTATCCACTGTGCCACCTAGCTGTCTTTTAGTGAGCCTAGTAAGTTTATAAGTAGCCAGTATAAAGTGTGAATAGCAAGAAGTGAGATTGCAAAAGGGAACCTGGAAGTCACTTAGAGACCATCCCAAAGATCAAAGAAGCTTTATTTACAAATTGCATCATAGATTAACCAAAAATCATGTCCTGGTAATATGTGCTGAATCAGGGGCAGTCATCTACACTCTGACAACAGAGCTTTTCAGTCCTATGACATGTAAATCTCAGAGAAGTTCCAGATAGCTTCAGTAACACTAGTAGAACATTAAATGGCGCTGATAACTTTGAGATGATGTAGATATGTTAGTTTTAAAGTTTTACCAACAACTTTGAGATAATTTGAATATGTTAATGAAATAACCCAGGGTGGCACAGGTAAGTTAGTCTGTTCCCAAAATAACTCTATAAAAATGAGACCTTAAATTCCTGATTCCCCCTCCCCTATTCACCCCTAGCACTCATCCTTCTCCTAAGAGTCCATGCAAGTCAAGTGCTCCCAACTCCAACCTGCAGTTATTGATTCATCCCCTCCCCAACCTGCTCCCCGTTCTGCCTGATTTCCTCCACCACCCCATCCGCTGTCTGCACACCTCTGCCTCTGTACCCCTTTTCACTGCTTGTCTCTGTATTTTCAGTGCCTGTTCACCTCTATGCTCTCTGTAAAGCACGATTGCAACCTCATTTCTGATTGCCATTGTCTTTCCAAAGAACCAAGAGAGCGTGATTGCCCCATCTTATAATTTCACAAATTAATTAGCAATTTAATTATCCTCCACCTTTTTCTCCATTAGCTACTTAAAGTGGCTATTGCTCCAGAATACTCATTAGCATCATACTGTAGTAAATACAGAGCAGTACTTAGGCAGCTAGGTGGTGCAATGGATAGAGGACCAGGCCTGGAGTTAGGAGGACCTGGGTTCAAATGCAGCCTTAGACACTTCCTAGCTGTTTGACCCTGTGCAAGTCACTTAACCATGTCGGTCTCAGTTTCCACATCTGTAAAATGAACTGGAAGAAGGAAATGACAAACCACTACAATATCTTTGCCAAGAAAAGCCCAAATGGGGTCTCAAAGAGTCAGACACAGTTGAAAATGACTAAACGATGACAACAAGAAAATAAGCAAGAGTTAGAGTCTTGTGTTTGAATCCTGCCTTCCACATTTCTTGGTGTGTGACCCCAGGCAAGCCATGTCTTCTCTTTCAGCCTCAGTTTTCTCATCCATAAAATGAGGGCAGTTGATCTTGACAATCTCTAAGGTGTCTTCCGGCTCTAACTCTACGATCCCATTACAGAATCCCACAAGGCAGTGGAAAGCTGCCTTCTCTTTCTCTTCCTATGTTGTGGAGGCAGGAGGGCTTGTATCCACTGCAAAGGAGTAAGAGTGAAAACAACCCACCACCCACCAGGAAGTCCGCTGTATCTTGAACTTGTGGCTTGATGTCCTGACTCACCTTGATTTGGTTATGAAATCTGTGGTAACCCACACCCAAACTACTGCTATGACCTTAGACAAGTCATTTTCCTCATTCCCAAAATGAGCTGGTTGGACTATTCATATTGCCTCTCTTTCTAGGTTCCTATAAGGCAGCTCTATATGTATTCATCTAGTATTTTTAGGCAGCTCATTAGTATAGAGCAAAGGTGTCAAACTCAAACAAAAATGGATTCCTACAGGTCACTTGTTAACCTAGAAGACCACAAATTGACACTATTTTTGTTGTATTTTATTTATTTTACTAAAAAATTTTCAATTACATTTTGATTTGGTTCTGGTAGCACTTGAGAGTTGTGCAGGCCTCTGGGAGTTTGACACCTCTGGTGTGGAGAAGCAGTTCTCAGACTTTTTGGTCTCAAGATCTTTTCATGCTCTTGAGGACTCCAAAAGAACTTTTATTTATGTGGATCATATCTATTCACAGCTACCATGTTAGAAATTAAAACTGATCATTTTAAATTTTTATTAATTTATTTTAAAATAGCAATATATAATAAGAAATGTTAACATTTTTATGAAAAACAACTATATTTTCCAAAAATTAAAAATTATTGAGAAAGGTAATATTGTTTTATATATATTTACAAATCTCTTCAATGTCTAGCTTGATAGAAGAATCTTATATCTGCCTCTGTATTGGATCTTCTATGATTATGTTGTTCTTTGGTTTAAAGTATGTGAAGAAAATCTAGCTTCACACAGGTATATAGTGGAAAAGGGAGGCATATATTAAAAGGCAAATAACGTCTTAGTATTATCATGAAAATATAATAATGACCCCTTTGGGTCAGAAAACTAAAAGAGTCTTAGGGATCCTCAGGGATATAAACAACTGGTGTAGAAGATAGTACTACACTTTGACTCAGACTCAGGAAGACTTGATTTCAAATCCTGCATCAGACATTTACTATGTGACCTAGGCAAGTCACTTAACCTTTATTTGCCCCAGTTTCTTTAACTATAAAATGGCGATAATACTATCACCTACCTCACAGAGTTGTTCTGAGGATCAAATGAAAAGATAACTGCATAAGTGCTTTGTAAAACTTAAAGTGCTATATAAATATTAACTATTATTATTATTGTTATTATTATTTTAGTACTTTGAACAATGAGTATGTGCTACACAGTTCAGTAATACTACTACTGATTAGAAGCACTCTGAGCTGATGCCTTAGATTCTCCATAAAGAATAGGCATGACCTGTGAGGGCAGAAAAAGGAGTGTCCACTTTCCAAGGCTGGGAGTCAGAGGAGGGAAGGAGTAACCCCCTCCCTTTCACTTTCAACCTAAAAAACGCTCAATCCTCACAGATATGTGGCTTCATATATACATTAAGGGACATGTGGAATTGCCACCTCAATGAGGGCAATTCCTTGAGAACATTCTTGGAGTGACTGGCTATCATGTAAGAGAAACATGAATGTAGTCAACTGAGTATATTATATATCCACTTATACAGTAAAATACTCAGTCTTTCAACCCCTCTAAACTGCAATGGTTCTCTATTACCTCTAGTGTCAAATACACACTCCTTTGTTTGGCATTTAAGGCCTTTCACAATCTGGTTCCAACTTATTTCAACCTTATTATAAATTACTCCCATTTACATAGTCTACAATCCAGCCAAACTATTCTTTTTTTTAATTTTTTTTCCCATTAACAAAAATCTGCCTTCTTTCCCTTCTACCCTAATTCCCTCTCCCCAACTAAAAAGGAAAGAAAAACAAGTTACACATTTGTATAATCAGGCAAAACAAAATTCTACATTAAACTGTCTTCCGGTTCAACTCTAAGCCTAGGCTCATCCAAGTTAACAAGCATTTACTAGGTAACAGCCATTATGCTAAGTGCTAGGAATACAAATACAAGCAAAAAGGACAGGCCCTACCTTCAAGGAGTTTATATTTTAACATTGTTATTTAGTTGTTTCAGTTATGTCTGACTCTTCATGACCTGATTTGGAATTTTCTTGTATTTCGCATTTCCTTCTCCAGTTCATTTTGCAGATGAGGAAACTGAGGTCAACAGGGTTAAGTGACTTAGGCTTACACAGTAAGTGTCTGAGACCAGATTTGAACTCAGCAAGATGAGTCTTCCTGACTCTAGGCCCAGCGCTTGCTGCTCTATATTCTAATTGGAGAAGATAAAATATGAAAGGGGAGATGGGGTAGAATTGAAGAAAGAAAGAAAATACTCACACACACAGGCATAGTGTCAAAGTCTAGAAAATATAGAATAGGGTCAGGGAAGGAAAGAAAAATGGCTAGCTTGGGTGCTTTCTCAGAATGTAGGTCCTGGGAAGAATTCACCAAAGGGAGGAGGGGCCCACAGGAGCAGAGAAGACAACTTAGGCACAGTGGTGAAGCCTCAAGAGTTCTACAGTCTATTCTACGGTCTATCCAAGTTCGTGCACACATGCACATGCACATGCATGTGTGCATGCATGTGTGCACACTTGAGCATGCACACATGGATCACCTGCCTTTTCAACCACATATCACTGTTTGAGTAACAGGCATTCTCTCTCTTCTTGGGCTTAAGGTTGTGGCTTGTGAAGCCAAGTTCTTTTGAGTAGCTGTGGATCTCGGGGCCCCAGAATCCCCGAATTTGGAGTCTAGGAACCTTGTCCTTTTCTCCTTTACTCTCATTTTTATGTCCTCATTTAGCATAATAAGACCTAGGATATTAGAGTCTTGATATAATGGTTTTACTCTACATTAATGAAGAAAGTTATTTCTAACATAAATAGTGATAAATCTGTCCTATTTGGGGGAGAGCCTTTGGTTTTTTGGGGGGGTTTTTTGTCCAGTTATTCTCCTTCCAGTTTCATCTTTAATACTCTTGAGATGATGTGGCTTAACTGGGGTGTATATCAAGCTTTTTGCAAACTCCTTCTTCACTACACAGCTTCTAGCTACGAGGAACTGATACTGCTCACAGTCTTTAACCAAGCTTCTCCATAAAGCAAATAACGTTATGATGTTAATCAGTGGTAGCCCTGGCTGCTGGAATTCTCTGCTTAGCAAGGAGAATCAGTTATTTGTTGGATAAGGTTTTTGCTGGGCTGTTTTGGCCTCTTAATTGTGATGATTGATATATAATTAAGCTTCCTTAGGAAATGGTGATTGTCCATGCTGAAATGTCTCTTGTTCATTCTCTTTCACACTTGGGGCCATCAATAGCTTGCCTGAGTATGACAGGTAGGAGCTGTTATAAGTGTATAAAGTACTTTCTTTCCATCTTTATCTTTCCTTTGAATTTATTGTTCATTTTGATCTCAGTCCTCACAAAATGATGGTCTGACTATACACAGAAAAGTAATTTCAAAATTACTTCTACATTTGTAACCCGTAGCTACCTGTTAGGTTATAGACAATTTTATTTTTTGTGATGTTTGGAGGTCACCTTGTCCAAAGCCTTTTGACTAGCTCCTTAACGCTTTCCATATATCTTGCCAGGAGGAGAGAATAGAGAAAGAAATGTGGAAAATATTCAGGAATAAGAAAAAATGAGGCCAAAGGCCTGTGGATTATGCAGAAATTTAATGCCTATATATCATAATTATTTTCCATCAAGAAACTTTGGCAAAGGTGCTGAACTTCATTAATGGTTCAGGGGTAGAAAGCTTTGATCTTCTGCCGTCACTTGAGGAAGATGAGGCAAGATAAGGAGTATGAGATACTTTGGACTGAAAGCCAGTTCAGGATCTTGTCCTACCACCTTCATGCTGAAATACTCAAGAATTACTTTAACATCAATTGTAGATGCACTAAGTGAGAAAAATAAATAAATAAACATTAAGAATTCAAAGGGAATCACAATTCTAGATGGTGAACAATGCAAGGACCTCACCATTAGACTACCAACAATTGAATTAATTTGTATTGGCAGTCTAAACTGGTGTTATTCTTGGCACCTTTCTCCCATTTTTTTCCTTTAAAGCCATGGTACCTACTATAGTGCCTGGCACATAACAGGGTCTTAAGGTATGCTTGTTGATTGATTGAAGATTGAATTAGTAATAGCTCCAGTTAATTAATGCTTCGATTAAGAGGTCTACTGAAATACCTTTTTCTTTTTTGACAATTGATCCTACTGTTTTATCTTTCTTCTTTGCTGATCAATTTTATCAATGAAGAATTAATTTGTTAGTTGGTCTTGTTTTCAGAAAGCCACAATTGCTGCAAATAGTTCATAATCTAAGGTCCCTTTGAGCACTTAAGTAAGCCCAGGATGGCTCATGATCTTTATAATCCCTACACCTTTAATAAACACTTTCTGAAATACCTTTTCTAATCTCCATATACAACTAGAAACTTTCTCAACTTCTTGGACATTTTCCCCAGTGGCCTCCATCTGTTCAGACTCTGAAACATCTTGAAGGCCCTTATCAATGATCACAGTTCAGGACCATCTTCCAAACCAGAAACTATTGGCACAGTCCAATATTTATAGCTTGCACACTGATACTATATAGAAACTAGATGCATGGTACAGTCTTGGAAAAATGGAAGCCTGCAGATTTGACAAAGATGCCAAGTCATGTTTTAAACAATTTCAGTCCACTGGCAAATACTGTTGAAGCAAAATACTCAACACAACAGGAAATAAAGTACAAAAAAAAATTCTGTAACCAAATAAACATCTGATATTTCCTTTCCCCTTAAGAATACAAGTAAGTTCACTTTTAGCCTTGGAACCGATACATTTTTGCCTATGATGATCTTGCCAGCTACTACACAACATCGGATGTCCTCTGCTAGGATTATACTTTAAGAAAGCTATTATTGGAGCAGCTTGGTGGTGCAGTGGATAGAGCACCAGCCCTGAATTCAGAAGGACCTTGAGTTCAAATCTGGCCTCAAACACATAACACTTACTAGCTTAGCTGTGTGACCCTGGGCAAGTCACTTAACCCCATTGCCTAGCCAAAAAGACAAACAAACAAACAAAAACCTATAGTTACAAGATGCATCTACTGTAATACCTAAAACTGCCTTTATGTCAATCATTACTAAACTCATTTGTCTTAAACAGTGAACAAGAGAAGATGGCTTCATGTTTCCTTTTCAATAGGTTTGTGTTAGTCTTTCCCTGGGAATCAGCCCTTTAACTACTGAGAAACCTCCATTGTCTTTAGGAAGAATGCAATGTTCAGATTGCTTATATAATCATCATTATATTGGTAACTTTCCATTTGTATATTACTTTCATTCCCAACTATATCCCTCTTTCTGTCTTCCCTAGAGAGCCATTCTTTGTAAGAAAGCTTTAAAAAAAAAAGAGAAAAGGCAGTAGAGAAAAATTGATCAACACATCAACTGAATCTGATAGTATGTGTAATGTTCCATTCCTATAGTGCCCCATCTTTTCTAAGAAGGGATTGAAGAGTTTTGGTTTTTCTTTTCCAGGGCTAAGCTCAAGTATTATAATTACATGGCATTCAGTTTCAAGGTTTTGCTTAATTGATTCTGTTTTCAATTAACCACGCAATCATACACACCCATGCACACACAGCCCAGTGACTGGACAAGCACTTCTGTTTGGTGGAAGAGGTACTGGAGTTGGAGTCAGAGGACCTGGGTATAAATCATGATAGCCTATTTCCTTTCCTGTAGACCACTGGGCAAGTATCTTCACCACTCTGAGAGTTAGTTCCCTCAGCTAAAAAAAAAAATGAGCTTTTGGGGTCCTTCCAGCTTTGACATTCTATGAATTAAGATCCTTTATGTTTCACAACCTGATGAAACTCAAACATTGTAAGCATTTTTAGGTGTTCGCAGTTGTGGTCTCCTTTAAAGCACAGTCTGTAAGGAGCACTTCGGGAGTTCTGCTTTTAAACTCCCAACTCTCAGTCACTGCAAGGAAACTTTCTGATCTCTGATGTCCATTTAAGACAAGTAAATTTTGTTGGCTTCACATAATGAAAATTCAGTTATCTGTACCCATTACTTTAATGTAGACTGTGACAAGCCCTGGTAAGGTTGTGACAATCCAAGGGAAGGAACATTGCTATAGAGATGATTTCTTGGGGCAAATCATCAAAAATAAAATAAACTTTAAGACCAACAAACCCCTATTAATTTGAATCATTTGATTAGTTAGCTTTTAAGTCTCTAATGTACTCTGATTTTATACTCAGTGAGGAGTTAAAAAGAAGAAGCTTTGGGCCCCGTGGAGGTGGTCTCACTGGAAAGCGGTAAAGAAAGACTTAATCATATTAATTTATTAAAAAAAGAAAAAGAATCCTCCTACAGATATCACTATGGGGGTGATCCCTGAGGGCAGTCTAAAAAAACACATGACAAATTTAAGTAAACAGTCAAGATACAAGTAGATCTTCAAAAGGATTGTGCTATATTGCTGCAAAATGACTGAGCAAAACCCCATCCTCATGAAATAGTACAGTTTGGAACTATTGGGCCTATATAGGGATGAAATTAACAAGAACATGGAATGAATATGTTAGACATTGCTACACATACCACAGCATCCATATGAAGCCAGTTGTCTGTGAGGGTTGAATAGAAAGAGTAAGGGTTACTCACTCCCTCCTTTGGCCTTGGATTTTGGCATGTGAGTATTTCAGATATTCCCAGTTACTCACTTTTTTCTTCCCACTAGGCTGTATCTATTCTCTAAGTTACAACCCTGAGCCCCCTCCTCTACCAAAAGATCTGTCTGTGAATGTATGAGAGGATAAACAATGGAGGAAAACAATATGACCCAAAAGAACCCATCCCCCTTCAACAGGGTAGCACGACTGGCTTACTTCTTACCTAGAGAAAGGGAGCCATCTCCAGTCATCCTGATCTATATCTGGCCACTGAACCCAGAAGGCTTCAGAGGAGAAAGTGAGACTGGTGACTTTGCACAGCCCTCCCTCACTCAAATCCAATTCACTTGCAAGTCATGGCATCATCTGCCTGATGTCATGATCCCCTTCAAGAACAAAGGACAACCAACCTGTAAATAGTCTGTGCTGCCCCACTAGAACTAGCCAGTTGGGTAATGCAGCTCTTTCCTTCCTTCCTTCCTTCCTTCCTTCCTTCCTTCCTTCCTTCCTTCCTTCCTTCCTTCCTTCCTTTCTTTCTTCCTCTCTCCCTCCTTCCTTTCCCTTCTCTTCCCTCCCTTTCCCTTCCTTTCTACATACTATTACATACATACGTACTACATACTTCCCTCTACATACTTTGGGAAGTTTATTAAAAAAAAACACAAGGGGCAGCTAGGTGGCACAGTGGATAGAGCACCAGCCCTGGAGTCAAGAGGACCTGAGTTCAAATCCAGCTTTGGACATATAACACTCACTAGCCTGTGTGTCTCTGAGCAAGTCACTTAACCCCAATTGCTCTCACAAAAAAAAAAAATCAATAACCATAAGATTTGCTTTGCCCTATGCCTGAACAGAATCCTGGCATTTTGGACCAACATTTGGAATCACTGTCTTTTTTTTTTCCTAATCTCTCACTATAGTGTGCCATTCACTTTCCATTTTCTGTCTCCCCCTTAATGGGTTATGAAGCACATGATCAGATCAGGATCATTTTATCTTTATCTAAATTATCTACCTTTAGTACAGCAAGAAGAAAGATAATTTTGCATTTTACTTATGACTTCTCAGCAGGGAAGGGAGGGGAAAAGGAGGGAAGGTGGTTTCCCTATAGGCATAGATTACTGGTCAAAGAAAGGTTCAACACTGATCGGACAGTCCTTTTCTCCAGCCTTAGCCGCCCCATCTGCCTTGGTGAATGACAGCCAAAGCAGAGCTCAAGCTGGCTCAATATCAGACTTGTTTCTCCAGCATGCAAATATGAATACAAATGGAAACAAAAGTCCAAATGCTGTCATCTGGCATCCAGTTCTACCTCCCAGCCAGCTTTTCATCTACCCCATTGCTACCATCCTATATGAACAGCGGATAGGAATTGGGTTCCTGCTGTGGCAATGGCTACAGCATTACTCAAGACAACCTGACCTCTGGGCCTTCTGGAACTCTTCTCTTGAATTATATATTTTTCATCTTCTCCCAGCCTTGCATTTCTATCCCCATTCAGTTTCCTGCAAAAGTCTCTCAGTCTGTCTTAGGAAAGGAAGAGCTCTGTCTGTTTGGGATTACTTTGCAGGGAACCTCATGTATCTAGGCTTTGAAAACTTTCATTCTCAGCCTATGGAAGAATTAGCCTCCCCAAACCCTGGCGACATATATACATATACATACACACACACACACACACACACACACACACACACACACACATTTTATATATATATATATATATATAAAATATTTTATATATATATAATATTTTATATATATTTTATATATATATATATTATATTTTATATATATTTTATATATATATATATATATATATATATATATATATATATATATATATATATCCTCAACTTCTTAGCTGATGTAATAGTTCACCCAACAAGGAGATATCCTTTTGTAATCTGTCTCTTCTTATACATATACGTATATGTGTTTATGTTTTATATATGTTTATTATAATATATAATTATATATGTCAATAATTATTATATTATATTACTATTATACATACATATATGTATATAAATGAGAGATAAATATATAGTATATGAATATATACTACATAAATACATAGTATATAAATATATAGTTGTTCAAGGAAATATCATGTCACTCCAGTTCAATAATTGTGGTCCCCTCTTCTCTGTTTGCACTGCCACCATCATAGTATAGGACCACATTACCATCCACCTAGACAATTGCAGTAGTCTCCTTATAAGCCATCTTACTTTATAACGCATTGGATGGATTAACTTTAAAGTGGGCAAAAGCTATGGAATGATCACAAACTATTCCCTTCCTTCACTCTATGCTCTATTCAAATAGGACAACTCTCGGCCCCCCAAACATGGTCAGAACTCTAATTCCTCTGTCTTTATTACCACTGTTTCCTGTGTTTGAAATGTCTCCCTTGACCATTAACCCTTTACTACTATTTCTACTACTGCTGCTGCTACCAATAATAATAGTAAAGGCTATCATTTACCTAGCATCTACTATGCATGAGGTACTGTACAAATACTATCTCATTTATTTTTCACAACTCTGGGAGGCAGGTGCTATTATTATCCCCATTTTACAGCTGAGAAAACTGAGTCAAATACAGGTTAAGTGATTTGCCCAAGGTCACAGAGCTATTAAGTGTCTGAGACTTGATCTGAACACTGGTCTTCTTGACTCCAGGCCCAGCACTTTATCCACTGTGCCTAGCTGCCATCATTTAAAGCCCACCTCAAATGCTACCTCCTTCAGGTAATGACTGGCAATGTGATCTTCCTCCCAAGACAGAATCTTGGGTCATATATCTAGAGCTGAAAGGGACTGTAAAAGCCATCTACTTATGACCTCTCATTTTACAGATGAGTTAAATGAGGCTCTGACAGGTTCATCGATATACCAAAGGTCTCACAGTTTTTGTTGTTGTTGTTCAGTCATTTCAGTCATGTTTAACTCTTTGGGACCCCAATTTGGGTTTTCTTGGCAAAGACACTGGAGTAGTTTGTCATTTTCTTCTCCAGCTCATTTTATGGATAAGGAAACTGAGGCAAACAAGGTTAAGTGACGTGTGCAGGGTAACACAGTTAATAAGTGGCAAAATTGGGATTTCAAGTCAAGTTGTATAAACCTAAATCCAGTGGCCTGGCACAAGGAAAAAGGTAAAGAAATGGCAGGTGTGCAAAGTGGAGGCAGGTCTTGTTGGTTGCCCCAGAATGGGTCTGAATGGCTCAGGGCCAGGGAAGAAAGTAGCAAGGAAAGAAATTATCAGAATATTGGCCACATGTACACTATGGATTTTTGCTCAGAGTTCAGACATAGCATGGAAAGAAGGGTCATCAGTGTAAAGTTCCAAAAAAGGAATCATACCAGAAAGATGAACCAATTAGCTAAGGATTCAGGACACACATATCATGCAATATAATAAAAAACGTGCAAGCACAAGATTGTCCTTGATTTGCCCAAGGACTGCTGGGAAAACAGCTTTTGAAGCCTATCTTCAAGGAACATCAGCTGACACTAACAATTTGTTCAGGGAGCTGGAGCATCATGGCAGTAGCTTGAAAAGGTCCCTGCCTGCCTCTTCTTTAACTGAGATGTGTTAGGAGGCTTCTAATTTTGTGACTATTGGAGCACACTGAGCAACCATCTAGCTCTTTGAAGAGTAGGATATGGTGGCTAATAATGTAATCTGATGCTACTTAGGTCTGATCAAAAGAGTGGGCCCAGGAGAAGGTCACTCCAGGAGCTATGTGACTGTAATGAGGATGTGCTTTTCTGTTAATAAATCTAGTCTGTACCCTGAAAAGGAGGCAGCATCACCCAAAATGAAATATAAAGCCAAGATATCTGACAGAGCTTGGAATGTAGATATGGCCCACTTTTGCCCCCAACCTTCGGAGGAGTTGAGGAACAGGTGTCTGAGGCCTGAATCTCAATATTCATCTAATGAACTGTCACCCAGGCACCTTTAGTCAGATGGCAGGAATTGAATGACTTGAGAGAGCTTGACCACATTCACGACTTCTAAATTTCTTGAGATCAAGGGACTAGGGAGCTGATGGGGCCTGGAGGCCCTACTGCCTTTTAAAGTGAGTCACCTGAGAGGGCAGTACCACTTGAGATATTAAGTAAATATCAAAGAGTACCAAGCTTTATTCGAACTTAAAAGCATTCTTTCCTCTCCCCCAACCCAATCCAGAACAGTAACCTGTGACAGAAGATAGCAAGAGACTTCTTCCTTAAAGGAGAAACTTCTTAAGAGCTTAGCTAATCACCACAGATACAAAGTTCTTGTTTAGATAATCAGTATTATGTGGCCAATCAAGAAATCCCAGTTCCTCCATATAAACAACACCCTCCCTAGACTATCTCTAAACCCCATTAAAGTAGGCAAGAAATGTATCATTAGAGGGCCATGGTACCAAGCACCATTCCTACTGGAACAATAGATACAAGTATTCTCTCCCCACTGTATAGGCAGGGCATCAAAATGGCCTTTAATAGGGGATATTTGGTTAATTCCCTCAATTTTCTAAAAATTCAACTTCAGCAAATAAATCAGTATCTGTTTATCCCCATCCTTTTTTTAAAAATCCCATTGCCCAAAAGTGAACCATCCAAGTTTATAAAGCCTCCTTCTCCTTCTGTCAATATTTAACACAACTGACTTATTTCCTTTCTTGAATTCCTTAATTCTCCCAACTCACATCTTCTCAGAACACACCTTGTGGTGGTACTTGTCAGTCTTTGGGGAAATCTGGAACTGAGTCCCAGGTGAACCTAAGGAACTTACACAAGGAGAATCTTACTCCCTCTCCCTTTCCCCTTCCTTGACTCTTCTCCCAAATTCTTTTCTTATGACTTGAATTTCCTATAGCCACAAGGTTAGATTGAGGTTACAGAAAGACAACCCTTGCTGTTCTTTCGGAGTGAAGTGAAGCCATTCTCACCATCAACTGAGTGGTCACAATGTCCATCCATTGGCCCTCCAGTTCCTCTTCATGGGCAACTAGCTCAGCTTCATTTAATTTCATTTTTGTTAATTCAGTAGCCAGCTTTTGAACAATTAGCAACAGCCAGAGAATAAGGAAGCAGGCAGAATTTTGTTAAGCATCAGTTCCTCTCCCATGAAATTTATCTGGCCAGCCCAAGCTCCAGACTTGGCTTATTGGTGAAATCTATCTGACAGAATCTATAATTACTGTGCCACTAAGTAGTGGGGGGAAATTTCAGGTCAGCCCAATAACATAAGAGCCCCCATCTTTCACTTCTATGATCTCTTCTCCTAGCAATCCACCAGCCCACTGTCTGTCTCACCAGATCCAGCATCTACTTCAAATGTCTTAGGCCAGGTACACATTGACCCCAATTGCAAATTTGCAAGAGAGAGTGAATAAATGAGACTGATATTTTTTTAAACTAGAGATTGAATTAATAAATACTTTTTAAAAACCTTTTTTTTTACTAAATACAATACAAACACTTACTAAAGACATATAAACAAATATTTAGCAAGGATATAGAAGTGCTACATTCCAGGTCCATATAGCCCATGTCAATAATGAAAACAATCTAAATAACTAAATAGTCCAGCAAATCCAAGGATTACTTTCCCTTCTTGGTGCTAGTTTATATAAGATTCTCCTTGCTCCAGGGGTCCATGACTAAGGGATATATGTGTATGTTTAAAATAATTAACGCCATATATCCTAGTCAGCCCTTTGGGGCCCAAGGCACAACAAATAATGTCTAAAATAGCTGTCTAAAGAAAACAAAATTGCTGATTTAATTTTGATCAGACTTTTTTACACATGATATAAGAAGACTAGCAGTTGTGGGAAGAAGACAGAGCTCTCTCTGGCTCCCTACCATGCCTGACTATATCTCTATTTCTTTTCTTTCTTCCTTCTACCCTGCTCTTTAATCTGCCATTTGAGATTTGGAGCCAGTAGCCTGCTTGACCTCGTGTTATGTGAGCCCAATGTGGCCTAGAAAATATATTGATATTGATTTGTAACCTAATGCCATCCTCTTGGCAGGAAAACATGTGTGTCTATCTCTTTTTTATCATTGACAATATGTATATGAATTCTCATTTTATAGAAGTTTTTTAAAGTTATCAGAGAATCACAAAACCTCAAAATTGAAAGGGAGATTCCAAGGCCAGCTGCTCTGGCCCATTCCTAGACAAGAATCCTCTCTACAGCATGCCTGACAAGAGGTCATTCAACCTTCACTCAAAGGCATCAAATGAGGAGGGACCCCCTACCCACTGAGAAAGTCCATTCCATATTTGGATAGCTCTGTCATTAGAAAGTTTTTCTTCACAATATGTCTAAATTTGCCTCATATAATGTTTAATTATTGTTTCTGCTTCTCCCCTCTGGGGCCATGCTAAACAAGTTGAATCCCTCTTCTATGTAACAGAACTTCAAGTTTAGTACTTAAAGTACTTAAAACTTTAACACTTAAGGGTATCTATCGTGTACTCCTAAATCTTCTCTTCTCAACTCTAAATACCCTCTCGTTTTCTTAAGCAGTCTTATTAAGGAATTATCTCAAATTCTTTTGCTATTCTGTTTGCCCTTCTCTAGAAATTTGCCTGTTTACCAGTATCCTTCCTAAAATATGGTTTCCTAGCTGAACACCATGTTTCAAGTGCCTTTTGAGAAGAAGGCATAGTTTAGCAGGAATGCATCCTAAGTTATCTCAGGCACTTAGCCTTTCTTAATGCAGCCCAAGTTTACATCAAAAAAATTTTTTTATTGCTATATCACACTGTTAATTCACACTGAGCTTGCAGGATCTTCTTCAGGCAAAAGCTAGCCATGCTTCTCTTGTGTTGTACTTATGAAATTGATTTTTTCAGTCCAAGTGTCGGACAAGACAATTTTCCTATTAAGAAAGGCATTCTTAAGGTAAATATGACTCCTGTTGACAGAATGTGCCTGCTTTGAATTCATCCAGTAGTTTTTCTCTCATCACCCCCTTTTAAAGGTGGTTCAAGACAAAAACCAATCTGATATTACATGTAGTTAATCATGTAATTTGAGCAACCTGAAAGGTGAATCAGGGATGTCTTCTGACATCCGAGTTTCTAGTGGAGGTGGCACAAAATAATTTAGGTCAGATCTATAGTGGCAAACATCTTAAAATTTTGATATAGTTCTTCCTGGCTCCTAGGCGTGCATCTAAACACTAATAAAAGGACTCCAGGGCTGCAGATGTGTTGAGGTGTGGTTAAGAATAGAGTAAGAATAGAATCCTCAAAAGAAAATAAAGCTTGCAATCATTAATAATTTTTAAAGGCACAGTTCTAGAAATTGTGAAACTTGACTTGGTTTGTATTTGTTGTCTTCAGGGTCTTAGATCTAGAGCTGGAAAGAGGGGAGGGGCAGCTAAAGCTCATCTACTTCAATCTCCTTATCCCCTAGCCGCTAAGACTGGACATTTTAAATTGCTATTGATTTCTTTTATTTCTACAGTATCTTCATTAACAAATGTATCCCTCCTCTAAGGCTCAGAGAGCCATCCCTTGTGACAAAATTAAAAAGAAAGAGGAAGAAAAACCAGTTCAGCAAAAAAGCAACACTTCATCCTAATATGACAGTATACACCACATCCTCCACCTCTGCAAAGAAGAGAGAGAGTCTCATTGTTGTCATAACTCTTCTTCTATTACAATAAGTGTTTAGTTTTCGGATTAGTTTGTTTCTCCAGTTACAATGTTGTAGTCATTGTGTATAGTGTTTTCCTGGCTCTGTTTACTTCACTTTATATCAACTTATAAAAATCTTCCCATGCTTTTCGGTAATGTTCTTATGCATTATTTCTTAAATCTTCTCATTCTGTAAATGAGAAAACATTTTACAGACAAGTCACTTTCTCAAGGCTGAGTAAGTAGTAAGCATCAGATCCTGGGACTAAACTCAGGTTCACCTTCACTATTCTTCCATTGCACCACAGTCCCTTTAATACTTAAAAGGGACAAACAAATCTGTTCGTTATTGGTGCCTCTACTTTTCGTCCCAGGTTATTTCCCCATATTTCTCCTCACCCCGCCCCCCTTCTCTGCAAACACAGAGTAAATCTACACTGGTGAAAAACAAACAAGTTAATCAGAATCAATTATTGAAGCAACCTCACCTGACAGTATGTCACATTCTGAACAGGTAGTCCCCAATCTCTCTTCCCAGTTCAGGAAGCATGTTCTTTATCTGTTCTCTGGCACTGACATTATTCATTTGTATTCATCAGAATTTGGCAGTACCAGGCCCTACTTTTTTGTGGTTCTGTGCTCACAAATAATGATACTGGAACACAGGGTACTGGATTTTTACCATAATGAAATACATCATTGTAGTCATGGTATATAATATTCTCTTGGCTTTGCTTATTTTGCTCTGTTATCAGGTCATGTTCTTCCAAATTCATATGTTTGTCATTCCTTATAGTGCAATAATATCCTGTTATATTTATATGCCATGACTTGCTTAGCTATTCCCCAACTATTGGTTATTTACTCTGTTTCAGTTTTCGTTAGCAAAAGATGATTAGGGAAAAAGGAAAAGAAACTGTATGTTCTAAAATGTCTATAGCAGCTCTTTTTGTGGTGGTAAAGAACTGGAAACAGCAGGGATGCTAATCAATTGGGAAATGGCTGAACAAGGTGTGGTATATAATTGGGATGGAATACTACTGTGCTATAAGAAATGATGAGCACAATTATCTTAGGAAAACACGAAAAGACTTGCACAAAATAACGAAGAGTGAAATGAATAGAACCAAGAGAGCATTGTAAACAGTAACAGCAAGATTGTTTTAAGAATGACTTTGAGCAAATAAGTCATTTTGACTATTATAAATACCCAAATTAACTATAAAGGACATATTAAGGAAGATGCTATCTGCATCCAGAGAAAGAACTGATAAATACAAGTACATATAGAATAACTTTACATATATGTGTATATCTATGTATATGTACATATATATACATATGCATGTGTGTATGTATATATACCTATTTGTGTTTAATGGTAGCCATGCCTAGGGCAGGGGGAAGGAGAAAGAAAAAAGGGGAAAAAAGAAAAAAAAGAAATTTACATGATCGCTTTATTACATATTTAAGAGGAATAGCAAGTTGTATGTAATAGATTTGCCATTTCATGTACAATCTTTTTTTATTATACTATGTTCTGGAAATGCTTGTTTTATTCCATAAATTAAAAATAAAACAAAAAATTTTTCAAGTATTGCTATGAATAATTTGCTTCATCTATATGTATGTGTGTACATATGTGTTTATATAGACACACATGCATATACATACATATACATATATTTGTTTATGTGTATGCAACCATATGTACATATAATCTACATATGCGTCATGTATGATGTGTATACATATTGTGTGTGCATTGTCTCATATGTGTGTGCATGTGTATAGATAATAGACATAGATTATATATATTATGTAGATATAGATATAATATTGTTGCTGTTCAGTTGTTTTTGGTTGTGTTTAACTTTTGGTGACCCCTTTGGGGTTTTCTTGGCAAAGATACTGAAGTGGTTCACCATGTCCTTCTCTAGTATATTTTACAGATGAGGAAACTAAGGCAAACAGGATTATGTGACTTGCCCAGGATCATACAACTAGGCCAAATTTGAACTCAGATCTTCTTGACTCCAGGCCCAGCACTCTATTCAATTTCTTTCTTTTGGCTAGGCAATGGAGTTAAGTGACTTGCCCAGGGTCACACAGGTAGTATGTGTCAAGTGTCTGGGGCTGGATTTGAACTCAGATCCTCCTGACTCCAGGCCAGTGCTCTGTTCACTGCACCATGTACCTACCCCTATTCACTTTCTTTTTTTTTCTCATTCACATATTGGCTTATATGGAGTTCCATTGCGTAAGCTCCAGTGTTTTGGAGCAGTAAGCTATTGTTTTGTTGGTGCACCTACATGGCATTGTGGGTAAGCATGACTAGAGCTCCACATTCAAGTGTCATTGTCAAGAATCAGTACTTAATCTCGGGAGATACAAGCATAGACTCAGAAGTTCTTCACTGTTTGGAATTCTAAAAAGCATCTTCATACTATTAAGATCAATGCCCGATGCACCTTTTCTAGATAGTGATGAAATGGCTCAGCCATTTTTGCATTGTGTGGAAGAAAAACATAGTAGAAACTGAGCAATCCCAGCAAAGCTTGAAGTTTACTCTGTTTTTGGAGCAGGTACATTCAATTCAATGTCTTAAGCACGTATTAAGGATCTTCTAGGTACAAGGCAAAGTGTTCAATGTAGGGTAAAGCAGGGCTGGGCAAAGACAAAAAGAAACACAGTCTTTGCTCCCAGAGAGCTTTCATTCTCCTATAAGTTGACAATTCACACCTTCAGTTGAACATAACTTGGTAGGCTGATACCAGCAGCGTTGATGTAGCAACCTTGGACAGCGTCACTGGAAGTTCTGGTTTTGCACTTCTCTTTTCTCATTAAGATATCTGATATATTGAAACGATGTAGGAAAAATCTTTCCATGATGCTGATGCCTTGATCATGCATGACTAAAATATGATAGCATACCTGACATTCCAGAAAGCAGGTCTCCACAAAAAAAGAAAAAATAGGAACATTTCCAAGGCAACAGAAGGTCTCAGTTGAAGGCATGCATATTGAATGCCTTGGATGGATTATAATTATTTGATACCTGTGGTGGCATCAATAACTAATTGGTTGTTGGTAAACCTGGGAAAGCTAGGTGGCACAGTGGATAGAGTGCCATGCCTGGAGTCAGGAAGACTCATCTTCCTGAGTTCAAATCTGGCGTCAGACACTTACTAGCTTTGTGACCCTAGATAAGTGACTTAAACATGATGGCCTCAGGTTCCTCATCTGTAAAATGAGCTGGAGAAGGAAATGGCAAACCACTCTAGTATCTCCATCAAGAAAACCCCAAAAAGGGTCACAAAGAGTCAGACATGACTGAAAACAACTGAACTGGATGATACACTTGGGCAAGGGCAAGATTTGCAAAGACCATTTTTCTAGCAAGGACAACAAAGGGCTAGAGACCCTCAATAAGGGTGCCATCGACTACCAGCATGAAAAGCATATTATTCATGGGGCACTTTCTCATGGCATCCCAAACAGTATTTATAAATGCCTAGGAGTACCAGATGGAAGTCAGTTCTGATTGTAGCAGTTTAGTAACTCATAAATTTATCTCCTTGATTTTTTTTCAGAAGCCTCCTTCAACATTCCAACCATCACTTAGTCAATATGAGAAATTATCATACAGATGTGGTGAAGAAACAAAGGGGTGGGCCTGCCTGCTGAGAGTCACCAAACCATAAACCAACAGGGCTAGGAGCAGAATCCAAGTTTCTTGATTCCACTGAGTTTTGACCTCTTTGATTTGTCTCTGAATTTATTTGAGGCTTTAACCCAGCTCCTTTCTTCCTTCCACGTTTATGTTGTTTCCCTAAATGTGCATCTCTCTGACCTGAGTTCTTTGTTTCTCCTCCAAGATTTCAATTCTCACTAGTATAATTCCTTACATTTTTTTTTTCACAGCAGTTCTTACTCCAAGCTCCCAAGGTAATTTGCAAACCGCGGTTTTGGACAATAGCCCCACATAAGGAGTGTGCTTTTTCTACCAGAATTCCTCTGAATGACTTACTGGGTTTCAATGACTTCCCTTTGTCAGGACGAATGTTTTCAATTATGCTTCTGCTGCCCTTTTTTTTTTTTTGGCTATGTATCAGTTTAAAGTTTCTCCCAAAAATACCTGGTAGTAGTGGTTAATTTTTTTTTCCATTAAAACAAAATAAGACTAGGTAATTTCACATAATTGATTATCATGCTTAAATCATCTCAAGAATCAAGAACCATCCCCTACTTCTCTTTATGTTTATATATTTATATTATTATATATTATATATCTATACATAAATATGTTTATATTATTAATTATCATGATATCTGATACTGGAGAGCAGCTAGGTAGTACAGTAGATAGAGCCCAGAATCAGGAAGACCTGAGTTCAAATCTGACCTCAGCCACTTACTAGCTGTCCCTGGGCAAGTCACTTAACTCTGTTTGCCTCAGTTTCTTCATCTGTACAATAAGCTGGAGAAAGAAATGTCAAATCACTCTAGTATCTTTGCCAAGAAAATCCCAAATGGGGTCACGAACAGTCAGACATGACTGAAATGACTGTACAACAACAGCAGCAACATCATGCTAGAGCACTATGTTGAAAAGGTTGAATGCTGATGTAAAAAGGAGTTATCCTACCTTTTGTCCTAAGGGTACCCAGATGGAACTCTTCTAAACCAGAGAAGAGATGGTATTCTATAAACAAGACATGATCTCAAAATACATCCTGCTTCACTAGAGAGAAGAGCGTGCTCAATCTAGGCTTGATTAGCATGAAAGTGGACAGAGAGGTGGTCTTTAAGAGACTGGGTCCAACTGGCTTAAGCATTTCTGTGCTAATTAGAACTTGGATCACTCTCCAAAGAAAGTGCACAACAAGTTCATAAGAGAATGGATTTCAAGCCAGAAGTGTGGAATGTTGGCTAGAAGATGTTTTTTTGTGGTCAGAACCACAGAAATTCCTTTGCCTGGTATGTCCAGCTGTAGGACCTGGGAAGTATTCTGGGTAGCCCCATGTAAAGATCAATGCAATAACATAAGCCAGAGGGCATTGTAGAGAGCATGGACAAAGATGGGGAAATCAATGTCTTGGAGAAGTAGTTGCAATTACCAAAGAAGAAATTAGAAAAGGACCACAGCAGGCCAATGTGAGGAACTCATTATACCATTGGCAGCTGAGAGCAATCAACACATGTGTCTCACTTTATAAGATTTAGTGAATCCTTATTTATTCAGAATGGTTGGTGAATAGGGAAGTAAAGGCAAGTGACATTTTCTGATTCTTCAGGAATTTCCTTTTACTTTGAATAATCACATTAAACACCTTTCTTAAAGGCATTTCCATGCTTTTCTTGTCTTAATACAATATCCCGAGCTAGATTTACTCTTGACCTTGTTCCATTCAACATTTTATTAATAACTTGGATGAAGGACAGATGTTGCCTCAGTTTTCACAAATAGGAAGCAAGTAAATGCTATACACTACAGCCTAGTATATCTGATTTTGATTCTTAGGAAGGAAAAGAGTCTAGAACAGAGGTGTCAATCTCAAATAAAAACAGCAGGCCACTAATTTGTATATAAGGATCACACAGGGCTGCATATTGACTTAGTTTTTTAAAAATGTAATGAAATGTAAGTTTTATTGTATTTCTGTTTATTTCTTTAAATATTTCCCAATTACATTTTAATCTGATTCGAGCTGTACTCCCATAAATCACAGAGGCATATGGCCATCACCCTGTATTTGACAGCTATGGTCTAGAACAAATTATTAAAGGTATCAGAGGCACCATCATTCTCTGGATTACCCAAGTTTAACAACTTGGTGTCATCCTTGACTCACTGTGTCACATACACTTCTCCTTCCCCTCTCCCCAAATCCAATCTGTTGCCAAATCTTGTTGCTTTTGCCTTTATATAATCTCTCAGATATAAGTCTGTCTCTCTACTAACATAGCTAACTTTCGGTTTTACATAGATACCTTTTATCATGCAACCTCTCCACATCTTAACCAGTGCCAAATTTTATTGATGGTTACCGCTTTGTAATATATTCTGAGACCTGGCACTACTAGACCTCTTTCCTTTCTACTTCTTTCATTAATCCTAGTAAGATTTTTGACTGTTTGTTGATTAATTCTATTATTTTTTTTCTAGCTCTATAAAATAATTCTTTGGTGTTCTTTTTTTTTTTGATTGGCATGGTCCTGAGCAAGTAAATTAATTAAGAAAGTATTGTCATTGTTATTTTATTGACATGACCTATCCATGAACAATTTATATTTCTCTAGCTATTAAGATCTATTTTTATTTGTGCAAAAATGTTCTGTAATTGTGTTCCTATAATTCCAGTGTCTGTATTAGAAAATATACACCCAAGTATTTTATATTTTCTGTAATTAATTAAAGTGGAGTTTCTTTTTCTATCACTCCCTACTCTATTTTTTGGCAATATGCAGAAATGCTGATTTATGTGCTTTATTTTTTTATCCTGCAAATCTGTCAAAGTATTTAAATTAGTTTTCTTGAACTTGGTTTTTTAAATAAACCTTTATGTAATCGACGAAAAGCAATGATTTTGTTTCCTCTTTGCCTAGGCTTATTCTTTCAATTTATTTTTCTTGTCTTATTGCTATATCTAGCAATTCCAGTACTATATTGAATAGTAACTATGATACCCTTTATCTTATTGGAAAAGCCTCTGGTTTAAGAATGATGTACTTTGTCAAAGCTTTTTCCACCTGCATTCATTGATAGATGTGGTTTGGGATCTTTATGTTTTTAAGATGATTATATTAGTTGATTTTTTAGTCATGAATGATTCTTATCACTAGTATAAATGCAATTTGATCATAGTGAATGACATCTTCAGATAAATATCTGTAGTCTTTTGCCAAAGTTTTTTTATTTACTTTTTAAACTGGTGTTTATTAATGACATTGGTTGATAGTACTTTTTCATTGCTTTTTCTTTCCTTGGATTAGATATTAGGAATTAAGTATAGAAGCATTTAGGTAGCAAAGTGGATAGAGTGCCAGACCTGGAGTCAAGAAGACTGTTCTTCCTGAGTTCACATCTGGCCTCAGATACTTATTAGCTCTGTGATCCTGGGCAAGTCACTTAACCCTGTTTGCCTCAATTTCCTCATCTGAAAAATGAGCTGGAAAAGGAAGTGGCAAAACACTGCAGTATATTTGCCAAGAAAACACCAAATGGAGTCACAAAGAGTAGGAAATGACAGAAAATGACTCAACAACAAAATTAGAGCCATATTTTCACATAAAAGGAATATGGTAAAATGAGTTCTCTGAATTTTTTTTTGTAATTTGTGTAGTATAGGTACTGTTAGTTCTCTTTAAAATTTAGTAGAATTCTCTTGTAAATCCATTGGAATGATTTTTCTCCACTTTGATAGTTTCTTTATAGCTAGCAAAATTTCCTTTACTAAAATTGGATTAAGATGTCTCTCTAGTGTTTTGTTGATTTATATATTTTATATTATTTGTAGATAATCCTCTGTTTCTTTTTAATTCTGTTCTGCTGGCATGTAATTATGCAAAGTAGGTTCTGAATTAAAATTTGATGATACTAATGTAAAAACCTAAACTAAGCAGTATCTAAAGTCTAGGGACTATTTTTTTTCCAGTCCAGTGCATTTTGGGAAGGTGTTAATAATAAGCACTAATTTAAAGAAAGAAGGTTTAAAGACAACATACCTGGCTTAATGAAGTAATAGAAGGAAAGGTTAACCCTAGTCTTTTCTAAGACCACCAAGACTCTGTTTGATACCATACTAAAAAGGAATTTTAATATAGTTGTTTTATTTGAGGGGAAGAACATCTTTTTTAACTTTGTTGAATCTTCCTCTTTATGTGATGGTTTCTTTGTAAAAAAAAACAAACCCTACCATTTTCATATCTCTATTTTTTCAGGCTCACTGTAGTGCACAAATACTCCACCATTAATGAATTTTCAAAATATTACCCCATCTTCTTCTGAGAAACAAAACACCACTAAGCCTCTTTTCCACAGAAATTAGGACTCTAGCCAAGCAACTATACTTGAGGTCCAAGCCATTATTTTTTTTTCACTTGTCCCTTTGTAATTCCCTTTCTAGTATGCAAATTTTGCTGATTATCTACTTCCTTCTAATGTGTAGCATCTCTATACTGAGCACTAGGAAAGAAAGGAGCATAACATACCATCATCAACAACAATAATATTCTAATTCATATAACACTTTTCAATTTGCATAACACCACCTCCTTACCATGACCTTCTCTAGTAAGTTCATTCCATCTAGATCTGAGATTCCATGGAACAGGGTTCCAAGTGAATAAACTTCTAATGCAGGTTAGCAACTGTTCCGTATTTTAGAATCTTAGAGAGTTTTCTGGGACACTGAAAGGTTACCTGACTTTCCCCGGGTCATGGGTCCACTACATGTCAGAGGTAAGACTTAAAACCAGGTCCTTCAGAATCTAAAGCCAACTTTCTCCACTACCACCCTGTTGCAAATAACAGAAGTGTTGTCATGTATATTTTGCAAGTGAAAAAAATGAGTCTCAGTAAGGTAAGGACATTCCAAACCCCCATGAAGGTTACCCACTAAAATGTGGCAACCCCACCCCCACCCTCCCCACTCAGCTATTATGCCCCTAGCATAGAGAACCACTATTCAATCCTTTGTGCTTGCACACTTTGTGCTTCCAAACTCTGACCCAACTACCTATGGTAAAACGGAATATGGAATCACAAAAAGACGTTGTAGAATGGTCGAAAAGAGAAATAGGAATCTTGAGAAAAGTTGAAAGGGAACAAATGGTAGAAATTATGGCTTTCATAGTAGAAATAATTAGTAAAATAGAAAAACTTGAATCTAAAGAGGCTGGATTAGAAGTGAGAAAGGCTGGAAATGGGTGCTTCCTTAAATGGAGGTTCTAGAGAGGAACTTACCAATTTGAGGAGGAAGCCATAGGGATAGAAATATAACACAAGCAAAAGCCATTGAATTAGCCTCAATAAGAGGATATACAGATACAACTCTGACACGTGACCTAGAGCACCCAGCTCTGGTCTGATTCAGACATACCCAATCTGATTCTAGAAGCTACTCCCAACACATTACTCTTGCTTTGGTTCATTACCTTTCCCCCAACCTAGACTTTATCTTGAGAAAATTCTCTGTATATAGCTTGAGTGAAGCTGAAGGTCTCCATAAATGTAATGGGATTCCTAAACTCCTGTAGAAACACTCACAGTAACAATGCATCTATCAGGGACAGGGAAGCACTGGAAGTGAGCATTTTCTTGACAAGAGGCCCACTGCTCAGGACACTCCTCTTTCCTCAATAGAGAGTGTCAAACTGTCAAATTGGAATTTGGTAATTTGATCAGTATGGCACTGAATAAGTAAATTATTTTAGGTAAATTACCATTTTTATTATATTGACTTGGCCTACCCATGAGCAATTAATATTTCTCCAATTGTTTAGATCTGAATTTATTTGGAAGTATTTTAGTAATTTATTTGGAAAGTATTTTGTAATTGTGTTCATATAGTTCCTGGGTTTGTCTTGGAAGGTGGATTCCCAAGTATTTGTTATTGTCTGCAGTTATTTTATTTTTTGTTTGTTTGTTTCTTTTGTTTTTGTTTTTGTTTTTGCTAGGCAATGGGGTTAAGTGATTTGTCCAGGGTCACACAGCTAGTAAATGTTATGTGTCTGAAGCTGCAATTGAACTCAGGTCCTCCTTACTCCCAGGCTGGTGCTCTATCCACTATGCTACCTAGCTGCCCCTTGCAGTTATTTTAAATGGAATCTCTTTCTATCTCTTTCTGTTGGACTTTGTTGGTAATATATAGAAATCCTGATGATTTATGTGGGTTTATTTTATATCTTGCAACTTTGCTGAAGTTGTTAATTATTTCAACTAGTTTTTTTAGTTGAATCTCTAAGATCCTTTAAGTATACCTTTATATTGTCCGCAGAGAGTGATAGCTTTGTTTCCTCATTGCCTATTCTAATTCCTTCACTTTCTTTTTCTTCTCTTATTGCTATACCAAGCATTTCTAGTATAATATCGAATAATAGTGGTGATAATGGGCATCCTTGTTTCACCCCTGATCTTTTTGGAAAAGCCTCTAGCTTATGCCCATTACAGATGATGCTTGCTGATGGTCTTAAATAGAAACTACTTATCATTTTAAGGAAAACTTCATTTATTCCTATGCACTCTAGTGTTTTTAATAAAAATGAGTGCTGCACTTTGTCAAAAGCTTTTTCTGCATTTACTGAGATAATCATATACTTTTTGTTGTTTTTGTTATTGATAT
This sequence comes from Phascolarctos cinereus, assembly GCF_003287225.1. NCBI lineage: Eukaryota > Metazoa > Chordata > Mammalia > Diprotodontia > Phascolarctidae > Phascolarctos > Phascolarctos cinereus. The sequence goes on from NW_027555847.1 coordinate 357,314,707, forward strand.
GGTCAATTATGCTGATAGTCTTTCTAATATTGAACCAGCCTTGCATTCCTCATATAAATTCCTTCCAGTCATAGTTGTTGTTTTAATCTTTTGATATACTGCTGTAATCTCCTTGCTAGTATTTTATTTAAAATTTTCACATCAATATTCATTAGGGAAATTGGCTTACAGTTTTCTTTCTCAGTTTTTGCTCCTTTTGCTTTAGGTATCAATACCACATTTATGTTATAAATAAATTTGGTAATACTCCTTTTGCCTATTTTTCAAATAGTTTATACAGTATTGGAATTAATTGTTATTTAATTGTTTGGTGAAATTCACTTATGAATCCACCTGGCCCTGAAGATTTCTTTTTTTAGAAGTTCTTTTACGGTTTGTTCAATTTCTTTTTCTAAGAATTCTATTTCCTCTTCTGTTAATCTAGGCAGTTTATATTTTTGTAAATATTCATCCATTTCACTTAGATTGTCAGATTTATTGGCATATAATTGGGCAAAATAGTGCCTAATAATTGCTTCAATTTTCTCTTCTTTGGTGATGACTTCACCTTTTTCATTTCTGATATTAGTAATTTGATTTTCTTATTTATTTTTTAAAATCAAGTTAACTAATGTTTTATCTATCTTATTATTTTTTTCATAAAACCAGCTCCTATTTTATTTGTTAATTCAATGTTTTCATTACTTCTAATTTTGTTAATCTCTCCTTTGATTTTCAGGATTTTCAATTTGGTGTTTAATTTGGGATTTTTAATTTGTTCTTTTTCTAATTTCTTTAGCTACATGCCCAATTTGTTGATCTGCTCACTCTTTATTTTATTATTGTGTTCAGAGATTTCAATTTTTTCCATGATTACTGCTTTGGCTGAATCCCATAAATTTTGTTATATTGTCTCATTATTGTCATTCTCTTTAATGAAAGTATTGATTGTTTCTATGATTCATTCTTTGACTCACTCATTCTTTAGGGTCAGATTATTTAGTTTCCAATTAATTTTAATCTATGTTTCCACAGCCCTTTATTGAATGTGTTTTTATTACATTATGGTCTGAAAAGGATGCATTTAATATTTCTGCTTTTCTACATTTAGTTGTAAGGTATTTATGCCCTATTTTTGTAAAGGTGCCATGCTGAGAAAAAGATATACTCCTTTCTATATTCAATTTTCTCCAGAGGTCTATCATATCTAACTTTCTAAAATTTTATTTACCTCACTTCTTTCTTATTTATTTATGGTTACATTTATATAGCTCTGAGAGAAGAAAGTTGTGGTCCCCCACTAGTATAGTTTTACTATGTCCTCTTGTAACTCATTTAACCTTTCCTTTAAGACTTTGGATGTTATGGGGCAGCTAGGTGGATAGAGCTCTGGCCTTGAAGTCAGGAGGATGTGAGTTCAAATCCAGTCTCAGACACAAGACACTTACTAGCTGTGTGACCCTGGGCAAGTCACTTAACCCCAATTGCCTCACCAAAAAAGCAAAAAAAAAAAAAAAAGAATTTGGATGTTATGCTATTTGGTGCATATATGTGTAGTATTGCTATGACTTCATTATTTATGGTACCTTTTAGCAAAGTGTAGTTTCCCTGCTTAAATTAGGTCTATTTTTTGCTTTTGCTTTGTCTGAGATCATGTTTACTACTCTTTTTTTTCTTTTTTACCTCAGCTGAAGCAAAATAGATCCTACTCCAGGCCCTTATTTTTACTCTGTGTCTCTCCATTTCAAGTGTGTTCCTTGTAAACAATCTGTCATTAAATTCTAATTTTTCATTCGTTCTGCCATCCACTTCTGTTTTATAGGTGTTTATCCTATTCACATTCACAATTATAATTATTAGCTATAAAAATTAATTTTTATTAGCTGTAAAAATTATTTTTATCTTATTTTCCCTATCTCTCTGTCCCTCTCTCTGTCTCTCTCTCTCTGTCTCTCTGTCTCTCTGTCTCTCTCTCACACACACACACACACATACACACACACACACACACACACATTCACTTTCAAAAATTGGTTTTGCTTCTGACCACTACCTTCCTTAATCTGTCCTCCCTTCTACCATATCCCCTACTCTTTTCCCTTTCCCTTTCTTCCCTATAGGGTAAGATAGATTTCTGTGCTCAACTGAGTGTGTGTTATTCCCTCTTTGAGCTGATTCTGATGAGAGTAAGGTTTAAGTGTTGTCCTTCACCACAACCATCACCTTCTTCTCCATTGTAAAAGCTCTTCCTTCACACCAGCTTTATGTAAGATAATTTCCCTCATTCTTCCTCTCCATTCCTCCTTCTCCCAGTGTATCCCTCTTTCTCACCCCTTAATTTTATTTTTTTGAAATCTCCTCATAGTCATCTCACACCTGTGCTCTCTAACTATGTATATTCCTTCTAACTGCCCTAATAGTGATAAAGTTATTAGGAGTTACAATTATCATCTTCTAACATACAAATGTAAACATTTTAATTTTATTGACTTCCTTATGGTTTCTCTTTCATGTTTATCTCTTTAATGTTTCTCTTGAGTCTTGTTGAAATTTGAAAGTCAAATTTTCTATTCAGTTCTGTTTTTTTCATCAGGAATGCTTGAAAGTTCTCTGTTTCATTAAAAATCCATCCCCCCCCCCAAAAGATTATACTCATTTTTGCTGTATAGGTGACCCTTGGTTGTAATCATAGCTCCTTTGTCTTCTAGAATATTCCAAGCCCTCCAATCCTTTTATGAGAAAGCTGCTAAATCTTGTGTGCTGATAACTGTGACTCCAGAATATTTGAATTCTTTCTGGATGCTTGCAATATTTTCTCCTTGACCTCAGAGCTCTGAAATTTAGCTATAATATTCCTGGGAGTTTTCATTTTGGGATCTCTTTTAGGAGGTTGTCAGTGGATTCTTTCAATTTCTATTTTAGCCTCTGGTTCTAGAATATCAGAGCAGTTTTCCTTGATAATTTCTTGAAAGAGGATGTCTAGACTGTTCTTTTTGATCATGGCTACCAGGTAGTCCAATAATTCTGAAAAATTATCTCTCCTGGACCTATTTTCCACCTCAGTTGTTTTTCCAATGATATGTTTCACATTTTATTCTATTTTTTTCATTCTTTTGATTTTGTTTTATTTTTCTTGATGTCTCATGGAATCATTAGCTTCTACTTGCCCAATTCTACTTTTTCAGGTATTATTTCTTCAGTGACCTTTTGCACTTCTTCCATTTAGCCAATTCTGCTTTTTAAGGAGTTCTCTTCAATGATTGTTTTTGCCTCTTTTACTAATTGGCTGAATCTGCTTTTTAAGGTGTTATTTTCATCAGCATTTTTTGTGCCTTTTTTACCAAGCTATTGACTCTCTTTTTCATAATTTTCTTGCATTGCTCATTTCTTTTCCCAATTTTCTTCTATCTCTCTTATTTGATTTTTAAAATATTTTTTGAGCTCTTCTAAGAGTTCTTGTTGGACTTGTATCCAATTCATATTTTCGTTTAAGGCTTTGTAGCTGCTTGACATCATTGTCTTTTACTGATTTTATGTCTTGATCTTTGCTGTCACCATAGTAACTTCTTATGGTCATGTTCTTTTTTTGTTGTTTGCCCATTTTTCCAGCTTATTTCTTGACTTTTAAAGTTGAGCTCTGCTCCCAGGGATGGAAGGGCCACTGTCTTAAACTTCAAGCCTACTTTGCTGTTTTCAGAGCTAGCTTGAGGGATCTGTAGGTTTTCAGCACTTTCAAGTTTGTATGATCTAGGGAGGGATGTGATCACTGTTCTCCTGACCTATATTCTAGACCAGGGGTGGGCAACCTGTGGCCTTGAGGCCACATGTGGCCCTCTAGGTCCTCAGGTGTGACCCTTTGACTGAATCCAAGCTTCACAGAACAAATCCCTCAGATGTGGCCCTTAGATTGAATCCAAACTTCACGGAACAAATCCCCTTAATAGAAGGATTTGTTCTGTGAAGTTTGAATTCAGTCAAAGGGCCATGCTTGAGGATCTAGAGGGCCACATGTGACCTCAAGGCTGTAGGTTCCCCATCCCTGCTCTAGTCTTTACCCAGGAAAGGATCTTGTTCCTCTGTAACCAGCAACTCTAGTCCTCCTCCTGGCCCTGGGACTCTGACGCTAATTGTGCTTTCTGCTCTCCCGCAGCCACAATTGCTAGTGCTCCTCTCTGTCTTGGAACTGAGACCAGGGCCCCTGCTCCCCTGTGAGTGACCACAAACATTCCTTCTGCCCTGGAACTGTGGGCAGGATCTCTGTTCCCCTGCTGCCACAAGTGCTATTGGTATTTTTGGCCCTGGGACTGTGACCTATGAATGCATGTGGGCAGTACAATAGGGTCCTAAATCCAGTACCAGCAAAGGGTGCCCTGCAATCTCCTTCCAACCAGTTGTTTGATATACATATTCCACCCGCCCACCGTCCATGAGCTGAGAGCTCTGTAAGCTGCTTCTGCCACCAATGCAGCCTCCTCTAACCCCACAGCTTGGCCTGTGCTGTGAAATCTCCTTGGGTTCCCAATCACCACCCCACTAAGATAGACCTTTCCTGCCAACCTCCTGAGTTGCTTTAAGCTGGAAAATTGTCTCACCTGACCTTTTGTTGTTTCTGCTGCTCCAGAATTTGGTTTGCTCTGAAATATTATTTTAGAGTTGTTTAGATAGTAATTTGGGAGTATTTGTTTACTCCGCCATCTTGTCTTTGCCTCCTAAATGGTTTTTGGTTAATTGATTGATTAAATAATGAATATAACCTATAAGGTCAGAGCTGCCCAGGACCTTCTCCTTCTCTGGCTAGAATCCTGGACTCTTGGATCTTAATTCCTAAGAATTATTACACTCTAACTAGGAGGCTGGGATTCAGACACAAATTGTCTGGAACCTCTCTTCAGGTTATGTGGCCTAGCACATGTTAGCTTCTGACAGGTATCTCTCTAAGAACTCTCAGTATACTAGTACTGCCCCTCTTGCTCTCATCTCGTCAGAAGAGAATTCACTCTGAAGTAGCTGACCTTTGACCCTTGCAAAGAAAATGGAAAAAATAAAGGATAACCAGGAACTTGGAGTCCAGAGGCTCAAATTTGGCAGCACATAGGAGGAATTCAATGTATTGCCCAGTCAAGTGATTGCAAGGCTCAAATGAAACCATGTACATAAAGCACTTTAAAAAGAATAAAATGTTATGTCAAGCTTTACTTAAGGCAACACTAAGTCAGATTTATGGAGAAAGGAAGAATTTATGACTAAACAAAAGATAGAGGGTTTTACAAGATGTAAAGTGGAAAATTTTGATTGTATCAAATTAAAAAGGTTTTACACAAACAAAACCAATGCAGCCAAGATAAAAAGGAAAGCAGAAAGCTCAGGGAGCCAGGGTGTGTGTGTGGGGGGGGGGGGGAATTACAGCAAATGTCTCTAATAAAGGCTTTATCTCTCAAACATCTAGAAAAATTAGTCAAATTTATGAGGATACAAGTCATCCGCCAATTGGTAAATGGTCAAAGGAGATAAAAGCAGTTTTCAGATAAAGAAATCAAAGCTATCTACAGTCATTTAAAAAATACTCTAAATCACTATTGATTAGAGAAATGCAAATTTAAACAACTCTGAGGAACCACCTCATATCTATCAGATTGGCTAATATGACCAAAAATAATATTATAAGTGTTAGAAGAAATGTAGCAAAATTGAAACGCTAATGCACAGTTGGTGGAGTTGTGAATTGATCCAAACATTCTGGAGAGCAATTCAAAACTATGCCCAAAGGGCTAGAAAACTGTGCATACCTTTTGATCCAACAATACTACTACTAGATCTGTATCCCAAAGAGATAAAAAGGTAAAAGAGCTATTTGTACAAAAATATTTATAGCAGCTCTTTGGTGGTGGCAAAGAATTAGAAATTGAAGGAATGCCTAACAATTGGGGAATGGCTGAACAAGTTGTGGTAAATGATCGTGATGAAACACTGTTGTGCTATAAGAAATGACAAGCAGAATAATTTCAGAAAAACCTGGAAAGACTTATATGAACTAATGCAGAGTGAAGTGAACAGAACCAGGAGAACATTGTATATTGTAACAGCAATACTGTATGATGATGAACTGTGAATGACTTAGCTCTTCTTAGCAATACAATGATCCAAGATAATTCCAAATGACTCATGATGAAAAATGCTATCCACTTCCAGAAAAAGAGCTAATGGAATGTTAATGTAAGTCGAAGAATACTATTTTTCACTTTGTGTGTGTTTGTATGTACTTTCATTCTGTGTCTTCTTTTATAACATGACTAATATGGGGTAGATAGAGGCAGTGACACAGAAAGATTAAATTGTTTTGTTTCCTCCAGAATAATAACTGTCATCTATATATAAGGTTAATAAAGTGCTTTCCACACATTAGCCCCATTGAGTAGGGATTATTAGCAGCCTTTTAGAGATGAAGAAATTGAACTTCAGTTAAGTGACTTGCCCATAGTCACACAGCTATGAATTTTCAGGGGCAGGATTGGAACCCAGGTCTATTCTGACTTCAAGTCTGATACTCATTCCATTATAACATACTGCCTCTCACAAAAGCAGTAACGAAAGAGATACAACCAAGTGGTCATCCAACTTTTGTTTGGTAGTATCAAACAATAAAACAGGATCTTATTACTCCCAGAGATAACCCATTCTGGCTTGGATATCTCTTTTCATTGGGTTTTTCTTTACATCAGCTCTAAGTCTGCCTCTTTGCAATGTTCCTAGTTCTGTTCTGGGGCCAAGCAGAAAAAAGAAAATATCCAACTGAACAAAAACGTTATTAGAGGACACTAGTGGCCCAATGTGATGAACTTGGAATCAGAAGACCTGAGTTCAAATTCTACCTCAGATGCTTATTAACTGTGTGACTCTGGGCAAGCCATTTAATCTATCTCAGGCTATGTTTCCACAGCTATAAAAATGAGGATAATAACAGTAACTAACTTATAGGGTTTCTGTGAGGATCAAATGAGATAATTTTGATAAACAGCTTTGAAAACCTTAAGGTGCTATGTAAATTCTAGCTTATTAATATTATTATCAAATATCTACCGTGAGTTAGTCACTGTACTAAGCATTAGGGAATACAAAGACAAAAGGATCAATAATATTTGCCCTCCAGCTCACTTTCTATTGGATAACAATAGATGAGTAGAAATATAATATAATTAATATAATTAGCAGATGAGTAGATATGTGATAATTTGAAGAGAGAGCACTACTAGCAACTAGGAGGATCAGGGGATTCTTAGGGTAACAGGTGGTACCTAAGGTGAACCTCGGAGGAGTCTCTGGACCAGTGTGATAGCCCCTACATACCTAATCATTGCTATCATGACCCTCCCCAAAGTCTTTCCTTCTCCAGGAAGAACATTCCCAATTCCTTCAGCCAAAACACCTACAGCATGCTCCTGAGCCCTTTACCCTCTGGTCTTCCTGTAATTTGTGCCTTCCAGTTTATCAACATTCTACCTGAAATGTGGCACCCAGAATTGAGCACAAGTCTCTGTCTCTGTCTCTCTGTCTTCCTCTCCTTTCTCCCTCTCCCTCTCTCTTCATTTCTCTCTCTCTCTCTCTCTCTCTCTCTCTCTCTCCCTCTCTCTCTCTCTCTCTCTCTCTCTCTCTCTCTCTCTCTCTCTCTCTCTCTCTCTCTCTCTCTCCCTCTCTCTCTCTCTCTCCTCTCTCTCTCTCTCTCTCTCTCTCTCTCTCTCTCTCTCTCTCTCTCTCTCTCTCTCTCTCTCTCTCTCTCTCTCTCTCTCTCTCTCTCTCTCTCTCTCTCTCTCTCTCTCTCTCTCTCCAAATGCCAGCTTTGACACGGTTGATAGTGTTTTCTCCCACCATAACCCTGAACAAGTCACAACCTCTCTGAGATACAATTATCTCATCTGTGAAATGAGGAGATTGGACTAAATTAGTTCCCAGATTCCTTTAAGTTCTAGATCTATGATCTATTTCTCCTCTCCTCTTTTTCTTTCTTCCTCTTCTTTGCCTGTCCTGACTGCACCAGTGGAAGTAACATTTCCCTATGACTTTCTTCATGGAGCCCAAGATCACATTAGCTTTTGGAGCTGCCATATCACTCCATTGGCTTTTGCTGAGAGCACAACCCACTCCAACAGCTACCTAGCATTCAGGCAAACTGCTATCCAGCAATTAGGTCTCCCCCATCATGTATTTGAGAAGACTTGTTTAATTCAAGTATAATATGTATCAAGGGCAGCCAGTCATGTGTCAAGAGTGAGAGAGAAACTGAAATACAACCTGAAATACAATTCTGCTAACCCAGAATTCTCAAGAAAACTATAGGAAGGCACATTGGATGGTCACCTAGGGGAACACGAACATGAGGACATTAAGAGGAATACAGGACATAACCAAAGGTAATTCAGGCTAAGAGAGTAGGGAGGTGGTGTGATCTGTCTTGTAGAAAGGACCAGATAAGTTCATAGATTCACAAAACTATCCAAGTGTAGGCATCATATTTATCTCTATTGAATTTCATATTGTCAGATTCATTGCATGTTCTAGACTGTCAGGATCCCTTTGGATCCTGATTCTGTCATCCATTGTGTTAGCCATACCTCCCAGCTTTGTGTTATCTGCAAATGGGAGTCAGTGATTGAAATATAAAACAGCACAAAGCTAAGAAAAGATATTCTCGCATTCCACTAGAGACCTACTTTTAGACTGATAATGAACCATTAATTACTATTCTTTGGATCCCACCATTCAACCAGCTCTTAAGTCCCCTAACTTTCCTGTCCTTTAGTCCACAATTTTCCATATGTCCGTAAGGTGTTTTCATCCTCCTTAGCACTGTTATCTCATGTACCTTACAACTTCTTATTATGAACTATTACTTTTTAAATACTGTTAAATATTTTTATTTCCATGTAAAACACAATATGGATTCCTTCACATTATTATATCTAATTCTTGCTATTTCATACAGCAAAGTGCCTATCTTTTAAGGGTTTCATGTTAGGAAAAGGTTGCTTATAACCCTTTTATTTCTGAATATTTTATTTCTGTGCTTAATGTTCAAAATCCGATCCTGGAAAAATAAGGAAAAGAAAAACCAGATTCATCTCTTTGTTAGCATAATCTCTGAAAGAGTTAATGTTTTCTTCATAGGCTGTTTTCATAGTTCTCAATGTGGTCAAATTAACCTTTTGCCAAATTGAGGAAAGAAAATCACTTTGCACTCAGAGTGCAAGCTTTCATTTGAAGAGCACAAAGTGAGTTATTTGCCAAAATGACATCACTATCTCTCCCTGAAGCTGTGACAGTGTGGGCTATTACCTTCCACCCCTGGAGACAGTCCCTGAAACATAGGTAAACCATTTGACCGAGATCACTCATATCCTATAAGGAGCAACTAGCAACCACTATTCTGATGGAAGGGGGAAAGGGTTTCCATGGAGGACAAAAGATAGGTATTATTTCTATTTTGTCTTTGCATCTCCTGTGCCTAGCACAGTGCTCGGCAAACAGTAAGTGCTTAATGCTTTTAGATTGATTTACCTGATCAAAGATGGCACTATAGCCATCTTCCTGCTGTTTCACCCTCCCTTTCTACTTCTTGCTCTGGGAACTATAATCGAATCAACATTACCATTCACAGAACAGGTTAATAAGGCAAATGCCTTCGGCTCCACTCACCATCCTCAGGACTCCCAAAACACTCTTGCTGGCCATGCACTCCCTCATAATTGTCATCTTGCCCTAATAGAATGTAGACTTCTTGCAAACAGAGACACACATGTGGCTTGTATTCATACCGCTTCAACATTTAGCACAATTCCTGATGCATAGTAAGTGCTTAAAATGTTCATTCATTCATAGAATGACTATGAAGAGCAGCCCACATTCAGACCCCATCTCTCTGTGGCAAGTTACTTTACCCTGACAACTTTCAAGGCCCCTGCTTAGATCTCCAAGCCCTCCAAGGTTCTCCTTTACCATCAGTTCTCATTTATGACCCTGAGCCCAGAGTTGGGAGTTGATGTTCCTGAATTCCAATGCTAGTTTTGCAGAGAGGCATATGAGCAATGCCAGGCCCGCTATTCTGAGCTCCTGTCTTCTCCAGTTGTTAAACACCTGAGGCTCACCTCAGGTGAGTCAAATAAGTCACATATAAGCTGCCTTTAAGTATGTAGTAAGTATTAGTTGATTCTCAGTAGTACAACTTTGATCCAATCATCTGATTACATGAATGATTAGGAAACACAGACTGCTATTGGAGAACATTAAGGAAGGTCATACTTATTTGTTTAAAAAATGAGAAAATTTAATTAATTCCTTAAGCCTATGGTAACATTTTCCTAATCTTTTACTTTCTATAGGTAGCTAGAGCAAGAATTTGTTTTATGGTATCTAAAGATCCAAAACCCTAGAAGAGGAGCACACCTAAAATTTATCTTGTTGTTTGCATGTGTGTACATGCATGCCTACATGCATATCTACGTGCATACATGCGTGCAGCAATGTGTACACAATCACATGCGTATGTGTACTGTCATATTGTGAACACGTGCATATATTCTTAAAAGACCTTCAGAGGAAAAGATTCCATAGCCTCCCTTTGCAACTTCCTCAGTGCTGAACATCTGGCACCCTCCTTGGCTGGATCAGCACCAACATCCTGACCCCTAAATATAGGTGTCACCCAAGACTCTTTCCTGGGCCCTCATCTCTTTACCCCTTATTTCTTGGTGGTTTCTTTAGCTCCCAGGGATTTAATTATTATTCATAAGCAGGTAATTCCTGGTCTATACATCTAGTCATTGTTTCTCCTATGTTCCAATGCTCTATCATCACCTGCCAGTTTCAACAGGATGTCCTGTAGGCATCTTACTTAATTTAGGATCATAACTCTAGAGTTGGAAAAGATTTTAGAGGCCAGCTAGCCCAATTCCCACATTTTACAGATGAGAAAACTGAGGCTGAAGGAGATTAAGTTACTTGCCTGAGATCACACAGCAAATAAGTGACAGGGCCAGGATTAAACTCAGGTATTGTGACTCAAGTTCAGCGCTCTTCTCATTAGGTCACACTGCTTCCAACGTCTAAGACAAAACTTAGGATCTTTCCCCCCTAAAAAATTCACTCCTCTTCCCAAATTCCTAATTTCTATTAAAGGTACAACCATTCTTCAGGTCACCCACATTCTCAAACCTGACTTTTCATTCTCCCTCACTTTCCTTGCTTTTCATTCAATTGCTTTTTCTAGTCACTTGCACCTCCAGGACATCTCTCACATTTGTCCCCTCCTCTCCATCCATGCAGTTACCACTGTAGTTTAAGCCTTCATCACCTCTCTCCTAGACCATTGCAACAGTCTAACTGGGTTCCCTGCTTTGAGTCTCCCCTCGCCAGTCCCTTCTCCATGCAGAGGTAATGCATTCCTAAAGCACAGGTCTTACCATGTCTGTCACTCACCTGATGCCTAAAAAAACTCCAGAGGCTCCCTATTACCTAGAGGATAGAATGCAGGCTATTTTGTTTGGCATTTAAAGCCCTCCACAATCCAACATCTATTCAGACTTATGATGCATGGCTCCTCGTTACACAATCTATGTTCCAGCCCAGCTGGCACATTCCTGGTCTTCACAGAAGACATCCTCCCTCTCATTTCTGTGGCTTTGTACAGGCTCATTCTCAGGTCCAACATGCCCTCTGTTCTCATCTCTTCCTTGTAAGATCTCCAGCTTCTTTCAAAGATCTGCTCAAGCCATCTTCTACATGAGACTTTTCCTGTTCCCCTCAGCTGCTAGTGGCTCATTTGAAATTACCTCAGATTTGAATTTTATACATTTTGTGTTTACTTTATATGTGAATATATTGTTTACCTCCAGTAGAATATAAAGTTCTCGAAAGGAGGGAATGATTCGCCGTTGTCTCTGTATCTAGAGTACCGAGCCTAAAGTTTGGCAAATAGTAAGTAGCTCCCTGAGTTAGAGTGCTGGACCTGGCTCCAGGAAGACCTGAATTCAAAACCGACCTCAGATACTCACCAGCTGTGTGGCAAGTCACTAAACCTCTGTCTGCCTCAGTTCCCTCATCTGTAAAATGGGGATTAATAGCACCTGTCTCCCTGGGTTGTTGTAAGGACAGTATGAGATAATTCTTATAAAGAACTTTGCAAACCTTAAAATGCTATAACTACTATAATTAGGGACTCAATAGATGTTTGCTGATTTATTAATCAGGACATTTACCACAGCTAACCCAAATTTCTCATGCAACATTTTAAGCTTAAAGCATTAAATCAAATTCAAACTCAGATCCCTCGGTTCTTTTGAAGGTTAAAACATTAACATAGAATAATTATTTTATAGATTATTTGTGGTACTAAATTTATGTCCTCAATGGGGAAATTTTAAAATGGAGGTCATCTTCCCTCCTGCCCCCCTCTCCCTCTCCCCTCATCTCCGTCTCTTTTGTCTTGATCCTTCTCTCTGTCTCTCTCTGTCTCTCTGTTTCTGTCTGTCCATCCATCTGTCTGTCTGTCTGTCTGTCTGTCTCTGTCTCTGTCTCTGTCTCTGTCTCTGTCTCTGTCTCTGTCTCTCTCTCTCTCTCTCTCTCCCCTTCCCTCTCTCTCTCTCCCCTGGGTTTAAAGGTTTAAATCTCAGAAGTTCTGACACTTACAACTTACAACTAATGTGACCTTGCACAAGTTACAACCTCTCTGGGACTCAATTTACTCATTTCTAAAATCAGGTATGCTATTGAATTTGTGATGAACAAGTAAAAAGTAGGGGGAAAATGGTACCTTTTCAATTGAAACTCTATTTCATAATGACATTGAGTTTCACATCACTCAGTTTCACATCCATCTCATAATCCTTATCATAATTCCTAAGCTTTTTAGAATTTTTTTAACTTTTTACTTGATGAGGGATGTGAGAGGTTTTTTTTTTCATTTTTACTTGATGAGGGATCTGAGTTATTTTCAAATTTTTTTAACTTTGAAATTAACACCGAATTCTGTTTTATTATGGAGTGAATGTACATGTATATGTGGACTAAAATGATTCCTAGGGTTCCTTATCAATGAGCAATTACTGATCCCCTCTCCCTCTTTTGCTCTTCTTCTTCTCTCCCTTTCTCCTTCTACTCCCTCTCTCCCTGTCTTGTCTTTCTCTGTCCCTGATGTAAAGGACACAATTACAGCAACACCAAAGATTCTCTTCAGATGCTCTAAATTTATCTGTAATTTGCCCATGATGAATCACCTAGTCTTCATGCAGTTAAATAGCTGAACTAGCAAGAATCTGGAAAAAGCAAATGGAGTGCTCAAGGGTCTCATCCTTGCCCTGCATCTTAAGGTCAGTGGTTTCATGCACTGAGGTCCCAGCTTTCCTCTAATTGGAAAGTATAACATGTGGTAGGAATATAAAGAGTCAAATCCAAGATGATATAGCCAAGGAACCTTTGTTCCTGGTAAGATTCTTGACAGGCAGGCTCGTTTCAGTGCTTTGTTTTTCTTTTCTCTTGGGTGGGATGATTCAGACACGTGTGACTAAAGGTTTCACAGAAATCAGAAAAATGACTAGTACTTAAACTTTGAGGGCTCATTTCCTTTCCTTGCAAGACAGCATTATAAAGCTTTTCTTTCTTACTTCTGTCGTGCCTTAACAGAGAATTGAGTAATTGGCAAGCATTTAAGTGCTTACTATGTTCCAGTCACTGTGCTAAACACTGAGAAGACAAATGAAAATGTCTTAGTCCCTGCCCTCAAAGAGCTTACATTCTATTAGGGGAGACAATGTAAACATATAGAAATATATACAAAATAAGCACAAAGTAATAAAATAAATCATGATAACAGTTGAGGTTGAAAGGGTCACTTGAAATACTTCTACAGCAGGCTTTCTTTTAGAGTATTGAAAAAAAATACGGCATGCATAAAGGGACAATTAAAGTCACAAAAAAATGAATCCATATTTGAGTGTGAGCTGAAGGAGGCACCAGAAAATGCCAGATATGAAGCCTGAATCACTGCCATTCACAAAGTATCAAAGGAATTCAATCCAAAGAGCTTCCGGTGTCAGGCAGATCCTCTGTGAAGTTCCATGGTCTTTCCTTGGCGGATGGAGGGACATGTAGAGCTGGCTACTCCTCAAGGCCAAAAGTAGCTTCCCCAACACCTTCATCATCAGTGATCTCATCAATGTGGGTGGCCTCTGTACCAGTGAATAGCTCAATCAACCATGCCTTTTCATCCCATGTGATTCTTGTTTATGTCTCTCTATGTAAATCCTCTCTAGAAGACCTACCCAAAACTACTGGAGGTCTTTCTGTTACTCTTTTAATATTTCATATTTGATAGTCCTACCTCCTTTTCTAGTAATACAAATCCTTCTACTCTATTCTATTCTAATCTATCCTATTTTGTTCTGTTCTACATTTATTAAGCTCTTGGAATGCACCAGGCACTGTGCTAGATAGGCAGGAAGAAGGCTATACTAGATGGAGCCCACCCTGAAAGAACTGACATTCTTAAGGGAAACAGCATATACAAAGATACAAAATACATGCACAGTGAATACAAAGTAATTTCATGGGACTGGGAGAGTCAATCAATTAACAAACATTTATTAAGTACCTACTAAAACAGTACCTGCCCTCAATGTTCCTACATTCTATGGTAGGAGACAACATGTCTATACATATATAGATATAGATATATATAAGTAAATTGAAAATAAATCCAAGGTAATGGGTAGAGGAAGGCACCAGCAACTAAGAGGATCAGGAAAGACATCATCTATAAGCTGGCATCAGAGCTAAGTTTGGAAAGAAATGAAGTGTTCTAAGAAGCAGAAGAGAGGAAGAGATGTATTCCAAGAAAGATCAGTCTGTGTAAAGGTATAGAGATTAGAAATGGAGCATAATTTGTGAAGAATAGTTTGGATGAACCATAGGGTATAGGAAGGGGATTAAAATATAATGAACATGAAAGGTAGGGTAGAGCAGGGGGTCAGGAAATACCTTGCATAGGATCTGACACTTACCCTGGGCCTCAAGGGGAATTAGGGATTCCAAGAGGCAGAGGGAAAGAGAGAAAGAATTTGGGGCATGGGGGCACAGCTTCTGTAAACAAACAGAGAAGGGAGGTGGAATGCCAAGTTGGGGGGGGGGAGGTGGACATAGGTCAGGTTTTTTTTCTTTCCTTTTCACTTTTTCTTCTTTCTTTTGTTGAAATTAGCACAGGTTAAGAGGGAATAATGTAAAAACGTGTTTGAGAAAAGTTGGAAGTCAGATTGTGAAGATTTTAAATGCCAAACAGAAGAGTTTCTGTTTTATCCTAGAGGCAAGATAGAGCCAGGGAAATTTGTTGAATAAGGGAGTGACATGGTTAGACCTGTGCTTTATGAATTTCATAGGTCTAGAGGATTATATATTTGAAGCTAAAAGAGATGAGGTCATCTCATCCAACTCCCTCAATTTTACAGATGAGGAAAATGAAACAGAGAAATCAATCTACTTGGCCAGGTTAGAAAGCTGGTAGGTGGGGGGGGGGGAAATGGCTAAAATGTCCTTAAAATGTACCAGTTTTCCAGTGCCTTTTTACCCGCAAAAATAATGCATTGTCCTGTGCTTATCAAGTCCTTTCTCCTGAGAAGTTTAGAGCTCTTTGTATCAATCATTTTTAATATGAACTCATTACATAGGTAGGAAAGCTGTGGCTAGTACCATCCTCATGTGATAGAACAGAAACTGAGATTCCCCCAAAAATCAGAGACTGAAAGTAGCATCTAAAATATCTCTTGTTCTCCAGCTGTTCAGGGCATAGGCACGAGGTTAAGCTTTGCATTTATGGCCCAACAGGGTGCAAGAAAAGAGAATAAGGCATTCTCCATGGCTTCGTCACACCACAGGACAAAAACGGGGGGGGGGGGGGAATGAAAATAAGCATCAGTTCAAATTTAAAATGCAGTAGGCAGGAGATACTTTAGGACTAAAGTTAGAGAGAGTACACCTGGATTCTTATCCTATCTCTATCACATATTGTTAACACATCCTTCTTTGATTCCTTAGCTCTGATCATTAAAAAGGAGCAAAGGTACTTGTCATGGCACTTTCTCTAAGATTTCATGAGATAATGATTCACCTTCCCTTAGATTCCAAGGGCATCAAATGATATAATCTCACTTACGAGTCAGAAATATGGATTGGGGGCATTTACTCTGACTCTACAAGCAGCTCCAGATACTTACCAGGGCATTCAATTCAACAAGTATTTTATTAAAGAGCCTACTACATGTAAAACCCTGGTGGAGGATGAGAAGGGGAGAAAGAACCCTTGCCCTCAAAGAATTTGCATTCCATTAGAAAATATAATATGTAATTACAGGTATACAAGATAATTTGAGTAAGAAGAGAGTACTAACAAGGATTCAGGGCTAAAGGAAAGTTTCCCACAGAAGATAGCACCTGAGCTGAGTCATAAAAAAAGCTGAGGATTCTAAGAGACAAAGAGGGAGACTAAGTGTACTCAAGGCATGATGGTAAGAGATGGAATACTGAATGCTGGGAATAACAATTAGGCTAATCTAGCTAGAATGTAAAATGCATGAAGCAGAGTCGTCTGCAATAAACCTGAAAAGATAGTCTGGAGCTAGACTGTAGAAGACTTTAAATACCAAGCTGATGAGTAACAGTTGTGACCAATCTTGGTGTCAGAGAAGAGATGAGGAAGTTGTTTTCCCTAGAGAGGCAGGGGACTATGGGTTCAGAATAATGCATACCCTCTCAGACACAGTAGCCCAGGTGAAAGCTGATGCATCCTGAGTTACAGTAGTAGTAATCTGAGTGAAAAGAAGAGGATGGATACTTAAAAACAAAACAAAAAAAAAAGCTAAATAGCCCAATAGGCTGATAAATGGTTATTCTGCAGTTCAGAGGAGTGAGTTATTACTGTAAGAAAGCATGGTCAGGAAAGAGTTTGCAGATTTGCAGTGGACCTTAAAGGCTGGGAGTATTTGATAGAAAAGAGTAGAATGAAGTTTGGGGTAAGAACATTCCAGGTAAGAGGAACAGAATGAGCAAAAGCATGGAAGTAGGAGTGAGCCAGCCCTGGCTGTGGGACAGTGAGTAGACCTTCCTGCATGACATGGGAGATTCTGATTAGAGGCAGTGGAAATAAACTAAAAAGCGAAATTATGGAGGGTCTTGGAAGCAAAGCAAAGGAGTTGGAATGTTTTCCTGTGGATAAGTAGACACCAATGAAGATTTTTGAGCAAGACAATGACACAATGGAAGCAACGTTTTAGGAAAGTTAACCTGGTGACCATTTATAGGGCAGATTAAAGCACTGAAAGCCTGGAAGTCAGGGCTGCAGTAAGGGGCTGTTGAAATAATCTGGACATGGAATGATAATAAGGCTATCACAATAATCCAAGTACAGAAATACAAAGATGTGATTTCAGGATTCCAAATATGGAATGTATAGAGTGGTGTCAATAGAAAGGAAAGAATAGATAGATAAAGAGGAATATCTGCCAGAACTTGTTAGCTGCCTGTGTAGAGAGCATGGTGATTAAAACAGAGAGGAATTATAATTGGTGAGGTTTCACACTTAGGTAAAGGAGAAAATGATGGAGCTATTGACAGTAATAGTGAAGTCAGGATGGGAAGGGAATAAGCGTTTATGCAGTGCCTACTATGTATCAGGCATTGTGTTAAACAGTTTATGAATTTCATCTCGTTTTGTCCTTTCAACAATCCTGGGCAGTAGGTGCTATTATTATCCCCATTTCGTGGTTGAAAAAACTGAGACAGAGGTTAAGTGATTTGCCCGGGGTCACACAGCTGGTAAATGACTAAGGCCAGATTTGAACTTAGGTCTACCTGACTCCAGACCCAGGGTTCATCTACTATGCCACCTAGCTGCCTTGGATGGGGAGCTAGCTTGAGGGGAAACCATTTTCTTTTAGCTTAGTAAACTACTTAAATAACAAAAGCATCTTTAAAAAAACAATAACAACAAAAGCAAAACACAAAAAGAAACCTATTCTTCCAGGTTCGCAAGGCCCTTTCCTTACACAGCCCTGTGAGGTAGCAGATGTTCAGTCATGCAAGTGACTTGCATTTTATAAATGTCAGAATGAGGATTTGAACCTCGATCTTCTGATTCTTATCACTCTATCTCCATGCTTCTGTTCATAAAGAATGCATTGTATTTCCTATCAACTCCATCTACAACTTAGGTAACTGATCTCTGCTTTCAGCATCACATTAACATTTCTGTTTACTGTGTTCTTAATAAGAAATCAAGTAAGGACAGACTATATTTCAGCCTGGACATATGCGTAATGGATGGGCTGCTTGAGGAACATTGGGTTATTTGTTAGTCATGTGGTAGCAATATATTTGAAATTTTGTTTTTATTTTGAACTTGACAGATATCATAAAATATGGCCATTTCCATACACATAGGGAAACAGAAAAAAAGATAAATGCTTATGAAACCATGAATCTCAATTATATTCAGTTTATATTTTAAAATATATAATAAATACAAGTTGGCAATTCCAATATTATCCTGCTTCTTTTTGTCTTTTTCCTAATTTCATTCTGTTCTCTTGTGTATCTTTTATAAATGTTTCATTAATACTCTTTTCTTACTTTTCTTCTTTTTTTGGGGGGTAGGGTAGAATCATTACTGCCCCCCTTTAATAAATCTTCCCCCAAAAAGTTCTCCCTTATAACAAATAAATATGATCAAGTAAAACAGATCCACATTTTAGCTATATCAGAAAATGTCTTATCTCAGTCAGTGCCTCTATTTCATCACTTCTGTTAGAAGGGGAACCATGATTTATCATCAGTCTTCTGGAGTCATGGTTAGTTATTGCATTGATCAGAGGTCTTATGTCTTTCAAACTTGTTTTCCTTTACAACGTGGTGGTTTATCTGTATAAACAATTTTCCTGATTCTGCTTACTTCATCCTACTTCAAATCATATAAATCTTTCCAAGGTCTTCTGTATCCATCCACTTTACTGATTCTTTCAGCACAATAATATTCCATTATAGTCACATACCATAATTTTAATAAAGTTCCAAATTGCTTTTCAGAACTGTTGGATCAATTCATAGTTCCACCAACAGTGCATTAGTACCATACCCACTACTCTAACAATCTACCCTAGAGGCAGCATGGCACAACATGGCAACACAACCACTTCAGAGTCAAGAAAACATGGGTTCAAGCTGCCCTTCTGACACAAAAAGCCCATGTGATGATGGGCAAGTAAATTCCTTAGCTTCTCAGTGTCCCTAGCAACTAGGTCTCTAAGACTTTAAGTTACAGAGCAGTAGTTAATATGCATTGGTAGAGAAAGTATCATCACTTGGAAGATCTCCTTAACAGTGAAATCAAGATGTGACCAAAAAGGAAAAAAAATCCTACCTTTCATATAGAGCCTTCCACATAGTAAGCACTTAGTATGTATTTGTTGAACCAAATGTATTTAACTACATCTCCAAATGCTGACCCATATACCACTTTCTTGAAGGGCATTGTGGAAGCCACAAATCTACTATGAATGAAGGCTGTGTAGTCCAAGCATCAGCTTCTCCTTGGGGGAAGCAGGCTGACCCTTGATGGAGATGTGGTCACACTGGTGAACACTGGGTTCAGTAATTATCTGAGATTGCATAATACGTTATGTTGCCATTTCTTAAATAAATTTGTATCAGGAAAGTTTTATAGTGAATGATACAACCTTGAGCAAAGCTATGTAGAAGGCCATATTTTGTTCTAAGAAAAGACTCAGTAAATTTAGTCCATGTTAACTGAGCTGGAAATATGTTTCATAAATAACTACCAATGTCACAAAGCAATGATAAACAATTCTGCCCCCCCAAAAAAAAACTAGCTCTCTTATGAGATGGCAAGATAGTCATTATTCTTTTGTGTTGAATAATGGAGTCAAATGTTACATTTTGTTTTAATAAGAGTTTTCTGTTAAAATAGAGCCCTTATTATTCCATATGCAGCTCTTGCATGCAATTGGCGATCCATGAAGTGCTGCTTTAGACATGCTTGTTGCTCTGGAACTCTATAAAATGCAAGGTATCACCACTGTTATCATTATCATGGTGATTGTCGGGGTTTTTATTTATAGCATACTCTCCCAAAGTTGTTGGTAGCCACAGATTTGTTTATTGAAGTATAGGACAGGAAAAAAAGTGCTGTTACATCTGGTAGTAAGACAAATGGCGTGAAATTTTTGTCTAAGTGTAATTGTAGTCATTCATTCACACACCAAATTAAACATTTATCCATATTATGAACAGATTATATCTCTCCAATAGAATATAAGGCTCTCGAAGACCAAGCTGGTCAAATTTTGCATTATCTGCAGAACTTAGCACAGTGCCCTGCACAAAGCAAGCACTCAGTGAATTAAAGTCCTGTCAATGCTCCCTCTGTAGCATATCTCATATAGTCCCCTGATTCTCTATTCCCATAGCAACCACGATCATTTAAGCCCTCACTTTTTCTTGCCAACATCATTATTAATAGGCTACTAAATGATTCCCCTTCACTAAGTATTTTTCATCTCTAATCCATCCTCCACACAGCTGTCAGAGTAATATAGCTCTGTATGTACCACCCCTATGCTCAAAGACCTTCAGCAACTCCCTATTGCCTAATGAATAAGAACAAAATTCTGCTCCTGGCATTCAAGGTCATTCTTAGACCTGGATCCAACCTATATATCAACACTCCTCTTAACATTCTAGCCAGACTAGACTATTTTCCTAGCTCTGTTCTTGTCTTACCCAAGAAAAAGAGCCCTGAATTTGGAGTCAGAGATTGAGTTCAAATTCTGTCTCTTCTTACTATTTGTAAGTCATTGGTCAAGTCCTTTAACCTTTGCTAGCCTCAATTTCCTCACGTATAAGTTGAGGAGATTGTACTAGATGGCTTCTAAGGTCCTCTCTGGCTCTAGATCTATTTTCTCCCTGCCTTTGCTCAGATCATTTCTTGTGCCTCAAATGGACTTCCAACTCCATCCATTGAAGTTTTCACGTTCCTTCCAGCCCAGCTCAGGTGCCATCTCCTCCAGGACATCTGACAACCTGACAACCTCCCTGACTACCTACTCCACCCTCACACAATAGGAAAGTGATTACATACTCCTCAATTCTCATAGAACCTTGTATGGCCCTCTCTGCTTTTTTATTTTGTTGTTGTTATTGTTGTTCAGCTGTGTCCTGTTTTTGTGACCCCACTTTTTTTCTTGGCAAAGATACTGGAGTTGTTTGTCATTTCCTTCTCAAGCTCATTTTATAGATAAGAAAACTGAGGCAAATAGGGTTAAGTGACTTACCCAGGGTCACGCAGCTAGTAAGTATCTGAGGTCAGATTTGAACTCAGGGAGATGAGTCTTCCTGGTTCCAGGCCTGACACTCCATCTACTGTGCCATTCAGCTGCCCTTTTTTGTTTTAATCTTTGTCTTAATCTTACTCTCTCCTTGTGTTATAAATATTTATTAATCTGAATTTACCCTTTGATAGGCTACAAGCTTCTTGAGGACAGGATCCATGCTGTGAGGCAATGCCATACACTGGAAAGAGTCAGAGGACCTAGGTTAGGGTCCCTGCTCTCTGGGACCTTGAGAAGTCATTGAACTTCTGTAGACCTCAGTTTCTCACCTGTAAGATGAAGGGGTTAGATGAGAAAACTGTCAGGGCTGCTTCTAACTCTAAATCTATGATCCTATCTCATCTACAATCAATGTTCATTAAGTAAATTTGGAGGAGAGGGAAAGGAAGATGACAGGGAGGAGGGCATCAGGGGGGAAATACTATATATGGATTACGTACCTATAGTAGGCATTTAACTAGCCAAACCTCACGGCAGGACCCTTTCTAGAGAATCAGCTCTAAATCTGAGAAGGAGCATGGCCCCATGGGGAATTTGGAGTCAGAGAACCTGGATTCAAACGGTGTCTTTATCATTAAATACCTATGTGACCTTGGAAAAGTTATCTAACCTCTCTGGGCCTCCATTTTTTCCACTTCAAAATGAGATCATTGGAGTAGGTGATCTCAAAGGTTTATTCCTAGAAGAAGAGAGATGCCTCAGTGAATAAGCACTCAGCCTGGAGTCAGGAAGATCTGAATTCATGTTTGACCTCAGATACTTACATGCTGTGTGGCCCTGGGCAATTACTTAACCTCTGTGTGCCTCAGTTTTCTCAAATGTAAAATGGGGATAATAGCATGTCCATCATAAGGTTGTGAGGATCAAGTGAGATGGTATTTGTTAAACACTTAACACAGTGCCTGGCACATACTAGGCACTTAACAAACACTTTTTTCCTTTTTCCTTACTCCATTTTTAAAATCTATTATTAGAAAAAAAGGGGGGGGAGGGAGGAAGTAAGGAAACAAGTACTCACTAAGCACCTACTATGTGCCGGGTACTGTGCTAAGAGCTTTTACAAGTATCCCATTCAATCTCCACAACAACCTTGGCAGGTAGGTGCTCTGTTATTATCCTCATTTTTATAGTTGAGGAAACTGAAGTAGAGCTTAAGAAGCTTTCTCAGAGTCACACAGCTAGTTAGTGTCTGAGGCTAGATTTGAAATCAGGACTTCCTAGCTCCAAGCCCAGAATTCTCTCCATTGAGTTGCCTGGAATACAGGACTAAGGAACATAACAGCAGAGGAAATTCAGGGATAAACATGGGGAGGAGGGGATCACAGAAATTAGTCAATGGTAGGAAAAAAATAAAAGAGCCTCAGGCAGAAGATGTCTGGTAAGCAGATCAAACAATCTAAATTTTGCTGGATTTGCCTTTTTATACAGCTTAAAACTGCTCTAAGACTTTTGTGACACACTGAAAAACCCTGAGCAGGCTACCTGACCAGTATAAAGGGGACATGATATGATAGTAAATACGACACTAAATAATCTAATAAAATGTAGTATATCATATAACATAACTAATATAACAGGACATAACATAATAATGTAATGTAACATAACACAATGTAACATGATATGACATAACATGATGCAATGATATAATATATGATGTGATATGATATGTATGACATGATACGCAGCTAGGTGGCACAGCAGATAGAGCACTGGGCTTGGAATCAGGAAGGCTCATGTTCATTAATTCAAGTCCAGCTTCAGATCCTTACTAACTGTGTGACCCTGGGCAAGTTAATTAACCTTGTTGGCCTCAGTTTCCTCATCTGTAAAATGAGATGAAGAAGGAAATGGCAAACCACTCCAGTATCTTTGCCAAGAAAATTCCAAATGGGGTCATGGAGAGTCAGACAGGAATGAAAAATGACTGAAATAATAGAATAGAATAGAATAGAATAGAATAGAATAGAATAGAATAGAATAGAATAGAATAGAATAGAATAGAATAGAATAGAATATAGCATAATGACTTGTGTTGTGGAAAATAAGTTCTCCATCCTTCTTTGATACAGTGAATAGAGCACTGGATTTGGAGTTTGGGAACCTGAGGTCAATTCTTGGCTTTGCTACTTAAACCCTGTGTGCTCTCAGCCAAATTACTTAACCTCCCTCAGTTTCTTCATCTGCAGAATGAGGAGATTGGACCAGATGACCTCAAGTGTACCTTCTAGCTCTAACCCATGACTTCATGAGCCCATGACCCTGTCTTTCTGGGGAGTATGGGGATTTGTGGCTTATAACAACAGGTTCTTTGATTACATTCAAAGGGATAAAGAGGTTGGACCCTTGTATCCCTACTAACTCCAAACCCTGTGATGAAGACAGCTGATCAGGATGACCCAAAACAGATGGTTAGGTCAGAGTTCCTTCCCTCCAGAAGGGTGATTTATTCACCTCCTTTCATCAGTCAGTCTAGGGGCTTCCTGAGAATCTCCTTTTGGCATTGAAAAGAAAACCTTCCCTTGATCCCCAGAGGTGGGAGGGTGAAGGGATGGCACAACCTCTTCCCATTTCTGTTCTATTCTACAGATTTTTTTTTCCTTTTAGCCAATTCCAGATGTAGCTCAAGAGATCAGGAAATTTCCCCAAATTTCACTGTCTTACTTGGTCCTCTCAAGATTCTATTCTTGCCTGTAGGCTGGCTTCATCTGTCGTTTCTAATTGACATTATTTGTTTCAGAGAATGCTACTTGTTGATCCCGCCTGTCAGGGACATTCAATCTAACAAACATTTATTAAGCTCCTCCTGGAAGTCACTGGGCTCAGTACCAGTTCTCCAAAACAAAACCTTGTAAACAATCCCTGCCTTATTACAGCTTACATTCTATTGAAATCTTTACTGTTTGTTCCAGCTAATTTCCGTGTGTTTAGTTCCAAGGTGCAGTTCCTATCTGGTCTAACGGCTATTTGTTAAACATCTGCCTCAAGTGTCTGTACCAGGATTTATCTAGAATGACAAAAACAAACCAAAAAAACCACACAAAAAAGCAAGCAAACAAAAAAAGGCAATCTCTGTCCTCAGGGAACTTCCATTTTGCTGAGGTAGGGAAGGAAAAAACTTAAAAACATTGAGATATACACAGGACAATAAAGAGGGCTTCTAGAAGGGTAGGGAGTCTTATAACGAAAGAAGTGTTATCAACTTCGGTTAGAGAACGAATCACATGGTAACGTAGCTGCTTCTGCCAAGTGATGTGATTGTGGAAAAGGTTTGACGATCATTTTGTGCCCATCAGCAGAAATTACTTTCCTACTGCATTTTGGTAAACATGGCCAGTCTCCCCTACCAAGTCGCTTCTGAGGCAGACAATACAGAGAGCACCAATGACCTGGAATATGTTTCCTTGACTAATAAATAGGCAATTTCTTGTAACTCAACTCCTCAATTCCACTGAGCTAGCAGTAGTGGTGTGGGAAGAAAAAAAGAAGATGAGGGAAAGATTCCTTGACCTTATTCTGCCTTCCAATCATCCTCAACACACATTGAAAGTGAGCTCTAGTGATTGGCATGTCTCTGCTGGGCTGCATTTCCCAGGGTACTTTCACCTAGTTAGCCCAACCAGTATAATCTCTAGCTGCTTACGTCCCATGTGGACTAGCTAAGGCTCTAGGGTGGAGTCCTCCAGCACAAAGGGATCCTACCAGTGCTCTAAGAAAAATGAAATGAAAAATTGTTGGAGCTCAGCATTCATGTTCTTTGAGAGGCAGTCTTCAAGAGCCCAGCATACAAACCTCTTCCCTGGATACGATCAGTCAACTGAAATGATAGAGGTTTGATTAGAATTTACAGATTGTGGGCATTTCTTCAGAATGAGTTTCTGTGTTATGTCATTGCAATTCATCCATTTAACAAATATTACTGAGGCTCTATCATACATACAAGGCACTGTGCTAGGCACTGAGGAGAGATACAAGGATGCATAGGACATGGCTTCAGCCCTGGAGAAGCCTAACCCCCAAAATGAGATGATGTTTCTCAATTGACTCTTTATCATTATTGACATCTAAGATAGATTATTCCGAATTATTAGAAACAAAAGTCAGAGATTAAATGTGTAATGCCATCTTCTAGTTTTGAGGTAAAGGATCCCCCAAAGCATTTAACAAACTACAGAACCCCAACACGCAACCAAGTTGGCAGCACCAGAGACAGCACCAAAAGGTCGAAGAGGAAGAGTTCAGCTTTTGTGAGAAAAGACCTGGGGCCTAGGCCCATAATGTAGACAGAAATGGAGCTCTGACTTTCAAGATTTCATTCATATCTGTCTATCTCTCTGTCTCTCTCTGTCTCTGTCTCTGTCTCTGCCTCTCCCTCTCCCCCCTACTTTGGTGCAAATCCTAAGGAAAAAAGGAAAACACAAGAATGAAACTAGCTTGCTTGAATTCAAGTACCAAACCCCATTGTGCTTCAAACAAGCTTTTACCATCCTCCTCCTTTTTCCCACAGTGGAGTACTGTGTGTTTAAAAAGATGACTTAGTCACATCCTTTAGGTTTCAGTTTGTTCCTCCGAAATTCATGCAGTTTAAGAGAAGCTTGTATAGCTAGAGCAGGAAGAGACCTCCGAGGCCAGGTGTCCAACTTCCTCATTTTATATAAAGTTGAGGAAACTGAGGCTGAGGGAAAGATAGGTGATTTGTACCACATCAGAGGTAGAATCTGAACTGAAGTCCTCTGACTTCAAAGTTATTGCTCTTTCCACTGTTTCAAACTGAGATCTCTACTTCTTTGTCTCACCAATGATCTGAGCTCTTTTGATTAGGGATATGGAGAGAAGTGGGAAAGATAATCCTGTATAGATGCACAATTTTGAAGTGCTTGATTAATTATTGTCCGTGAAGCATCAGGCTGAACTCTATTTACTTGAAATTTACCTTAGAGATTAGCCAAATTACACAGTTGATTAGAGTAATTAAGTAGTTTATTGGTGGGTCTTTCAACAAGGTTCATAGAAAAGCCCATCATAGTTTACCATCAGACTTCCCTTTGAAAACTTTGTTTCTTTTCATTGTGGTAGTTCCTTTCTTCGGATAATTTCATTGAACTTTTAAGTTGATAATTTTATTTTGGAGGGGGGGAGGAAGGTCACACAGCTAGTAAGTGTCAAGTGTCTGTTTTGAGTCTGGATTTGAACTCAGGTCCTTCTGACTCTAGGCCAGGTGCTCTATCCACAGAGCAACTTTGCTGCCTCGATAATTTCTTAATCCATTGTTGCTTTCCCCTCTAAGAAAAGTTTCCAAAGATCACACAAGGCAACTTTTTGTCCTAGAAATACTTTTTGTTTTTTATTTTTTTGCAAATGCTGAGAGGCTATAAAGAAGTAGAAGGTAGTCATTCCCCCAAAAAATACAATATAAGTAAGGTGGGAAAAAAACTTATTAAGTCTTTCCTCTGCTTTCTCACCACTAGGCTAAATTAATTTAAGCTGTCCTCAAAATGTCTAGTTCACAACTAAACTTCCATTTAGAAAGCCCGCTATGCTACTTAGGGCCAGATCCAGGCAGAATTGCAAGGAAGGAAGGTTGTTAGCTTTTCTTCTCTTCACTCTGTTGTCCGACCTTCTTCAGCTTTGGAAACCCAATGCTCTCCACACTGTGGTTAAAGGCAGTACGCTTTCCCAGGGGTCATTCTCCTAAGTCTTCTCTTACAGATGAGAAGACTGAAGAGAGGGAGGAGAACTAGCTTGTTGGAGCAAGCACCCCTAGCTGGGTCTTCTGCTTCCAAATGGAGCTCTTTTCCCATAGTTCCACCCTGCCTCTCCTGCCCCCAGGTGCTTGGCTCTCCTCCAACTGCTGCAATTCTTGTAACACCTTCCAACAACAAATGTTGTTTGTGCTATGTTCGGCACGAAAGCCCTAAACTATTGCCAGAGGAAAGAAGAAGGAAGGAATTCGCATTCCCATAGCACCTACTGTGTGCCAGACTCTGGGCTAAGGCTCTTTTTATAAACATTATCTCATTCAATCCTCACAATGATCCTGTGAGGTCGATGCTATTATTATTCCCATTTTACAGGCTGAGGAAAAAGAAGTAAATGGAGGTTAAATGACTTGCCTAAAGTCACACTACTAGCAAGTATCTGAGGCCACATTTGAACTAATGCTCTATTCACTCTATTCACCAGCTGCCTCAAGTTGCTGCCATAGAACATATCATCCTAAAGATATTTATCTGCATTCTCAACATTTCCAAGAAATTTGGCTAAGGAAATAGTCTTGCAGTGCCCATATTTGGGTGAGTTTTGTTTTAAAAGACTTCTAGATCTCTGTTGTTATGTTGTTCAGTCATATCTGATTCTTTCTGACTCCATTTGGGGTTTTCTTGGCAAAGATACTGGAGTAGTTTGCCATTCCTTCTCCAGAAGAAGAAACTGAGGCAAACAAGGTTAAGTGACTTGCCCAAGGTCACACAGTGTAAGTGTCTGAGGCTGGATTTGAACTCAGGTCTTCCTGATTCCAGGACAGGCACTCTATCCACTACACCACTAGGTCTCTCATTTAGACCTAAATCTTTGGTTATGAAAGTCTGGCAATAAAATTAGGATTAATGTGTAGAAGTAACAGAGGCAGATTTAAACTTAAGAGAAGGAAAAATTTTCTAGCAATTAGAGGTGAGTAAGGTGACCTCAAAAGGTAGAGGGCTCCCCTCCTTAGATGTCTTCAAGCAATCACTGATTGACTACTTATAAATAGTGGTGTAGAGGGGATTCTTTCTGAAGTATAAATGAGGCAAGATGGGCCCTGAGGTCTGTCCCCATTCTGAATGGTGGAGAGAGAGCCAGATTTAAGTTAGGAAGATGTGAGTTCAAATCCTGTCTCATACACTTATTAGCTATTGTGGATAAGTGTTAACCTCATTTGTAAAATGAAGGGTTGGTCTAGATGACCTCTAAGGTCCTTTGTACCCCTAAATCTGTAATCCTACTATTTTCTAGTTCTGTTGTTTCAGTTGTGTTTTCTTCATGACCCCATTTGGGGTTTTCTTGGCAAAGATACCTGTGTGGGATGCCACTCAAATTAAAGAACACACTGAGGTATCCAAGGAGAAACAGAAAGTTAATTTATTATTATTATATCAAACCTCGAGATTTGGGTGTCCCTCCACCAGAATACTCTGATGAAAGGAGACACAGACAGAAGCAAAAGGACCTGATTATATACCCTAATGGGCAAATTCCCCCTCCCACCAACTGTCCACTATTTGGCTCACAATCTCAATGTCCATAGAAACTGAAAACAAAACAATGAACACAATATACGTATCTATATTTCTTAGTTTGCTGAAGTAATACCAAAGAAGCAATTAAAGATGTGCAGTCAAGTTAGACACTGTACTGTATAGCCAGGTCACCATAACCAGAAATATAGCAACAGGTGCATCCTCAAAATACAGGGGGGGCTTCTTCAGGAGTTTCAGTCTTGGCAAACTTTAACTACTTAACAATGGCCTAAGGGGGGGAGGGGGTACTTGGGGTTGAATTCCCATAAATCAGGTGATTTCTAGTAAATCGAAACTTAGGCCTGTCAGGCTGCTATGCCTGCCTTGAGTCTAATACAATTTCTGTTTATTCCTCTAAGAAGTTTTCACGGAACCCCCGTCCCACTCAGCCTTATCCTAAACCTTAATTACACTGAGGAGTCTTCACTGGGACATCCCATTCATACCAGAGTGGTTTGCCATTTCCTTCTCCAGCTTATTTTACAGATGAGGAACTGAGGCAAACAAGGTTAAACAACCTGCCCAGGGTCACACAGCTAGTGTATGCCTGAGGCCAGATTTCACTTCAGGAAGATGAGTATTCCTGACTCCAGGCCCAGCACTGTATCCAGTGTTCTACCTAGCTGCCCCAATCCTATAATCCTACAACATTGTGACTCAGTATCAAAAGGCTTTGTCTTCTACTAAAGAAATGCCAAGCACCTCAGATCAAGTAAGTAGCTAATATGGGAGAGTGAACACTGTTTCCAGGGCCTAAGAAATCCCTATTCATGAGATTTCCTACTTTATCTATGAGGAAGGACAGGCCTATTGGCAGACATTCCACAGTGAGATTTGGGATCTTGGTTCACTGTTTCTCCTCAGAAGTCCACTCAATAGCCTTTCAGCTATTTGTCTATGGGACTGGGGGGTAGAGGAGGACCTTCTTTTCTATACTTTTATGATGTGTGGTTCTCAATGATGTGGACAGGTTGTCCACCAGTGCAGATTGCAAGCCTTTAGAAAAGAAAGTCAGGCTTTACTATCCCAAATGATTCTTGACCCTGTCTTGCCTTAAGCCCAGCAGTGAAGATCTTACCTGACTCGCTGCTAAAGGACTTCTTCTAGTTCTTTTAATATTTCAGATACTCAAGCAATATCTGGGCCTCTTTCTCTTGACTAGTCCAGTCTGCCCAAATCTGGGGCTCTTGACCGCAAGACGAATTCATCCTTCCCCAGGATGGCTCATGCTGCCTATTAAAGATACAGATCGTCCAAGAATTTTGGGTTTTTTTAGAATTTGGAGCATTGTTTTGGTGGATTGCATGCAAAAGGTTCTGTTTTCTAGGGCAGAGAATATCCAAAGATTGAGAGAGATAGCCAGTGTTCACTCTTAAAAGAAGTTACTAAAATCTGCTTTTCTGAGGTCATCAAAGTAAAAGCAAAAAAGAAAGTTGATCATTTTGAAAGAACTTGAAGTGTGTGAATAGTACCTGCCTAAGTCCACTTGATGAGCTCTGCTTATTCTAGGAGATAGATAACCATTAGCCAGATCACTCTAGTTAATGTTATAAATGACCAGATAATGTTGATGCTGTCTCAATTTTGAACTTTAGCCACAATTCACTAAAAAAATTATAAAACTATATGATTTTTCTCTCTAGATAAAAGAAGCATATTTATCCATCTATGATAGCTGACTTCCAAATTGTAAAACATTATTTTCAAGTCACTGAAGCTAAAGTAAAAAGTTTATAAACTCACTTTTATTTTTTGCTTTTTGGCTAGGCAATGGGGTTAAGTGACTTGCCCAGGGTCACACAACTAGTGAGTGTCAAGTGTCTGAAGCTAGATTTGAACTCAGGTCCTCCTGCCTCCAAGGCTGGAGCTCTATCTGCTGTACCCACTAGCTGCCCCTAAACTTACCTTTATATAGAGCTTGATTGCTACCAAATGCTTTCTGCAGATTACACCATTTGAACTTCTCAACTTATTTTGCTTATATTTATATACTGCACTACATACTCTCCAGGTGGGACATACTTAGGTGGAAAGGCTATAATGCTGGGTTAGTCTTACTTTTCCAGAATCACATAATTAGTTACTAGGGAGGTTAAATACAAGTTTTGAATTTGAATCCAAGTCTTCAGACTTGAACTCTAGTGATCATTCTACTAATGGTTCCATATTGTCTCATTCCATTCTCTAATTCCTAATCCTGCTCCCAAAGCTGACTGTAATTTCCTGCTTACTTTGTTTCCTTCCTACCTTGTCCCCAAGCAAACAATAGCAGCAAAACAAGCCAATGTTGCATTTAAGTACCTATGAAATTCTTCCTTTTTAAATAACCATCCCGACCTTCCACGTAGTTCCTCTCTGCCACCTTTTCAAACCTGACCTCCACAGTTCATTTAAACAAAGATATTTTGTTAAAAGAAAAACTGAAATTTTTGCATTATTCGTCCTGGATGAATAATGTCATTGATTTTCATTGTCATTGTCACTGTCACTGTCATTGACATGAAGTCATTCTTTCTAATGAGGAAAGTCCTACTAATATCAAAATGCTTAACTAATTAACAGTTACCATCAGGGATTATATATAGGTAACTCAAGCCTGAAAGCCCCTCTTTTGTGAAGATCCATAACCTGAATTTGTGTGAAGGGTAGGGTAGAACTGGCAAAAATGGTGGGGCGGGGAGGGGAGAAATCTGATCTCTTCAAGCTCTTAGGATACTTCTAGTTTCCAGCATCAAGGGAGAGGGTATGAGCAATGATCATTTTTCTTTGGGGCCATGAAGGGAGAAAGGCCAGGAAGAAGCTACATGTAGGATTTGGGTCATGTCTTTATGCTTAGTCTACTACCCCAAATACTTCAGGGATTCCCACTTCGGGTGAAATCTGAGACTCTCTTTCTTGGTAGAATGGAGCTATCTCACTCCCAATGAGAACACTCCTTCACTCTGTATTGTCTGGTATGTATTCTCATATGTATATTTTCTCCAATTTCAGTTTTGCTATCAACTCAGGTAAATGGTTTTCTTTGCTATTTACTATGTGTGCTCATTATGGAACTGCTTTTGGTGTGAAGAAACTGCATATAAAGCTTAGAGTCTCCTTTTTCTGTATTTAGGAGTTTATCTTGAACCTAAAAATCACTACAGATAGACATAATTCAAATCTGGTGACCCTTCAGTCTGAAGAGAACAGAGTAGCTGACCTCTAGGAATTAAATGTCCTTTGGAGAAGACTTGGAAGAATTGATGCTAGAGGTATCTATTCCTGACTCCTTGGGAGGTGCACACAACAGCCCCCTGCCCTTGTTATATCTGGTTTAAATTTGCTTCAAGGGCTTTCCTTTAGTGCCTTGGAGACACACAAAGGCTTTGGAAGTCATTCAAGAGAAATTTGGGAAGCAAGCTTACTCATAAGACTCAAGAGAACAGGACCAATCCGTTACTATCAACAGAGACTAGGGTTCTAGTCTCTTCATCATCTCTCTTCAAATGATCTTCCTGCATGTAGTTCAATGTTTTTGCACTTCAATTTCTCCATTTGTAACATGCACAGTAATGTCTTAGCCTCTCTACTGAAAAACTCAAAATCTCTCCCTAGAATTAATCTTAACATAAAAGCAGCTAGCACAGCCTCATGTACCTAGGGAGGCGTCTAGTAAATTTTCATTGATGGTAGAGATACAAAAGCACATTGGGGGTCAGTGGTAGGATAAGTGATCCCATTCTAAGGACGTGTGGTATAGTGGAAAGGACATGAAATCAGAGGATCCTGTCTCTGGTATTAATCATCCATGTGACCTTAGACAAATGGTTTGATGTTTCCAAGCCTCAGTTTTCTCATATTTAAATTATGAGTGTTAGGGAAAGAGACTGGACTAAACGATTCCCTAAGATTCTTTCCAACCTTCAGTCCTAAGTCCAAGGTGTGATCAAGAGCAACCTGAAAATGTCTCTTTATGCAAGGTATGGATATCCCACTTGAGATAATTAATAGGGAAGTGCTATATAGTAGAAAGAGCACTGGACCAAATCAGTACAGAAATGGTTTCAAACTCCACCTCCAGCACTTGTGAACATTTGGCCTTGGGCAACTCATTCTCATCTGAACTTCTGTTTTGTCACCTGTAGAACAGGAATAGTAATAATACCTCCTTCTCCATCTCTTAGATTTTACTGTGAAGCTGAGCCAGACCACAAGCCAGGCAGAGATCAGAGCTGAGGGACTATGCTTAGAGAGAACCTGATACCAGAGTCCTTGGTGATACAGCCTGTGGAGTTGCACAGGGAACCCTTGGGATGCACAGGCTCTACCTGGTCCACACTCTCTCGAAAAGCGATCATTGATGATTGACTCATACATGTATATGTTATGTCGTTCTCCTCCCCCCAAAATAGAATATAAGTTCTCTGAGGGAAGGAATTATTTATTTTCTGCCTTTGTGTCCCAAAACCTTGGGAAAGGGGAAGCACTTAATAAATGCCTGTTGTTCTCAGTGGGGATCAAATCTTGAATAGGAGGATGTCTTCAGACTTTTCTTGGTCAAAATCTAGTCTAGGGTAGCAGTTTTCAAACTTTATTGAAGACTCCAAAAAGCATTCCTTTGCGTGGGTTATAGGAAGCTAGGGGCACAGTAGGTAGAATGCTGGGACTGGAATAAGGAAGACCTGAGTTCAAATCCAACCACAGACACTTTACTGGCTGTGTGACCCTGGGCAAATCACTTAATCCTGTTTGCCTCAGTTTCCTTATCTGTAAAATGAGCTGGAGAAGGAAATGGCAAACCATTCCAAAATCTTTGCAAAGAAAACCCCAAATGCAGTCATAAAGAGTTAGACACAACTGAAACTGAAACAAGAGCATGTCAATTATATTTATAAATATGTATTTATCATATTCAAAATTAAAATTGATAAAAAATCCTTTGAAATATGTATTCACTAACTCATTTTGAAACAACAAACCTATTCATTACATGTTAATACAAGCAACATATTTTTATGAAAATATTTATATTTTCCAAAACAAAAAAATGAAAAATGTGGTGTTGTATTTTAATGTCTGATTTAAAAGAAGACACTTAATTCTCATATCTGCTTCTGCATTCAATCTCTTGCAATATATTGTTTTGGTTAAACTATATGAAAAAAATCTGGCCTCCCCTAGATATGTAGTTGAAAAAAGGAGGAATATTTTAATAAGCAAATAATGTCTTAGTATTATTATGAAAGTAGTTTTGACCCCTGAAAGGGTCTTAGGGAGCCCCAGAGGTTTGAGGACTACATTTTGAGAGTTCTTTTTTGTGGAATATACCATTTCTGTAACATGGTATAATAAAAAAAAAGATGATTTTCACATGAAACTGAAAATCTATTACAAACAACTTGCCACTCCCTTCAAATATATAGTAAAATTATCATGTAAATTTTCCTTTTTTTCTTCCCTCTCCCCCCACCTTAGAGATAGCTACCAACTAGATACAAATAGGCATGTGTGTATGTATGTATGTATGTATGTAAAATTATTCTATATATACTTCTATTTATCAGTTTTTCTCTGGATGCAAATAGTGTCTTTCTTCATATGTCCTTTATAGCAAATTTGGGTATTTATAATAATCAAAATCACTTATTTACTCAAAGTCACTCTTAAAACGATATTGCTCTCTTACAATGTTCCCTTGGTTCTGCTCATTTTGCTCTTCATTATTTCATTCTATCATTATGGTCTGAAGGGTTTTAATCTGGTGTCTCAGACTCCCAAGATTTTAGCGTATCCATGAACATGGATGGAAAAAATCACATTTTTCTTGTCTCTAGCCTCAAACTGAAATCTAGCCTCTAACTTTTCACTTCCTTCAATTATTTAAAAATATTCTTCTGAGGAGTCCACAGGCATCATCAGACGGTCAAAGGGGTTCGTGACACAAACTGACCTAAGCTTATGATCTCTGATTGTTGATTGTAGCCCTTGAACAGAAATATGGCTTCTAGTTAGAACTGGCAATATGGCTTATAGTTGGGTCCATCAGTCTATTTGGGCAGACCAAAGAAACAGCTTTCCCTTATCGTAGAGACAATTCACCCTTTAAACCCAATGAACGGATTTGGTTTATCTTGGCGAAAGTGTCCTCCCATGTGCCTTGTAGCCGGCCCTGGCTGCGGAATTTCTGAGCCAGTCTGGCATGTATAGAACAGAGAAGGGGAGGGGCAAGTGAGAAGTAACTGCCCTAGTCCACCCAACTGATCAATCTTTCTCCTAAATCCTAAAGGAGTGGAGGGGAAGCCTAGTCTGCTCCCTCTTGCTTCTTTTGCACATACAAAAAGTAGTCTCGCTATTTTATCCATGGAGAAAAACCTACAGGTATATGATAAGGACCTTTGTTCCAATGGGAAATTAAGCAGCCCATCACAGCCTTTGGCAGGAATTGATGCGCACTCCCCCAGCATGCCAACTAACTCCCAGCTGCTGCCCTGCTCATCTCCTCACTGCTAAAAGCATTGCTTACTTCAGAAGGAAGCATTCTGTTCAATGTACCACATATTGGACAGGGAGAATTTCCCCTCTCTTTTTAAAAAGAGATGAAAGGCACACTTGCCAGGCTCCATCTATTCCCTTTTAGCTGTCAGCAAAGGCACAGGGATGCTGATGATTTATTCAGAGAGGGTGAGCAACTTGGGCTGAGGGTCTCTCAGAATGCTTTCATTATTCCTCCTGGGCCCTAATCCTCCTCCTAGATTTTCTTCCCCTCCCCTCTTCACTGCCCTCACCAACCAGAGAAACCTGACTCCAGCTTGGATAGATGACCACAATTATAAGCACGGTGTGCTTGCTAGTGTGCACATATGGCAATGTTAATCTGTTTGTTCAGCCTGGCAGAAACCCAACTGTAATGGAGAAGAGGAGAAAGGGCTGTAGTCTGGTACAGTTGAGGGTGTTAAATAATGTATTCCATCTCTTTGTCTTTCTTTTCTTTTTTCTTTTTTTTTTTTTTGGTCCTCTCACATTAGATTAGCCTTGGCTGGGAATGTTGAAGAGGCAGTGTTTTTCTTCAATTCTCCCTTCAAATCTAGATTTGCCACCTGCCTGATTATTTCCCATAACCCAAAGCCTCTCTACCACTCTCCTTCCTGCCATGCAATTTTACTGGAAGGTATTGGCTTTAAGCTTATTGGAACTTTGTGGGGAATAAACTTACTCAGAACCCAAATGCTTCTTTCTTGATATAAATTATGCAGGAAGAACAATCATTAGGACCCTACAGTGGAAACAATGGAACCTGGCATAGTAGAAGTAGCATTAACCCAAAAGTCAAGAAACTTGGGTTCTAGTCTTGGCCTTGCCACTTAACCTCCTTGAACCTCAATGTCCTTTTCATTAAATTGGATTTGGTGCAAAGATCGAAGAAGATAAAATAAAGAAACACTTTGATGAGCTGTAAAGAGTTATGCAAAATGTGAAATAGTATTTATTATTATTCTATTCAACTTAAGAAATACTGTTAAACATCTATTACATTCAAGGTACCTGTGCTAGATGCTAGGATACAAATCTGAAAATGACATCATACTTTCCCTCAAGAAGCTTGCAATCTAATGGGGACATATGAGGTATGTCCATAATCAAATATGATGTAAGTTAGAAAATGCTATCAGGGCAAAGGAGATATTCTATGAAAGTGCAAAATAGTACATTTGAAGAGAGAGAAATTACTTTCAGCTGGGCAGATGAGGGAAGGCTTAATGGTGAAAGCCTTTATGTGCCTTAAAGCAATGTTCAAATGTGAGCTCCCATTACCATCCTCATCACTACCATCATGATCATTATTGTTTTCGCAGCATCTGGACTACGACCAAAGAATCTCAAATTAAATATATAACCTTCTCTAATCCATAACTGAAAGTATTGCTCACTTGGACACACACACACATACAGAGCCATATAAAAATCATGTATGGTAGATCTCCATTTGGAATCAAAGTCCTTGGGTTCAAATCATACCTAACTACCTGGTGGCTAATCACTTAACCTCACAGGGTCTCAGTTTCTTCATCTGCAAAAAATGGTTGTTCTGGATGATTTCTAAGGTCCCTTCTAATTCTAGGGCCCTATGATCCAAGAAATGTTGTATCCTTATGCTTCCTATGAAAGAAAAACAAAAGGGAGGCGGAGGAGAGGAAGAGATGGAGAGGAAAGGAAAAACAAGAAGGGATAATGAATTTGTTTACAGACTTAAAAAGAGGTAGAGTTTCACAATAATAAAAATAATGCCAAGAAAATCCCCCTTTTCAGATTTCCCTCTCGCCAAATATTTATTTTTGTAACTGCCATGGGCTACTGAAATGGATGCTGTTAGACCAGGTAAGCCCTCAGGATCTGAGCAATCTGTGGACTCTATCAGATCAAGATGCATAATGCAGAAGGAAGCTAAACATAAATGTATAGAAAGCAGAATATCTAGAATGCAAATTCCATTATATGAACCTCTGATCAGATCCATTCCCTCCCCCACTGTGTCTCTATGTCTTTTTTCTTTCTCTCTTCCTTTGTCTTTGTTTTGTGTTTCTATCTCTCTCTTTAATTCTCCTACACACACATTGCAACACTCAGAAGGATTAACTTGATGTTGGGTTAGATTCTGAATATCTGCCAAGAATGCTGGGCTCCTGCTGTCCAGGTAGAAGTCAGGCCGTAGAGACCATGTGAAACTATTGGCCTGGTGGATTTCTGATCTCTCTACTTGCTGAGTTCACTAAGGTCACGTGAAATTGGATTTTTTATTTTTTTATTTTTTTTTTTTTGTCGATTGTCAGGGCCCGTACTATCAAATTCAGGTAGAAACAGATTCCTGTGGGCTGCATTTTTTTTTTACTTAGCCACAAATGAACATTATCTATGTTATGTTGTATTTTTACATTTTAATTTGGTTCAGGCTCACTGAGAGCTGTTGTGGCATGGAACCAGAAAGACCTGGGTTTGAGTCCTGCCTCAGACGCTTACTAGCTGTGTGATCCAGGGCAAGTCATTGAATTTCTCAGTGCTCTAGTCAACTCTGTAAGGCAGTAAGTTGCAGAAAAGGTGTTGACCAGCATTTTCAGAGAGAGTCTCCTGATGGAAGAGTAACTTATACCAATGAAATCACAGGTCCAGCCTTTCTTTCCCCGACTAAGCACAGTGCCTTCATAACCCCATGGACTTTTTTTTGTTGTTGGTTTTTTTTGTGAGGCAATAGGGATTAAACGACTTGCCTAAGGTCACACAGCTAGTAAATATCATATGTCCAAGGTCAGATTTGAACTCAGGTGCTCCTGACTCCAGGGCCAGTGTTCTATCCACTGCACCACCTAGCTGCCGCCAATCCCATGGATGTCTTGGCAAAGATACTGGAGCTGTTTGACATTTCCTTCTCCAGGGTGTCCCTGTTCTACAGGCAAATGGAGGTTAAGCAACTGGCCCAGGGTTATATGGCTAATAAGTATCTGAGACCAGATTTGAACTCAGATCTTCCTGATTCCAGGCCCAGAGCTCTATCCACTGAGCCACCTGTCTGCCCCAGCCTGGCTCATATTAGGTGCCTAATAAATGGCAAATGGTTATTAATTGATTCCAAACTAAAATGCTTCAGCCCCTTGCACCTTTATATGATAGGGTTTTCAAACCCTGTCCCCTCCCTCTTCCTCTTAATGAACCCCTTCATCTCACAGATAAGGAGAGGATAAATAATGTGCCAAAGGGCACATAATAATTTAGCATCAGAATCAGAACGAAGCCTGGGCCTCCTGACATTGAGTCCTGGACTTTTTTTTCTATGCTAAGCTATCCTGACTATCGGCAGAATAAATTTGGGGCAAAGCAGTAGGGAAACTGGAGACTAGCATCACATACATCTCTGAATCCTCACTCTTCTTGCTAGCCATCCTGTCCCCGCCTCAGACTAGAGACCATGCAGCTCTAGGCCTCTGACTTGTCTTATCTTCCTCACCTCGTCTGCTATTGTCTGGGCAGTCCCAACCATGTTGTCTTTCCTTTTGTATTTGTATACCACCAACTAGGCCACCAACTACTACATTTCTTTGCACAGTGGTTTTATTTTTCCCCCTGAGGAAGGAGACTCCAGTACCAGTTCTCCCTCTAGAAGGGGAGCCCTCCTTCCAAAGAGGGAACATTTCAGGGAAGGATTTCCCAGAGAAGAAAGAGCCAACTCTTAGAAAGGTGACTGTAGAAGGAAGCCCAGAAGCTGGAACCAGAAAGGAAAGAAGAGGATGGTCAGCTAACATGACCAGGGAGGACAAAAGGAGTAATGAGAGGGAAGAAAGAAAGAAAGAAAGAAAGAAAGAAAGAAAGAAAGAAAGAAAGAAAGAAAGAAAGAAAGAAAGAAAGAGAGAGAGAGAGAGAGAGAGAGAAAGAAAGAAAGAGAGAGGGAGAGAGAGAAAGAAAGAGAGAAAAGAGAAAGAAAGAGAGAGAAAGAGGGAAAGAAAGAGAGAAATAGAGAAAAAGAGAGAGAGAGAGAGAAAGAAAGGAAGAAAGAAAGAAAGAAAGAAAGAAAGAAAGAAAGAAAGAAAGAAAGAAAGAAAGAAAGAAAGAAAGAAAGAAAGAAAGAAAGAAAGAAAGAAAAAGGAACGAGAGATATTGGCATAATGGCCTTGGCCTCTCAAAATCAGGACAGAAAATTTAAATATGAGACAGGGATAAGATGGAAGGCTGTTGGGATGAGAATGGCTGTGGCTTCTATGTTTTTGCAAAAGAAACTTATGTCTTGCATCCATGCTAGAGTCCTGTTTCCCAGCCTTTTCTCCTTACACTTCTGAAAAATAAACCTGGGATCTAATATCTTGGGAAATCCCTCATGGCTAACACTCTGAAAACCACAAGGATGATGGCTCTTCAGAGGTGTTGGCATCTTTTCTGGGCTCATTTTCTCTGACCACATTAAATACTAAAATTATAATCCATTTGTTTCTGGACACATCAATAAAAATTTATTTTTAAAAAATAAAGTGAAAATGAAAGAGGAATCTCTCCCTCCTCTGTGAATGTGTTATACGAGGGGCTCCCAAACACTCTTTTAGGGTAATACAGCAGAAGCCCAGAATAATCACAGTATCAGAAAAGTAGGTCTTGGCTGAATGTGAATTCTTTCTCATCCCAGACTTAACCATATTAGAAAACTGACCCCTCCCCCAAAACCTATCATTGTAGAAGGCATGAAGTGAAGCCACAGAACACCAGACACCCAAGGGAAGAAAACAAACATAACATATTGCTTCTTCAACTGCCTTGATGTTGGTCAGCTCTTGCAGGAATACTACAGAGACACATTCACCAAGGAGAAAATGTTTCAAAGACCCTGACAGTGCAATCATGCTCTTCCTGAGACCTGGGGACTTAATAAGGGGCTGCTTCACACTCCTCAAATGACAAAATCCACCCAAAGGCACCAGAATTGAGGTTAGCTTCATATTGCTGACAATAGTGGCTTCTCCTCCTCCTTAGAGGACTCAGCATAATGCTATAGCAGGCAGCTAGTTGGCATAGTGGATAGAGCAGCAGGCCTGGAGTCAGGAAAACTCATCTTCCTGAGTTCAGCAGACACTTCCTCTCTGTGTAACCCTGGGCAAGTCACTTAACCCCATTTGCCTTGGTTTTCTCATCTGTAAAATGAGCCAGAGAAAGAAATGACAAACCACTCCAGTATCTCTGCCAACAGAACCCCAGATGGGATCAAGAAGAGTTGAACGTGACTGAAAAGACTGAGCTACATAAATGCTGCCACCACGTGGAAGGAATTCCTCCTAATGTAGGTTTTCCACATGTTTCTATTGGCACAAGGTATCACTGAATAAAGGGTTAGATGCTCAGTTTCTTCTCTTTATTATTCACAAGATCATAGATTTAGTGAGCTAGAGGAGTCATAGGATAGTTGAAGTAGACCTGGCAGGGACCCTAGCAGTTACCCAGTCCAAACCTATCATTTTACAAAGGAGGAGCTGAGGCCCAGAGATGTGAAAACTTGCCAGGGTCACATAGCTAAGAAGTATCTGAGGCAGAATTTGACCTAAGTCTAACTAACAAAAACCTGGCACTCTGTCCACCTCATCATACTGTCCCTCTTTCTAGTCCAACCCACTTCCTTTACATGTATTACATGTAGGACCACGGCTTAGAGAGTGGCTTGGCTAAAGTAATACAGGTAATAAACGACAGAGAAAAAGCTTGAGCCCAGCTCCTTCCAGTTCCAAATACAGGGCTCTTTCCATTGTACCACACTGCCCAATATCTTCCAAATCAATC
Organism: Phascolarctos cinereus; assembly: GCF_003287225.1. Lineage (NCBI taxonomy): Eukaryota > Metazoa > Chordata > Mammalia > Diprotodontia > Phascolarctidae > Phascolarctos > Phascolarctos cinereus. Next base: position 357,355,682 of record NW_027555847.1, read on the forward strand.
CTTTCTCTTTATCTACACATCAGGACTTGGTCTCATGCATTAGCCACATCTTCTTTATACTTATTTACTTAATATTTAATAATCAATTAACTTGATATTGAATTTTTTTTATATTTATTCTCTCTCTCTTATGCAATCTGGGTTAAGTCACTTGCCCAAAGTCACACAGCTAGTAAGTGTCTGAGGCCGGATTTGAATTCAAGTCCTGCTGACCCCAGGGCTGGTGCTCTATCCACTGTGCCACGTAGTTGCCCCAAAAAGTATTCAGTCATAGTCAACTTTTTGTAATGTTTATGCTTGCTGTGTCTTGCCTGATGGAGACCAAGGTTGTTGTAATTGATGTAAACACAATTTTTGTTGTTCAGTCACGTCTGACTCTTCATGACCCCATTTGGGCTTTTCTTAGAAAAGATACTGGAGTGGTTTGTCATTTCCTTCTCGGAAACTGAGGCAAACAGGGTTAAATGACTTGCCTAGGGGCAGACAACTAGTAAGTGTCTGAGACTTGATTAGAATTGATGTCTTCTTGAGTCCAGGCCCAGCACCAAATCTACTGTGCCACCTAGCTGCCCACGTTTGTTTTTTCACAAGGTACAACCTTTTACTATTGTAATCACAAAATCATGATTCTGTACAGGAAGGCATAAGTGAACATTAGTCAATGCAATTATAATTTGATATAAAGAGGTCAGATAACAGTAATAGTAATAACAGAACACATTGTAAAGAAAAAATATTGTAAAACTTTCTGGCCTTGCAGTGCACTTTCCACGTTAAGACACAACAGTGTTCAATTCAGCAAAGTATTGCAGAATGTCATGCCACAGTCCACTTGATTCAAAGAGGGTCAGAACACACAGCCTGTTAATAAAATGTCAGTTTATAAAAAAGCCACATGTTAATTCATAAAATATATCATGGATTATTTAGATGATTTTAAAGTGATTTCATTGTGGAATTTAGCACAACTTAGAAAAGATAGCCAAAGAATCATCTAATTTGAAGTCACCTTGCTAGGCAATGGTTTTGGCTTCAAGTAGGAATGCCTCCCAGTATTTTATCATCAGTTGTTGTGTTTGTACTAATGACTCCTAGGGCTCGATAACAACAGTTTTAAAGTCTTTCACTCATTTCTTCTGAAATCTTTCAATTTCCTTTCAAATAGCTTTGGAGACTTGTTCAGTCTCTCTCTGCTTGCTGACCTTTGCCTCCCCACTCTCTGATTTCATTTTTGCCTGAGGTATTTTATCTGGTTTGTTGGCAAGCATCATTTTTGCTTCAGCTTCGCGGGGTTTTTTTCTGCAAAGAAATTTGAGCATCATCCCATTTCTGCCAACATTTCATTCAATGATCAAACACATTTTTTACCGCAGCAATAAGATGAATGTAGTCACCAAGTACTTCCGAAAACACATAAAAGGCAGCAAAATCTTGTTCCTGATGTGACTGGTCAATCTTTGCTTCAATCTCAGCAATCTGAGACACAGTTCTAGATAAAGTAGTATGACCCTCAGAATTACCTAACGGGGCAGCACTTTTGCAAAGTCAGCTGGGTTGGCTGAAAGTTCTTTTCTGTGACAGACCAGGGCTTTGGCACTAAGTTATTGATCCAGATTCTCAAATTGTTGCTGCTCTTCCTCGCATGCATCCGATTCATTCATCTTGATTGCCATTTTATTGACAGTGTTGGCAGCCTTCTTCGCCATCCTCAATATCACTGCTCCACTCAGAGCCCAAGTATTAACCGCTCTAGGCAGGTCAGACTCTCTAGAACTCCCTTAAATCAGGATCATGAAGCAATGTTGGATATTTCACTGCATGTTGAAGACATCCCTCAAGGGCTGCTCTCCTTTTTTCTACAAATTTAGTGGATGATGAATCTTCTTTCCCAACTTTCACTTTGGTCGCCTGTAATATTCATCCTCTGGAGCTGGAGGCACAATATAACCAACATGTAAGTACTTTGTGGCTAATTTGCTGTGCAATCCAAGAAAGTCACTAAACCTTCTTTTAACTGAAAATTCATTCTTATTGAACCTGGATAGGGAAAGTCTTTGCTGTTACTCTCTATATGTCACATAAGCATTCATGCTATCACCAAAAGACAAATGGAAGGCAGAAATACCGTGGATTTTTTTTCTACCACACTTTTGTGATCTTGGCTTTCAAACCACTGGCTTAGATGGTTCTCTTACTCTTCCAGCCACTTGTTGACCTTTTCTTTCTCAATCACTTTCTCACTATCATAATTTAGCAACATTTTGGGGGAGAAGATCCTTCCCCTTAGGGTTCATTCTAATCTCCCGCTGAGATCTATGGTGATCTCATTTTATCTTAAAACCTTACTCATAACCTGCCCAAAGGACACTCCAATTCTATCATGCCTTCATCAAATTGAAGTGAAGCATGGCCATGCCATCCTCTCAGATCCTTCTCTTGGAGCTTTTCCCAACACCTTATACATGACTCCCACATCAGTGCCAGCTTCAGCTCCCACCAGTCCTTATGTGCTTCTGATTGTTCTAGTGTTCTGGGGCCCTATTATATGTGTTGGGTTTTCTTGATCCATTATCCAGGACAATGACAGATACTTGAGGAAAGGAAGAAAAGAGATGATGGGCCTTATTTAGGTAACAAGATAAAAGGGATGTAAAGGACATAAGGGAAAATGTTCAGGGAATCTATAAAGATCAAATGGACACAAAAACATTAGAATAATGAGGCATCTTAAGTGGTATCTCAGCTTGTTTTCTGACAATACAGAGATTTGGGCCATTGATCCCTCTGTTCTCAGCCTTAGGATGTACCAATAGATGAAGAAAATAACTCATCATGCTATTCTTTCTTTTAAATTTAATTTTATTTATTTTTGTTACATTTTAAGTTCCAAACTGTCTTCCTCCTCCCCTCCCCAACCCACACTTGAGAGACCACCATTTGACACAAATACAGACATATACTTGTAAATATATATGCATATGTGTATATATGCATATGTGTATGTATACATATGTGTATACATATATATGTATATATATATATACATATATATGTATACATGTATATATGTATATATATATATATATACATATATGGAGAGAGAGAGAGAGAGAGAGAGAGAGAGAGAGAGAGAGAGAGATGTAAAACCATACTACGCATACTTCTATTTATCAGTTCTTTCTCTGGAGGTGAATACCATCTTTCTTCACAGATCCTTTGCAGCTGATCTGAATATTTATAATACTCAAAATAACTTAGTGTTTCACAGTTATTCTTCAAACAGTATTGCTGTTACTGTATCCAAATTCCTTTGGTTCTGCTCATTTCACTCTTTACTATTTCATATGTCTTGCCATGTTTTCCTAAAATCAACCAGCTCATTTCTTGCAGCACAATCTTATGTCATAACTTGTTCAGCCATTCTCCAATTGATGGACATCCCCTCAATTTCCAATTCTTTGCCACCACAAAGAGATCTGACATGAATTTTTTAGAACATATAGTCTCCCTCTTTCCCTGATCACCTTGGGAAGCAGACCTCATAGTGGTATTGCTGTGTCAAAGGGTATGACTTATCAACATGCTATTCTAAAATCTTCTCTATGTTCTTTAACAATACAGTCTACTAGGGCAGCTAGGTGACACAGCAGATAGAGCACTGGCCCTGAAGTCAGGAGGGCCTGAGTTCAAATCTGGCCTCAGACCAAACACTTGACCCTGGGCAAGTCACTTGACCCCAATTGCCTTAACAACAACAACAAAACAATACAGTTTACTAGAAAGGGTAAAAATATTGAAAGGAAAAAATGAAGCTTTTGAAATCAAATTAACAAGCAGTATTATGATTGAAAAACAAATGGGGATGGGGGAAGAAAAAAGCAACAACAAGCTAGACTTTGTCTATTTGTTGGAACACAGAACTGAGATTATGGGTCTAAGACTAAGAGAGACCTTAAAAATCATTCCATGTAAGTCCTCCTTATTCAACAAATGAGGAAACTGAGGTTCAAAGAATTTAAATAACTGGTTCCAGTTCACATGGGCAGCAAGTGGAAGAGCCAGGATTTGAACTCAGGTCCTCTGACTCCAAACCCAGCATTTGTTCTACTATGCCAAACTAAAAGAGACAGAGCTTCTATTCCTTACCCTGCCATTACTGCTGTGCACATGGTAATCATTTCTCCACTTAGAGTCTCAACTTGCTTTTCTGTAAAATGAGAAGATTGGACTCAACAATCTATGTAATCTCTTCAACCTCTAACACTCTGCATCTGTGCAAAAGGCAACACTCATAGAACTATCAACATGTTTATCCTAAGATTACCACTCAACCATTTCTTCCCATCTATCTCTCTTTCTCATTTATGGTAACATCAGAGCTTCTTGGAATTGGACTTTAAACATTATATGGTCAAATCTCCATTTCTATGTGATCTAAGAAGAGCTGGTAGGTATCATCTGTCTAGTAGGCAATTCTGTTCACAACATGTTTCTAACTAATATTATTCTGCAACATGAAAAGCAAAGCATCTGGTCCCTTCTCCTTTCCTGACTCATATCACAATGATGGGAAAATAATTTGACTTCTATGTACCTCAGTTTTAATATCAACAAAGTAGAATTTCCAATATATACCCATATCTGCCATCTACCCTATGGGTTAGATGTTGAGAAAGTAAGTGCATGCAGAAAGTCAACTTAGCATAAATTATTGCCTTGGGAGTCTTTAGGCAAAATTGGATTGTAGGGGATGCATAATATATACGTGTGTGTGTGTGTGTGTGTGTGTGTGTGTGTGTGTGTAATATAATACATAGGGGATACTAATCCAATTAGTGTATGGGGTATTCAGGAGACTTGAGAATGACTTGAGAATCAAGAATCATGATACTATAGCAACACCAACTTAAGAGATGCACAAGATATTTTAAAGGGTTAATATACCTCCCACTTTCTGTAGCATAATATTCAATATGGCCACTTCTCTCTTTTGGGCTGAAGAAAAAGTGGACTCTTGAGAATCCACCTATCCATACATAGGTCTTCATAATATCTTTTTACTGCATGTTCATCTGGGAAAGATTATACCCATTGCCTTGCAGAAATAGTGTTCTCTGACTGCCTGCCTCTCTGCACTCATACCTAGGCAGTCACCTGCTTAGATGAGGGAGTTATGGAAGAAATGGGATGAGATAGTGTCTGATGGGACTGGCAACTAGTTGTGAACCAGTGGTCACTCTCTTTCTTAGGGAATGGTTGTTCCCTTAGACCCAAGGAAGAGTCTGAGGTTTTGTTATGCCATTTGTTATATAAAAGAAGGCTCCTTGCTATGCATCCTGGAGTATGGTTATAAGCTAGGGGAAGTGGCAAGAGATGGATTGGGGGGAGTAAGGGGAAGATGAAACTCAAATTTGAATGAATTTGAGAATACTAGAAATGGGGAGAGAGGAGTGCTTCTTTCTTGAAAACCCTCCTAATCATCATAAGAGTGAAGCCCATGCTTCAAGCTCCTCAAGAGAAAGGACATGTGTGGTTCTGTAATGCTTTTGGTTCTAGAAGAGTGCATTCTTAACTAAGATAAATTCGATCATATCCTCAAAGTGTACTATTTGAGAAGTGTGTATGAAAAAGTTTCCAACTTTATGGTTTGGAAGTTGACCTAGTAATGAAGGTGTATACTAATCCCTGCACAACAAGTAAATGTCTTATTCATTGACTTCCTATTGTATAATCATCATCCTTTGATTAGAGGGATTTTTCCAAATGACTGTGGCTGTGGGTGGATCTAAGGTGGGAAGAGAGAGAAGTTGGTTGGAAGGGGACAAAGTTGGAATCGTTCCTCAATCCCATTTCCTTAATGGAAACAGCATCTAAAAGACAGTGGAGAGGAAGAATGAATAGGCCTTGGCAAGTGTCTGGTCTGGGAAAGCAAAGCAAATAGGAGTGAAACTTCAAGGCTGGAAGCATGAATGGCTGGGAGAACTATGTTTTGGACAGAGAAAAGAAAGTTAGAAAGAGAGCTAGTTTTTGGAGGGCAAGCCAATGAGTTCAGATTAAGATCTGCTAACTTGAAGATGGCAATTGGAAATGTAGGTATAAATGTCCAGCAGGCAACTGAAAATAAAGAACTTGGGACAGTAATTGTGGTTGGAAACTTATAATTGGTTGAAACCTATATAGAAGCAGAAGGTCATAGTGATGAGATCCTTGGCCATATAAAGGAGGCTTTGGGAAAAGAGAGAAGAGGGAGTAGTCTAGACCTATGATTTGGTGATAAAGGAAACTCTAGTTGAGGAAAACACTTCTACCACTGTCTGATTAGCATCTATTCTAATTGGAGTCATAGGGAGAGGTGAATGGGGTGTTCAGGAGGGCTGGCACCTCTGGTGTGAGGGCTTGCCAAGCCATTTTCAGGGCTGCTCATCCATTTTTGGTGTCCACCTTCACCAACGCTCATCTGTGGCCCCAAGAAGCTGCAGCATGTGTGACCACATCCCGTAAACCATTTTGGCAGATGGCCTAAACCAGGTTGAGGGTACCTGACAGGACTCAAACCTCTCAGTGAGTTAGGGGATAATGAAGTTTAAAGCAAGGACTGGAGTTTGAGGGGAGAGCAGAACTGAAGGAAGTTTTTAGTAGAAAAGTTAGGATTCTTTGGGAAGGAACTTGTAATGAAGGATTTAGCATAGTGCCTGGCACATAATAGATGTTTAATAAATGTCTATTGACTGACTAAAGGAGAGACTAAAGAGTCAAGAAAGAGAAGAAAAAATTAGTAAAGCTAAATGACAGGAAAGAAAAGAAGGAATAGGGTCAAGAACCCTGGTGGAGAGGTTATAGATGAGAATTATGTCTCATTTGCAGATTGTGGGGATCATGAAATATTAAGATGGGAAGGAGGATATTATAAGGTGGGCAGAGTAGACTCCGTCTCAATTAAAAAAGAGTTAAATAATTTCTGCTAGGAGATACCATGGGCTGAAGGGGAACAGAAAAGATTTTTGAACAGCACTATGTGAAATTTGATAGGAATCAACAAGGGAATGATAAAAAGCATCATTAAACATCAACAAGGGTCCAAGTGAAATTAGATAGCATAAATTCATTGGACACTGAATCAATTGGCTTTTCTAACTTTCTTCCACAAAGTTCAGTGGTCTGAAAGCAGGAGCAGAGAAAAACAAATGGTTGTGGTGACCCAACATGAAGCATAAGTATGAGAGGCAGAAGTCTCACTCTTTTTTTTTAAGTACTCTCCATGTATACTTTGCTTGACACTAGAAGAGATATCAAATTCATATAAGAAATGGTCCCTTCTCTTATGTAGCTTGTAGAGTGGTAAAGCGATAGGATACATCTACAAATAACTATAACACAAAATCAGAGAGAGTACATCCGTTAGAGAAGTAAAAACCAAGGAGTCAGGGTTCATAGATTTTGAACTGAAAGAGACTTTAGAGCCCATCTAGTCTAGCTTTACAGATAAGGAAAATGAGGTCTAGAAGGGTGAAGTGACTTGCCTAATATTACACAGGTGGCTTGAATTAGAATCCCTATCCTCTGAATCTAATCCAACGTACTTTCCAGTACTCTGTTGCTATTACCATAGGAAGAGATCAGGGCAAACAAGCTTCATGAAGGTGACGACATTTGAGTTGGACTTTCAAAGATGGGTAAAGATGGAATAGCACAGGCTCGAGGGGTGAGGAAGAGGGCAGCAAGAGAGAGGGTATTCCAAGTGTATAGAACAATGAGGTACCAAGGTTGAAAAAACTGCAGATTGTGTACGATGGCATAAAGTTGGTCAACTTGGCTGAAGGGGAAAGTATTTGGAGGGGAGTAAGGGAGGAGTGTCTAGAAAGGTCAAGTTCTGTCAGGCAGTGGAGAGCTTGGATACCAGGCAAAGGGGTTGGAATTTTACAAGAAGCCACTGAAGTGATTTTTTTGAGCAGAAGGGCAATGTGATCAGGCCTAGACTATATAGGCTTATAAAGCTTTTTTCATCCATTAGATACCTCTTTTCCACCTTAAAACAATCCTGGGATATAAGCTTTATAGTTATTATTATCCTTATTAAAAAAAAAAGACGTGGAGCCTTAGAGGGGTTAAGGGGTTTGCTCATGGTCAAACTAGTAAGTACCCCAAAGAGGATTTAAACTTAGTTCTTGGCTGACTCCAAGCCCTGTGCTAACACAAATGAAAGGATATTATTCAACAGCGGTGGTGAATCAACCACCTCGGCAGGGCAATGGGGATTAGTGGCTCCTGAGAGGAATATTTGGGAGCTTCCCCAAGGGAAAAAGTACTGCAGGGATGCCATATAGAATGCAAACAAAACTACAACGTGGACTCAAGCCTTAAAGAATTAGCATTTTAGTGCTTTCCACCTTCATATATATCACAGACCTTTTAAGCTGCTTTGTTTTGTCCCGATCTAAACACACCTATGTCAGCATTCAGAGGTTCTGTGGTCTAAGCTGTGCAGACAGCAGTGCATCCTCTCTCATTTCCATTCATGACCCCCATACCCTGGAGGCCTTGCTTAGTGTTAAAACTTGCTACAGTACATGGGTCCCAACATATCCCTCAGCCTCTCCATCTCATCCTTTGTTTTTGCAACATGACTGACCCACCACTTTGTGTACATTTCCTGGATGAATATGTTTTAGGCTAAATATCATTTGTAATTTCCCACGGCAATACAATAAAACTTACTTATGCCTATCACTCTTCATCTCTCCATTGCCTTTTGACCGACCCACCATTTTTAGAGGTTGTGGTGTTCCATGATTCACAGAGATATAACATCCCTGGGATGATGTTTATGTTAAAAAGACAGCTTGTGTGAGGAAGTAGTTGAAAGCCCTGCAGTTTTCCAGATTCAAACCAGCATACTCCCTTTTGTCTTGCTTAATTAGGAGCCCAGTTCATTGTTCATTTGCAGTGTTGCTGATGCTGAAAAATGGGAAATGGATAAAGGCAAAGACAAAGATCAAAAATTATGATCATAATCTTACATAAAACAGTCACCATAAAGAGGAGGCCTCGTCAGTCAGCAATTGTTTGGCCTGCATAGCAGAGATATGGCATCCAAGAACAAACACAGTTGAAAGTGCAAAATCCTTTGCACAATATAATGGAGATAAAGATTACAATCAGTATTTCTTAATAAAAGCAGTGAAAAGCAGTGAAGGGGAAAATAGGTTTGCAGAAAGATTGGCAGGAGGGTCAACTAAACCAGATCATCCCAAGAGCAATTATAGATGAAACTAGATATTTTTTAAGATGGAAAATGGAGCAGATTTTCCAGCATTTATATACCCATCTATTCTCATCACTGATAACACCAGAACTACCATATTTGGACTCATTATTTAATGTGTTATGGGCTCCGTGGGAACTACTGCCCTTACCATGTATTATTTGTATTATGTCTTATGTGAGGCATTGTATTGTAGTGGACAGAAAACTTGCCTAAGCATTAGGAAGATCTGGGATCAAGTCCTATCCCCGTAACCCTGGAAAGTTATTTCATTTCTCAGTGCTCAAGACAACACTCAGAAAACCAGAAGTCTCAAGGCACCTAGGTAATAAAGTGGATAGGTCACTAGGTCTGGAGTCAGAAAGACCTGATTTCAAATCCAGCCTCTGATATTTACTAGCTGGGTGACCCTGGGCAAGTCACTTAACTTCTATCTATGCCACTTTCCTGAACTGTAAAATGAGGATCATAATAGAACCTACCTCCATGGATTATGGGAAGATCTAAATAAGACAGTATTTGTAAAACACTTACCACAGTTCCTGGCACATAAAAGATGCTTAATCAATACTTGTTCTCTTCCCCTCCCGTAAGTTATAGAGAATGCACATTCACCAAGCACAGATTAGGTTTAAAAATATAATAAAAAAGTGTGTATGTATCCCATCCTCCTGTTAGACTGCAAGCTGAAGAGCGAAGGTACCACATCTTACGTAAGTTTTGCATCTTCCCCAAAACAGCCAAGTTCTTTGGATCCTCCTATAAATTTAGGCTGTATGAGCTTAGTCTGTGCGAGTAGCCCCTTCCTCAGTGAAGATTTCAATGCCTCTATGTCTTGGCAGACGGTTTTTATTTACTGCTATGGACAAAACCTTTTGTCACCCTGCAGCCAGAATGTAAACATTTTTGCAAACTTAGTGAGGTCAGCTAACATGGCAGACACATAGGCCATCCTTGAGCCTGCAGCCAGTGGTCTTCTAACTTGGTCGGCCCAGCGCAAGCTAGTGCCTCACTATCATAACTCTTGAAAACTCAGATGAGAAAATTAACCTAAAGTAGCGAAGTACTTCCCAGGTCATGCAGGCACGGCAACAGGCTCATTATGTGACTCATGAATCTTCTTACCCATTGGTCTCTGACAGGCTACGGACACCACTTCCTGGCCAGTTGAGCCAGGTAGTCTAGGTGTAGGGCATGGACATTACAACGAGCAGTTATGCCTCTGTAGCTGCCTCTGGGAATCTGGCACAAGATCTCTTCTCTCCATAGCATTAGACATTTAATACATCATTGGATTTTTCATTGGCTCCCTGAATGTTGACAGTGAGTAGCCCCTGCCAGGGTGACTTGCCAGCCATTCCCCAGAAGCAGTTGATTCAAAATGGTAAAGCCTGGCATTCCTGTCATTTTCTTGAAACCCAATATCCTTTATTTAAAATAACTTTGGAGTGTGCTTCTCCTGTATGTAGCAGTCAAATATAACATAAAATAAATGGCATCAGACAGACAGACACTGGCAACTTTAAGTACAGGAGAAAACATTTGCCTCCAGCAACTCCCTCTTTTGTTTTGTTTTTGTTCCTAAATTAAAAAAAAAGTCAAATAATGAAGCCCTTTTCAAAAAACTGCATTTCAGATTTCTGGAAAAAACAAGAGCATCTTTACACAGGAACACAGAACACTTGTTGTGCTATCTTCTAGCTGTTGTCCCTGTTAGGCACACAGCAAGCCCTCCACTCTGAGAGCTAGTCAGGAGTCTTTGGTGGCCAGGCAGAAACCAAAAAGCTCTTTGAGCCCTGGTCTGTTTGCTGTTGTTGTTCTTGAATCCACTTTTTACTCTAACACCACCTCATTAGGGTTCCATGAGAGCTGACTCCCCGTTATCCCCCTCAGACATTTGTGGCTGCCCACGAATCACTCTGAAAGAAAGAAAGCAATTTGACACCCTGCTGCTCCGAATCTTGGCAGCCCAAAGAAATTGCCTCTTAGAGCTTATTAGGTTTATAAACAATTGAAGATTGTGTGTGTGTGTGTGGGTGTATGCATGTGTATGCGTATATATGTGTGTGTGTATTTTCCCAGAATAGACTTAAGGGACAATCCATGGATGAAAGATACAAAACCAATTTAGGGAGAATCAGTTATTTCTTCTCTCATCTACTGCATTCCTCCTCTCCTAACTACCTTTGTAACCTTGTAAATCTGGCAGGCTCTGGACATTTTCCATGCTGAAGAAAATCAGTGTTTTGCCTCAAGCAAGGAACATAAATGTTGCAACACTGACTCCTCCTCTAATGGAGAAAGAGTGAACAAGTGCATAAGAGTAGTATTTCTCGCAGAGCTGTCAGGCTGGATCCAGTGTAGTCAGCTCTGTAGTCCATAGATATTCTCTCTCTCTCTCTCTCTCTCTCTCTCTCTCTCTCTCTCTCTCTCTCTCTCTCTCTCTTTCATCTTCTTCTCTCAAGATACACCAACTGTTCGTGAAACAGTTTTTACCCACAATGGATTTTCATGTCCTTTTTCAGGAAGTGTCCCTGGATTGACATGTCCTCTACCTGACTTGGTTCTCTGGCACAGGTGAGTACTGTGTGGCTAAACCTGTTTGGAAAGCTGTGTTGACCTGACTTAGTGATGCTAGAATGTGTTGGGTTGTAAATTAGGCTGTAGGTTTACCCTTCTGCATGTATGTAGGGTGGGGAAAGGACTGAAATGTGACAAAGGGTCAAGGGCTATTGAAGTAAAAAAAAAAAAAAGGCAGAAGAGATCAAGGTCCTAGCAAATGCATGCTTGATGCAATTAATTCTCCAAAGAGCATGTGGGGAAAACAAGGGCTCTGACCGCAGTCTGAGAATCATCCCTTACTCTAAGGCACTAAAAATAACTTGTAATTGAGAGGGTTTGGTTTCCTCTTGGACACACATAAAGGGCTTGACAACTGCCCACAGATGCATTAGCCTTTTCAAAGGTGTCATCAGATGAACCCTGGAGAAGGAATCTCTGTTGTGATTGTGAGCTTTTTGGGATGTAAATGATTTATGTCAAAATGAAAAGGATGAGGGGGAAGAGAAGGGGTCTAATAGCATAAGGCTGATTGACAGTGACAGACTGACTTCCAAAACCACTACATTCCCAAGCATCATGGGGCAGGCAGTGAGTGCAGAGTGTCTACCTGTAGGAAGTCCCATCATTTGACTAACTACAAAAAGTTTAGTTACCTGGGCTTACATACTTGAGGACTGCTCCCTGAGAAAGATGATGGGGGGGTGGGGAATAGGGGAAGGGAGAGGTATTGATTGAGTATCTTACAAATGCTAAGGAGAAGACTGGCAAAGTAAAGAAGGAAAAAATGGGATAGTATGTTGTGAGGGAACCAGCAAGAGGCAAAGGAAAAGGGAGCGGAGAAAAGGAAAACAAACTCACTTGGCTAGAGAGCCAGAGAGCAGCAGCAGCAGCAGCAGCAGAGAGATTGGAGTAGCTCTCTCCTTAGGAAAATATCCTTTTACTGACCTCTACCTGTATGTAGGGGAAACAATCTGTGTTGCCTAAATAACAAACAGTCTCAACTTGGGGTTTTCCATGCCAGGGCCTAAAAGTGTGTAGCAAAACAATAATTCATTAAACACACACACCCGCACACACACACACACACACACACACACACACACACACACGTGCACATGCACACACATGCGAGGTGAGTCCAGATGGATTCATTCATCTCCATTCATCCCGACGTCTGGCAGAGAGCCCCGTGCTCATTCTCACTGTCGTCTTCCCTGGGGATTCATTCCAGTCTTAGTGAGGCAGCCCCATGAGTTGTGTGACCTTGGACAAGTTGCTTTACTTCCCCAAGTCTCAGTTTCCTCCTCTGTAAAATGAGAGGGTTGGACCACATGATTTCCAAGGGCTTTTCCAAATTTGAAATTATATGATTCTTTGTGGGGAGAAGGGAGTGAGTAGAGACAGAGAAGCTGTCCAAAACTTCAGCCTTCCACTGGAAGTGGCATACCACTCCAGCCATCCAGCAGATGATTTCATTTTATTGATTAGTTCGTTGCTTTGTGGCCACTCAAGGCAGCATGGGAAGGGGGGGAGAGAGAGAGAGAGAAAGAGAGAGACAGACAGACAGAGACAGAGAGAAAGAGAGAGACAGAGACAGAGACAGACAGAGACAGAGATAGAGACAGAGACACAGAGAGAGAAAGACAGAGACAGAGATAGAGACAGAGACAGAGAGAGAGAAAGACAGAGACAGCTAGAGACAGAGACAGAGAGACAGAGACAGAGACAGAGAGACAGAGACAGAGAGAGAGATGAGCAAGGTGTACTACTTCTAATGCCTAAGCCTGCTGATAGTAAATGATTTGCTTCTGGAGGAACCATAGCAATCTTTGCCTACCAATAATCAAATGAGATAATGTATATAAAGTTGTTTAAAGCTCTATATCAATGCTAACTATTAAAAAAAAAACACCTAGATTTGTAAGTTCATTGGCATAGGGAACTCCCAGTTAGGAAATCCCTTCTACCAGAGCAGATCAGCATCCATTCTCCCACTTAACAGAGAACTGCCAGAAGCCCTGGGAGGTTGTTCCAAGTCAATTTATGTAAGAAATGTCTTTCTGGGTCTTTCTGACTTGAAAGCCATCTCTTTCTCCCCCTAAATCACTCTGCCTCTGACACAGCTAAGCTTGGCTATAGTTTTTCACAGCTCCCTGAGGTAATTGATAGGAACAAAGAATCTAGCTGAAAGGGGTTATCTAGTCTGACCTCCCCATTTTACAGATGAGAAAACTGTGTCTTATCAAAAGGGGAGTGACTTGCCCAATGTGAGTTGCTGCAGAGCCCAGTCTTGATTGGAGTCTTCTTTCTAACACACCATAGCATTTCTCTGTAATTTAATTCAACAAAAAACATTTTAACTCTGTACTTAGGCATCTTTACTGTGCATCTCTACTTGGAATACAAAGATGAAAACAAACTCCAGTCTCCAGAAGGTGAGATAAGACATGCACACAATTGTCATACATCAACTAGAGTTGCTGTGAGGATCAAATTAGATAATAATTGTAAAGCATGTGGGACAATGACTGACATGTAGCGTTAAATAAATGTTAGTTATTATTTAAGACAGAACATGATAGATAGAGGTGACATGGTACAATGGAAAGAGAACTGTCTCTGGATTTCAAGGACCTAGGTTCAAATCATCCCTGTGCCACTTAGTACCTGTATGATCTTGATCAAATCACTTAACCTCCTGGGCCTCAGTTTCCATATCTGCAAAATGAGTGAATTATGCTTGATGGCTTTTTGCACCACTTTCAGACCTATGACCTTAAAGGGCAAACAGTCAAAAAGATGTGCCATGAGAAGACTGGGGGAGAAATCTCTTCTGGCTGAAAGGCTTCCAGGAGGAGGTGGGACCTAAATAGAGCCCTGAAGGAAGGGATGCATTTCAACAAGAGGAGTTGCTGGGGAAAAGTCCATTCTAGGCAAGGAAGTCAGAAAATCACCAAGGTAACTAGGAGGAGGAACAGAAGAGCTGCCAGTCACCTAGACTATCATATTTGACAGCATAAGCAAAGACTAGAAGAAGAAGACAGGCTAGAAAGGAGAGAAAATGAGTAGTCTAGTAGATAGCTAGACACCTCAATGGATAGAGTGCTGGGACTGGAGTCAGGAAGACCTGAGTTCAAATCCAGCCTCAGACATTTACTAGCTGTGTGACCCTGGGCAAGTCACTTAACCTTGTTGCCTCAGTTTCCTCATCTGTAAAATGAGCTAGAGAAGGAAATGGCAAACCACTCCAGTGTCTTTGCCAAGAAAACCCCAAATGGGGTCACAAAGAGTCAGACACGTCTGAAAAACAACTGAACAACATTCCATTTCCCTTTGCTACATACTAGAGCAGGAGCCAGGGTCTAAATGCTGGATGGTAGAGTTTACACAGATAACACTATTCCTTTGGACCTCTATAAGCTGTCTGCAGGTGATCTCTGGGACTCTTTAGTGAGTCCCTGCTCTGCAATCAGTTCTACCACTATTATGTGCTATAAGTATCAAATAATGGTCATTATATCTATATCTATCTATCTATCTACAAATACATATATATGTATATGCTATCAACCCGCCCTGCTCCATGGAGATTATACTGAGAGCAGAATGAATGTAATTACCAACCTAAACAATTCCCTTAGTGTATAGCATTATTATTCCTGGGCAAGTAGGTGGGAAGACAGACAGGGATGTGGAAAATGCCAAAGCTAATGCTGCCTCAGTTGTACCATGTGCCCATTGCCATGAAATGGGGATTTGTTGTTACCTGAGGTTAAAATGAGCCTCGATTGTCATCAATGCTCTGATTTCTCTTCTCATGAAGTTTTCAGTCCTACTGTCTTATATCCAAAGCCCAGATGTCAGTTCTGGGACCTGAATTAGAGAAGAGAGTGCCAACTCAAAGCCAGACTTGTAGCCATCCAAAGGCTGCTGGTACAAATGTATCTACTTCTAGGCTTCAAGTTTCACCGTCTGGAAAATGGATTCCAGTGCTAAATTCTCCCTTGTTCTTTCGGGCTCTGTGACCTTCACCACTCTTTCAAATTCTAACCCCCCCCCAAAAAAAAGAAAAACCTAACCTCTAATAATTAATGGAAAATGTTTTCCAAACCTATACACAAGGTATAGTGCATAACAAGCTGGTCTTGGAATCAGAAAGACCTGTGTTCAGGTTGTGCCTGTGATACAAGTTCTCTGCATGATCATGGGTAAATCATTTACCTTCTTGGTACCCTCAGACAATGCTCCAAGTTTCTAGGTCGCAGAGCAGATATCAATCTGCATTATAGAGTATGCTCCTTTACTGGGAGTTCCTTACAGCAATGAAATCACAAGTCTGGACTCCCAGTCTTCCCTCCAAAAAGATTTGCTACATAAAAATCATTATTAACAATAATAATAATATATTGTGTGGTGCTCTAAAGCTTACAAAGTCATTTCCTAGCAATCTGTATAAAGTAAATGCATTATTATCATCCCCCGATCTACAGAGGTGGAAACAGAGAGGGATGTTAAGTAACGGCCATACAACAAGGAAATAGTTCAATAGATCTCAGGTCCGATACTCTCTCCACTATACCATGGGACTCTCAGCCACAGCATCCTTACCATATAACCACTTGCCCCCATCACTGGCCTTTGCAGCTTTTGACAGTGTCAACCATTCTTCACTTCCCGGATAATTTCTCCTCCTGGATATTAGCTTTCAGGGCACTCCTTCTCCTACTTCTTCACCTACCTGCCTGGCCACCCTTCTCAAACTCTTTTGCTGGATCATCATCCATCTCCCACCCCTAACCATGGATGTCCAACAAGGCTCTATCTTGGACATTCTCATCTCTACAACTTCTCTCTTACTAATGCCCTCAGTGTTCAGAGACGCCGTTATAATTTCATGCAAATGGCTCCTAAACCTGTATAACCAAGAATAACATTTCTCCTGAACCCACGTCACCAAATGCCCATTTAATATTTCCATTGGGTTTCATATAAACATCTCAAACTCAAGACATCCAAAATAAAACTCAGTATCTTGCCCTAAACCTTTTCCTCCTTCAAACTGTTGCATTTTTGATGACACCATCATTTTTCTGGTCACCCAGGTTTATCACCTCTGCTCTTCCCACTCCCTCACCTACCAAGTTCCATTAGTTGCTAAATCTTACTGATCTTTCTTCCACAACACCCCTCTCATCTGTATCCTCTTCATTTCTGAAACGACTACCTTAGTTCTGGCCATTACCTCTCACCCAGGCTATAGTTTCTCTATGGTCTAGTTTCCCAATCTCTCCTTTTTCCAATGTATCTACCGCACAGATACCAAATTAATATTTCTGACCAAAGTCTAATGATGCTGCTTTATTGATCAAAAACTCTCAATTGGTTCTCCATTGTCCTTATAATAAAAAATACATCCTCTGCCTCAGCACTTAAGGCCATCCATCCACAATCTGACTTGTATTGATCTTTCCAGACTTAACACATACTTCTTCCCTTCAAAAACTCAGCTTTGCCAAACTGAACTACCAAATGTTCCCTGAGCTCGATGTTCTATCTTCTACCTCCATACCTTTGCTCACCCTAGCCCTCAAATCTATGGGTCTTTCTTTCTCCTTCACCTCATAGCTGGTAATCCTCTTCCTGGGTAAACTCTTCCAGTTGATATGTGCTCTCCCTCCTCAATCTGTCTGGTACTAATTTATTCTGTTTATATGTTCTATTTCATACACACACACACACACACACACACACACACACACACACACACACACACACACGCCTTAAAGGCAGGGACTGATTTTGCTTTTAGTTTTATATTTTCAGTGCTTAAACATAGTTGCTACTTACTAAATGGATTAAGAACTACTTACAAATCCTGAATTCTCCCACATATGTTCTGGATTTTCCTACTCCGTTTTTTGCTCATTTGATTTCCTATGCCTGAAATGTCTTCCTTCTCTACCTTTGTTACATTCCTATTCAGTGCAATAGCTATGATAACTAAGAATTTTTGCCCCTAGAACAATAGGCAGGAAACAAAGGTGCTTTGTGTGGGATGGGGGGAAGGTGAGTGAAAGGGAGGGGGACAGAAACAGACAGGCACACTTGCATTCAAAAAGTAGTGAGGGGTAACATGGAGCTCCCACCTGAGGTTGATCTGGTAGCTTCTAGTTAGACCATGAATGGCAAATTCAGGGGTCCTGAGATAGTGAGCATGGAGATAGTGAGAAGTCCAACACGCTTTTCTATCCACCCACCTCCCCTTTCTTCACCACCAGCAGGACACAGTTGTGACTCCAGTCACCCACTTCTTTTTTTGTGCTGGTGAGATCAGACCCAAGCATTGGGTAGCAGAAAACAAGAACCCTCATCTTTCCTTGTTTCCCATGTACAGATGTGATCCTAGGTGCCTCTCTCCTCCTCCCAACCTTCAGAAAAGCCCAATTGCTGAGGACAGAGCCAAGACTTTGTCAAGGTAGGAGAAATGGGAACTGAAAGTTGGTAGGACCCTTGATACTAATTGGAAGCTCTCTCTTGCCTTACCTTATGGAAGTTTGGCACTGAGGAGCCACTGCTCTGAGGGTCCTCTGATCTTGGCCTCACAATCCTGCCTAGGCATTGTAGTGCCAGAGAAGCTCCTGGACCAGTCTAGGGTCAGAATGGACAGATTCTACCCAAATCCAAACCTTAATCCAGAATGGGTAACTCCATGCTTCCTGTCCACTCCCCTGTCCAGGTACATAGCCCAGCCCTAGCATGAAAATTGGAACCTCCCATCATTCTCATTCTTCTCCAAGATTTACTTGGGTGGGAAGAATCCAGTTTGTTGGAACACTAGCAGACCTTGGAGGGAAGAGGAGATACCTGATTCTGACTTCCACGGACCTTGGTGAAGGGCAGTAGTGTCCTACAATAGGACCAATTCAGGGGCTAAGCAAACTGAACTCTCCTGAGAAACTGTGTTAATTGGCGGTCTTACCCCTCCTAACATCACTTTCTATGGACTCTTGTGGGTGCAGGTCAGGGAGGAGATAAGACATGGAACTGACTATTAGAGAGCCCTTGAAATTCAACAGTGCCTGGAAGAAGCCTTACCTGACCCACCCTGGTTGCAGTTCTGTTTCTACCTAATACAAATGCTACCTCCTTCAGGAAGCTTTCCTTTTTGATGATAACAAAAAAGGACTTCAATTTGTACTATTGTACTTATGCAATATTTTAAACTATCATTATCTGCATTTGTGTCTTATTCTTGTACTAAACTGTTAAGTTCTGTAAGAGCAGAGACTATGTCTTATGTAAGCTTTATACTTTATACTGACCAGCACAATCAGCTCTTAAATGTGTTAATTAAATCTGAATTTGGAATTTAGTTGTGAGTCCTTGGGCTAAATGTAGAATGCCTCCTGCTACAACCAGAAGCCTTAGCTCTCGAACCCAAAGATGAGGTTACAAGGTTGCCTTGGGCCAGGGATTGTCTTTGAAATGTTATTACTACTACGTTTTCTGTTTCTAATGGGTTTTGAAGGATATTTAGACATAGTTGCTGAGAGAAAGTGTTCTGTAAATAAACTGTTAAAGTTGTACAAAATGAATTCTTACATGACTTTTCATGGATTCCTCAGAAATAGTAGTATTTCAAGCTTCACAAACACAAAGCATCATCAGAACACTGACAATTTTCAAATGGACTTGTATATAACAGCAAGTAATTTGGAATTATGGAAGGCAATTACAGAATTTCTCAAATGCAATTTCTGGATGTAACTCATAATTGACATGCAGTCAAAAGGGATCTGTCTATCTGGGATCCATATGTCCCAGGTGTGGATACAGCTGGACTGTTTCAATAAACTGACCATCCAATTGCATGATAAATCTTAGAAACCAACAATCTCTGTATACTTCAAGTTGTATGTGACCCAAAGGACAATGGAGAGATATAGCAGATGCAAATATGTTTAAGCACATATCCAACAATGATGCAAAAGGATGAAGTGGTTTGGTGTTAGGGATGTTTATCTTCATTTGGATATGTGAATTATCAGTGTGGAAACTTTCTATCATAGAAATTCCCTCCTTGCATATGTTATAATATTAGAGCGTTGCCTGAGGCACTGAGAGGTTAAGAAGCCTGCCCAGGAAAAATGTCAGAGGCAGGAAGAATCCAGATCTTCCTGACCCTAAGACCATTCCTCTACACAGAGGGCCATGTCTGGTACATCTAAGTGTAAGGGATATAATTAAGGAAACATATGATTGGACAAAGAAATTGGTTCATCATGTAATAGAAGTGAAGGATAACAGATGGATTAATCAATCAATCTACAAGGATTTATGAAGCCCTTGCTATATGCCAAGCACTGTGGACACAAAGAAAGTTAAGAACAAAAACAAAAACAAAAAATAGCCTGAATGATGACTTGTAACCAGAAACTATAAAAATGACTCTCCAGTTTATTGGGTAGAATCTCTGATGTGGTTCGTCCTTTGTTTTCTGGCATAGTGCCTGGCACATACTCAGTACTTAGTAAATGCTTGTTGGCTGACTGATTTGGGATTTACATCACTAAGCCAGGATGTAGAGCTGGAAGGAACTGTAGGGATCCCCTTGTCCATCCATTTCATTTCTTAAAAGAATTTATTTTTTTCTCAATTACAAGTAAAAACAATTTTGACATTAATTTTTTTATAATTTTTGAGTTTCAAATTCCCTCCTTTTCTCTCTTCTCTCTCCTTGAGAAGGCAAGCACTTTGATATAGATTATACATGTGCAGTTATGTAAAACTTATTTCCATGCTAGCCATGTTGCAAAAGAGAGCACAGACAAAAAAAAAATCAAAAACAAAACCCCAAGAAAGATAGTTTAAAAAAAGTATCCTTCAATCTTCATTCAGACACCATCAGTTCTTTCTCTGGAGGTGGAAAGCATTATTCATATTAAGTCTTTTGGAATTGTTTTGGATCATTGTCTTGCTGAGAAAAGTATTAGGAGTGGGGAACCTGCAGCCTTGAGGCCACATGTGGCCCTCTAGGTCCTCAAGTGCTGCCCTCTGACTGAATCCAAACTTCACAGAACAAATCCTTTCATTAAGGATTTTATTAGCTGCTAAGTCATTCAAAGTTGATCATTGTGTAATATTGCTGATACTGTGTATAATGTTCTCTTGGTTCTACTTAACTTTACTTTGCATCAATTCATACAAGTCTTCCCAAGTTTTTCTGAAACCATTCTGCTCATCCTTTATTATGGCACACTAGTATTCCATCACAATCATATGCCCCAACTTGTTCAGCCATTCCCCAATTGATGTTTCCAGTTCTTTGCTACCACAAAAAGAGCTGCTATAAATATTTTTGCACATGTAAGACTTTCCTTTTTCTATAATCTCTTTGTGATACAGACCTAATAGTGGTATTGTCAGGTCCAAGGTTATGCACAGTTTTGTAGCCCTTTGGGGATAGTTCTCCAGAAGAGTTTATCAATTGATAACTCCACCAATACTACATCAGTGTCTCAATTTTTCTACATCCTCTCCTGAATTTCCCTTTTCTTTCATATTAGCCAATCTAACAGGTATTAGGCGATACCAAAGATTTTTTTTAATGTGCATTTCTCTAATCAATAGTGATTTAGGGCATTTTTTTCATATGATAGACAGCATTATTTCTTTTTCTGAAAACTACCTGTTTCTATGCTCTGACCATTTATCAATCAGGGGATGATTCCATCCCTTTGATTTTACTGATGAGGAAAGTGAGGCCCAAGAGATCATACTGACAGAGTTGAGATTAAAATTGAGTTTTCTGACACCAAATCCAGTATTTTTTCTACTATATTATACTACTTCTCCCTCTCACAGGTGGACCTTTCCAGGAAGGACGCTTCTTTGGGCACTTCAGATATATACATGACTGTGGATATATGTGTGTATATACATGTACTATATGTGTATGTGTATGTGAGTATATATGTGTGTTGTAGATATATGTATATGTGTGTATATATACATTCCATAAGTATTTGTATATACATTTATACACATTATTATAGATGTGTGTACATACATTATTATATACATGCCCATATGTACATTACTATATATATATATATATACATATAAAGATTATTGAACATATGTATATGTATATATTTTATTATAGATGCATATATATACATATAGATGCATTGTAGGCACATATATGTTACTGTATATGTGTATATATATGTATATATTATATATACACTTAAAATAGGTATATATGTATATGTAGATGTATTGAAGATATATATATATATGTTTGTGTACATATATACTGCATGTGTATGTGTATATGTGTGTATGTGTGTATTTGTTATGGAGCTGTGATTACGTGTGTGCCAAGATCTCCCAATGAGCAAGCCTCCTCCGCCAATAAAAACTGGCACCTTCTCTGCAACTTAACATCTCAGAGAGGTGCTTGGGAGCCTGGACCCCGTTTGGCAGCTTGCCTGAGATCACCCTGCTGGTGTGTGTCAGACACAGACTTTGAATTCAGCCTCCTTTACCCCAAGATTGACTCTCTATCCACTCTGGCACTTGGCCTTTTTTTCATCCGTAGCCCAAGCTAATTTCATCTTATTAGATTTGATTCAGGGTTCTAGCTTTTGTGGTTATTTTAAACTCTTATTCTGTCAGCTTATATACTTACTATCTCTTCCAGATTTGGTGAATCTTCAAATTAAATGAGTATACCATCTATGTCTTCAATTTTCACGGAAATTCAAGTTTGCAAGGGAATTTTTATTCTATTTACGGCAGATTTTTTCACGTCTCCTATGAGTTAGGGAATGGAGAGGCTTTGGGTGGTACAAATGGCCAGAGGGAAAATATTTTTAAGTTCTTTGAGACAGAATCTTATAGCAGAAGGAAAGAGATACTTTCAAGGTCCTACCCCTTCAGTTAGCAAATAAGGAAACACAGACCCAGAGAGGTGAAATTACTTCCTCATTGTCACTCATACAGGTGGAGTTGTTCTAATTTCAGTGGCTTTATTTACTAAAACAGGATAAATGGCAAGTTTTTTTCCCTTTCCTAAAGCCTCAAAGCCATTTTATGATGAATTTACTTCAAGCCAAGCATATTTCTTCCCTTCCATTACTGGCCTTTGGGGATCAAACAAGGTAACGTATGTGAAAGTATTTGGTAACCATAAAGTGCTCTATTAAACATGTTTTCATTAGTAATCGCCATATAGCAACACAATAAACATGAAGAAAGGCAATAGGATGACCCTGGCCAAATATGAACAGAGACACACTGGTTAGCACCCTTTTAACCATGTGTCTTCTTGCTGCTTTCTTCACTCTTCCTTGCTGCAAATCAGATAATGGATTTCAAAATACCCCCAAAATTCAAGGCACTATTGTTGCTTCAGTTAGATAGAACTATGGTATCAGCTCCATTTTTGTTGAGAAGGAATTCAATGACATGCACAGAGGTTCCATGTATCTCAGTGGATTAAAGGGTTCAGCAACCAAGCCAGGATTAGAACCCCCACACCCCGACCAAGTCCCCATGACCCAAGGTTGCCCTTTGCTTAATCAAGAAATCTCAAGTCCAACTGCTTGGAGGCACCAAAAGGAATTTAATTATAAACTCTATTTATTTTCAAAGGTCAGTGTGTATTTCCATTGTGTACATGAGGCCTTGGGCATTTGGTGCATGCTAAAAAAATGTTGTGGGGAGGGTCAATAAATTTAAGCAAACATTGCTAGGTCCTTTCTAAACCTCAAGCAAATAACAGCTCACATTCACATAGCACCTACAACCCTGTGAAAAGGGTAGCACAAGCATCATTGTTATTATTCTTTATAATGATATGTTATTGAGAAGTATTATGGTATGGTGGTTAAGAGTAAGCTTTGAGGTCAGGAAGACACAGGTTCAAGTGTAGCCTCTGACACATGCTGACTGTCTCAGCCTAGGTAAGATCCTTAAGTTCTTGGTGCCACCAGGAAACTGTTTAAAACTATAAATATATATAATTATGGGGACCTGTGATTTCATTAGTATAGGGAACTCCCAAATGTCTCTGCAACTAGACAACTAGATGGAGGGAGGAGAGGAGAGGAGAGGAGAGGAGAGGAGAGGAGAGGAGAGGAGAGGAGAGGAGAGGAGAGGAGAGGAGAGGAGAGGAGAGGGAATAATACAGAAAGGCAGTGTGGAGTGGTGCATAGAGAGTCCCAGGCTTGGAATTTGTTGAGCCCTTAGCACTAAATCCCTGACTGATATAAGAATAATAAAAATAATAATAGCTAACATTTATATAGCACTTTAAGATTTGCAAAGTGCTTAACAAATATTTATCTCATTTGATCCTTATATCCTGTGAGGTAAGCACTATTGTTATCCCCATTTTACAGATGTGGCAAACAGAGGTTAAGTGAGTTGCCCCCAATCACACAAATAGTAAGTGTCTGAGAGGGGATTTGGATTTCTCCCTTACCCAGGGTCACGCAGCTAGTAAGTGTCTGAGGCAGTATTTGAACCCAGGTTTTCGTGACTCTAGTCCCACTGTACCAGCAGGTGCTTCCTGTATGCCACATCTATTGAATCTACACATTTCCCTATAGATGACTTAGCCCTGACACTGTAAAAAGGGAGAGAAACAGAAGAACAATCTTGTTTTCCCGGCTTAAAGATTTACTTCTTGATCCTAAATATGTGGTGGTCGTTAGTAGTTATGGAAACAAAGGTTTCCATAACTACTTGTTAGCTAGTTGAAATGATCTTCAGTTAGGAATCACCAGCACCCACACAAAGAATGAGAAAGAGCCACAAATAATGAGCCCGGAATGTATGCAGTCTACACTAGCTTGAAACTGGGGCCCCAAGGCAACAGCCCAGTCAGTACCCCATCTTGAGAGGGCAAAAACTTGGAGATTTGTCCTCAGGGACAATATCCCGACTGGGTATATTCCTGCCACTAACACCCTTTGTGACCTGATCATTTAATTTATTTATGAGGCTTAAGAAGCTCTTTTCTCCCTATAGCCCTCTGAGGTAAATAAGGCTTACCTCACAGAGATGAGGGCCCCATTAGTCCCAGTCCTCTAGAATAAACGCTTATTAAATAATGAGCTCAGAAGCTTGGTTCTTTCTCACTAGGAAAGGGCAAAATAAAGCCTCGAAAAGTACAGAACAATATTCATCCACTTCCTCCCGTGTTTAATACAATATCAATGAAATGAGTTAACATAGGTAAAGTACTTTGAGAACCTTAAAGTGCTGTATCAATATTAACTATATGCTATTGTTAATCAATAAACATTTAGGAAGCACCTACTATGTGCCAGGAACTATGTTAGATATTGGGGGAGGAAGGGAAAGGGAGCAAGGAAGAGAGAGGAAGGGAGAAAGAGAGAAAGGGGGGAGGGAGGGAGGAGGAGGGAAAGAGAGACAGAGAGAGAAAGAAAGAGAGAGAGCTCACTACAATTATATATAATAAAATCAACACAATTATTGGATGCTAATGCCTTGGATTTTGAAGGTACTTTAAAATCCATTAGCACATTTTCAGTGAGAAAAAAAAATTAGAGAGGGAGGGGAGATAGAAAGATAGATAGATAGACAGACAGATAGATAAATAGATAGATACATAGATAGATACATAGATAGAGACTGAGAGCTACATAAAGTGATAGATAGAAAGATATATAGACTGAGTCTGTTAGATCAACAAACACTTATTATCCATGTATTATGTGCCAGGCATTGTGTTAAGTGCTTGAGATACAAAGAAAGACAAAAACACAAAAATAATCCCCATTCTGAAGTAAAGAATATACTGGAAGTGGAGGTGGGGGAGCCTCATGTAAATAAATGGCACATACTTGTTAGAGGTAGAATAGGAACAAGATAATTCTTAAGAGTGGAAGGCTCAAGCAAAGAGGGCAAGGGGAACAGGAGATGGAAGGGTAAAGAGTGGGAAGGTTTCCCAAAGAAAGTGGCATTTGAACTGAGTCTTGAAATAAGCCAGGGATGTCATGGTGCAAACATGAGGAGGGAAAGTATTCCTGGCACTTGGACCATCCAGTGCAAAGGCATGCAGGCAGAGATGAGTGTAATGTACAAGGAAGAGCACATGGGTCACTATCACTAGAGCATCTGGAAAGGGATAAAGTGTGAGAAGACAAGACTAGGGATAGATGCCAAAGAGAGGACTTTATCTTTGATTCTGGTGGTAGGCACAGCATTTCTCCAATAGGGTGATGCTATAGTCAAACCTACATTTTCAAAAGTCAGTTTGGTAGCTGTGCATTAGATGGATTGGAGTAAGGAGAGACAGGAAGATGAATTAGAATATTATTGCAATAGTCCAGGGAAGAGATGATGAGGGAAGGGCTCTGCCAGAGCAGTAACTTAGGCATAGAGGGAAAGGGATGTATGTGAGGTATGTTGTGAAGGTAGAAATGATGAGATTTGGCAACTTATTAAATACGTGGCTTCATATTCACACTTTACCATACGATACACTTAAAAGTCAGTGTGGAGGCAGTTAGGTGATGTAATGAGTAGAGCACTGGCTCTGAAGTTAGGAGGACCTGAGTTCAAATCCGGCCTCAGACACATAACACTTACTAGCTGTGTGACTCTGGGCAAGTCATTTAACCCCAATTACCTTGCCAAAAAAATTAAAAAGAGGCAGTGTGGGGTAGTGGATAGAGCACTGAATTCCTATTTAGGAAGATCTGGTGCCCCAAACTACTTTGTATATGTGTTATGTTTACTTTTCTGTGCTTTTGGCATCCTCTTTCCTTACCTCTCCCCAGCAAAATGCAAGTTTCCTAAGGATAGGGACTACTTCATTATTCTTTGTCTTCCTAAGCTTGGTTTGTAGTCCAGTGCCAGGCACAGAATTTTTGTTGTTCATTTGTTTTCATTGTGTCCCACTCTTCCTGACCTCATTTGGGGTTTTCTTGGCAAACATACTGGAATAGCTTGCCATTCCTTCTCCAGCTCATTTTACAGATGAGGAAACTTGAGGCAAATAGTGTTAAGTGACTTGCCCAGAGTCACACAGCTAGTAAGGTCTGAGATTAGATATAAACTCAAGTTATTTCTGACTCCAGGCATGGCACTATCCACTGTACTACCCAGCTGCCTCATCTGGCACAGAACATATACATAAGAAATGCTTGCTGAAAAAGGTCCATACTTAGGATTTCAACCTTTAAATCACTTCTTTTGGGGCAGGTAGGTGGTGCAATAGATAAATCACCTGCTCTGGAGTCAGGAGGACCTGAGTTCAAATTTGACCTCAGACATTTGATATTTACTAGCTGTGTGATCCTGGGCACATTACTTAACTCCATTGCCTAGCAACAAACAAACCATAAATTACTTCTTTCTTAAGACAGTATCTCTGCTATTCCTGGTTCTTTATTGAATAAGAAGAGAAGGACTAGTCAATGTTCCCCCAAATTCGGGGCTGGTCAGGATCCCCTATTTCACCGTCATAAAAAGGATTTCTCCCTCGCATGTCACTTTCCGCCAGAAGCAGGCTGAACAACTGGTGGTCCCAGTTTGCAGAAGGGCTCTGTCAGGCAAATGAACACTGCATAAAATGGAGAGGACATCTTTGGTGACTTCTGTATGCAAAAGAAAGCAATCCTTGAATCTTAACACTTACACAATTTCATTTTTCCTAAGGGTGGAACACTGAGATACTGAAACTAATAGAGGCAGGCTCTGCATTGGGACTTCAATTAAATTCCACAAACATTTATTAAGCACCTACTGTATATAAAACAAGTTGTTATATGCTGAGGATACAAGATAGGCATGACTTGGGCCCTGCTCACAAGGCTCTGACCATCAAATGACTAGTTGGTGTAGTAGACAGAGTGCTGGACTTGGAGCAAAAAAGACATGAATTCAAATCCAGTCTCAGATTCTAACTAGCTGTATGAAACCAGACAAGCCACTTAACCTCTGCTGGCCTCAGTTTCCCCATCTGTAAAAAAAAAAAGAAAAAGAAAGGAGTAAGGATAGCACCTATCTCACAAAGTTGTTGTGAGAACAAAACGAGATAATATTTGTAAAGGGCTTTGCAAACCTTAAAGTGCTGTACAAATGCTGTTATTGTTAAGTGGAGGAGCATAACATATACAAAAAGTATAATATAACTCAAATTTATATAGCACTTCAAAGCTTGCAGAGTGCTTTACACAGAAAGAGCACTGGCCCTGTACTCAAAGGATCTGGCTTCAATTCTATTACTGGCACTTAGTACTCATATGGCCTTAGGCAAATCACTTAATCTTCCTGGCCCTCACTTTATTCATATGATGGACTGGTTGGAATACTGTACATGGCCTTGAGAGCCTTTCCAGCTGTGGCAAGTAAAATGACACGGAGGCAAACTGAGGCCCGATTTTCCCCAGGGCAAGATTACAGTTTATTAATAGTGACAAGTAGAGCTGTTAATAAAGTAGGTCAGACTGTCTCCCTACTCCCCACCTTAGTTGGATCAGCAACCAAGAAGGGACTGAAAAGACCATATTTAATGAGATCCTATTGAGCCCCAAAATGGGGAGAGGGGTAGGTATAGTTAAAAAGCCTTAAGATTAGCTGCAGCTGGGGAAATGTGGTGGCCTTCACCCTTCAGGTGTGGCTGACCATGCCCTTCTCTGACAACTAACGAATGACGTTGCTTTATGGGCCTCAGCTGCCTCTAGTAAGGTTGGCCAGAAAAGCAGAACCACCCCAACCAGGATTCCCCCACCCCCACCCCTTGGAGACCAATCACCCCTAAATCTGACAAAGAGGTGAACCAGGGAGCAGGGGACCATCCCAAGCTAGTGCTTTGTTTACCTGTAAATAAAACGAGGGTCTCACTTCAAACTGGTTAGCTAGCAAACGCCCTCAGGGTTAGGAGTGATCACTTTATTCCATCAGCCTTTAGCTCAGACCAGAAGAGACTGGCTTTTGAGCTAGATGGAGAAATGGGGTTTGACAAAATGGGGAATAGGGTGGAATACACGGTTCTACTGGTTATTAAATGATACAGAATAATATTAATTTTCCTCACAAATCTAGACTTACAGTGCTAGGACAACCCTGAGAGATAAGTGGAATAGATTTGATTGTCCACATTTTACAGATGAGAAAACAGTGGTTCAGAAAAATTAAGTGTTTATGGGTGGTAAGTACCTGAGGAAAGATTTGAACCACCAGATCTTCCTGAATTCGTACACAGTGTTGCATCTACTACTTCATACTGCCTCTCAAGTGTAATATATGGTAGGGCATGATAAAAGGAAAGAAGAGATTTAGACAAAGAATGATTAAAAAAAAATTAGAGGCAAGCAGCTAGGTGGTGCAGTGAATAGAGCATGGGCCCTGGAATCAGAAGGACCTGATTTCAAATCCCACCTCAGATATTTACTAGCTCTGTGGCCCTGGGCAAGCCACTTAACACTGTTGACCTCAGTTTCCTAATCTGTAAAATGACCTGGAGCAGGAAATGGCAAACCACTCCAATCTCTTTACTAAGACCCAATTGGGTCACAAAGAGTTAGATACAACTGAACAACAAAAAGAATACGTAAAAGGAGAAGGGTAAAATAGGGCATGCAATGTTTTGGGAAGCTTTGAATGCCAGGTTAAAGAGTTTATGTTTCATCCTAGAGGAGATGGGAAAAAGTAACTTGCTTTATGTCATTTTTCCTTCTCTGGGCCTATTTCCTCATCTATAAATGAGGAGGTTGGGGCCAAATGACATCTAAGGCCCCTTATAACTCTAAGTCTAGGATTTTTATATCTTATAATATAGTTTGATACCTCAGTTCTTCCCAACCCCTCACCCAATGATGGGGAGAGGGTTAGAGAGATGGTGTGTATTTTTTTTTTTTAATTTTGGTGAGGCAGATCAGGGTTAACTGACTTGCCCAGGGTCACACAGCCAGTGAGTGTTGTATGTCTGAGGCCATATTTGAACTCAGGTCCTCCTGACTCCAGGGCCAGTGCTCTATCCACTGTGCCACCTAGCTGCTCCAAGAGATGGTGTGTCTTCAGATTCAGGTAGACAAGGGGCTCCATTCATGCAAGTTTCAATTGTTGATGCCATTCATGTTGAGAGCTTCTATAGGCATTTGCCTACAAGGGCAAATTTAACTAGCTACAGCAATGCCCCACGTGAAGTGCACTACCGTAAGTACAAGGAATGATGGTATTTATGATATTTATATGCTCTTGGTCATTTCCGTGAGGAGTTTGACTCTGGAAGAGATGGAATGAAAACACTGGATTCAATGATGCATCAAGGTGGCTACATTATCATCATTATCATCATCACCATCGATCCACCTTTGTTGAATACTTGCTATATCCAGGGTGTGGTGCTAGGCTTAAGGGATGCAAAAGGGGGAAAAATCCATTGCCCTGGAGAGGCTTACAATGTAAGGGAAATAGAGTATGTACGTAGGAAAATAAATAACAGTACAAGGAGGCATGTGTTCAGTGCCAAGGGAGTGGTGTGGACAATCAGGATTAAAAGTTTAGAGAAGAAAGTGAGCATCCAGGGCAGGTAGGCCAGTGAAGGCTTTATGGAGGATGTGGGCCTTCAGAAAGGAGGAGGTATGGCATGGGGGAAGGGGGTGAAAGGGTGTGGCACAAGCAGGAAAGACATGTGGTGTTTCTGGGAAATGAATCCCTTAGAGCAATTTGGTCCAAGCAGAGATTTATGAGAAGATATAGTGGGAGATAAGGTTGGCAAGAGCTGCAGGTGAGGAGACCCAGAATCTGAGTTTCAATCCCAATTCTGTTACTTACCACCTTGTGAGTTCAGAAAGTCACTTAGAACTCTTTCTCTACGCCTTGGTTTCCTCATCTACACAATGAGAGGGTTAACCTAGATAATCACTAAAGTCCGAGGCAGCTGTGACTTTAAATAGTTCAAGAGACAAAGTTTCTGGGTAATTTAATCATCTTATTAATAAGGCTAGCATGTTTATTAATAAAAAGAGATTGGTGGCATGCTTGTGGAGCACAGAGTTGGGAGAAAGATCACAGGCAGATGAGAGAAAGGAGCTTAGTGACCAACTATGATAGGAGTTTGCCCAGCTACCTAGTATGGATTGTCCAACATTGGCCATAAAGGGGCCATCCTTGGACAGGATCCAAGCATTTAGGTGGTGGGCATGGACTATGGATGATCTGCTTGGACTGGTTGGCACATCCATTTGTAAAGCCAACCTTAGACCTTAGTCAGCTTCTGTAGGCAGCCAGGTGGTACAATGTACGGGAACTGGATCTGGAAACAAGAAGTCCTGAGTTCAAATACAGCCCTAGGCACTTTGAGCAATTGACTTCACCTCTATCTGCCTCAGTGTCTTTATTCTGTAAAATAGGGATAATAATAACTATCCCCCATTATTGTAAGGATCAAATGAGATAGTATTTGTAAAGCGCTTTATAGACCTTAAAGGGATACATAAATGCTAGTGATGGTGATGATGGTGATGATGGTGACAGAAGACCAGCGCACTGACTAGCGGTGCTTGCCAAGTAGGCACATTCTGAATTGTTTTCATAGAGATTAACGTTCTAAGTGGCCTGAGGAAGGTAGAATGCTTTACACAGTTAAAGAACTGATTATTTGCCTAAGTATTACTTCTGTGTAAACTGAGAGAGTGTTTGGCCAGAGTTGGGGAAGAGATCTCAGAAATCTGGAGAACCTGGGATCCATTTCTGCTTTTGATACATACTGACTGTGCAGTCACAGGAAACTCCCTTAACTTCTCAAGACACCAGACAACTCTTTAAGACTTAGTTACACATAAGTTGATGATTTGCAAAAAAAAAACAAAAAACCACATTGTGATAAAGAGATCTCTCTATTGTGTTACAAATAACATGGAAACATTTCTTGATTCTTGGTTCAAGGACCATAAAAAGAGAAAGAAGTTGCTGCCCCTTTCTTTCCATCCTCCAAACCACATCACATCTATGTACCTTACACCCTCTGTCTGCTGTCTTTCCCCCTCCACTTCTTTCTCTGAGAACTGTAATTTCATTAACAGTAGTAGTATCATTGTCTGTAGAAGACGTGTGTTAATGAACTGTTCTATTGGTCCACCCTCCATCTTTGTGATTTCTCAGACCATCAAGAGATGATTTCTAAGGTCCCTTCCAAGTCATGCTGACTCCTTTTCTTAGCCACCAGTCCCCTCAATGAGGTGTCTTCTCCATTAGAATGTAAACTCTTTAAGAGCAGAGACTTGTTTTTTTCTTTGTATCACCAGCACGTAGCACAGTGCTTGTGACATAGTAGGAAATTACAAAATGCTTTTCATTCAGTCATTCATTCATGCCATTCATTCATCCATCCATCCATCCTCCACTCATTTATTCTGGTCTGTGGTTCTCTCACCTATACAAGAGGTGACCTCATCTTCAACTGGACCCACTGGTTTGAATCAAATATGGCCCAGTACAGAGGCCAATTTGTTTGTGGCAGATTGCCCTTTGGCAGTGATGAAGCCTATGGATCCCCTTTCAGAATAATATTTGTTGCTTACTTTTATAATTAAAAGAAATGCTAAATTTCAAGTGGAAGGTAGTGAAAATAAAGATGCAATTTTTTTTTCCTATCCAAGTTCACCAACCTCCTGAAATCTATCCATAGACCTTTTGGGTGTCCATAGAACCCAGGCTGAGAACCCCCAATCATTCAAGACCCACTTAGGACTTGAGGCCTTGACATAAGCACAATCCACCAGTCTCTGCTGGAGGCAGAATCAGTTCTGCTCTCTTTTTCTAACTCATCCAGTTTTGTAAGATACCAGATAGACCTTTTGTTATTTTATTTCCTGTGCTCTTCACAAGTATAGGCAGCCTCATAATTTTTATTGCTAGCGGAGATTTTTCTCGGGTTTGATGACACTTCAGTTAAATTTGAATGGTCCTTAATGCTTTTTTTAATTTAGAGCAGAATTTCTGTGTCATGTCTATTTGTAGAGATATTTGCAAAGATGTTTATTTCTATGACATTTGAGACATGTTTCACCCTTTCTAAAATCATTGCTACCCTCGTTTTCAGAATCAGACTCACTATTTTGAGTAAATTCCCATTATTGCAGGTAAATAAGTAGAGCAAGACATCCAGGGGACAAGGTTTCCAGGCTAGACATTGGAATTCAAAGAAACAGAATGATCTCCTAGCCCACAAAGAAGACCTAAGTGAGCCTTCTCTTTCTATTTCACTGCAGAAGATCTAGGACTAATGCCATGGTCTAATTACTCAATAGAACAAAGGTCCCCGCTCATCTGATCAAGACTAACTTTTTGCTGTATAAAGGTTAGAACTGACAGGTTACTGCTACCAAAACCCTTTTCTATAACTCACAGGTGTTTTCTGAACAGTTCAAGGGTATGATTTAAAGCCCCTTACAGTTCCTTTTGACCCCTGTCAAAAACTTCCTCCCTCTAAAATTATTTACATCCTTCAACTTCACTCTATCGGCAATGCACTCCCAAACCTAACCCACAGGGAAAAAGTTAGGGGTCTAGGAATTATTTAAATCAACTGTACTTTGATAATCTTAATCCCCATATGCATTATCTTTGAGAATCAGCAGAGAGGCTAGTTGGAGAAATATGACTATTATTACTATTATTAATTAATAATAATATCACATCATTTGAGAATTGGAAGGGATCTCAGTGACCATCTAAACCAACTCATACATGAAAGGAATCCCCATCAAAGCATATTGCCTTTTGATTGAAGACCTTCAAAGAGGGGCACCAACCTCTTCTGATGGTAAGCCATTCCATTTTTTGACATCTTTAATTATAAGGAAATATTTCTTGATATCAAACCTAAATTTACCTCTTTGCAACTTCTACTCATTTCTCCTGGTTTGTACTACTGGGGCTAAACAGAACCAATCTAATTGCTTCTCCACATAATATCCTTTCAAATATTTGAAGAAAGCTATCATGTCCCCTCCGAGTCTTCTCTTCACCCTAAATAGTCCCATGTCCTTCCACTGATCCTGTTATCGCATGGACTAAAGACCCTTTGAAATCCTAACTGCCCTCCTCTTAACACTATCTGGCCTCCCAATGTCATTCTTAAACCATGTTGACGTGAAAGGAAAACAATACTCCAGACAAAATCTGAAAAGTTCAGCGTCCAGTGGAATTATCACTTGCCTATTCCTGAGGACTTGCTATGCCTCTCTCAATGCATCCCAAGATCATATTGGTTCTTGTGTATCTCTGTGCCACTCTGCTAACTCATATTGAGTTTTCAGTCCATGAAAAGTCCCGGGATCTTCTTTCAAAAGAAATACTGACTACCTATCATTCTCTTATCTTGCACTTGTAAAGTTGATTTTGTTTTTTACCCAAGTGTAGACTTTACATTGATCCCTATTGAATTTCATCTTATTAAATTTGATACAATGTACCTGTTATTATCCTTTTGGATCTTTATTCTATCAACCAGTGAATTAGCTATCCCTCCCAGCTATTTGTCATCTGCAAATTTTATGAGCATGTCTACTGTACTTTGGGCCAAGGAACTGTGACATTTAAAAAGGTTCCAGAGACAGTTTCTGGGTAATATAATCATTTTATTTCTAAGACCAACAAAAGGATGGTCATTTGGTCATCTCTCTTAGAACAAAGACAATCATGGCAGCAGATTCACAATATACTCTTCAAAACAGCAGGTGGTCCATCAAACAGCAATCTATTTATTAATAGAGGTGGGCTATATTAAAATGAAGAGCCGAGTATCTCTTGGATAGGGAAAGTATCTCTATACCAGACCACCCACAGCTTTAGGCTATCAATTCAAAGAATGAATACCCCACCCAGGCCTGAGCAGAACACAATGGGCTTCCTCACCTTATATTAAATTCCTTGTAAAGTTGGGTGGGGTCTGACCAAGACTGAGGAGAGTTAATGAAATCTTATTATCAGTAATGTCCTAAGAAAACTGAACTTAAAGTCAGAACTTTGGAAAAAGAGGGGGAGAGCTCTGAATCTCCCCAAGATATTGGTTATTAATAATCATTTCTCACAGAACTGATCAAAATGTTAAGTGGCAAAGGGCCAAGCACAGACCTTCAGAATACTCCACTGGAATATTGACACAGAACCACTAACATCTAATCTTTGAGTTCAACCATCCAATCACTCCTGAATTCATCTGACTCTGTATTATTGTCTAATCTACTTCTCTCCCTCTTCTCCACAGTAATAGTATGCAATGCCTTACCAAAAGCTTTGCTACAATCTAGGTAAACTATACATTCACAGTATTC
This sequence comes from Phascolarctos cinereus, assembly GCF_003287225.1. Classification (NCBI taxonomy): domain Eukaryota; kingdom Metazoa; phylum Chordata; class Mammalia; order Diprotodontia; family Phascolarctidae; genus Phascolarctos; species Phascolarctos cinereus. The sequence continues at coordinate 357,390,830 of NW_027555847.1, forward strand.
CTTTTATCTGCTACTTTGGTAAATCTGTTCAAAAAAGAAAGTCAAGCTCACTGACAAGACTCTCTTCTCCCTCTTTTTTTAAAAATCATGCTAACATCTGCTATTTCCTAATCTTGTAGTACATTTGCCATGATTATGCAAATACCATTGATAGTAGTTTAGCCAACACAGCTGGTAATACTTTTAGGACCCAAGGATGGGGTTCATCTTGGCCAGGTAACCTGAATTCATAGAGGCCACCCAGAACCTCTCCTTGTCATTTTGTTATGTCATATCCATTAGGACAATAACTTTCCTTGGGAGAGAAATCAGAAGCAAGCTAAGAATTAAGCAGCTTTGCCTTCTATCTTTGGTCAGTTATTATCATTCCACCTGCCCCTCCTCCAAAAAAGAACTTCTACCGACTTTGATACTCTTTTTTTCTCTCAATAGAGCTTTTAGAAAGTACTTTTTTTTGTTGGCCTTAACTCCCTTTGACAACCTCAGCTGATCCACCCAATTGCTAGTTCCCTCCCTTCCAAACTGCCTTAGATTAGAAAGCACTTTTTATTTGTTTGTATTTATTCCACTTAGACTGATTCTGTATGTCTTTTTTTTTTAAGGCAATTGGGGTTAAGTGACTTGCCCAGGGTCACACAGCTAGTAAGTGTCAAGTGTTTGGTCTGAGGCTGGATTTGAACTCAGGTACTCCTGACCTCTGGGCCAGTGCTCTATCCACTGCGACACCTAGCTGCCCCTCTGTATGTCTTTATATATGTACTCAATGTCTCTTCCATTAGAATGAGAGCTCCTTGGGAAAAGTCATTGTTCCGTTCTTTGTACCTGGATTCCCAGTACTTACCATAATTCCTGGTGCTTAAGAGGTGTTCAATAAACACTTGTTGATTGATTTAGATAAAGATGGAATGGATTATCTGGAGCAATAGTGGGTCTCCCCATACTGGAGGTTTTCAAGGAGATGCTAGATGGCCATGTATATTTCTTATAGGGGGGATTCCTTTTGAGTGGGGGCTGCTGAGACCCCTTTCAACTCTTAACATTCCTAATGATCAAAATAAAATAAGAGCTACTATTTGTATGAAGGCAGCTGGGTGGCTTAGTGGATAGAAAGCTAGGCCTGGAGTCAGGAAGACTTGGGTTCAAATCTGGACTCTGACATTCACTAGCTGTATGACCCTAGGCAAGTCATATAACCTCTGTTTGCCTTAATCCAGTGGTGAAGGAAATGGCAAACCACTCCAGTGTCTTTGCCAAGAAAACCCCATGGACAGTATGGTCCATGGAGTCACAAAGAGCCAGAGATGATTACACTATTGAACAACAACAACATTTATATAGCACTTTAACCTTTGCAAAGCATTGTATAAATTGTCTCACTTGATCCTCACAACTCTTTCAAATAGGTGCTATTATCATCCCCATTTTATAGATGGGGAAATTTATGCTGACAGAGGTTAAGTGACTTGCCCAGGATCACACAACTTATAGGTGTGTAAGGCCAGATTTGAATTCAAGTCTTCCTGATTTCCAGTCCGGCACATTATCCACTGCATAACCTGGCTGCTAGGAATGAATGAAAAAAGAAAGGAAAGAGTTAGAAGGCCCCATCAAGGAGGATGAACAAACCCCCAGTTCAGAAAAGACTTTCTAGGGCCAAACGAGAATTCTACTCCTTTTTCTTGAGTCTCTTCACTTCTCCCACCACCCCACCTTCTCACCTTGGAAAAGCAGTGAAAGTTGCTGCCCAAGTCACAGGACAAATTCCAGCTCACTCACTCAAGTTCTTCAGCCCTGATCTTTAAAATGTGTGTCTGTTCTTTCCTATGGAGGGGGCTAGAAGCAAAGCAAACTGACTAGAAAAAAGGCGTCTGATTTGTCATCCCAATTACATGCAGAAATATCTTAAAAGTTTCTTTTTTACCTAATTACTCCAAGTAGCCTAATAATTTCAACAGCAGTCCTCAGAGCTCAGCATACTACTCATTAGTGTCTAAAAACTACTGTAAAGAAGCTTTGAATTTAAATTATAAACATCGCATAAAACAAGTCAAAATGACCTTCCTCTACCCTCGTTCTTTAGTTACACTAATGACAATGTCCAATTTATGAGAAGTGATATTTATGCTTTTTAAGAAAAGAAGTCTCTTTCCTTTCACTTCATACATAGTCTTCAGCCATGGGAGTGTAAAACTTGAAATGGAATTGATTAATTGCCTGATTGCAGGCTCTAAAGTTTCGATGCACTATGATAAAATGAAAGAAAATGTTTTAATAGTTCACTCCTTTATAAATAATAATCTATGGATATTGGTTTAGATTATTGAAAGAAGTTAATTCATTTCCCTGATCCGACCAAATCATTTATTTAGTAATTGATTTTCCAGGAAGGCATTAATTTCCTACGTGGAAATGTAGAGCAGGTGCCTCTAGTCAATTTCTAAACTAAAAATTTGAGAAGGAAAACAAGAAGATACAGAAGTAGTTGCTGCCAGAATATAACTTGAATCAATTCACTGAACCAACCTTGATAGTATCAGTTAAGCAAGACAAGTGGAAAAACCAGTTTCGTGCTCCTGATGATCTACAAATAGCTCAGAATTGCATTCTTCTCCCCCACTCTCCCGACCCCCCACTCCATGAAAAAGAAAAACCCACCTCAAAATTATCTCCAATTCAAAAACGTAAGCTCTTCATGGGATAGTTTTGTTTCAACAAGTAAGAAAATTCCAGCTGTCTCTGGCGGTAGTTACTAGCTTAAAAAAAATCTGGGACTCTGAATAGCATAGCCAAAAAGCCCAAACACATTTCACAGAACATTGCTTTGGTAACTACAGTCCTGAGCACTCACTGCTCTGATCTTTTGACTCCCACAGAGTTCTACAAGCTGACAATCAGCTTAGTTGTCAGAGGGGTGGTTAGAAGAACACGTGGCAATAATACAGCAGAACAGAACAGGGCAGAATCAGCTGCCAAGAACAGAAAAAGACATGAGAGGAAAAGGAGATGCTAGAGCTGTGGAAAAGAAAACTAACAGGATGCACATGTGTTGGGATTTGTGCATTCATACTTTCAGGAAATGGATTTGTATGCCATCCTCATACTTAGATGGTAGGATAGATGCTATCAAATCATAGCCGGATGGGGCCCGGTTCTTCCTTTAAGGGCACCAGAATATACGGGGATATGGGGTTTTAGCAGGGCACACTGTCACTAAAAGCTGATTTGGACCACTTCTTTCTGTTGGGAAGAAGAACAAATGGCCCCTCCAGACAATAGCAGCCTACTTTGAGCTACTCAGCAGAGGGAGGAATGCTCAACCCACAGGAGCTAGGAAGCTAAAGGGACAATCAGACAATCTGGCTACTTGTTGACTGCCCTTGCAAAGCTTTGGTGGAGAGGAAGGGGGAGATAAAAATGGAAACGAGGAGTCTAAATGTGGATTCACTTGAAATTTTGTTGTATGTAGGATCTCCCTAGTCCTAATGGCCATGAACCCCCCAAAGTACTGCCATACACACCTATTAACTTCTGTCCTAAACAAAGGCTATGTAAACATCATCTAAAGTAAATGCTAGCAATTAATTGCTTACCTTATTAAGCATAGTCAGACGTACTTAATAATTCTTTGCACCATTAATTGATATTGGTATAGACTCTAAGGCCTTAAGCCTTAGAAAATGAGTTCTCTTGGTTTCTCCCAGTGCCAAGAACTGTTCTTGAGCATCCGCAAAAGAAACAGCATCATGATGAGTCAAAATATAGCAACTCTATAGAACAATTCATTCCAAAATGCAGACTTGAATAGGGATAGCCCTGAGAAAAATTCCAAGCAGAAGAAATTAATTTTCAAAGCACCTGACTCTCCTTGTTTAATGTGTCCGCTAGGAGAGGAAGTATCCTAGTGAAGTAGAAAGAATGTGAGAAGTAGAGTGAAAGGACTTGGGTTCAAATTCTAGCTCTGCAATTACCACTTGTATGAGTAGACAAATTGCTTAACCTCTCTGGGGCCCAGGTTCTTCAAATGTAAATTGAAGAGGTTGGACAAGATGACCATGAAAGTCTCTTTCAGCTCTAAATCTAGTTACCAAATTACCCTCAAGTTGGTACAAGTTACTAACAAGTTTCTCACTATGGTGTTCCAGAATCTTTCTTTTGCTTAACCTCATGTCCTCCCCTCAGGCGCCTATCAGCATAGCATTCACTCAATTTGAAACTCTTAAGTGACTAGCTGGCTGAGGTGATAAATCGGTTCATACTAGAGTATTATACAATGCTAATCATATACTATATGACCCCATACAGGTAGGCATAAACTAGTAGTCCCAATGGAGGTATGTGTTTTTCAGGGTTTTTTTAGTTTATTTATTATTATATTATGCCAATTATATTATAAATATGATAGTGATATTATTTTTTTTTGCTTTTTTTTTTTGGTGAGGCAATTTGGTTAAGTCCAGGGTCACACAGCTAGTAAGTATCAAGTGTCTAAGGTCGGATTTGAACTCAGGTTGTCCTGACTCCAAGGCTGGAGCTCTATCCACCATGCCACCTAACTGTCCCGTGGTATTATTATTTAGCAAACTAAAACAGGAAGTTAAAATGTTTGAGTTTTTATGCAACATGTAGAATGTAAATTTAAACAATGAAATTCTCCAAAGTCTAATGCCAATACTAAATACCCACAAAGAGCTGCCCATTCCATCAACACATTGAGCTGAATTTTAGGGGGAAAAAATTCTGTCTAGTACAATTAAGATAAACCTCTGCAGTGCTGGGGATCCTGCCAACAGATTCACATTTGGTCAAAGGGCCACACTTGAGGACCTAGAGGGCCACATGTGGCCTCAAGGCCACAGGTTCCCCACCGCTGCTCTAGAAATTAAAAAGTTGGTTAGCCTTTAAAATGTCCATTAATTGTACTTTTCTGCACATCCAAACATATCTATTGGGGGGAAGTTATCATCATTCATTCATTCTAATTCATTTATCCAGAAAAAAATGTGCTAAGTATCTACAAAGTATGAGACACATTGTTTTATGTATTCAGGTCAGGTTCCACCTACACAAGGCCTTCTCTAGTTCATGTTCCCACTCTGCCCATCCCCCCATGCCAGAGGGGGTCTCTTCTTGTTGTATCCCTATGCTTGACTTTTCTGTTGTACTTAATCGTTTTCTCTGATTTTTACATTTTCTTTTTAAACATAAATTCAAACATAATCAAATACAAATATTTCAATATACAAAGAACAAAATAGGATTGGAAAGAAACTGAACTATTACTACATACAGTTTTTTTAAGAATTTTATCTCTATCTATATTAAATGTAACAAGGAAGCAACAGAATTGCTCTGTGTCTCCATCACTTCTTTTTACTTTCATTTTGCATTAAAGAATGTTTTATCAATGTTCTCTTTAGTGAAGAAGTGTTGCTGTTGTTGTCGTTCAATTGTATCCAACTTTTTGTGTTCCAGTGAATGCCATGGCCTTCTGTCCTCCTCTGTCTCCCAAAGTCTGTCCAAGTTCATGCTCATTGTTTCCATGACACCATGTATCCATCTCACCTCTGCAATCCCCTTCTCCTTTTGCCTTCTATCTTTCCCGACACCAGGGTCTTTTCCAATGAGTCTTATCTTCTCATGTGGCCAAAGTATTTAAGCTTCATCTTCAGTATTTGACCTTCCAGTGAACAGCCTAAATTAATTTAAGTATTAACTGATTTGATCTCCTTGCTGTCCAAGTCTTCTCCAGCACCACAATTCAAAAGTTTTGAGTTTATGGTGCTTAGCTTTCCTTATAGTCCAACTCTCAAAAATAAAAAAATACATTACTACTGGAAAAACCATAGCTTTGACTATATGTACCTTTGTTGGCTAGGTGCTGTCCCTGCTTTTTAGCACATTGTCCAGATTTGCCGTAACTTTCCTTCCAGGGAACAAGTGACTTTTAATTTCATGGCTGCAGTCACTGTCTGCAGTGATATTTGAGCCCAAGAACATAAAATCTGACACTGCTTCTATTTCTTCTCCATTTGTGTGCCAAGAAGTGATGGGGACAGTTGCCACAATATTAGTTTGTTTTGGGGGTTTTTTTGTATGTTAAGCTTCAAGCTACCTCTTTAACCTTTGTCAAGAGGCTTCTGAAGTCTTCTTCACTTTCTGCTATCAGAGTTGTATCATCTGTATATCTGAGATTACTGATATTTCTCCTGGCAACCATGATGTATTCTGCATATAAATGAAATAAATAAGATGACAATATATAGCCTTGTCGAACTCCTTTCCAACCAGTCAGTTGTTCCATGTTGGGTTCTAACTATTGCTTTTTGACCTACATACAGATTCCTCGAGACAAATAAGGTGATCTGGTACTCCCATCTTTTAGACTTGCCACATTTTGTTGTGATCAAAGGCTTTTAGTGTAGCAAATGAAGCAGAGATAGATTTTTTTTTTCCTGGAGCTCTATTGCTTTCTTCAAAATACAATGAATGTTGGCAATTTGGTCTCTAGTTCCTTTGCCTTTTCAAAAACCAGCCTGCTCTTCTGGTAATTCTTGATTCACATCTTGCTGAAGCCTACCTTGCAGAATCTTAAGCAGAATCTTGCTGGTGTGTGAGTGGGGTGCAGTTGTTTGGTAATTTGAACATTCTTTGGCATTGCCTTTCTTAACGATTGGAAGGTAACATCCAGTGGCCGCTGTGAGTTTTCCATATTTGCTGGCATATTGAGTGTAGCACTTTAACAGCATCATCTTTTAGGATTTTAAATAGCCCAGCTAGAATTCTATCACTCCACTAGCCTTATTGTTAGCAATGCTTCCTAAGATCCACTTGACTTTATTCTCCAGGATGTATGGCTCTAGATCAGTAACCACACCAATGTCTTTAGTGGTTATCAGTGCTGTTAAGGTCTTTATTTATAATTCTTCTGTATAATCTTGCCACCTCTTTTTAACCTCTTCTATCAAGTCCCTGCTATTTTTGTCTTTTATCATGTCCATTTTTGCATAAAATTTTCCTTTGATAGCTCTAATTTTCTAGAAGAGATCTCTTACTTTTCCCATTCTATTGTTTTTTTCCTATTTCTTTGCATTGCATATTGTTTTAAGAAAATTTTATTACTTCTCATTGTTGTTCCCTAGAATTCTGCATTCAGTTTGTTCTATATTTCCCTTTCTCCTTTCCCTTTCACTTTCCTTCTTTTCTCAGCTATTTGTAAAGCCTTATGAGGCAGTCATTTTGCATTATTGCTCTTCTTTTTCTTTGTGATTTTTTTTTTGTTGCTACCTTCTGTACAATACTGCAAACCTCTGACCATAGTTCTTCAGGCACTCTAACTACTAGATCTAATCCCTTAAATCTATCACCTCCACTTCATATTCATTCATAAGAGATGCTATTTAAGCCATTCCTATCCAGCCTTTCAGTTTTCCCCAGTTCCTTCAATTTAAGTCCAAATTTTGCAATAAGAAATTCATTATCTGAACCACAGTCAGCTCCAGGTCTTGTTTTAACTGACAGTATAGAGTTTCTTCACTTTGGCTGCAATCTCTTTTCTATATTGACCATCTGGTGATGTCCATGTGTAGATTCGCCTTTTGGGTTGTTGGAAAAGAGTATTTGCTACAACCAGCAAGTTATCTTGACAAAACTCTATTAGTCTGTGTCCTGCTTCATTTTGTATTCCAAGACCAAACTTGCCTGTTATTCCAATTTTTTTTTTATTTCCGACTTTGGCATTCCTATCCCTTATGTTTAATATCACATCTTTTTTTGGGGGGGAGTGATGCAGTATTATTTCTAGAAGATATTGATCAAAGAATTGATCAACTTTAGCCTCTTTGGCATCAGTGATTGGAGCATAGACTTAATGTATTACTGTGATATTGAATGATTTGCCACGGATTCAAATAGATATCATCATGTCACTTTTGAGATTATACTCCATTAGAGCTTTTCTCATTCTTTTATTGACTATGAGGGCTCCTCCATTTCTTCTAAGGGATTTTTGCCCACAGTATGTAGTGATCCCCTGAATTAAATTCACCCATTACTATCCACTTAAGTTCACTGACACCAAAGATGCTGACATTTAAACTTTGTGTCTCCTGTTTGATCACATTTCTAGGCGATATTGATCTTTATAGCATCAGATTTTACTTTCATCACCAGACACATCCACAGCTAAGCTTCCTTTAGGCTTTTGCCCAGCCACTTCATTCTTAACTACTTGTAGTTGTCCTAAACTCTTCCCCAGTAGTGTGCTAACTACCTTCCAACCTAGGGGGCTCATCTTCCAAGTGTCATTTCTCTTATCATTTTAATACTGTCCATGGGGTTCTCTTGGCAAAGATACAAGAGTGGTTTGCCATTTCTTCTCCAGTGGATCACTTTTTCTCTGAACTCTCCACTATGGCCTGAATGGCACAGTTCGTAGTTTCATTGAGCTACTCAAGCCCCTCCAGCATGACAAGGCAATGATACTGGAGGGGAAAATTTTAAGTGTACTATACCTGGTATTCCCAGGTGGTCTCCCATCTGATTATTTACTACCTCCAACCCTGCTTAACTGCCAAGACCAGTGTTCAGGGTGGTATTGTTAAGGTCTAGGGGCATTGGGAACCCTGAAATTCAAGGGCAAACAACACAGGTCCTGCCTCGAATGAATTTGACCTAAGCTTTATTATTTGAGACAAGCTTTATTAAAACACTAGTTGGAGTGGGCCAGATTTTAAGAATCCGTGCTATTTGTGACACTTGTATTGATAAGCAGGCCAGACTCTTAAGGAATCTGAGCACTTTAATGGAGATAAGATGGATCTTTTATACAGTAAGACTGTGGGAAGATCTGGGTATGATCTAGGAGTGGCCAAGCAGTCTGGGGTGACTGGGAGGTAACAGACCCAGAGATAACAGAGAAAGTGTCTAGATAGAATCAAGGAGTGGCAATCTGGGGCGGGGCCAAGTACAGAAAATGAGAGCCACAATTGAAAGAATTAACTGGGAAGGGCCAGGTGCCCCAGGCTAATGCCATGGACCAGGGCCACCTGGGAAAGTCCAGGGTCTTTTAGGGGTCTATCATTAGAGTTCCATCAGTATGACTATTGATATGTCACTCCTCACTAACTAACTGGGATAGAAAGCTTTCTTTGTAACAAATATGTAGATCCAACAATACAAATCAATGGATTAGTCATACTTGAGAATCATTTTCTAAACTGTCATGATTATTATGTCTTGTCTCCTTGTTACATGGCTCTTTTAAGGGAACAGGTTTTGACATTATTTCATTTTTATAACTCCAATGTACATATATTAATCTATTAACAAATATTGAGCGGCAGCTGCTATTGCTTGGCACTCACCTGCTCCCTCTTCTCTGTGCCTGGCCTGAGGAGGTGGCTTTGGGCCTGGAGCCAGAGCCACGCTCTGGTCTGGGATGAGCTGTGGCTTTGCAGGCTCAAGGCAACGCCAGCAGAGCCATGGCCAGCACAATGGTGGTGGGGGAACTGACAAGCACTGCTGCAAGATTCGCAGGCCTTCAACAGTGGCTATTGCAGAGGTGAGTTTGAACCCAAAATGACAAAGCAAGAAGTAGCTCTAACATTAGGAGTAAGCCCTACAGCCAATAAAGAAAAATCAGGGATGCTTATCAAGGAATCATACTTTTAAACCATTCAGACCTGGCGGGGGGGGGGGTAGGGGAATCTCTTTATGTAGCAGTCAAAATCAATGAAGATAAAGATTAATTAGAAAGTCAAACTAAGAATTAAAATTAATAACCAGATAATTTTAAATTTATATATACATCCATCTTGTTACATATAGGAGTCTTGATGTTTCATAATAACTTCATAAAAGCTATAATATTTCTTTAAAAAAAGTACCGACTCAACATTTTGTTGACCACAATGATAAATAAGATAAATTGTGGACTAGGAGTCACATTTCCCCAACTCTATCAACTACATGGGATATAATACTAAAAATTAATGTACCTGATTTTTTCAGACAAACATGTCAGAACTTATACATTCAAATGAACATTGCCCCCTCCCAAACAGTCCTATTGAAAGGCTATGCACTTATTCCAGCTAACTTGTCATAGATCAGAGCGCTCACTTCTGAATTTCACTTTGGAAACTGCTTTCAAGGCCATTTATGAGTCACATAAGAAAACTAGTCTTATTACTTTGATTTCCAATTATATTACAGTTCAAGGCTGCCAACAACGGCATAGAATTAAATCACTGTCAGCAACTCAGATCCCCATCTTGGCCTGTGTCAACATTGTCATTCTCTTGTAAGCTCCTTTGCAGATTGAGTTGTGGTGGAAGGCTGAATGTTATAGGAGAATATCACAGAAAAGACTCTGGGTTTCCAATAAAGGATTTCTTCATTTGGAAGGTTATAGAAGAGGCGAGTTGTCTTATGTGCCAGGGGTCACTGCTCTTGTTAGAAACTGATGTGGAGAGCTGGGTATATGAAAATGCTAGGATCCCAAATTGAATGAGTAGGCAGGAAAGCTCCCCAAAGGTGGCTGAGCCAAAAAATGCATCACTCTATCCTTTTTGGAAGTTTTGATCAAAGATCTTCTCAGTTTTTATCTTTCTAAATCAGAGTAGTGATCCTTTTTGTTTCCAATCCTTTGTGTTTCTCTTCACAGGGCAATGCCAACACTCCCATGCCTTGAAGGATACCCCTTAGTTTAAATTCACTTTTCTGGACTTTCTCCATTCTATCATGGTTTTCTTAAGGTATAGCATCCAGTGATATTCATGGCATCCCAAATTGGGACATGCCACAATTTAGCACAAAGAATTTTTTCCCCATTATTATGATCTCAATTCTCTTCCTCTATGATGACAAGAATGGTGCCGACCTTTTGGGATGCAACACGCAACACTGTGCTGAATGAGGGAAAAGGGTAGGATCAGAATGCTGTTGGAATTAGGAAACTTACTTTGCAAAAGGGAAACTTTGACTTCCATAATAGCCAGTGGTGCTGGCAGCTCATGTTTCTAATAACTTCTTAAAACTTTGGCTGTGACCACAATAGAGGATTGTAGAGTGTTGACATGCAAAAGAACAAAACCAGCCTCCTGCTTCCCTTAGGAATTCCTATACAATACGACACCCAACAGCTATGATTGGGCTGTGGTCAGAGAAAGAATCTCAGAGTTGGAAGGGATCTTAGAAGTCACTTTTTCCAGTGTTCAACCTGATGCATATGAATCCCTCCTATAACTAGACCAACAAGCAATTCTTGACTTTTGATGAATTTCATGAGTAGTGTTTAATTCAGCATACCAATAGCAAATCCTCCAGGTGCCCAGGATTTAGCCAATTGCAAATTCTGATCTAAGTATTCATAGATGAGGTGGATGACTGTGAAATAATCAATCAATCAACTGAGAATATTCAACCTAAAGAAGAGAAAATTTAGGGGGACTATGATAGCTGCCTTCAAGTATCTGAAGTGCTATCATATAGAAGAGGAATCCAACTTTTTCTGTTTGGTTCCTAGAGGAAACAACTAGAAACAGTGGGTAAAAATTATGAAGAGGGAGAGCTGGGATTAATGTAAGGGAAATTTTCCTAACAATTTGATGTTCAAATATGGAATGGCCTTTCTCAAGAAGTAATGAGATTTGACTCCAAAGCCAAAGTTCTTTCTTTCTAGTATTCCTTCAGGCTGCCAGTGGGAACAGAAAAGAAGGATATTAGTTCTAAGACAATAAAAAAGAAGAGTCAATAGGTCTTGGTAACAGACTGGTTATAGAGAAGAAGGGGTCAAATATAACTGCAAGATTTTGATTTGTGTGGCAGTGCCATCAAAGATGGTAAGAGGGCTAATTTGGAGAAAGGAAAAAATCAGATTCATTGGATCTTAGAGTTGGAAAAGACCCTTTGACACCATACACACACACACACACACACACACACACACACACACACACACACACACACATCCCATCTGTAGCACACCTAGAAAGTGGTGATCCAGCCTTTCTTTTGGTGATAAGGGAAAATTACATTTTAATGATGGAATGTTATTTCATCGTATACTTAAAAGACTGATGAAGCAGCTGATTCAGTCACTTTCCATGATTTGCACAAGCTTCACTACTCAGATATTCTTTTATCAATCTCTACTAATCACATCTATCAATAAGCCCACCAACGATAGCCTTCCCCTGCTTCTTTGCCTCAGGATCAGTCTGTTCAGAACAATACTTTTTGAGGCCCCTGTTGGTTCTCACAGGTCATTTCACCCAACTATAGTCACTTCACAACATGAAAGAAACCTCACTCTCATCAGTGTAGTTGTTTTTAAATGTTAGATCAAAACTGGCATTTTGAAAAGGTGAACAAAAATCAATGTGTATAAGTAGCTACCAGGAGCCCTGGCTAAGCCCCTCAGGTTTAAAAGACCAATTTATAGAAGCAGACAAAGCATGCCTTTATAGACAGAATGGAAATGAAAGCACCTTTTTATTGAAGTTTATAATAGGATACATTGTTCTGAAGCACAGTTATACTAATACATTCCTTTTATCATGTCCTACTTAATCAGTCAACAAAACATGTTAAGCATTAGCTGTGTTCCAGATGCTGTATAGGATACAAAGAAAGACATAATCATCTCTGACCTCAAGGAGCTCACATTCTGATGGGTAGGAAGCATATAAATAACTAGGTACATCCAAGATACATACCGAGTAGATGAAAGGCAATACAAGGTTGGAAGGCATTAATAGCTAAGTTAACCAGGAAAGGCCTTCTTCAGAAGGTAGGATTTGAGCTCAAAGATACTTAGACCCAGAGGTGCCCAGGCAGTGCATTTCAGGCATGGTGGGTGACCAGTGGAAAGGCCCAGAAATGAGAGATAAAATGTTGTGTTTAAGGAACAGTGTCCTGGATTGTAGAATCCCTAAAGAGGGGGAAAGTGTAGAAAGACAGGAAAAGTATGAAAGGTCAGATTGTGAAGAACTTTAAACGCCAGAAGCCTATTGATCTTAAAGATAATAGGGAGCCAAAGAGCTCATTGATGGGGTGGTGACGTGGCCGGACCTTCACTTTGGAAAAATCCTCTTGGTGGCTTAGTGAGGGGTGGATTAGGCTGACTTAGGAGAGATGCAGTAAGGGCAGCTAGGTGGCACAATAGATAGAGCACCAGTCCTAGAGTCAGGAGGACCTGAGTTCAAATGAGGCCTCAGACACGTAATACTTCCCAGCTATATAACTCTAGGTAAGTCACTAAACCCTGATTGCCTCACAAAAAAACCCAAAAAAAATAAAAGGAGAGACATAGTGACCAGGATTAGGAAGGTAGGACTTCTTCTGTACTTTTCTTTTGTTTTTCATGTCAGGGACATCACATTCAGTCCTCTGGGCAGCACATTTTACAAAAGACACTGATAAGTTGGAGAACATTCATAAACAGGTAACCAAGGGACTAACAGACCTTGGTTTCATGCCATGTTAAGAACAGCTGAAGGCGCTTTGCCAGTGCCCTATGTTTCTCTTGTTTAGTACTTTCTGTCTTGGTGAGAAGAGGTGAATGAGAGGTGACAATGTAAGAGCAGACCTCCACAGTCAGGAGACAAGTGCTGGTATGTCAGCACTAGACAGGCCAAGTCTAGAGCCTACTGCCCCCGGGAGAAAATATAAACCTTGTGTTGGCTTTCAAAGCTCTTCACATCCTGACCACTATCTATTTTTCCATCTTTGTTAACATGTTATTCCCCGAACTTTATAATCCGTCCAAACTGGCCTTTTCTCTGTTCGTCACACACAGAGTTCCATTTCTCTTTTCTCTCTCTCTCTCTCTTTTTTTTTTTTAGGCATTTGGGGTTAAGTGACTTGCCCAGGGTCACACGACTAGTAAGTATCAAGCGTTTGGTCTGAGGCCGGATTTGAATTCAGGTCCTCCTGACTTCAGGGCTGGTGCTCTATGCACTGTGCCACCTAACTGCCCCTTAGAGCTCCATTTCTCACTGCTAGGTCTTTGCCTTGGCTGTGCCACCAGCTTGGGAGTATACAGCCATCTCACTTCCACCTCAAAGAATCAGTCACTTTCTTCAAAGGCGCAGCTCAAGTACCACCTTCTATACAAAATCGTTCCTGATTCTGCCAAATAACTTGTACTTACATACGAATAATTTATATTTGACTGCTTTGTGTTAATTTTGTGTTTATTATTGTGTGTGTTTGTTCTGAACACACTCACATACGTACAGCTTGTCACTTCATGTTAGCACCTTTTGAGTAGAAATCATTTCATTCTTTGTATTTGTATCTCCAGTGGCCAGCGTACAGCATGGAGCATGGCATACACTTTATGAATGTTTATTGATGGGGTGAATGGAGCATGCACTGGAATGGGGAGACCCTGGACGAAGCAAAATCAATTAGAAAGTGATTGCAGTAGTCCATGTAAGATGTGAAGAGGGCCTGAACTAGGATTGTGTCAAGTGCAAAGAAGGGGCTAGATATGAGAGCTGTTACAAGGTAGAAATGACAATATTTGACCATAGGAAAGATAAGAAGTTGTTTTAGACATGATGAATCTGAGAAACCTATTTCACTTTGTTTTGTTTTAAACTAATTAGCCCATAGTCATCTTATTCATTTTTCAAAGTGGTCATGGAGCTTAGTCACTTCTTTTGCTGAAAAAGGCCTACCATAGTTACCTAGTAACTAGCAGATACAAGTTAGTAGGTACTAGAGTACCGGTGGCTAGTAATCAGCCTCAGAGTTGTTACTCAAGTCTCTCTCTCTCCAACGTCTGGCTCTATGGTTCATGAGGCTGAGATAAGCTCCATGATTTTCATAGAATCATAGGAAATCTCCCAGAATCATTTGAATTTTTTTTCTTTGACCTATTCCTTCTCCCCTCCAGCCATCCAGAATTCTCTTAAAATTCTCCAGAAAAAAATTACGTTGAATTATCAATTGGGGTCAGGGCCTTCGGAATACAGCATCAATTCATCCAGAACGGGGCGACAGCAGGTCCAAGTAGCACTTCAAGTCACTGTTTTCTGTGGGAAATCACAAAACCTATCAGTCCCTTGAATAAATGATATAATACTCATATTTTTAATAACAGTGTTTTCTGAGGCCAACATTTTTTTTCTTAAGTGAAAGGATAAGGGTGAAGAACCAAATTCCAGTCCTCACATGAAGGGTCAATGTCATACAATATAGCCTTTGAAATATGTATTCCCTAAGGGACAATGATTCAAAGTCGCTCCATACCACAACATTTCCAAGAAACACATTTGTCCTTCTCACTGGTGATTTACTTATCAACAACATGCAAATAATAGCTGTGTATTTCTCTTTGGTGAGATGCAACTGACCATCATGGCTCTCAAAAACACATTGACCTTGGCTTTCTCATTCTGAATTCACAACAGTAAGTGAAAAAAAGAATGAATAGTTCAGGGAAGAAAAAAGCAGCCTCCTATCTAAGATATCATGGTACACCATCTTCTGGCTTCTGAAAATAGCTCAAATCCTTACATAAGCAATTATAGGAAAAGGTAGAGTTATATTAAGCACTTGATTTCATCATTATCTTCTCTATTTGTCTCTCATGAATTGTTACTCTTTTCAGGAGAATGAAGGTCCTAAACACCCAGTGCTTGAAACTGTGAAATAATGTGGGACTTAGATGTAACAGATGAGTAAGAAGCTCCGTTAATAGGATTGGAGTACAGGGCTTCAGCCCTGATGCCTCGATTTTTTTTTTCCTTTACAGAATTCAAATTTTTTTCCTTGTGTAATTCAATGGGTCAGTCTTCCTGAAGAAGTAGTTTCTCCCACAAGGATGTGTTAGAAGCAATGCATCCAATTTGGTACCTCCATCTTGCACATGACATTGGAAACATATTCCTGCTGGGACGGAAGTGGCTGTCTTCAAGCTTTCCACACCCATATTGCCCTTTGGAAACCCAGGTACCAGGGAGAGACAGGCTGAGAAAAGTCTTTGAAAATCTATCACATGAGTGATAATGAAACCAAGAATGTACTCATTGAGCAATACCTCCCATCCAAACACAATGGAGGAATTAAATCTAACCCCTTTGAGGTCATTCAAAATAAACAAATGTCAGTCTTTCTGAAATTGGGGGAGGGCATAGATAAGGCCTTATTGCCTTTATCTGTAGTCAGTAACTATTTGCTAGTTTATATCCATACAGTTCCTTTATTTCCCACATTCTATACATCATTTTATCTTCATAAAATTGCTGCAAAGTAGAGAGTGAAGGGATTCATTATCCCTCTTACCCCTGAAACATTAAAGCCCAAAGTAGGTAGGGATTTGGGGTTTGGCCTAACTTAGTAGGATTTGGCCTACCTTAGTGATTCCTGACTTGTTCAGGTTGGGTCCACTTTTTAACATTGAAAAATTTCATAGCCCTCCACAGGCCAATAGTTTTAGTATTAGAATGCACTGGTTGAGAAACTAATGAATGGCAAAAAGCTATCATGGAGTGAATCAGTACTTCAATTTCAATGTGATTTCAACTATTTATAATTTAGTAGAAAAGTCTGATCTAGCTCCTGGAAGCTCAGAGACATTAGGTGACATGTCAGGAAGTGGAAGGGGCAGGATGTGAACCTGGTTCTTTCTTAATCCAGGTTCACCCTTTACAGTGGTACAGTAGAAAAAGCCCTGAGGAATCAAAGGATCTGGGCTCAAAGACCAGCCCTTCTACTCGCTGCTTATGTAACCTTGGACATATTACTTCATGTCCCTGGGTCTCAGTTTCCTCGTCATTACAAAATAAGGGGGTTGAACCAGATGGCCTCCAAGATTCTTTATCTATGTTGTTCTGCCTCTCTTTGACTCAACAGTGCTTTTAAATGAATTTGTATTATACAAATAATGTGAATATTTATATTCCCAGCCATTTCCAAGTCAATGCTCTACTTGCCAGCCATTTTCAAACCATGCTGCCATATGTATCCCCCAATCTAGTTCCCCTTTGTATGTAGTTTTCACCTATTAGAATGTAATACCTCTGCCTCTCTTTTAAGGCAGAGACCATCTTATCTGTTTGCATCTGTAGTCCCAGCATTTTAGTCCAGTATCTGTCATACACCAAGTGCTCAATAAATACTTTTTCACTCACTCACTTATTCATTCCTTCATGCATACATACATATATAAATCAAAACAGTATCTAAATATATTTTAAAATGATTTCACAACAATGCTTGGCATGCATAAGAATTTCAGACACCTAGTAGAACTTGAAGTCCACAACCTTGAATTTAAATACTGATTCTGCCATTTGCTATCTATTATGACTGGACCTTAGTTTCCTTGTTTATAAAATAAAGGGTTGAACTAGATTGCCTCTCTAAAGTCTCTTTCAGACCTAAAAGTGTGATCCCCTGATCTTGTCAACTCTGAGCTCCTCCCTCTTGGCCTATAGGTTGGAAATTCCTGTTCTAGGCTACTCAATTACTTAGTTTGTTATATGGTAGAAAAGGACAAACTCCAATTTACTGCCCCTTACTTAGCTCAGGTATCTTTCCCTTAGACCACATTGTACTTTTAATGCTTTTTTAAAATGTCAACGAAGTAATTCCCAAATCAATATATCTAGTCTCAGTCTCTTTCTTGAGTTTCAGTCTTACATCACCTTTTACGTCATCTTTTAGACATTGCAAATTCAATATCCATAGGCACCTCAATCATGTGTTCAAAACAGAACTCATGCCCTTTCCCTCAAAGTTCATGTTCCTATTGTTTTCAAGGGCATTATCATCCTTCTACTCTCCCAGACTCACAACCTCGTTGTCATCTATGAGTTCTCATTTGTAATCACCCGATATATTTAATCTGTTTCAAAGACTTGCTATTTCTGCTTTTATAGCACCTTTCATATCCATTTCTTGTGTACACACACACACACACGCACATACACAACTCTAAGCCTGTACTTTGCAAGAATCTGCAGGTTGGTCTCCATGCCTCAAGCCTCTCTGCACTCCGGTCTATCCTCTATTCAGTTTCCAAAGGGAAGTTTTTCTCCTTCCTCAGATTTTTCTAATGTATATTTTCCCAATCTCTTCATTACCATATCACATTGTATCTAGTAATATAATTGTTAGTATGTAGTAAAGCATGCTCTGACCCCTCAGTAAAGTCTAGTGGCTCCCTGTTAACCTTGAGGATCAAATATAAAATGATCTGTCTGACATTTAAATCTTTCACCACCTGGTTCTTTCCTAACTTTTCCCATCTTCTTATACTTTACTCCTCTCTCCATACTGTTCTGGCACCAGTCAGTCAATAAACATTTATTGAGCTCCTACTTGTGTGCACTGTCCTAAGCCCTAGGGATGCACAAAGAGGCATAAGTTGGCCGCAGCTTTCAAGGAGCTCACAACTAATGAGGAAGACAACATGAAAATAAATATATACAGAGCAAGCTATCTACAGTATAAATAGGAAATAACTAACAGAGGGACTAGAATTAAGAGGAGTTAGAAAAGGCTTACTATAGAACATAGAATTTTATTTGGAACTTAAAGAAAGGCAGAAAGCTAGGAGGTGTCATTGAGGAGAGGGAGCATTTCAGAATGGGGGAAAGTCAGAGAAAATGTCCAAAGCCTCTCAAGATGGAGTATCTTGGAGGCAGCAAGGTGGCACAGTGGTTAGAGCACTGGCCTTGGATTCAGGAGGACCTGAATTCAAATCTGGCCTCAGACACATAACACTTACTATCTGTATGAGCCTGGGCAAGTCACTTAACCCATTGCTTTACCAAAAACAAAAACAAAAATGGAGTATCTTGTTCATGGAACAACAAGGAAGCTAGTGTCACTGGATTCAAGACTATGTGGTAGAGTAGGGGCTAAGGAAGGCTGGCAAGATAGGGCAAGGGCTAGGTTAACTAAGTCTAACTAATGCCCAACACAGGATTTTTTATGGACTCCTGTATGTGATAGGGAGCTGCTAGAGTTTATTGAGAGGGAAATGTGACATATTCCGACCTGTGCTTTAGGAAAATCACTTTAGCGCTGAATGGAAGACAAATCAGAGCTGGGAAAGACTGAGACAGGCAGATCAATAAACAGGTCACTCCAATAGTCCAGGCCTGAGGTGGTGAGGGCCAGCACCAGGGTGTGGCAGTGTCAGAGGAGAGAAGGGAGCACACAAGACAACAGACACAAAGGTGAAATTGACGGGCCTTGGCCACAGACTGGATATGGCGTGAGAGAGTGAGGGACCCAGGATGACTCCTATGTTGTGAGCCTGAGGTGCTGGGAGGATAGTGATGCCCTCAGCAGGAATAGGGAAGGTAGGAGATGGGGAGAGCTTAGGGGAAAAAGATGGAGTTGTTTTGGACATATTGGGTTTAAGATGTCTACTGGACATCCAGTTTGGGTTATGTAGAAGGCAATTGGAGATGTGAGATTGGAAGTCAGCAGAGAATTTGGGGCAGAGTAGTTAGATTTGAGAATCATCAGTATTAAGATAGTAATTGGACTTCCAGTGCCAAGATGGTGGAGTGAGGAAGGAACCCTCTGAAGCTGTCCTAAATTCCCTTCCAAACAACTAGAAAACTGCCTCAGAATTATTCTAGGAGCAGGGAAGCAGCTTACCAGCTGAGTAGGAAAGACCTGTCTCACTGGGGTGGGAGGGAGAAAAGCCTAAGAGCAGCAGCCAGCATCACAGCAGGGGGCCTACAGCAAGGCTCCAAGCCTGAGGCAATCTACCATTTCACTGCTGGCCCTCCTGCAAACCAGCAGACCTTTAGGTAAGTGAGCAGTCTGTGCACTGCAGCAAGGTCCCACCTCAGTGACCCTACCCCCAGCACAAGCAAGGCCTTGACCCTACTGCTGACCTGTAGTGAAGCCTGACCCTGAGGGCTGGCCAACAGTAAAACTCTGCCTCTGGACTTACTAGCAGAGAGCCCCTGTTTCCATAGCAACCCAGCACCAGGGCCTCACCCCTGGAGCAGCCACCAGAAAGATTCTGTTACCATAGCAACCCAGTAGCAAGGTCCCACTCCCTGAAGCAGGTCAGCAGCTAAACCCCATACCCAAAGAAGGCCAATGGGGAGGTCCCACTCCCCTGTACAAGCCAGAACAGAAGCCTGCTCCCCAGAGAAAGTGAGCAGCTAAGCCCTGAAGCTCAGTGAAAGCTAAGAGTAAGACCCAGAGCCTCAGCATAAAAAGCTGGGGACAGTGCAGGACCAAAGCCCAATTCTTACATAAAAACACCAAATCACAAAAAGAAAAAAAAAAGACAGAAAAAAAAATGAGCAAAACAAACAAACAAAAAAAGAGCTTGACTATTACTGTAATGATAGGGAGGATCATAAACTTAGAAGAGGACAATAGTGTCAAAATGGCTACCTGAAGCCTCAAAGAAAAATATAGTTTGGTCTCAGGCCCAAAAAGAATTCCTGGAAGAGTTTAAAAAGGATTTTAAAAAGGAAATTAGAAAAGTAGATGAAAAATTGGGAACAGAAATGAGAATAATGCAAGAGACTCATGGGGAAAGAGTCAATAGCTTGAGGAAAGATATATAAAAATTTACTAAGAAAGACAACTCCCTGAAAAATAGAATTAACCAAATGGAAAGGAAAGTACAAAAGCTCACTGAAGAAAATAATTCCTTAAAAATTAGAATTGAACAAGTGGAAACTAATGACTCTATGAGACATAAAGATGCATAAAACAAAATCAAAAAAGTAAAAAAAAAAAAGAAAAATAGAAGAAAATGTGAAATTTCTCATTAGAAGTACAATTGACCTAGAAAATAGTTCCAGGAGAGATAATATAAGAATTATTGGACTATCTGTAAGCCATGATTAATAAAAAGAAGAAGAAAGAAAGCCTGGTCAATATCTTTCAAGAAATTATCAAAGAAAACTCCCTGATATGTCAGAACCAAAGGGCAAAATAGAAATTGAAAGAATCCACTGATTGCCTCCTGAAAGAGATACCAAAATAAAACCTCCCAGGAAAATGGTAGCCAAATTCCAGAGCTCATAGATCAAGGAGGAAGTATTGCAAGCAGCCAAAAACAAACAATCCAAATATTGTAGAGCTGCAGGCAGGATTACACAGGATTTGGCAGCTTCCATATTAAAGAACCAGACGGCTTGGAATATGATATAGCAGAAAGCAAAGGAGTTAGGATTACAGCCAAGAATCACCTATCCAGCAAAACTGAATATAATCTTTTAAGGGGAAAAAATGGATATTTAGCGAAATAGAGGAGTTTCAAGCATTTCTAATTAAAAGACCAAAGGTGGACAAAAAATTTGACCTCCAAATACAAGACTCAAGGGAAACATAAAAAGGTAAAAAAGAAACAAGAAAGAGAAAACATAAGAAATTCAATAAGGTCAAACTGTTCATATTTTTATATGGCAAGGTATTTGTAACTCTTAACAACTTTATTATTGTAACTATAATTAGGAGGTATATATAGACAGAGATGGTGGATATAAGGACACTTTGATGGGATGATTACCCCCCCAAAAAAAAATAAAGTGGTGAGAAAGAAATTTGCACTGGAAGAAGGAGGGGGGAGATTGAATAGGGGTAATTATCCCACATAAAAGAGGCATGTTTATTATATCATATATTATATTATTATATTATATATTATATTGGAAGGGATTGGAGGATATATTATAAAGGAGGGGAAGTTGGGGGGGTGGCAGGCAAAACAAACCCTACTCTCACAAAATTGGCTCAAAGAGAGAATAATATACTCAGTTGGATGTAGAAATCTATCTTACCCTATAGGGAAGTAAAAAGGGACAGAAATAATAGAAGGGGAGGGAAGATTGATAAAGGGGAGGGTATATTGGGGAAGGTGGGTGATAAGAAGTAAAACACTTGTGAAGAAGGAAAAAGTAGGATGTAAGGGAAAGGGAGATAAACAAGTGAAAAATAACATGAAGGGAAATACACAATTAGTTATAACTATAAATGTGAATGGGATGAACTCACCCATAAAATGAAAGTGGATAGCAAACTGGATTAAAAACCACTTGTTTACAGGAAACACATTCGAAGCAGAGAAATACACCCAAGGTAAAGGTAAGGGACTGGAGCAGAATCTATTATGCTTCAGCTGAAGCAAAGAAAGTAGGGGTAGCAGTCATGATCTCAGACAAAGCAAAAGTAAAAATAGATCTAATTAAAAGAGATAAAGAAGGAAACTATATCTTGCTGAAAGGTACCATAGACAATGAAGTCATATCAATACTAAACATATATGAACCAAATGATATAGCATCTAAGTTTTTGAAGAAGTTGAATGAGTTACAGGAGGAAATAAATATTAAAACTATACTGGTGGGGGACCTCAACCTTCTCCTTTCAGAACTAGATAAATCTAACCAAAAAATAAACAAGAAAGAAGTTAAGGAGGTGAATAAAATTCTGGAAAAGTTAGATATGATAGATCTCTGGAGAAAACTGAATTAAAATAGAAAGGAATGTATCTTTTTCTCAGCAGTACATGGCACCTACACAAAAACTGACCATATATTAGAACATAAAAACCTCACAACAAAATGCAAAAAAGCAGAAACAGTAAATGCATCCTTTTCAGGTCATAATGCAATAAAATTTATATTCAATAGTAAATAATCGGAAAAGATTAAAAATTAACTGGAAATTAAATAATCCAATCCTGAAAAATAAATGTGTCAAAGAACAAATCATAGAAACAATCAATAATTTCATTAAAGACAATCACAATGAAACATCTAAAATACCAGCCAAGGTGGTACTCAGGATAAAATTTATATCTCTAATTGCTTGCATCAGTAAAATATAGAAAAAGCAGATCAATGAATTGGGCATGCAACTAAAAAAAAACTAGAAAAATAACAAATTAAAAATCCCCAGTTAAACACCAAATTGGAAATCCTGAAAATCAAAGGAGAGATTAATAAAATTGAAAGTAAGAAAATCATTGAATTAATAAATAAAATTAGAAGCTGGTTTTACAGGGAAAAAAAGAATAAGATAGATAAACCATTGGTTAATTTGATTTTTAAAAAGGGAAGAAGAAAACCAAATTACAAATCTAAAAGAAATGCAAGGAGTAAACTCACTACCAATAAATAGGAAATTGAGACAATTGTTGAGCTATTTTGCCCAATTATATGCCAATAAACTTGATAATCTAAATGAAATGGATGAATATCTACAAAAATGCAAATTACCCAGATCAATAGAAGAAATAAAATACTTAAATAATCCAATCTTAGAAATACTATATAAACTATTCAGAAAAATATGGCACTGATACTCAAACCAGAAAGAGCCAAAACAGAAAAAGAAAAATATAGACCAATTTCTCTAGTGAATATTGATGTGAAAATTTTAAATAAAATACTAGCAAAGAGATTGCAGCAATATATCATAAGGATCATACACTAAGACCAGGTGGGATTTACACCAGGAAAGCAGGGCTGGTTAAATATTAGGAAAGCTATTAGTATAATTGACCATATCAATAACAAAACCAACAGAAATCATGTGATTATTTCAATAGATGCAGAAAAAGCCTTTGACAAAATACAGTACCCATTCCTATTAAAAACACTAGACAGCATAAGAAGAAATGGAGCTTACCTTAAAATGATAAGTAATATTTATCTAAAACCATCAGCAAGCATTATCTGTAATGGGGAGAAGCTAGAAGCCTTCCCAATAAGATCAGGGGTGAAATAAGGATGCCCATTATTACCTCTACTACTTAATATTATACTAGAAATGTTAGCTATATCAATAAGAGAAGAAAAAGAAATTAAAAAAATTAGAATAGACAATGAGGACACAAAACTTCACTCTTTGAAGATGATATGATGTTTTACTTAGAAAATCTTAGGGAATCAACTAAAAAACTATTTGAAATTATTAACAACTTTAGAAAAGTTGCAGGGTACAAAATAAACCCACATAAATCATCAGCATTTCTGTATTTCACCAACAAAGTTCAGCAGCAAGAGATAGATAATTTCCATTTAAAATAACTGTAGACAATATAAAACACTTGGGAGTCAACCTGGCTAGAGAAACCCAGGAACTATGTGAACACAATTACAAAACACTTTTCATACAAACAAAGTCAGAGCTAAACAATTGGAAAAATATTAATTGTTCATAGGTAGGTCAAGTCAATATAACAATTCTACCTAAATTAATCATTTGTTCAGTGCCATACCAATCAAACTCTCAAAAATTATTTTATAGAGCTAGAAAAAATAATAACAAAATTCATCTGGAAGAACAAAAGCTCAAGGATATCAAGGGAATCAATGAAAAAAATATGAAAGAAGATGGTCTGGCCATACTAATTCTCAAAATATATTATAAAGCAATATTTATCAAAACAATCTGGTACTGGCTAAGAAACAGAGTGGTGGATCAGTAGAATAGGTTAGGTACAAATTACATTATAGTAAAAGATCATAGTAATCTAGTGCATGATAAACCCTAAGATACAGCTTTTGGAACAAAAACTCATTACTTGATGAAAAAAAAACTGCTTGGAAAAGTATAAGATAATATGACAGAAACTAGGTAGAGACCAACATCTCATACCATATACCAAGATAAGGTCAAAATGGGTACATGATATACACATGAAGGGTGATACCATTGAATAGTTTATCTGTCAGATTTATGGACAAGAGAAGAATTTAGGACCAAAAAAGATATAGAGAGCATTACAAAATATCGATTCAATAATTTTGATTATATAAAATTAAAAAGGTTTTACACAAACAAAATCAATGCAACCAAAATTATAAGGAAAGCAGAAAATTGGGGGGAAATTTTGCAACAAGTATCTCTGATAAAGGTATCATTTCTCAAATGTATAGAGAACCAAGTCAAATTTATAAAAATACAAGTCATTCCCCAATCGATAAATGGTCAAAGGATAAGAATAGTTTTCAGCAAAGAAGTCAAAGCTATTTATAGTCATATGAAAAAAAAATGCTCCAAATCAACATTGATCAGAGAAATGCAAATTAAGTAACTCTGAGGTACCACTTCACACCTATCAGAGTGGCTAATATGACAAAAAAAAAAAAAAGGAAAGCATTAAATGTTAAAGGGAATGTGGAAAAACTGGGACACTAATGCACTGCTGTTGGAATTGTGAACTGATCCAACTATTCTGTAGATCAAGTTGGAACTGTGCCCAAAGGGCTATAAAACTATACATACAGGGGCAGCTAGGTGCCACAGTGGATAGAACACCAGTCCTGGATTCAGGAGGACCTGATTTCAAATCTGGCCTCAAACACATAACACCTACTAGCTGTGTGAGCCTGGGCAAGTCACTTAACACCATTGACTATCCAAAAAAAAAAATACCAAAAACTGTGCATACCCTTTGATCCAGCAATAGTGCTGCTATGTCTGTATCCCAAACATATCCAAAAAAAGGGAAAAGGACCTATTTGTACAAAAATATTTACAGCAGCTCTTTTTGTGGTGGCTAAGAATTGGATATCCAAAGGATGTCCATCAATTGGGAAATGGCTAACCAAGTTGTGGTATGTGATTGTAATGGAATATTATTGTGCTTTAAGAAATGACAAGCAAGATAATTTCAGAAAATCCTGGGAAGACTTACATGAACTGATGCACTGTGAAGTGAACGGAGCCAGGAGAACATTATAAACAGTAACAGCAATATTGTTCAATAAAGAACTGTGAATAACTTAGCTATTCTCAGGAATACAATGATCCCAAGACAATTCCAAAGAACTAATGATGAAGCATACTATCCTCCTCCAGAGAAAGAATTGATATTGATTAAATATAGACTGAAGTATGCTATTTTTCACTTTCCTTCTTTCACTTTTTCTTTTATTTGAATCTTCTTGTACAAAATGACTAATATGGAAATGTTTTATGTAATTGTATATGTATAACCCATATTGGATTACTTATTGTCTTCAGTGGGAGGGGAGGGAAAGAAGCGAAAGAGGGACAAGATTTGGAACTCAAAACTTTAAATAAAAATGTTAATTTTTTAAAGATAGTAACTAAATCCTTGGGAGTTGATGAGATCACCAAGTGATGACCTTCTGCACAGTGCCTGGTATATAGTAGGAACTTAATAAATGTATACTGATTGTTTGCTATCACATAGGAAGCTCCATTTCCCAACTCTGCCTTTTCAATGGCTTTTCTCCCTACCTGGAAATTCTCTTTCCTTGTCTCCAGGCTCTCTTAACTTCCTTCAAGACTCAGCTCAAATTCAAATCTCACCTTCTACGGTATCCCTTTCCTGATAATCTTCCTCCCCACATACCCCACTTCTAGTGCTTTCACTCTGAGATTGTTTTCCATCTACTCTGTATATGTCTTATATGTACACAGTCACTTACATGTTGTCAAGGTGTTACATGTTATACCTTGTCAAGGACAATCCTACCTTGGACACTTGTTATTTATGTGACCATAGATATGCCTCAGTTTCCTCATCTTTAAAATGAGGATAACAATAACAGCCCTTCAAAAATCTTTCTGGTACTTTTCCAGGAATAAGTGGCAAGGTAACCAGCCTTAAGCTGGAAGAATCCACTTTATTTCCCCTCCTGAAAACTGAGACTTTATAGCTATCATAAGTCTTTCATAGCACCTCACTGATTTTCCATAATAAAAAAATAAACTATAATCTTATTCTTGCTGTTCAATCATCTCCAACTCTTCATGGTCCATTTGGGATCTTCTTGGCAAAGAGACTAGAGTGTTTGGCCATTTCCTTCTCTAGCTCATTTTACAGATGAGGAAACTGAGGCAAACAGGTTAAGTGACTTGCCCAGGGTCATACTGCTAGTAGGCTTCTGAGGCTGGATTTGAACTCATGTCTTCTTGACTCTACCTCCAGTGCTCTGTCCACTACACTACCTAGCTTCCCAAAACTACCATCTCAGCTCTTCAAAATTAAAGTGGATAGCCTCATTAGGTAATGAGTTCTTTGCCAGTAAAGGTAGCAACAGAGTCTGGGGAGTCAATATAAGGATACATGTTTTAGGTGGAAGTTATAGTAGATTTACTCTGAACTCCCTTTCAGCCCCAGAGTTCTCTAACCAAATAAATGAAATTAAGCTAAAGTGGTTTATAGATGTAGACAATATAAATATGCATATAGATGATATGGCTGTAGAGATACAGATAGAGATTGAGACAGAGCTAGAGACTGAGAAGGGTTGCATATATGTCACGTAGAGTGTGACACTATAGCTCTTTCTATGACATCTTTTCTTTTGAAAAAGGTAGTCTTCCATTTCCATATTCCAGTCATAGGTCAATTCTATCCAGTCTTGGTGAAACCCATGGAGTTGCATTTACCCTTTTTTATTAGGATTTCCAAGTTCCCTTTATCATCCATACTCTGCACATCAGATACTTCCCTTGAGCTTCAGTTCTGCTTTTTCAGCTACCTACAGGACACCTACACTCTTGATGTCCCACTGGTATCTTTAATGCAGCATGCCTCTACCAGAATTCATCATCCTGCCCTGCATAGTTACTTCCTTCTTTCTGTTAAGGGTATCATCCTCCCAAACACCTAGTCCTTAAACTACAGAATTCTCTTTGATATATGCATTCTCTCTCATCCTCCCTATGCAATTGGTCCCTAAGTCCTGTTGACTTGGTAACATTTCTTAAATCTTTCCTCTCTACTGCTGCCGCTATCATTCTAGTCCTGGTCCTCATTACCTCCTGCCTAAGAATTTTATAATAATCTCCATACCGATTCTCCCTGTTTTTAGGCTCTTCTCCTCTCCAATCTATTAAAATATTCATCATTATTATTAAAATATTAAAAACTATAAATAAAACTGTTAAAATAATTTCACTGAAGCACAAATCCGATCCCATGACTCGTGGCTCAAAAAACTTTCAGTGGATCCCCACTACCAACAAGACAAGATACAGACTCTTAGACAGGTACTCAAGGTTGATCTCATCCCCACCTACTTTTAAAAACCATGCTTCACTTACTCTACATTCCAGCCCAACTACCAGGACCCAGTTCCTCCTGGACAATCTGCCACCATGCATGTACGAAGGCTCACCTCAAGACTTAGCCCAAATGCCACCACCTCAATGAAACCTTTGCCAAAGGAACCAACTAGGAATGATTTGGTATAGGAGAAAGAACACTATACCTGGAACTAGAGAACTGAATTCAGTTTCCAGTACTGCCAATGATTCACTGTGTGACCTTGGTCATATTACTATTGTGTTCTTGCAAGATTATGATTCTCTCTGCTTCCTTGTCCCCTTTCTAAGCAGATGATAAAAACCTGAGAGCAGAGAATAGTTTTTGATTTGTCTGTTTATCCTCAGAACATAGCACAGTACTTTGTATATAATAGGTATGGGAAAATGCCTGCTGGATTAGACTAGATGATCGAAGTAGAAGAGGAAGTGATGATGCTAAAATGAGAATATGCAAAGAAATGTAAAAAAGATCTGTGGTTTCATAACCATGAGGAACTCCAGTGTGGAAATTCCCTCTACCGATGAAGATCAGAATTCGTATTTAGTGGCCAAGTCCTAGGGAGTTTTCTGAGGAACTGAGAGTTTAAATGATCTGTCCAGAGTTAAACAGCTAAGTCTATCTGAACCCAGTTCTGCATTCTGAACCCAGGCTTTTCTGACCAGCATGCTATCTGCTAGAGCATTCAATTATATAACAAAGATAACATCTCGGACTTATCTTTTTTAACTGAGAGTTTTCAGTAGTAGAATTTCACTAACACTCTCAACATGTTTACAGGGTTAAGAAGGAGGAGATATTATTTGGCTCATTTTCTAGATAAGGAAATGGGGAAACATAGTGTTCCAATGATATTTGACCATTTACATGCTGATAGCGGATCATGGAAGCTGACTTCAAGTGTAAATAATCCTGGAACCCCAAGTAGATTGGAAGTCCACCAAGGACAAGGACAGGGACTATGGTTCCTATCTGTTCTATTAATTCTGAGTCAGTGTCTAACAATTCCCAGTAGACTTGAGTTCCTCGAGAGTAGGGACTATTTCATTTTGGCTTTGCATCTCCAGGGCCTCAAATATAGAAGGTGACTAATAAATACTTGTTGAATTTCATTGAATAAATTTAGTTATTGACTTTAATCCTAACGCTGTACAATTGACCCAACTTCTTAGGCAATAGAAGAAAGAAAGCATCGATACTTTCTGACAGCTCAGTGCTAAAACCCACCAATCATCAGATGCATTACAGTGTGCTTTCACCAGTACTAACGTGATAGGAACAGGATCTATCCAAGCGACTGAAGGAAAGATCTAGTTTCAAGTATGTCACTGGCTGTGTCACAGTAGGGACAAGTCCCTTAACCTCTCAGTTTCCTAAGCAATGCTTTGAGATAATAAATGACAAATACAATTTCAGATCTTCATTGGTAAGGGGAGTTTTCTTTACCTAGAGCTCCCTACAGCATGAAAATCACAGGTCTTATTTTAAAAAAAAAAAAAAACAAAAGCCATATAGCAAGCAGGGCTGCTATAAGGAAAATGTTCATTAATTAGAGTGTGATAAATGTAAATTATCATTAGTTTTATTCTCCTGCATGATCCGCTGACTGGCCATTGCCACCAGCTGTCTCACACTGCTCTCCATTTGATGATTATGGCAGCCCAGCAGTACAGCTACACTGACATTATATGGTGGAAAATTATCCAGGAACCACTTTATCCTGGAAGATCACTTCAGCCCTAGAACTCATGTTTTACCAGTAACCTCTGCCCCACAGGGCACCTTCCTTGGAGGGTAGAAGGGTCCTTCCAGAACCAAGAGGACACCAATGCCAGCCATCTCTTCATCTCCCATCCAGCTGCATTCATTTCTACTCCCTGTCAACTACCCACCAACTGCTAGGTACCTTCCATTTTCCCTTTCCCCTTTTTTTTCAGCTTCCTTTTGTATATTGTCTTTCCCCATTAGAGTATAAGCTCCTTGAGAGCAAGACTGTCCTTTGCCTTTCTTTGTATCCCTAGCACTCAACAGAGTGCCTACAGGCTGAAATGAGGAAGACCTGAGATCAAATCCAGCCTCAGAATTGGGCAAGTCATTTCAGCTCTGTTTGCCTGAGTTCCTTCATCAGTAAAATGGAGATAACAATAGCACCTACCTTTCAGAATTGCCCTAAGGATCAAATGAGATTGTAATGTAAAACACAGCACAGTGCCTGGCACACAGTAAGCTCTATGTAAATGTTAGTTATCATCATCGTTAATATATCAGATGCTTTGCAAACCTTAAGGGCCTATATAAATGTAACCTCATCCCCATTTTAATAGGAGAGGCAGCCGAAGCTCATGGACATCGGCTGACTTCCCCACAGTCACATAGCTAATAGACGGCAGTGTTGAGGCTCAAACTCAGGTCCTGGGTTCTTTATTTAACAACCCTCTTTATCCAATGCTGGCATTGACCCAGCACTTATAAGATTAGAACTTGCCTCAGCCTGTCTACAACCAGGATGACTTTGCTCAAATAATCTTTGGATCGGTTTATTGAGGTTTCAATGTCCTTCTCTGTGGTCTAGGAGCTCATTAAATGAAATTAAGTGTTCCCTTCCAAAGAATAAAGAACAGAGTGCACTTTTGGTAGGTATTGGGCAAGATGATATTTAGATGCCAAACCAAAAGCTGATCCCTTATCCTTATGGTTTTCAGATGCTCAGAATGACAATATTTTTCCTTCCAACAAATGTGGCTGTCAGAGGAGAATGAATGTTCAGAGCAACCCATGACCAGTGCTGAACTGAGGCCTTTCTGTGGCCCAAGTATCACTTCTCCTACCACGGTCTGTCCTCCATTTGTAGCTGACTACAGCAATGCATTTGGCTAAGATAACATTATCTCCCAGTCTTCTCCATCCACCATGGAGATTTAATCCACTTAGTCATATTAGAACTTTCTAGGATCATACATAGATCTAACCTAGTTCTCTTCATCTGTCCTATTTATTTATTTTCAACCTCCTTAGGGAATTAGCAGGCTTCCTTTCATCTTAGATCTCTTTCAATAATCTTCCTATATTCTTTTACTCAACAGAAACCCAAATCTACACAGAGTTACTTTGCTTGTTCAACCATCATATTCAATACTCAGAATAACCTAGTCATTCACAGTTATTCCTTGAACAATATTGCTGTTACTGTACATAATATTCTCTTGGTCCTGCTCATTTCACTCTTCATTATTTCATGCAAGTCTTTCCATGCTTTTCTAAAATGAACTAGCTCATCATTTCTTTGTCTGTCTTTTAAACTGACTTCCTTCTTCTAGCAGAATCAAAGTCTGTGTCCCAAGCCCCTCCCTATCTACTCACAGAGTAGAAGATTCCCCTTTAATTCCAGTTAGTTCACAATTGTCACCCTGAATGCCATATTCCAAACAGCTGCAAAGAATTTCACGGATCTGATGCCCAGTGGTTGCCCTCAGCCCTCAACATCTTCTGGATCTGCTGTGCAGATAAATGTGTGCAGTAAGACAAGTAGTCAATCAACAAACATTTATTAAGGGCCAACTATGTTCCAGGGAGATAATACGCCTGTAACTATGTACATGTAAGAGATACACAGTATAAAGGATAATGAAGTCAGAGTCAAAGCACTATCAGCTAGAGGATAGAGAAAGGCATCCTATAAGGTGGGATTTGAGCTGACTAAACAAGCCAGGGAAGCTAGAAGGCAGAAGTGAGGAGGGAGGAGGGAGGATATTCCAGCCATGGGAGACAGCCAATGCAAAGGTACAGGAGGAGATTGGGAGATGGAGTGACAAAAGTGACAAACAGTAAATTGGTCAGGTCAACCATATAGCAGAGTGCCTGGTTGTTGTTGTTATTCAGTTGTGTCCTCCACTTTTTGTGACCTCATGAACTATACTGTCCCTGAAGTTTTCTTGGCAATGATCCTGGAGTGGCTTGCCGTTTCCTTCTCCAATGGATTAAGGCAAACAGCAGTTAAACGACTTGCACAAGATCGCACAACTAGTGAGCATCTGATTTGAACTCAGTTCTTCCTGCTTCCAGGCCCAGTGCTTTATACACTGCACCTCAGACCTGCCTGGAGAGGGTAGTAAAGTGTAAGAATACTAGGAAGGTAAAACATGAAAGGGTATGAAGGGCTTTAAATGCCAAAGAACTTTATTTTTGATCCTGAAGGTAACTGGGAGACACTGAAATTTAATGGGGCAGGAGGAAGGGGGTAAAGTTGGGGGACTGGAGAGAGGGAAGGTCAGACCTGCATTTTAGGAAAGCCATTTTGAGAGTTGCACAGAGAATAGATTGAAATGGGAAGATACAAGACAGGGGGACCAACCAGAAGGTTATTGAGAAAGTGACAACCAAATACTGGTACTTGGCTTTTAGGAAACTCAACAATCTATTATTACCTGTTGAATAAGCTTAATAATGCTCAGAGTAGTTATAATAACTTTAAAAAAAACAGCCTTTGATGCTGAGGCTTGGTGTAAAAATTCTGCTAAAGGCTGTAACACAACATGTTGTCAGTCTGAAGCCCTCTGTCACGAGTTACCCTGGCTCTTCTAGTCCTGCTGCTTTGAAATATTTCCATGTCTATAAATCAAGTTCTCCTGCAGCTTGTACAACTCATAAGTTGGCAGATGTAGAAGCTCTTTCAAAGCCCTGCTTCACCCCACTCCTGTTTGAGATGCTGTTTTGGTTGTATTGCAGTGGAAAGAGCAGTAGTTGGGTTCAAATCCTCCCTTCTGACCCTTACTCCTTATGCGACCTTGGGCACAGTCAGGTCGGGGCTTCCATTTCCTTATCTTTACACTGTTAGAGATGGACTAAGTGGCCCCTAAGTCACCTTCCAGCTTTAGGGGGTGTGTGTGTGTGTGTGTGTGTGTGTGTGTGTGTGAACATCCTGGAGGATGAGAAGAGTTGACATAAATTTTAAAGGTTCCTCACAACTAGAGAGTAATTTAGACACCACACAAACTTTACTTGTTGATTATAAGTGTGTGCCTTGGGTGATAGATGGCCCAGCTCAAGCACCGCTTACCACCTGAAGCTAGCTCCATGTAGATCCGTAACTGTTCTGTAGTTTACAGTCTTAGAGAAGGTTATGTGGTCCACTATTAGAGTATGTGCCAGAGGCTGACTTAGACTTGGGTCTTTCTGAGTTCTCTGAAGGCAGGCTCTCTACACCTAACTGAAAGCAGAAGGGACATCAGAGATTATCTAGTCCAACTCTCATTTTACAGATAAGGAAACTGAGTCTCAAGCAAGGTAAGAGATTTGCCAAATGCCACAAAGGTAGTAAGTAGTGAAATCTAGGTTCAAACTCATTTCCATTGCCTCCACATCCAGTATATTTTTTCATTGCACCAGACTGCCTCCCACATAATTTAGAACTTAACTTAGTGCAATATTTGGGGGAGGTCATGTCTTTTCCTCCCATCCAAATCATAAGTCCCTCAAGGTCAAAGATCACGCCTCATACTTTCCTTATACATCTATTGTCATGAACCCATTCATATTGTGACAAGACTGAATAACAACAACACTAGCAGTCACTATGTTGCTACTAATTTCACTCATGCCCCCAAGTTCTGGGAACTCTTTTCTTAATGGAGAAAAATTATAGGAGGCTGAAAAAAATAGGCCAGTCAAATACAAAACCTGATTGGCCTCTCATCACTGTCCCCAAAAGTGGCATTACTGTACAGCAAGGGATTAGGAACAACAGTTTGCCCAGTCTCTCAGGCCTCAGCATCCATGTTGGCTCTAATCTTCACGTTTTCCACCCTGCAGGCCATTATCGATTAACACACAAATTCCCAAGGTCCTGGATACACTGGCTCAGTTTCTTCCATTCACAAGGTCACAATGGGGGCTTCAAGCTCCCAGACACCTTCATACTTGCCACGTTAAAGCACAGGGGCGCTCTGTTCTCCCACTCCCTCTCATTCACACTACTATGCTCCACATCTACCCCATCTCTTCCTCAAAAGCAACAATTCTCCCTATCCATACATGGACTTCACATGCACAGGTACCAGCATCTGCCACCAAACCCACTCATTTACCAGCATGAAGAGAAATTGACTAAATAGGACTGCAGAATTGGAGACAGCCATATTCTGGCAGAGACTAGGGGGCGCAGATAGTTTGTCCTTCAGTCTGGGTGTCCCCAGGGTCTGACATCCACAGCTCCACAAGCACCCAATGAATACCCAACAGTTGGCTCTTGAGAAGTTTCGTGTTCGTCAGTGGGTGTATTGGAGGGGGAAGGAGGGAAAAGGGAAATTGTCTTACATTTTAGACGTCCTAAGAGATCTCAAAATTTAGAAAATCCCTGAGACAAATTCTTTCACAAAGGAAATAATGATCGTTTGAGGACAAGGAATCTTTCTATTTTTTGTATTTGTATTCACAGCTTTTAACACAACCCAGAGCATATAATGGGACTGATCCCTTACCATGTAAGTTTTGTAAGTATGGATTTTGTTTAAATCAAGACCCACTTATAATCTCAGAGCATTCATTCAGAGTTAGGGTCAATGTTTACTAGAAGACACCTGTAGATTGGAGAAAAGAAGTCTAGATGTTGTTTCAACTCTCACCTAAACTTGGATATCATTCAAAGCAAACTGACTTAGTCTCCCTGTGAACTTAAACACAAGGCTGGTTTTTACTGTCATAGAGAAAGGAAGGAAACTGAGTTATTATGCTCTGAAAGAAACATAAAGTGTTTGGTTTTTATTTTGTGGTGTGTGCACAAGTGTACATGTGTGTGTGTCCAACAGACTAAGTTGGGTAATGATAAAGCCTGATGAGGGAAAAAAGTCACTGATTTGGGTGGGGGGAGAATTCTTCCAACAGCCTTTTCAAATAGGAAGACTCTTTTTTTAAATATAAAACCATTCACAGATCTTAGGTGGTAGGAGTTGTAGTAGCAGTAACAATAATAATAATAGCTAGTATTTATATAGTGCTATAAGTTTTACAAAGCAGTTTACAGATTACCTCATTTAATCCTGACAACAACGTCTAGAGGTAGATGCTATTATTATCCTCATTTTATAGATGAGGAAATAGAAGTTAAATGACATGCCCAGGATCATCTATTGATTGAGAAAATACAAGATGACGAAAAAGCTCTGGTGACTTTAGTAATGCTTTGAAATGAAATTGCCTTGCTATTAATCACAGCAGCATCTACACACATTTAGAAAAGAGCAGCACATACAGACATGTGAATTACCAGCATACTCCTGTTGAGACTTTTATTCAGCCTATTCAAGGTTTCTTTGCATCTATATCATAATCTGTATCCTTAACCATTCAAAAGGAAAGATTTGAAGGAAGCTGAGATACAGAGAAGCCGTGAACACTGACCTGAGGATGAAATGAAAGAAGCTGCCAAATCAAAAGTAGGGCAATGGGGGCAGCTAGGTGGTGCGGTGGATAGAGCACCAGCCCTGGAGTCAAAAGAACCTGAGTCCAAATGTGACCTCAGACACATGATACTTACTAGCTGTGTGACCCTACGCAAGTCACTTAACCCCGATTGCCTCACAAAAAAAAAAATGTACGGCAGAAATAGCTGCCAACTAATGTGAATGGTGGGACTCATTGGAATGTTGTGCCACGCGTATCTATTCTCTTCCCCCATCCCTCCCTCCTTCCCTTCTCTCCCAGTCTCCTGGTGAGGGAAGACCCTACAAGTTAGTACCAAGTCAGTCAGCATCATATGCTCTTAAGCAGGCAAAATTATGAAGCAAACAAGGTTATCTGTGGGGTGTCCAGCCTCTCTCTTTCATGCCCTTTGGTCTTCTCTCCAGAAGTCTCCTCATCTCCTAGTTTCCCAATACCTTCAAGCTCTCCTCCCTGTTCCCTCTCAAAATTAGCTTTTAGGAAAGCATCGTAAGTTCATTCACACTGAAATGTTTATTATTCTTTTTTCTCCCAAAGCTATTTTCAATAGAAGTTAAGGGGTACAGGGATGAGGCCCTAATTGGGGCATTGCATTTGAAATTGCATTTCAGGCCATAGCAAGCTGAGGGGATAAAAAAGAGAAGGAAGTGATCCTTGTAACTCTGAAACCACTTCACACCATTGACTGTTTGCCGTTGTACTAGAAAGACCTCCAGATGTCATGGAAGTACAGCTTCTAGAAAGGGTTAAAATAAGCTTCACGACCATTTGATATTTCCTGGGCCAGTTTCTGTATCAGCCATATGCATGACCCAGAACTGGCCAGAGCTGCTAGAATTTCCTCTCACTTTGTCCACACTTTGTCCGAGGTGATTTTGAACAAGGAGAAAGGCAGTGGGGTATGGGCAAGAGAGGGTGGGCAGGGGGGTGGGGAAGAGAGAGGGCAAAAATTGAGCAAAGGGGTGTGGAGATGAATTAGGAGAACTTTGCAGATTCTAAGTGGAGCAGCACCCTTTACTAACAACTCTAAACCTGTTTCTTTAATTCAATCCCTTTAGGAAATAGAAATGATGTAGACTAAGAATTCTGCCTGTGTGCCTTGCAGAGTGATGGGGTTGGAGTGCAGGGTGTTGGGGGGGGGAGGAGGAGTCAAGGACAAGAACTTTGTTGATGCAGAGTGGAGTGAGAGGGCTTTCTCTTGTTTTCACCTCTGCTCTTAGCAGAGGAAAGAGTAGATGGGGTAACTAAGCAGCATTGATGCAATGCTCAGAAACATTATCTTCCTTAGAAATGACTGCTTCAAGGCTAGACACTCTAGGAACAGCACCAGACTGGCAGAGAGAAACACCTTAACAGACAGCTGACGCATGTTTGTCGCACTTAAGCAT
This sequence comes from Phascolarctos cinereus, assembly GCF_003287225.1. Taxonomy (NCBI): domain Eukaryota; kingdom Metazoa; phylum Chordata; class Mammalia; order Diprotodontia; family Phascolarctidae; genus Phascolarctos; species Phascolarctos cinereus. The sequence goes on from NW_027555847.1 coordinate 357,427,682, forward strand.
ATGTGATTTTTTTTTTACCCCTGCTATTGAAGGAAACAGGCTTTGAAAAGGGACAAGATGGTTTCTGTGCCTGCTGAGCTGCAAAGATGTCAAAAAGCTTTCCTTAGAGGGGGCTAGCTGATCAATTTTTCCTTCTGTAAGTAAGTCACTGGGCCATCAAAATGGTGCAAAAGTTTTGACAATTCAGTAAGGCCACATGTCTGATTCTGGACCGCAGCTGTCCTGAGAACCTGCTCCAAGTGACCCAATTTATAAGCTAAATCAAGCATAATTATGCTTCCCCCCCCCCAAGTGGCTGAGGGGGAGGTGATGTGAAGAACACAAAGAGGAGGTAGAATTTACTAATGAAAACAAAACAGGAAATGAAAACAAGGGTTCTTTCAGCAGTCAAAATATTTTCTAATTTAGAAAATGGGTTTCTCCAACTTAACCAAGATTAACAAGTAAAGTTTAAAAAAAAATAATTAAAAAGCAGGCTCCCAAACAAAGGTTGTAGGGAAACAGGGGACAAGGATCAAAACTGGCTTACTTAAGAGAAGGAAAGGAGGGACAGAAGATGCAATGGAATATGACCTTGACATTCAGGGCAATTGGATGAAGAGACTTCTGTAAGTGCCACACAGGAGCACAGCTTGATTCTAATGTCCAGAAAAAAATGCTCTAAGCTATCAGCTTAATTAAGTGGGGAAAAGGTCCCGTTCAGTCAAGGCCACTAGATGTTAAAGGGTTCTGGGCATTTGTGTTGGCATGTCGAGTGGATCTTAACAGCTGATAATAGTTTACCTTAGGCAAGTCAATGCCAGCACTGTGTGGGAAGAGTAGAGTCACAGGGGGCGAAGTCCCCGCTACCACTCCTCTAACTAATCCATTCTGAGAAACAAGTTTGCTTACAAGGAATGGAATTACATTAAATTTAACTTGATAAACATTTATTATGCACCAACTATGTGTCAGGCACTGTGGTAGGCACTGGGTATATAAAAAACAAAATGAGACTGTCTTGCATGCCAGGAATTTGCATTCTACTGGGAAACCAATGGAGCACCGATGGGCAAATGCAAAATACATAAAAAATAAACCCAAAGAAAGGAGGGGGTGGGAGGTGAGGATTAACAGCTGGACCACTGAGAAAAGGTGTCTCTTAAGAAATGGCACTAGAACCAAACCTTGAGGGAAGTTGTAGGTTCCAAGGGGTGGAAGTAAGGAAGAAGAGGCCATTCCAGGCATGACAGACAGCTTCCAAATTAATTAAATGGATCATGTTGACCTTCATAGATAAAGATGGTGGGCCCTGATTGTCCACTGTTAAGGCAGGCATTTTGAATAACATTCCCTAGTTTTCATCATCGTATACCCATCTTGTATTCCTTCTTGTGGCAAACACCATGCCTTTTCAAAATGGTCAGCCAAGGTTGTGGGGTATATGTCACTCTAGAGCAGAATTGTGCTAGATCTGAGGCTTGAACCTTGACTTTGTTACTTGCTACTACATCACTTTGTGCAAGTCACTTCACCTAATCGGGTCTCAGTTTCCTCATCTGTAAAATTGACCAGAGGTGGGATGGATAAGGTAATCTGTAAGAGTCCTTCCATCTCTAAATCTATGCTTCTATGAATTAGGTTCTAGAACCAATAAGGGCTTTAGAAGAGAGATTGGACCCATGAGCACAACTCCTTAGAGTATGCTTTAATCAGCAGCACAAACTAGTCATAGATATATCAGTATTTTTTCAGGAAGTAAAACAAGTTGCCTTTAAAAAGACTTTCCTTGCCCTTGTATGAAACCTTAAGTTTTAACCCTTCACAGCTTCACCTTCAAACAACAGAGACGATGTAGGAAAGTGATGGACTACAGGCTGAATTAGAATGATCAGATCATAGGAATTAACAGTTAAGAGAGAATCTTGATAGTTAAACAAAATCCAACCTCCTTATTTTACAAGTGGAATCCATATGATACCTGCATGCAAAGACCCATTGGAGGTAAGGGAGCAAAGGGGAGTTCTCAAGGAAAATGGAAGGAGCCATCAGCTAGAAGAGCCATTCTGAGAAGAATGGAAATCCAAGCAATCCCATAAGGTCCTACAATGTAGGGGCAAAGTTAGGATTCAAGCATCTAGGTAGTGATTCAGGGAGGCAGCTTTAGGGTTGTGTGGGAGGTGGCAAAGAAGGTGCCTTGTATTGGTAGAGGGAGTGTGCTCATATGTGAATTCCCCATACCAACAAAGTCACAGGTCTTGTCTCTATTCCTGTTCCTTGATATCTCTCAATTTCATGCTTTATTCACATGCTACAAAGACAGCTTGTGTAGTAGACTTGTTGTCAAGAGAATATAGATTCTATTCTTTTGTCTGGCACTTACTATTTGAGCAAGTTTTTCACCTCTCAAAGCCTTCATTTCCTAATTGTCAAAAGAGAGATAACAACACCCGTAGTACCTACTTTAAAGTGCTGTTTTGAGCAACAAAGGTAGTAATAGATTTTAAATACTTTAAAACTTTAAAGTACTAAGTAAATGTCAGTTATTATTGCAAAGAGTTTCATGTTCAGTCGTGTCTGACTCCTTGTGACCCCATTTGGGGTTTTCAAGTTAAAGATACTGGAGTGGTTTGCCGTTTCCTTCTCCAGTTCATTTTACAGATGAGGAAACTGAGGCAAACAAGGTGAAGTTACTTGCCCAGGGTCACACAGCTAGTAAGTGTCTGAGGCCAGATTTAAACTCAGGAAGATGAATGTTCCTGACTCTATCCACTGAGCCACTTAGCTACCCCTGGCAGGTAATAGGTACTTAATAAATGCTTATAGATTAAATGATTAAATCTATTCACACCCTTTTAAGCCTGCAATTGCCCTTTGAAGACACCTTTTTCCTTATACAGGATCACAGATTCAGAACTAGAAGGAACATTAAAAGTCATTTCATCTCTAAAAGGGTCATTTGTCTCAAAGATGAGGATGTTGAACCTAGAATTGTTTGAATGACTTTCTCAGTCACCTAGATTTCTAGTGACCGAGCCTGGATTTGAGCCCAGGCCCTTTGAGTAGAGATCTAGAGCTCTTGGGTCACATCTAATGTTCATTGTAGCCTGACCACCAATATTTAAAACATTAACGTGGGAAAATATTCCAGAGGCCACATGCTGCTAAAGGATATTCCTGGGCCACTCTGTACCCCTCCCCTCCGTCCCCTAGGGACGGTTGTGTGGAGCAATGAACAAGGCTCAGAGCATTAATGAGAAAGAAGTTTGTAAACATGCTGGAGTGATCACCTCAGTGGCTTCTGGCCACTGGCCAGCTGCCTGTGGGAGTTCCTGGCCTATGCTCTGTGTTTCAGCATTGGCATTTGGATCTGAGAGATTCAGAGTTGCTGTAGAGAGCCAGGGACTAGTATTCCAGAGGAAGTGGAAACTTATTGGATAAGTTGCCGATTCTGCTTTTTTCTTACAGTAGCCCCCTGTCTTCCTCTTGCCCTGCATTCCCTTTCTTATTCAACCCCAAACTCTTGGTCAGTTAACAAAAGAATGATATTGATCTCCTCCTGGGCAGAGAGTGCTTTTCTTCTAGGGTATCAGATGAATCAATGCCAAGTCCAGTTCATGTTTCAAAATATGATTTAGCAAGGGCCCCAAATTATGTCTGTCTCAGATAACCTTCCATAAGAAGGAATGGGGTCCTCCATGTACAAATTGCATTTTACTGCTATGTCATTCTACAAGACCTGAGGGCAGCCAAAATCACCCATTCACTGCCACTTTGACCAGCAAAACAAAACAAAACAAAACAAAAACCTGAGTTTTGCTTTCTGGTTATTTCCACAAGAAAGCAAAGTAGAGTAGAATGTGCCATCAGAACCTGCACAGCCGCCTGCAGGAATCTATAAGCCAGGCTATGCCTTAAGCATCCACTGTGCATATAGGTAGGTTGTATTTGAGGAAAGTAGGGAGCAAGGGGGAGCAGAGGAGATAGAGGTGGGTGGGTAGGTAGAAGAGAGAAAGACTGCCTACTATTCTCAATCAACCAACAAATGATTATTACATCCTCACCTGCTGGTCTTGGAGTCAGGAAGACTTGGGATCATATGGTTGTGTTAAAAAGGCAAATTACCTGCTATTTCTCAGTTTCCTCAGATCAAATTAAGTCAACAAGCATTTATTAAGTACTTAGTATATGCCAGGCACTGAGCTAAGGGCTGGGGATACCAATACTAGCAGAAAGATAGTCTCAAAGAGGTTACATACTAATAGGACAGGTCAATACATAGAAGGAAGGTGAAAGGTCTATGGGGAGTTGAGGAGGAGAAGGGAAGGAAACTGAGAAAATGTAATTTCCTCTACTACACAGTAGAAAAAGTCCACAGAGTCAGGACTGGAGCTCAAAAAGGAAGGAAGACGTGGCTGGCCTGGGCACCATCCTTAAAATGCAAGTTCTTGGAAAAATTAGCCAATCAGAGGAAGGGGATTTGTAGAATAGAGATTTGTAGTATTAAATTCTATTTGTTTGTTCTAGACATAACTCTGCAAGGTTTTAAACTATTTATCATGTACTCTGAGAACAGCAATCCTTCCTTTCCTCCTATTTGATCAAGATGTACTAATCTTTCCATAACTGCCTTGTGGTGATGGCCTTGTGTTTCATTAATGTCATAGAGGGTTTGGGCTTAAATGCTTTTTGAATCCACTGTCATCCATCTTACTGTTTCAGGAGTATACACTGGCTGGTATTGCAAAGGTGTCAATCTCTCTAAGCAAATTCTTTCCATTGAAAATTAATTTCAGAATGCTAGACTCCTGACACGTACAGCTATAGCTTTCTTGACCCCTTGTGCTTCTTGCATCTTATCTGGAGATAGGATAATGATGGTGATGATGGTGGATGATTAGGAGATGCAACTTAACAGCTTAGTGGATAGACAGCTGCTTCAGAATCATGAGGACCTGGATTCAAATCCTGACTCTTCTAACACATACTGCATGGTCCTGTCATTTAACTCCTCTCAGTACTCTAGTCCGCTCTCTAAGACTATAAGTTACAGGTCAGTTGCTAATCTGCACTAGTAGATGGAGTTTCCTCACCCAGGAATTCTCTCCATCTCTGAAAACATAGGTCTAGACACAAAAGAAAAAATGTTATTTTTCTTAGTACTGCTGGGAAGAGGGCAGGCTTTTGTCAGGAGGAGCTAACTGTTTTTGAGAGCCGGAGAAGCTGGTGCCCAAGGCTGCAGGGATGGTCCCCTATAGGCAAATGTTTCCCAGCCTCTGCTGTCTTCTGTGCTACCACAAAATCCTCCCAGTGGCACCTACCAGCTAGACTTGGAGAAGGTTTCTGAAACTGTGTCAAGTGGTCCAGGGATGCTGTATCTGCTACCAGAGACTCAGGAGGGGAGGGACAGGCAAAGTACAAATACCTGCTGCTCTTTGATAGCTACGGAGCTCAGTTTCAAATGCTTACAGTCTCCTTCTATATGTATTCTGATAGATCCTGGGGGAAAGGGCTGTCTGCCATGTAATTTCCACCATAAATGCCCTTTCTATCTCATAGGCTCGTGGGTATCCCCATGCTGACAGCCCATAGAATGCTTTTGTCATACATTAAAAAACATGTTCTCAGATCAAATGACATAACATGTAATGTGCTTTGCAAATCTTAAAGCACTATACAAATGCTAGCTATTTTTCCTTTTTTTTAATTGCTTAGAGGTTTTCATCTTTTTGCCTCATCTTTTCTGTCCTTGTGCCAAGTAAAGTTCATTCTTTTGCTCTAAACTTCAATCGCTGCCTACTGCCTCCAGGTTGAAGTATGAGCTCTACAGCCCAGACTGCAAGGCCCCTTGATCTAGCTTTCCCTTCCTTCACTCTAACCCCCAATATATTTCTCAACACTCCAGAATAAACCTTAGTCCAGTCAGCACCTTTCTTTTCTGTCGTTGGGCATTCTGATTCTCACCTCCCTACTGATCTTTGCTCACAATAGCCTCCTACCCCTCCCTGCAATGTCCTCCTCTGATTTCTCTGACTCTCCAAGTACTCTCCACACTTTGGAAGTTCCACCCCCTCCACAGTGACATCCCTGCCTTCTCTAGACCAGCAATCTCTTCTACCTTCACTTCCTCTCATAAGCATTTAGATATGCTTTAAAGAGTGCAAAGGGCTTCATGTGAATTAGGTCATTTCAGTTCAATTAAATTAAACAAGGATTTATTAAGTATCTATTATTGCAAGGCACTGTGCAATGTGCTAGAGATAAAAGGACAAAAAGGAAAAATGTATCAGGCCTCAAGGAATCTATATTAACCCTGGGGGGCATGCGTGGGTAAACATGGAAGTAAACACCAAGTCCTTTGGGAGGAGGGAAGAGTGTGCCAATAATTAGGGAGCTCAGAAGAGATTTATGGAAGAGGAGGGGCTTGAGCTCAGCTTTGAAAAGAGCTAGGGATTCAAGGGGACCAAGACAAGGGGTGGGGGAGAGCATCCCTATCATGGAAGATGGAGAGGTAAAAGAGAATGTAACACACAGGCAATAGCTAGCAGACCAGCATACTGGGAATGTAGGGTGTATATTCAAGAGTCATGCAAATGCGAAGCCAGGGCCTGAAGGACTTTAAATGCCTAGCAGAGTAGTTTGTAATGCATATACTGATGCTACTGAAGCTTCCTGAGCTGAGGAGTTTATGGTCAGACCTGGACACGCAGAATGCCATTTCCTAGATGAGGAATTCCACACATAAGGCTGTGTGGAAGATGCATCACAACAGGAAGAAACCGGAGGTAAGGCGACCACGTAGGAGGTTGCAATAATTCAGGTGAGAGAAAATGAAACACTAGACCCAGAGTGGTAGCTACATGGGTAGAAGGAGATTAATATAGGAGATGTTGTAGAGATAGAATCAACAAAGCTTGGGAAATGATAGCATACGGGATAGAAGGCAGTGAGGGAAAGTGAGGAGTCAGGTATGACTGTGATTGCAGAATGTGAGTGAGTGGGAAGATGAGTGATGCCTGCAACGAAAATAGAGAAGTTAAGAGGAGGGTCTAGGTTTATGGGTAAAGATAATAATTTCCACTTTGGACCTGCTGAGTTTGAGATGCTTATAGAAGATCCAGGTAGTGATGTCCAAAATGGACATCATGGAGAATTGGAGGTCAAGAGAGGAGAGAGAGAGAGAGAGAGAGAGAGAGAGAGAGAGAGAGAGAGAGAGAGAGAGAGAGAGAAGGACTGGATTAGCAGATTTGCTAGTTCTTGTTAGGGATCTATAAGGATGTAGAGGGCCACAGGCTGTTCAAGAGATCTCACTGATGGGTGAAGGCCCCTCTCGGGTGCTGATCTTTGAGCAAAGGTCACCTGGTTCGGTGCTCCATTGTATGGATCTGTAACAATCTTTAACTCCCCTAGTTATTGTATGGTCATTAGCAGTCTATTCTGGAATTGCAGTCAGATAAGTGCACAGGATGTGCATGCACTGTCCTTGAGCACAGCATGGGCTATACATTGTTGTAACTTGAGAAAGAGTTCCTGTTACTTTACTATATAAGTAAGTGCTTTGCTAAAAATAAACGGAGTTGCTTCCATCCTGCCTCCCACCTCATCAATGCACATTCGAGATAGAAAATCAAGCTGGTCTTGATTCATCAGGTGATTGGGAAATCCTAGGCCCTAGGTAGGCTCTATAGCAAGTGAACTAGTTGTGCACAACAAGTTCTCTGCATAGAGATGATAATTGAACCTATAGAAACTGAAATCACAGAGAGGGCAGAGAAAGAAGGAACAGGACAGACCTTGGAGGATACTCAAGTGTAGGAGGCTGGTGGATGACTCATCAGGTGGTAGAACCAAAGCCAGACTGCATGTGTCTACTCTGTGAGGGAGGTACTACTGATATTATTATCCCCCTGTAAGAGATGAGGAAAGTGAGACTCAGAGTAACTGAGTGTCCTTATCTATAAAATGGTGATACTTGGAGTACCAACCTCACAAGGTTGTTATGGGAAGGCCCAAATGAGACAATCTAGGTAAAGAATTTTGCAAATCTCAAAGTGCTTCGTAAATGTCAGTAACAATGATTTACTCAGTCACAGAACTAGTATTAGAAGTATAGCTTTAATCTAATTTTTCCTGTCTTCCAGCATTCTATCTGCTCTATCAATCTGCCTTTTGTGCCTATTCCTCTAACATTTATCATCTGTACCGATCATTTGGGCCTTCTTCACATTCTGCCTTACATTGTTATTTAATTGTTTCTTGTGAGTTCATCTTGTTTTCTCCAAACAGAATGTGACATTTCTTGAGGGCAGGGATTATGTCTTGATCTTTTGGTTTTTTTGGTTTGTTTTAATCCCCTCATAGTACCCAGTATATATGCAATGAAATATTTGCACTGGATCAAACATCAGGATAAATAATTCTCTAATCATCATTATCTCTGTACTCTCTGATAGCTTTTTTTTTTCCTGGAAGCCTAAGGGTTAGTACCATTATTTTGCCAAGGGGCATTGGGGTTCAATTTTAGTCTTTCTCTGAATTACTGTAGTTGAATGTCTCAGTGCTTTTAAAACAGAGTTAGTCCCAAGAAGGGTTGTACTATCTTGATGAGTCATCTGCTTCCTTGCTGATTCATTACTGCTTCCTTTCTATGATATCTTCTGATGGTGAGGACGTAACTCTTATAAAGCTGGAAAACAGAAGACAGTATAAATCTACTCCAATGCTACTATGAAGTGATTTAATACAACTTTCCATGGCGGAACCTAAGCAAAGTTATAATGATTATTTATACACGAAATGACTCCTTGGGGAATGTCAGAGTTTGATGTCAGTCAGATTCTGGAAACCATATGCAGGGAAGAATATAACAGAGAAACCTAAATAACCACATGTGTGTTGTTCATGAGAGACCTCTGAGTAATCTATAAATGTTTGTAATGTAAAAACAAATCACATCAGTAAAGCTGAAAAAATTAAAAAAGAAGTCTGTGGATATGCATAAATGTCATAATAAGCTCGCTCACCATGTCTGTTTCACCTTGGACTGAGATGTCTTATGAACTTCAGAGCTTATTGAAAGAATTCAAGCATGGCTCATCAAATGTTGTTTTTAAAAATGTGTTTCCCAAAAGGAGTCAACAACCAAGTGAACAACCAAATGCTCTTCGTATTTCTGAGCTGTACCGTCCGTCTCAGCAGAATTTTTTGGATGCCATTGTAGGACCATTTTCTTTGTGTGTAGGACTACACATCTTAACTGGATTACATTTGATATGTGTAACAACCCAAGAAAAAGCCCTAGCTGCTGAGAGAAGAAGCAGCATGGCTTAGTGGAAAGAGGCTATACTCCAAGGTTAGGAAGAACTGGGTTTGAATTCCACCTCAGACACTTGCTAACTGTGTGACCCTAAGGCAAGTCACTTATCTCTATATCCTCAATTTCTTCATATGTAAAATTGGAATAATAATAATAGCACCTACCTCTCAAGGCTGTTGTAAGGATCAGATAGGATAATGTATGAAAAGCACTTTGCAGACTTTAAAATACTATTAGCTACTTCTGAGCTATTAAAATGCCCAGCATTTAAAGTAATGGTTTCTAACACCAGTGAAGGTAAAGTCCTCTTACCAACAGGGTCAACAGAACACAGTGAATGAATGTCCCCACAGTCAATTGATTACTTTTGGCTTCACAAGGTTTTGCATGGGCGCAATAATACTCTGACTGCAGATTTGAGGAATGCTGTATGCAAATGTTGCAAGATAAAGTTCTACTCTGAGAGAATGCCAGTGATAATACATCCAAATGAAGCCCAAGAATTTTCATTGCAGCTCACATCACTGGTCATAAGGAAATCTTGACGTGACAGTTTTGCTCAGGGATTTCACATTTAAAATTCCTCAAAATATTGCCTTATTTTCCAAAATGCTCATAAATGAATGAAAGTGCGAGATAGAGGTCAGCTCTGATACGGTGAATCAACAATCAGGAGATATATCTTTGGCAGTAGTTTCCTGGGGATCCTTTCTCATGGACCTTCAGACTACCATGCATTTGTCAAGGTTGCAATCACCACTCAGCTGATATTACTGAAAGCTGTGCTGAGAATGGACAGTATGGATCTTTCACGGAGAAGTTTCCATTTATTATGACAAGGGAAAGGGAAGTTGTAACCAAAAAGATTTTGGGGAAGGAACTGGTTCACTTCACCAGCAGTTCACATCCAAGGCATTAATATTGCAAGAACAGCCCAAGGCAAGAATATTATCAATAGATGTCCCCCAGATTTTTCTAGGCACTAGGAGTTTTCGAACACATGAGAGTAAATACTTGGGTTAAAAAAGTCACAAATACACATTGAAAGCAGGCATGGTTAGATAGCAATTTGTTTGAAAAAGGTCTATGAGTTTCAGTGAACCACAAGCTTAGCATGAATCAACATGGTGGCCAAAGAGTAATACGATTTTGGACTCCATTGACAGGCAAAGTGTCCAGATATGAAGATATAATCATCCCTCCAGATTCTACCCACATCAGCCACATGCGGAGTAATAGGTTAAGTTCTTACTTGACATTACACTTTTGGGAAGGATTTTGGTAAGCTGGAAAGCAGGGCAACCGGAATAGCGAGAGGCTTCAGGCCCATGCCATGTAAAGATCATTTGAAGCAACTGGTTATGCTCAGTCTATAATAAGCTGGGGGAAGGAAAGGGAGAGGGCACATAAGAGCTATCTCCAGAATACTATTGTATTATAAGAAATAATGAGCAGAATGCTATCAGAAAAACCTGAAAAGACTTGCATGGGCTGATGCAAAGTGAAATGTACTGTGTACAAAATAACAGCAATATTGTAAGATGATCAGCTGTGAATGGCTTAACTATTCTCAGCAATACAACAATCCAAGACAACTCTGACGGACTTATGATGAAAACTGTTGTTATCCATCTCCAGAGAAAGAACTGATGGTGTCTGAATACAGATTGAAGCATACTTTTTTTAACTTTATTTTTCTTGATTTTTTTGTCTGTGTTTTCTTTCATAACATGACTATTATGGATATGTTTTGCATGACAACACATGCGTAACCTATATTGAATTGCTTGCCTTCTCAGTGAGGGAGTGGGGGTGTGGAGAGAAGAAGGGAGATAATTTGGAACTTAAAGTTTTAAAAATGAATGTTAGAAATTATTTTTACATGTAACTGGAGAAAAATTAAGATTAAGAAAAAGAGTCATTACAATAATGGGAAATCTCAGTCTAGGAAGGAAATTGATTGAATTTTGTTAGGCAGGTTTGAGTCTATTTTGTATCACTTGAGGACTGAGAGCCGTTGAGGACCTCCTACATTATCCTGAAGCTTGTTTGCGATACCTCTTCCAGGAGCACACATCCATAGTTCTAGCACTGTTCAGGAAGTATTGAGCTCTCTGTGTTAGAGGTTATCTAGCAGAATCTGGATATCTATTTGTTGGATGCATTGTGGAGGTATTCTTGTTCAGGTTTGGGTCGGACTGTGATGTCCTTGGAGGTCCCTTCCAGCTCTGAGGTTCTATGCTTCTCTGATATCACCTTGACCAGCTTCCTGCTGCTGATGTCGGTTTCCTAGGGATAATTCCCTCTCCCACTGGAGCGGACTTCCTAGCCCTACAATGGCTCTCATCACGTCATATCGTCTTCCGCATTGCTCCTTGCCCTTCTTTAATCAGGCTGAAAGGGCTGACCTCCTACCTGCTTGCTGCTGCTATACTTTGCCTAAGATATCTATCTCCACTGTTTGTAGTCTATCAATCAAATTTCCCTGAACATTATGCCTGGGGATAAGGTCTTTGCAAAATTACACTTTACCAGACCTTATCAAAAGCTGAACATTGGTGATACTCCTAAAGATACTTGAACTATAATCACTCCCTGATGGCATTCTGATTAAGCACTTGCATTGGTATTTCTGCTGCCCCCAGAGTATTCTAATGTGTTATGAAAAACTTAATTTGTAATTCCAGGTGTGGTGCCATAGTTTAATGATTTTATCACCATGGAACCTCAAAATAAGAAAGATTCATGAGATTATAGGAATTATATTTTTTCAATAACATTAAGCAATCAATCAGTAAACATTTATAAAGTGCTTACTATATGCCAAACAACATACTTGCTGCTGGAGAAACAAGACAAAAAGGAAAGAGTTCTTGTCTTCAAAGAGTTTACAGCCTAGTGGGATAGAATATATGTATAAATAGGTATGTATAAAACAAATGCATGGGAACAGGGATAGGGAAAGCATTAAAGCAGCTTAGGGAGCCAGAAACGGCTTCAGACAGAAGGTGTGGTGAGGAAACTAGTCATTTTAGGAGGCAGAGGTGAGGAAGGAGAGTATTCCAAGCATGGGGACCAGCCAGCGCAAAAATATAAATTGAGCATTAAGTGTAAGGAACAATAAGGACAGTCGGGAGTGGGGAACCTGCAGCCTCCAGACTATATGTGGCCTTCTAGGTCCTCGGGTGCAGCCTTTTGACTGAGTCCAACCTTTGACTGAATCCTTTTATTAAGGGGATTTATTCTGTGAAGTTTGGACCACGTAGTATGTAGAGGTGAATAAAATGTCCAGGACCTGTGTTTTCTTTAGAGTGGGTGCTCCTTCCACCCCGGCAGATGTCCAACATAGAACGTTATAGAGCTGTCTGAGCCTCAGAGAAATGAAATGATTTGCCCACGGTCATTCAGCTAGAAGATGGCACCTAGGTAGGAGTCAAACTGCACTTTTCTTTTTTCTCTCTCTCTCTCTTTTTTTTTTAGCAGGGATTTATTTCTGCCTACTAGGATCAATTATTGTTGTTGTTCAGCCATATGGGGTCTATGGGGTTTTCTTGGCAAAGATACTGGAGTGGTTTCAGGAAGACCCAACTTTACATCCAGCCTTAGACATTTACTAGCTTTGTGACTCTGGGGAAGCTACTTAGCTGCTGTTTGCCTCAGTTTTCTCAACTGTTAGATGGGGATAATAACAATGCCTACTTCACAGGATTGTCCTGAAGATAAAATGAAAATATTCATAAAGCATTTAGCTCAGTGTATGCCTAGCACATAGTAGGAACTTAATAAATACTTATTCTCTTCTCTTCTTCCATAGAATTTAGATGTGAATGGAACCTTAGAGATAATTTAATTTACTCCTTTAATTTTAGAGATGAGTCTTTTTGTTTGCCACAGAACTTCATAGATGATGTTGTAATACCTCCACTGAAAGTACTAATGTTCAAAGACTCCCCCTAGACTCATCTCTTTAGGCTAATGGTAACTTCCCTGTTACTTTAGACTAATGGTTCTCTGGCTAACTACATGAAATCTGATATTAGCCTAGGTTTTGAACTGGTATGGAGGAAGCAGCAAGTAGAGAAACTGCTTAAGGAGTTCAAGTCTTCCAGAGCTGTCAACATGATTTCTCTTCCGATAAAGTGTGACTTTTATGGGTAAATATTTTTGTTCCAGAAGGCAGTCTTCACAGATCTTGGTCATAATACATGGAGCACATCTGGAAATTATTTATGTGAAAACATTGGCTAAGAGTGATGTCTGGTGGCCTGGAACTGATCCTAATTTTGAAATTTCTATAAAGTGGTGTGACACATGCCAGACCCCAAAGTATGCCCCAGCAAGGGTGCCTATCTACTTTTCCATGAGAAGTAACAAAAAAGCTTTGGTCAAAAATCCATGTTAACCCTGCAAAGCCATTTCAAGGGAAGAATTTCTTAATTCTAATAGACTTCCTCATAATCCTTATTCCACCTCTGTTGTTTGCTATCAGTGTGACCTTGGACAAATCACTTAACCTCCCTAGAGCTTAGTTTCCTCATCTGTAAAATGAGGGGGTTTTGGTGAGGTCATCACCTTTTAGGTCCCTTTCATCTCTAGATCTGTAAAGACATGATCCTAAATTGATTTAAAGGCATCTCGGTTCGATCTCAGCCCTCTACTGCAACAATCATGGGTCTATGTCATTGCTTGCAAGATTCTATTTTCTGAAAATGAGTGCATTCACTCCATTTGAGTCAAAGGAACTTGTGACAAGGCAGCTAACTGACGCAGTAGATAGAGCATTGGGTTTGGAATCAGGAAGAATCATTTTCCTCAGTTCAAATCCAGTTTCAGACACTTACTAGCTGTTTGATCCTGGGCAAGTCACTTAACCCTGTTTGTCTCAGTTTCTTCATCTGTAATGCAAGCAGGAGAAGGACATGGCAACCTCAGATGGGGTCATAGAGTCAGACACAACCAAAACAACTAAACAACAATTTGTGGTTAGGAACATGATCCAAATTGGCACCATCCCATTTCATCTTCCTCAAGCAAATTATGGTACAGACCACTAAAAATGTCCTGAAGTGGATAGCTAGAGGATGTTGGTCAAAAATACATGTGAGATTTCTTTCTCACTATTCAACATGCTGTTCTATATTAAATAATATGAGCCAGTACTGCTGAATTTACCAATTGGGTAACGTCTTAAGATTTGCCTCAACCATCTATATCCAATCTCATATGAACTTTTATAAGATAAACTACAATGCATTCTGAAGGCTACACTGTCTTAACCTATTCATAGCTCGTTTGTTTTTTTTTTAACTCTATGTGTTAGTCTTTTCTAAGATCTATAGATTTGTCCTGAGGCAAGATCCTGCTGCTATAATTACTCTCATATCACCTGAGTGATGCAAGGTCCTGAATGTAGATGGGTCTGCATGACATTGTCACATCTAGGTTGACATTTCTCTTACGGTGAGTTGGTAGTAGTAGAACCATCTGAAGATTCTCCTCTAATTTATTGTTGCTGCTGTTGTTAATAATGAAGGTACAAATTCTAAAGACTCGGCAGCACCGCAGTATGAAAGGACTAGAGAGTAAGCTCTCTAAGGTCAGGAACTTTTTCATTTTTATCTCTAAATAACTGACATCTATCTAGCATAGTGTGCTGTGTGCGGAAAGTGTTTAATAAGTGCTTGTTGAATAGAAGTTGAACTTTTCTCACCAATGTAACTGCTGAAGTGGAGATGTGGATTATTACTCCTATTTGTCAAAGATAGAATCTGTCCCATAAAAGTAAATTCTGTTGCAGGTTAAAGGGTTGTGTTAAGTAAGTTGAATGTGCCAGAAATCATGGCTGCACATAATGGTGTTTTGAGTATATTAGAGTTGTTTTTTTTTAACATTCTGAGTTTCTATAGTCACATGCCTCTGTGACTTCTAGGGTGGAATAGCCCAGAGTCATTTTGGAGCAATTATATACTTTTTCTGTTCACTTCTTGCCTTTTTATTGCTACTACATTACCCTAGGTAACCTGTCATGGTGGATACAGGGCCAGTCTTGGAGTAACGAAGGCCCAGGTTCAAGACCTGCTTTTCACGCAACTAAAATAGTAACTTGTCAATATGTATACATGGAGGGAATTTACACACTGGGAGTTCCCTACACAATAAATGACAGCACAAGTTTTTTTGTTTGTTTTTGTTTTGCTTTCTGGTGAAGCAATTGGGGTTAAGTGACTTGCCCAAGGTCACACAACTAGTAAGTGTCTGAGGCCGGATTTGAACTCAAGTGCTCCTGACTCAAAAGTCAGAGCTCTATTGACTTCGCCACCTAGCTGCCTCAGCACAAGTATTTTCTATCAAAACCATACTTCCTTTCGCCCCTTAGCTTATGAAAGCAAAGACCTTATAAAGACACTTCTTTCACACATACACCTCCTTCTCCCTCCCCCCCACACAAACTTCTGCGTTAATTGGTATTTCTCACTTTTCAGACTGTATGAAAATGATACTTGTGTTTATGCTAAAACACCACTGTATACTTTAACCCTGTACATGTGAGATGGCTTCATTTTCATACACAGAAAGCTGGAAGAGGCCTCAGAGGATGCCTAATCTAGCCCCCTCCTTTCACTCATGAAGAAGCTGAGGCCCCAAGGGTTGAGTGACTTACCCAAGGTCAAACAGGAAATAAATGGCAGAGCTGGGATTTGAACCCTGGTTTTCTAACTCTAAACTCAGCAATCATTCCAGGGTTTGAGGTAAGCTGAATAATTAACAAAGGCTGTGCCTGCTATCAGGTTGTAAAGGAAAGCTGAATTAGAGTTGGAGCATTCTGAATCTCACTGCACAAAATGTAGGAAAGAAAGTATGAGCCCTAATCACAGGACTCAGGTAAAAGTGATGTGGCAATCCTTGTTTCACTTTTCTTTGTGAGTTCCCACCCTCCTCTTTTCCTCTTCCTTCTCTGAGCCAGGGAGACAGTGGGGGAGGGGAAGTGCAGGGCTGTGTAGAAAAGGGACAGCTGTGCATGTGGATGCCTATATGGAAGTCTCTGGTCTTAAGGAAGGATCTTAGAATGGAGACGTTTGAGCTTGGGTGACCAGTCCTGGGACCTATTCCAGGCATTGGGAGTTTAAGCAAGAAAACTTTATAGCCCAGAATTTGTACTAAAGACCAAAAGGGCAGCCTGATAAGCAGGAGCTGCCGCATGACCAATCAGTGCAGAGCTAAGAGTGAGTTGGGAGATAAAGCTAAGGAGGCATGGACATACGAAAAATCTCTGAAATCAAATCAAGTCAGCCAGAGCCCATGAGAGAAGCAGCTCAGCCCACCCTCGTGGGAGGAGAGGAGGAAGTGTTTTGAATTGGTAGGAAAGCAGAAAGATGATGAGGACATGTTATGGTCAGAGACCTAGGTGACAGGCATGCCAGGCCATCATCAAGGCAAGAAGGAGGAAGAGAGCCTGGAGAATCAGGACGAGGAATAATGGTTAAAGGATACCGTAGGTGAGGGAAGCAGACCGTCTTCTCTTGGCCCACGCTTGTGGCCAATAGAAGCACTGGGCACCTTGAAATTATAATCATCTCAGAGCTCGTGAAATTAGCCTGTTCCCCTCTGCCCACTGACACAACATGGTACCCGTCAGGCTGATTTTTTTTCCTGCCCATGCCTCCTTTAAGAGTGAAGGAAGAAGGAATCATCTCCACGAGGAGGACTTGGTAAAGAACCAAATAGAGACTTTATGAACTGCCACTGTCCCCCTCTCCTCTCAGTGGCTGCTTCTGGCAAGTGTAGCCTGTTGTCCAGATGCAGCCCTTCAGATCCCTGTAAACCACCCCCCCCTTCCCCTATCTACCTCCATCCTGCAGGGAGCAGACCCAATACAGCTCATCTCTCTTGAAATGCTCAGCATTTGCTCTGGGTGTCTCAGTGTAAATGGGTTCAGAGCCAAGAGCTGTGTCATAGGCAGCCCAGAAAACCAAAGGTGAGAGAAAAACCCATGCTGATCCAAAGGGGCAAGTAAACAGAGACTTCAGCCTCAACAATAAAAGGTGTCTCTCCTCTCTGTTAACTAAGAAAACAAATAACCAGTGACTGGGGTTTTTTTTCATTATGAATTTATTTTGATTTATCAACAATCACTTCCATAAGCTTTTGAGTTTTAAATTTTTCTCCTCCTCTCTCCCCAAACGGCACACATTCTGATACAGGCTTTACATATACATTCCTATTAAACATATTTTCACATTAGGGATGTTGTAAGGAAGAATGAGAACCAATAGGAGGAACCACCAGAAAAAGGGAACAAAACAAAACAGAAGAAAAAATAGCAAATAGTATGCTTGATCTGCGTTCAAACTCTATAGTTCTTTCTTTGGATGTAGATAGCATTTTCCATCATGAGACCTTTGGAGATGTCTTATATCCTTGCATTGCTGAGAAGGGCTAAGTCAATCAACGTTAGTCATCACACACTATGGCTGTTACTGTGTACAATGTTCTCCTGGTTCTGCTCACTTCACTCTTCATCAATCCACATAAGTCTTTCCAGGTTTTTCTGAAGTCCGCCTGCTTACCGTTTCTTATAGCACAATAGTATTCCATTACATTCATATACCACAACTTGTTCGGCCATTCCCCAATTGATGGGCATTCCCTCAATTTCCAATTCTTTGCCACCACAAAAAGAGCTACTATAAATATTTTTGTACATGTGGGTCCTTTTCCCATTTGTATGATCTTTTTGGGATATAGCCCTAGAAGTGTTATTGCTGGGTCAAAGGGTTTGTACATTTTTATAGCCCTTTGGGCATAGTTCCAAATTTGCACTCCAAAACGGTTGGATCATTTCATAACTCCATCAACAATGCATTAGTGTTCCAGTTTTCCCACATCTTCTCCAACATTTACATTGTCCTGTTTTATCATGTTGGTCAATCTGATAGGTGTGATGTGGTACCTCAGAGATGTTTTGATTTGCAGTTCTTTAATCAATAGTTATTTAGAGCATTTTTTCATATGGCTATAGACGGCTTTAATTTCTTCATCTGAGAACTGCCTGTTCATATCCTTTGTCCATTTATTAATTGAGGGATGACTTGAATTCTTATAAGTTTGACTTAATTCTTTATATATTTTAGAAATGAGGCCTTTATCAGAGAGACTGGTTGTAAAAATTCTTTCCCACTTTTCTACTTTCCTTCTAATCTTGGTTGCATTGACTTTGTACAAAACCTTTTCAATTTAATGTAATAAAAATTATCCATTTTGCATTTCATAATCTTCTCTATCTCCTGTTTGGTAATGAATTCTTCTGTTCTCCATAAATCTGATAGGTAAACTATTCCTTGCTATACCAGTCTGCTTTTGTTTTAATAAAAATGAAGATTAAATGCCTTGTACATGGCAGGTACTTAATATTTGTTGAATTTAATTTAGTTCATTCTCCCTTTCTCTCCCAGTCCCTCCCCACAACATTCCACTACAAATAAATTTTTTTTCTTAGCTATCATTTTAGAAGTAACCAAGAAGGACTGTGCACAGATGATAGGTATGTGCCTTGTAGAAACGGGCCCTATACGGCAGTCAGGTAGCAATGTTCTTTAGAGTCAGTGTATATCTTACTTCAGGACTTCGATGACTCTATAATCACCCTGATGTGGGTGATCCCTTCAGTGGGGTACATCACAGCCCACCTTCTCTTCTTGGGTAACTGTTGTCTGTGTCCTCCCATCAATCCTCCTCCAAAGGTGTCCAACCAACTCATTCGGAAGCTCCCTTGATCTCTCAGTAACTGGTGGCTACCAGGGCCACCACACACAAGGGGTCCATATGCTGTTGCCTCATTCTCCCTACATGAACAACTCATCTTTTTTTTACTCTCATGCATCTCTCTGACAATACAATTTGTGCTATTTCATGTGACTCACTCTTTGTAAGATACAATTCATATTCATTGTACATCACTGTGTTGCCCTTGGGATCTTGCAATTTGTACTTGCTTTAGATTCTGAGGTCCCAGGTTAAAAATCCCACTTGTTCCATTTACTACCTTTATGCAACCACTAGCAATTACTTAACCATTCTAGGTCTCAGTTTCCTTTTCTGCAAAAAAATGGGGGTTTGACTAGATGGCTTTTGAGGTATCTTCCAGCTCAAGATCTGAGATACTTTGATCTATGATTTATTTGAGATTTCATATTCCTTGATCCACAAACATATAACAACAGCAGAGCATTGCTATTAAATAATATAGGGTTTGGTTTCAGGGAGAAGCTTGAGTTCCTAAATTTGTAAATGTAATTCACCCCTATCTCTTTCTCCTATTCAGTCCTGCTATTCAGTTCATTATTTATCTGCAGCATCTAGACTAATCTTAGGGATGATCCACCCATCTGGACAATAGGTATTCTCCTTCTCCCTGGCTTTTTGTTGCTGTTGTTGTTAGTGCAGATAAGCCATAGGCTTTTAAGTATTTTTGGTTCTCATTGAGAGACTCTGTGATGATTCAGATCAATCATCACAATGTCATCCTCAAACAGGATCACATGGAGGGCCTTGCTTCATTGTCTGTTTGGATTATGTACCAAACATCCTACATGACAATGTCATGGCAATTAACCACCAGCAAGCATTTGTCTCCCTGTTTTCTGCTTTATTTGTTATTAATAATTAGGAAATCATCAAAGTTATCTTTACATTATGTCTGTCATGGAACCTTGTATGATCTCAACAGGTGAATGGAAGACATCATGTTGGGGAATGCCCTCTAAGACAACATTTTGCTCTATTGAAGCAAATACTTTATTGTAGTCAGCAGACAAAAAGCATAGGAATCAATTGTGTGACTGTTAAAATCATTTACATAATGAATGTTAAGATCATTTACATAAGCCTGCTTATTCTTTTTGATGTTTCCATTAAGTATTAGAGACTACCTGAGTGGACAGACATCCTCAGGAAGCTGTGGATTCAAGTCTTGCATCTGATAGACGCTAGCTATGTGACCCTGGACAAGTCATTACATTTCTCAATGTATCCAGGCAACTTATTAAGACTTTAAATTTCAAAATAGTTGCTGATTTGCATGGGTAAAGGGATTTTCTTCACTGCACAGTCCCTACATCAATGAAGTCATAGAACGTTTGCCTCACTAAAAACAAAACAAAACAAGTTTCCTCATGTTTAAGTTATTCTCATGAACATTTTATAGGAATGAAAAAGTAGACCTATTGTCAGGTAGTCAATACCCCATTTCTGGGCACTAATAATTTCTATGATTTTTCAAATCATTCCATATACTCTCTTTCAAATGTTTTCAGAATTCATTTCTTAACACCTTCAAAAAAGGTGTCACTTACAATGCAGATCTCCTCTGTGTATGCTCTGTGTGGTCCAGCTACTCTTCCCATATGGGTTCTCCTTAATGCCATTTGTATTTCTATATGTAGCATATTAGGGATCAGAGTTCAAATAGGTGAGTTCTACTACCTGTAATGAAAAAAAAATAGCATGTTACAGAAAGTTGCAGAGATCTTTCTCACTTTTTTATTCTCTGTCTTCCTTCCAGTTTCATACTTAATAGATCGTGGGATGATTTGGCTTAACTGGATCTCATGCCCCACTATCTGTAAAATGATTTTCTTTTCTCCACCTTTTCTGTTTTATGATACAGTAGTCTCTACATACACACCCCACAAATACATACACTTAAAATTTTATACATCCTTATATATCCTTATAAATCCTTATATATTCTCTATATACATAGAGATATATGTATATGTATGCATATACATATATATATTTATATAGCCTTATAGGATATATATCCTATATACATCTTTAAGATTTTATGTATTAGATTACATTCTATGCCAGTGTTTCCCCTTCTCTTCACTTTGCAAGATTACAATGACTACCTCATCATGGCAACTGTTGAATGTGTATAAAAAAGGGCAAAAATTCACGTCAATGTCTATTACTTTATCCATTTCCCACTTTTTTCTGAGTGATTAGCTTGTTTAAGTAGGCAAACTTGGGTTGTTTTGACCTCAGGCGATAGCTTGTCATTTATATTCTTTTTCCTCCCCTAATTTGTTGTTGATTTTAATTTGGAGCATTTCTTTTATCCTAAAGACAAATGAGTAGTTTGATTTTACAGAGACAGTGATTCGGAAATGATTCCCACATTGATAACCCATTTATTTCCTGTCTGTCAAGGCATAGTCGATATCATTTTTTTGTGTCTGTGATGTTATTTGGTGTCAGCCACATCCAATTTCTCCTGATTTGAAGTATTCATTCTATATAAGCAGAACTTCTGAGTAGTCTACAAGCCTCTTTCATTTCTTGACCCTGAATCATATTTTCCAACATGGTTGAGTTCTTTTTTTTTTATCTGTTTTTTGTTGTTGTTGTTGTTGTTGTTGTTGTTCTCATTATTCCTACCTTTGCATTGTGTTAAAATAGATAATTATCATTTATAGAGCACTTTAAGGTTTACAAAGTATTTTATCAGCATAAATGGATAATTATGTTATTTTAATTGAGAGAATCTTATTTAATTCTTCACAAAACTTCTATACTCAATCCTCTACGAGAGATGTTGAGACATAAATGCCAGTCTTTTGTTTTTGCTCACCACTACAAAGCAAACTAACCAGCTAATCCACGAAGATACTTGTTGCCATTGGGACTCTAAAATAAGCCCAACTTCACCAACTCATTTACTTATCTCTCCACAGAAAACCTGTCAGTCTTCCTTCTGTTTATCTACAACTTACTTTTGGCTTGATTTCTAGCAAGAATGTCAACCTTCATATGACTCATTTTCTCCAATGGGATGTTGACTTGTTGGTCATTCAACAAGGATTTCACATTTAGCAAACCAACAGTTAGTTCATAATTATAGACTATCTAAAAACTGAGTGAATCTTAGCACCAGCTAAATCCTTCTTTGCCATTTTCCACTATTCTGTCACAATCATTACAAAGACATTCGACATTTTTTTTTTGTTTTGTGGGTTGCCATGGCCAAAGAATTCATTGTCTAGTGTTAGGTCGACAAATCACCAAAAAAAAAAAATCCTCTTCACAAGTAGCTATAATGGTCCTCAGAAAGAAGACACAGTCTGTCATTAGGACTATACTTGAAACCCTTCCAACATGGTACATTATACCAGACTTTGTGTTCAGCTAACATATTCTTCTAGTGACCAGTGTCACCTCCACACCATGATGAAGCATTGGAGTAGGACCTGATATAGTAGAAAGAATACTAGATTTGTAGTCAAAGACCCTGAGTTCAAATCCTGTATCTGCCACTTACTATAATGTGATTCTCCTCAAATCATTTGACCTTTCTAAGACACAGATTCATCATTAGGCAGTTGGACGAATTGAGCTCTAAAGTCCATTCTAGCTTTAAATCTATGATAAAATGACTTTATGGCATTAGTGGCAATAACATAAGTTGTCTTGTAATAAATTAAGGATGCCATTTATTAGAGAGAGAGAGAGAGAGAGAGAGAGAGAGAGAGAGAGAGAGAGAGAAGAGAGAGAGAGAGAGAATTTTATGGCAACAGGAAGAGCAGAGCCTTTTAGGGAGTTGGTGGCATTGACTCAAGTTCCACTCTGTGCTTTTTTTTTCTTTTTTTGAGCTCAAAGGATTCTTTCCTTTCTCAGGATACATCTGCCAGGGCAGGGAACAAAATCAGGGAAGTTGTTCCAGGAAATCTGAGGAGAAGAGGAAAAGAACTAATGCTAGAGTAGGTTTGCGATGGATAAGCAGGTAGGGGTTAGGGGTGAATAAATGTTTCTTCAGCGTGAAACTTACTGAATGATAATCACTATTTGTTTAGAGCCTACAAGGCCATAATCTAAGGCAGCTAAATAACACAGTGGAAAGACCGCTGGCCTGGAGTCAGGAAGACCTGAGTTCAAATCCAGTCTCAGACATTTACCAGATTTGTGACTCTGGGCAAGTCACTTAACCTCTGTCTCATTTACTCCATCTACAAAATGAGGGTTTAAATAGCACCTTTCTCACAGGGCTGTTGTGAGGATCAAATGAACTAATACTTGTAAAACATTTAACAGTGCCTAGTACATAGTAGGCACTTAATGAATAGTTATTTCTTGCTTCCTTTTTTTCTGCCTTCCTTCCTTTCCTCCTTACTACTTCTATCCTCATTCAACTCTGAGCACAGTACATTAACCACATTCAATGTCTGTCCACAACTGGCCAAAGTTGTACATACAACTCTCCCTCATGGTCTGGTGAAATGGAACTTTCTGAAAGTGACATGACAGATATTCTGAGGTACTGCCCCATTGTTCTACTGTTCACTCCCAAGTACTGGATCAACTCAGGATGCTGCTGTGCACCCAACCAAAGGCATCCCCCAGGACGGAAGGGTCAGGTACAGACCATGGCACTCAGTGTTAAGGAGATAGCTGATCTTTCACAATACAGCTGGCATCAGAACACTTCTACTACAACATACTTGTTTCTAGGGTATTTCCAGCCATAAAAGGATCCCAAAGAGGAAAGAACTACTTCCACATTGTTCTCTGAGTCCAAAACTTTGGGAGAAAGATTTTGTCTCTCTGCCCTCACAAGAAAGCAGCCTGCCTAATTCCTGGTGAATTTGCTATTTGAGTACTGTGCACAATGAATTTCTATCTCATTTCCTTATTACTTTGGTTTTTTGCTTCATACACGAGGTTGGCTATGGAAATCAAGAGTATCATTTTGCATCTGGGAGCAGCAAAGCAGGGTAGTTCAGGGAAAAGTATGGAAGTATGGTTTGAAGATAGAGCAGTCTTCAGTTATTTCGACCTGGAATGCCTATCCCTATACTCTAGCTCAACACTATTTCCCTCTCACTTTTTGAGCTCTATCTTTATTTTCTTCTTTTCTCTCTTTTTTGTCAATTTCTCCATTTTTTTTTCTTCTCGCTTTCTCAAACCCAGGTAATTGGCGCAAAGGCATCCTGGACAGCTTAATGCCAGGCTGCCTGGGAAGCAGCTGTTGACTGAGATAAAGGAATTAGTTCACCATGATTCACCTTTGTATCAAGTCCTTTCAAAAATAAATATGCAATGTTGATCTTGAGCCTGGCTGGTTAAACAGACCAGGTGACTGAGAATGAACTCCAGGTAAAGGATAAAGAATGGAAATAACAGAAGGCACATTGATATTTACAAGGTGGGGTGTCGAAAAGCTAAGCAGGATCTAAGCAGGGCACACCATGAAGTGTGGGGCTGACACAGCTTCTTTTCCACTTGGCCGGGCAACTGATGGCTTTTGGCAGCTGCCCCATGAGAGTGCACTGGCACTCACTTGTATGGCAAATAGTGCCATGTTTTGCGCTGCATGTGATGCTTAGTTGAGATGATAAACCATGAGCTGACAGAGAAGAGCTGGCCAAGAGAACACTTTCTCCAAGGTGAGGTTTTGATTGGGCTGCATCTTTTTAGCTGCATTTACTTAACATCCAGTCCTAAAGTTCTAGAAGTCAATTACGAGGGTAATACAGATTGGTATCTGGCACTTGTGCCTCGGGCTGAATTCTACTGCTCAGATTCCAAATGGCTATCAGAAGTTCCTACTTTCCAAGGAAGAGGCTGGTGCTGGGGAGTAGCTTTATATTCTTATGAGGGATGGAGATCAAAGACAAGGTAAGCTCCTGGAGAATGGGAGAGTTTTCATTTTTGTCTTTGTATCTGCCATGTCTGGCATAGTGCCTAGTGTGTAACTGAGTAATATAATAGAGAGAACACACTGTCTCTGGAGTCTGAAGATCTGAGTTCAAGTCCTATTGTTGATAATTACTACTTATGTGACCTTAGGCCTTAATTTCCTCATCTTTAAACAGAAAGGTTCAGACTAATGGCCTCTGAGGTCCCTTTCAGCTCAAAATCTATAGTCCTCTGTAACTAATCTCCCAAAAGCAGCTAGGTGGTGCAGTGGATAGAGTGCCTGGCCTGGAATTGAGAAGGTCTGAGTTCAAATCCTAATACTGTAGTTATATCTGCTTGATGGGATCTGACCTGACAACTTCCTTAGCCAGCCTTAAATCTGACTGACCCTCCATATTCATTCAACAACAGATAGGTCCCATGTATCTGCCCACTGGTTGACCTGGTAGTTTAGTGAAGTGTGCATAGCTTCATCGTCTTGCCCTAACAAAAAGGACAGTGCCCATCAACCCAGAAAACACAGAGCTCAAGACTAGTCAGAAGAGCAGCCCAAACAGTGCCTTCCAGATGTCTTGGCATTCTTCTCCAATTTTGCTCAAGCCCACTATATACCACCCGCTCTATTCCCTTAAGAGTTAATCTCCTTGGAACTTCAACCTGGTTTATCTACCTCATTCTTATTTGCCCTTCTTTTGTATATGAAAAGAGAAAGCTGGACCCAATGACCCTGAAATCTAAGCTCCTAAGATCCTTTGATGGGTCATACAAGCCTTCTTGTAACTGGCATTACTGCTATTGCCAGATGACTGAGAGATTAATTATTAGCCACCAACCACAGCAGGATTACACCTTGCATAGAAGGCTGGACACCTCCAGAGGCATATTTCTAAAAGGATTTGGAATTC
The DNA here is from genome assembly GCF_003287225.1 of Phascolarctos cinereus. Lineage (NCBI taxonomy): Eukaryota > Metazoa > Chordata > Mammalia > Diprotodontia > Phascolarctidae > Phascolarctos > Phascolarctos cinereus. The sequence continues at coordinate 357,453,578 of NW_027555847.1, forward strand.
CAGAGATATCACTCCTTGCCAGGTAGGATAGAACTGTTGGGTCTATAAGAGAAACCCCTGCCTGAAGAGGTAGAGTAGGGCAGAGAAACAATGGTTTGGGGGCTGACTGCGACTCCTCTGAAACTGCTTCCCCTGTTGCCACTTTGGACTGTGACCTCTTCTGTGAGCCTAGATAAACTTCTCCATTGTAAGGGCTTCTCACTACAGAGGACATTTCCAGTTCACTTCATTCTGCAGGTACAGGAAAACTTCACTAAACTGGACTAAGTAGGAAAAGTAGCCTGTATCATAAATTATCTGGTCACCTTCAAATCAATGAAATAACTATTAAGACGATAACAATACTCTTGTTTTAATGAATAGATAAGCATGAGTTTTACAGTCAAAGAAAATGAGGTTCAGAAAAGTGAAATGACTTACCCAAGGTCACACAGCTAGTTAGTGGCAGAGGTGAGACCACAGCCCAGTCCTTCTGACTCCCCAATCCATGATAAGGATCTTCTTGCTTTTCCATTTAAATCTCCAGCCCTTACCATAGAGCTTCACACATGGTGTTTGTTATTACTGATATTTTGTCATTTTCAGTTGTGTTGGACTCTTCATGACCCCATTTGGAGTTTTCTTGGTAGAGGTACTGGAGTGGTTTACCATTTCCTTCTCCAGCACATTTTACAGGTGAGGAAATTGAGATAAACAGGGCTAAGTGACTTGCCCAGGGTCACCCAGCTAGTAAGTGTCTGAGACCCGATTTGAACTCGAGTTTCCTTGACTTTTGGCCCAGCACTCTATCACTCTCGCCACCTATCTATCCTAAGTGCTAATAATGCTTTTTCATTCATTCATTTATGGGACTTTATGCCTCTTCACATGTACTTACAAATAGTATCTGAAATTATTTAAACAGAAAGGCAGAGGGGAGGAAGTTAAAATTTTATTGGAATTATTAATTTACTTCACAAATATTTTCTTCAAGAGGTAGCGACTACAAAGTTGCCCTTGAATCAAGGATGACATGGGTTAAAATCCCACTGACACATGCTGGCTGGGTGACCCAGGGCAAGTCACTTTTCAGTACTCTGGAGAACTCTCTAAGACTATGACTTATACAGAAGGTTCTGAACTGCATTGGGAGAAGGGGTTTCCCCACCCCTAGATTTCCCTAGACCATTGAAACCACAGATCCAGCCCTGTCCCCTCTTCACAGATAGTACAAAATCAAACTTCAGGTCGGTCCTTGCCAGAATGACCACAAATTCTGAACTCATGAACTTTTAATGAAGTTTTCCTGTATGTTAGGGAATCCCTGCACCTCTCCCCAGAACATAATCCCTGTCCCAATCCTGTGCTAGGAAGATGATTTTGTCATTGAGACCACACAAACACTAGTTAGTGTATCACTGCTCCCAGAAGGGGAGAAAAAAAAGACCGGAGTCATTCTCCAGTATTCTACCATGTCAAACTCCAGAGATACGGCAGTGTGAGAAAACCATGGAGACTGGAGTCAGACAACCTGGATTTAAATCTGGTCATTATTAGACATTAATTGCATAACCCTGAGCAGTTACCTAACTCTTCTGTTCCCTCAGTTTCCTCATCTGTAAAATGTGGGAGTTGAACCAGATAAGCACTAAGGTTTCATCTAGCTCTGAATAATAAGCTCATAGTTCCATCATTGGAAGATTCCTTAGGGGTCCTCTAATCCAACCCTTCATGAGGAAATAGAGACCCACAGAAGTAAGTGGGAGAATGTGTCATACAGAAGGAAAAGGGTTAGCTCTAGATGCAGGGGTGAGGAATCTGTGACCCTTTGACTGAATCCAAACTTCACAGAACAAATCTCCAAAGGGCCACACTTGAGGATCTAGAGGGCCACATGTGGCCTCAAGGCTGCAGGTTCTAGACACTAGAGTCTAGAGGTGGATGACCTGGGTTCAAAAACTGGTTCTGCTTGTTACCACCTGGATGGCCTTGCACAAATCATTTAAACCTCTTTGGGCCTCAGTTTCTTCTGCCTCAAAGGTCCCTCATCTCTAAGTCCATGACCTTGAGATTAATTCTGTAATAAACTGTCTAGAATGAGAACAGCCAAGAACCCACTAGTGAAAAGGGAAAAGTGAGTGGGGTGAACATTCCTTGTCTCCCTGACCCTGTGTTTTCACAGAGAACATTTGTCTGAAGCCTGAAACTAGTTCCTGATTGATTTGATTCTTGGCATTTCCCAAGCTCTACACTTCAACCATGACAGCAGTGTTAGTGGCCGGGGGAAGAAGGAAAGGAAAAAATCCTGGAATGCCCCACTTAGAACAAATTGTGGGACACTTGGAGACATGCTACAGGGGTGGGGAACCTGCAGCCTCAAGGCCACATGTGGCCCTCTAGGTCCTTAAGTGCAGCCCTTTGACTGAATCCAAACTACTGAAAGTACTGAAGTTCAGATTTAGTCAAAGGGCTGCACTTGAGGACCTAGAGGACCACATGTAGCCTCAAGGCTGCAGATTCCCCACCCTTGTCAAGTTTGTCCCAGTGAAACCAATTGCTTGGGAAACAGTAAAAGTAAAATCACTTGCTTATTGAGCAAAACATTTTCTAAATGTCCAGTGGAATTGCATCATCTTCTTTTTTTCCACATGAAATGAAAACACCTCTGTCATAAGCATTAAATTATCCATTTTCATATGACAAAATGAGCTTATTCTTCATATCCCAAATCAATGTGGCAGTGAGACAGCAGGCAACTGCATATGGCCTCTGTGGAGACTGGGGATGCCAAGTATGAGCACATAAATTGCTTTCTTTCCCCTTGGATCATCTATAAAACCTGAACTTTTTTTAAATGCTAAGAAATGCCATGCTTCAGTTCTGTGCTTCAGGGTCCCATTGAGTTGCTTGGGCAATATGTACTGAAGGGACTCTTCTAATGATCCTCATATGGTTTTCTCTGAGGATTCTTCCAATTTGTGCCTCTTTCCTAGCCAAAAATTCAATGTGGGTGGAAAACATAGACCAGAACTTTCAAGTGTGAGACAGAATTCTGCTGCTCTGGATTAGTTTGTTTCTTCTTCTTCTTTTTTTTTTTTTACATTTTCTTTATTTTCTTTTCCAATATTGTCTTGCAACACTTGCAGCTACATCTGTCTATAAAGAAATCTAGTCACTAGCATACATGAAACAACCTGGGGTGGGGTTGGGAGGCAGGGAATAGAGCCGGGGGAGGAATGAGCACATGGTTCTAATATTCAGAAGCACTATTTCCTGGATGGAATTCTTGCCACTGTGTGACTTTAAATATAATTGGTGGTAACTTTATTTCAGTTTCTCTAGCTCTAAATTGTGGGGTTACCATTTCTCTTAAGCCTATATGTGGTAAGTGGTTAGTTAGTATTGGGTCTAAAGTCAGGAAGACTTGTGTTCTATCCCTGCCTCAGACACTTACTAACTGAGGGACACCAAGCAAGTCAATTAACTTCTGCCTGCTTCATCTATAAAAGGAGGATAATAATAGCACTACTATCGTCCCTCGTATACCTCATCGCCCTAGTCACCAAACATGAAGGTAAAAGGTGATTTAGGCTAGCAACCTTGCAGGGTTGTTATGAGGATCAAGTAAAGTAATATTTAGAAAGCACTTAGTACAGTGACTGGCAAATAGAAGGCACTTAATGAATGCTCCCTTCTTTCTTTTCCTTTCTTTCGTGAGCTAAAAGTTCCATACAACAAGGGCTGAAGGACTAGGGAACAAGTAAAGGCCAAAATTAGAAGATTCCCACATGGAGAGGATTGGTAGAGGGGGGCTGGTCATACGGAGTTGGAGTCAATGGTGAGAAAAAAGGGATTAAGATAGAAGTTTGCAAATGGGTCAGAAATAGGAATGAATATGGAGATCAAACAGAATCCTAGGACTGAGAAAAGATTTTTAGTTGGGGGAGAAGGGGTTGGCCAAGATGGAAGGCTTTGATGCTAAAATAAACCAAGGGTCTTCATTTCACAACACATTCACACAATTTGCTTCATTTACTTTCCTAGAGACTCATGAGTCTTTTCAGTTGGTTTTATGAGGCCAGTCCAACCTTCCCGTTTTCTCTGCATCAACTTCAGTGAGATAATTCTGGTTACGTTCTCCTCCCGTCCCCATCTTAACTTCCAAGTGGCCCAAGTTAACATCTCTACATCATCCTCCACTATCAAATCCCTTCTTTCCTTCTCCAGTGTTCTGGCGCTCGATGCAATTAGGAAGACATCTGTTAATAAGAGCGTTTAAAGAACAGCATCATCACTAGAGAGTCATTCATTTATTTGAACTCTTCATAGGATAACCACCATGACCCTGGAAAAAACATTATATGAGCTTTTTTTCCATTTTTAATGCCTCATTTGATGTTAGCATTCACAGCTCATCAAACAAAGTTATCTCTATAGTCCTATCTGTCATAGAATCTTTAATACTTTGACGTGTATTGAGAGACACTGAGAGCTTTTAGAAAGCCTTTTTGTTCTACCAAATCAAATGCTTTCAGAAATCAATGAACAATAAACCTAATGGAACATTGTCCTATCTACAACTTTCCCTAGTTCTGTGACTATAAAATTGTGGCATGCTTTCAAAAATCTTCTGTGAAATACTACTACCAGTTTCCTTCTCATGTTTTCATCAAGAATATCTCAATGTATTCCTAGGACATTCTCATAAAAATGTTTATATAAATGAAAAAGTAGTGACATAAATGTACACTTGCTGGTATGTTCTTAGACCTTTCGTAAAAATTTGGTTGAAAACACGTAATCTATGATCTTTTCCATTTGTTTGGACTCTTCTTTAAGAAAATATAAAAATTGATTCCCAAGTACTTTTAAAAGCCTCTCTAGCAAGTTTTTCTTCTTTAAGTATTTAGTCAAGTCCAACCATTTTACCTGACTTCATCTTCTTAAGCATCATTGACACTTTCTCACATAGTACGTTGAGAATCAAGGTGGTCCAAATATAAGAATTTCAGTGAAGGGGCGTTGTCGTTCTCTAAACCTCAATGATAGGAGCAACTACATCACCTGGAAATAGAAGCATTTGAAAAACTTCACCAACAGTAGGGAGTCCTCCTCCTGTGTGAGTTTTGCACCATCACTACAGATTTATTGGCAGATTTGATCCATTTTGTATCTATTTGGTGCTCTCCTTTTGTTTTGATCTCTAGATGTTCTTGAATTGACCTGGCTTAGCTTGTATTATTTCAAACTCTCCTCAAGCTCATTTTATTCTCAACTATTTTGCTTTTTTTTTGGGGGGGGAGTTGAGGCAAAACTGCATTTTCCATTATCCTTCCACAGGTTGTTTTGGAAATGACCATGTACTCTAAACTCATATTGCCCTTGGCCGTCATGGCTGTCCTTGCCACTTGACAAAGACATAAGATGTTTGCCATCTGATTCATACACTTCTCCATTTTCCATTTTGTGGAGTGGATAGTTTGCTTATATCAGTATGTGGCCATCCTTTTGTACTATACCTTTGCTGTAAAGAGTCGATGATCTGACTACACACTGGGAGTGGAATCTGCAAGGACTGCTGCTACATCCTTAACCAGTCATTTCCTGTGTGTTAATATAACCAATTTCACTTTTTATTTCTGTCATTGGGTACTCCCCACATCCTGTACCCTTTAATTCTCTTACTGATTAAAGCATCTTTGACGGAGAGGCCTAGATCTTCTAACACAGTCTACTTACCTTCATTCTCTATCATTCTTAATCCTGAACCATATTTTCCAAGTTATTTTCCACTATCATCCCTCATATCCTCCATCATTGTGTTAGTCACCTCATGGAACTTTTTTTTTCTCCTTCATCCTTCATGCAAAGCATGCTAATGTGAAAGCCACATTTGTCATTATGACAGTATGTCTATTGATGCACATTATGAATACTGCATCTTGAGATGACCAAGATTCCCATAAAATGATGTTTCTTGACACCTTTGGGCACAGAATGAAAACAACTCTACCAATTCCTTTATTCACTGCTTTTTTTTTTTGGTTTGGCTAGGCAATGGGGTTAAGTGACTTGCCCAGGGTCACACAGCTAGTAAGTGTTATGTGTCTTGAGGCCAGATTTGAATGCAGGTCCTCCTGAATCCAGGGCCGGTGCTGTATCCACTGCACCACCTAGCTGCCCCCTTTATTCACTTCTTTAAGGGAAACCTGTGAGCCTTTCTCTTCTCCCTTGTTTCAGTTATTGTAACAATGTCAGAATGATTAATTCAGCTCCTTCTCTTGTGCTGTCATCTCACCGGTCTTTAGACAAACATTGAACATTATGTGTCAGCAATGTAATGTGTTTTTTTTAGATGATCTAAGAAGCTTGTGACTCTTAGCAATTGTTGCCCCTTTTTCCACTGTTCCACTAATCTGTGACTGCATAATCCAAAGAGCTCTGCATACAACTGAGTGCCATTTTGTATTTCAGTCCACTTCATGGTTTACCATGGCCAAAACAAATTCATCACCTGTTTATCAAGCCTCAGAAAATGAGCTTCTGTGCACTTATCTGGGCTGGCCCTTGGACAATAGGCACTGTCTGTTGCCTGGCACATACCTGGAGCTTTAACAGGACAGTAGAATCTATTGATGATTGTATTGTATTGATAGAATCCCTACCCTGGTCTTGGAAGATGCTTTCACCATTGAGACCACAAGAGAACTGTTTAGTGCACTAGTATTCTAAAGCAAAAAAAAAAAAAAGGGGGGGGCAGGGGAGAAGGAATCTATTTTACCATTTCAAATCCCAGACACAAGGCAGTGTGAGAAAGAGTGTTGAACTTGGAGTCAGAGAAGCTAAATTCAATCCTGGCATTGCTATGTGTCATCTCCTGACTCCAAGCCCAGCCCTATTTCCACTTAATCATTCTGAATATGGCCCTGATATCCAGCCAAGGACAATTGTCATCAGTTAAATAAACAGAGCAGTCAGCCGAAGCATCATATTAATTGACTGATTTTAGTCAAATATCAGCTGGTTTCTTGATGGTCCACAAACAGCTTCCATTGGTAGACCATAATTGGATATTTCAGGTCTTTAAGTGTATGGGCTGCTCTCTCTCTCTCTCTCTCTACCAAGCAGATAGCCCACAGCTGTCATGTGTTATTGGCTAAGATGTTCAATTCATGGCAGCAAGTATTTGCAGAAAGTCTACTGAGTGCTCAACACTAAGCTACCCTGAAAGAAAGAAATTGAAGATAATCCCTCCTCTCAAGTAATTCATGATTCTTAGCTAGAGGAACGGAATATACATTCAAAGCAATACTCAGAACAATTGCTGTCAAATAATGATATGAGGCAGTGTGGAAGAAGTACTAGCATGACACACTGAATTAGAGATTAGAATGGGGGGGAGGGGAGAGGAGCAATGGAAAAAGCTCTGAACTAGGGAGTGCATTGAGATGATGGGTTCCAGTTGTGGTACTTCAACCCTCTGGGTGGGTTGCATCATTTGCAAAGTGAGGTTAGTGAGATGGCCTCTGAAGTCTCTTCCAAACATTCCAGGCATTCTAAGTGTTGGATTCTGAGGTTCAGCGACCGGGCACTAATCAATTTATAGCCTTGTGACTAGTTAAATATTTAGTGTTCTCAAGTTTCTTAAATTTTGCTGCCACATATATACATATACCCACTTGCTTCCAGTGGGGGAAACCCCATGTAATGAACTCTCTGGAACATAGAAGGCATGAAGGATGGGTACACCTGAATGGTGGGCTTCGTTGGTTGAAGCCAAATCCATGGTTTTGCGGTTTGTTGTTGAAGTCCATATTGGATTGAAGACACTATGAGATTTAGGGAAAGATGAGAAAATTCTTAAAATCATGATGCTCTTACTAGCATAAATACTAATTATTTACATATTTGAAATATACATGTATATATAACATATACACTATCCTTGCATTGTGACCAGAGTTTTGTTCGTCGAAGTCATTAACAAGCCCGGCATAATGGATAAAGAGCTGGAAAACATAGATAGGAGTGAATTCAAATCCTGCCTCAGACACTTAGTAGCTGTGTGACCTTGAACAAGTCACTTAACCTCAGTTTCCTCATCTGCAAAATGGAGATAATAGTCCCTGTCTCCCAGGATTATTGTTAGGTGAAATAATATGTATAAAGTGCTTTACAAACCTTAAAACACTATAGAAAGCATGAGCTATTGAGTCTGAAGACATATTAAATTCAAGTTCATGGGAATTCTTTGGGCACATCCTTCAGTGGGTAAGTGACACACATTAATTGCAACCACCAGTTTCTGGTGCCAAATCTCAAACAACTTTTAGTTTTTAAAATGGAGGTATGAAAAACAAAAATTCTAAGTTTTACCTTTTTTTGCCCATGTTTTGGATAAAGACTTGAGTACAACAAAGTGTTTGGGCATGCACAGCATCTACCATTTCCAAAATTGTCACCAGTTTGAAAGTTTCAAAGGCTTTGAAAAGAGCATCTTTTGCCTATGCCAAGTGTTTTGACTGAGGCCAGCTTTTCACCAGGCAAGCCAAGCAGAGGGTTAAGGCATTTATTCATTGAAGTCCAGCAAACTCTTCCTTCACCACCAACAAAGAGACAAACTTCCCAAGAAGCTTAGGCCTCAGTGACTTGGGCATTAGCCGGGCTGAATCATTCAGATAATTGCTTCAATTCTTTACTTTACTTTGATGGTGTAAGTCTAGTCAAGGATTCTAAGATAAAATGCTTACTAATAATGTCAGTGAGAACCTGAATGTGAGTGTTAAAAATTAACAAAATGTGTTAAGGAAACTGGAGGATGAGTAGAGCCTTGGGCTTTGTATGCAAAGGTTGGCCTTGCATCAGTAGGCTAACTGCTTTCACACGTTATTCTCAGGGGTGATAGATTTCTACCCAGCCCTCTATGCTTTATTGCCCTATTCCCTTCTGACCAACAACATGTATTTTCAACATCTTTGAATGTTCCGGCTAGAAGGGAATTTGGAGATTATCAAAGACAATCTCCATATTGTACAGATGTGGAAAGTAAGAAAGAAAGAGAGGGCACTAAACACAGCTAACTTGGTCACCCAGTTGGTTAATAGAAGTATAGGAATAAAGGAAAGGAATAAGCCTTTGTTTAGTGTGCCACGGACATTACAAATAGCATCTCGTTTGATCCTCGTAACAACCCTCTGAAATGAATGCTATTATTATCCTCATTTTACAGTTGAGGAAAATGAGACAGGCAAAATTTAAGTGACTTGGCCAGAGTCACATAGTTAGAAGTGTCTGAGGCTGGATTTGAACTCAGGTCTTTCTGACTCCAGGCTCAGCTCTCTATCCATTGTACTAACTAGCTGCCCCATACAATAGACCCCAGGTTTCCTCAGTCCCATCTTTATGCTCTTTCTTTATATCACAATGTCTTCCTCAAATAGCTTCCAGGTTTAGTGGGTCATAGAAATGTTCTAGGAGTAAAACTAACTAGCCCATAAAAGATGAACTGAGCTTGCAACTTTGACCTTATTAAGGGACCATACTTTAAAACAATGGGCTAACTAGCCCAGGTAGAATACTAGCATGTAGTTAGAATGCGCAAATGTAGAGTACTACATTTACCTATGCAAGCAACCATTGGAAGAGACGTGGCTAGATGTGCTACCCCATAACTAATTGTGTATGTCCATATACACTTATAGGTTTATCTCTGTGGGTAGGTTGACTCATTAGAATAGAATAGATCTTAGACATCAGGAGTCCCAGATGTCCTTCCCACCTCTGCCACCAGCTCACTCCATGATGTGTGAGCCCATTTGCCTACTGATAAAGGAGAAAGAGTATGATTTGTTTGCTAAGCCCTCTAAAATCCTATGATTATAAAGGTGCTAAGGTAATACTCATTTGTCAGGTGAGCAAATGTCTTCCATTAGAAAGGATAATCCTACATTTCAGCTTCCTGCTCCTCAGGATGATAAACATATTTCAAATACTGACATTTTGTTTCACCATGTCCCATTCCCTTCCTTCTTCTAATTCAAGAGTGATTAATATTTTTCACACCATGGATCTTTTGGCAGTCTCATGAAAATAATGGTTGCCTTCTCAGGATAGTATTTTAAGTGCATCAATAAGATATACAGAATACAAAGGAAATCAATTACAGTGAAATCAAGTTATCAAAAATATTTTTTAACAGTTCTTGGACTCCAGTTCAAGAACCTCTGCTTTGTTTCTCTCTTTCCCTGCTCACTGAAAATTACACTTACTTGTCAACTATGGCCCTTTTCATCTCACTTCCTAAGGAAATTTTATGGGTGACTCCATTTTCTGGTTAGTCCTCCTTTCCTTGGCCATGTCAATCACTATGAGAACTCTCTGACTCCATCAATGACCACCCTTGATCTCACTGATGTACATCTGAGTTTTCTCATAGCTGTAGATTCAACCCTTACTCTGGCCATTGTGTCTTGTGTCACTGCTAATGAAATGATGTCACTTTTGCAATGAAACCTTAATGGGATCCATTCAATGTGGGTCATCCTAGATCCAGCTTAAGAGATCTTTGAAAACAACTAAGTAGGAAATGTTATGCTGGCAAACTCAGATACAGCCCTGGCGGTGAATGTCTATCATCTCTGTGTTTGGGTGGCTTTCATTGCCCTCAGTTATAATGGGTGAGAGACAAATGTTGCTTGTTAACATGGTTTAAGGGGAAAACACCAAGAATGCCAAAATCTCCATGCTAAGATCACTGACTGCATTGTTACAATGAAAGGAAATACTTGGATCTGTATATAAATAATTTCACACTCATGTGGTGAAAAACTGCACCACATTCTTTGGGTTGGAGTTCTGATGGCCCTGTTCTTTGGACAAGCCTGGTTTGTTTTCTCACTGAAGGTAACAGCCAAGAATTCCCTTAGGAACCAAGGGCTTCCTCTCCTCCTTACATTGTTTGTTTGTGTCTGTGGGGCAGAAGCAGGCCTCCTGTGTTCTAGTTTTAATGCAAGCAGATGCAGTTTTGATGGTTTCTGACTTGGATGACAATAGGGACAAACCACCAGGGGGAAAAAAAGGAGATAGTTTTTGTTTTTCTCTCTTGAATGAAGTATACACCCATGAGAAAAGCTCTTCTAAGACCTGGGTTTATTAGGACGTGGTCTTTCAGAAAGCTCTCTGTCAATCTGATGGAAGGCCTGCTTCACCTTCACAGCCTCCAGGAGGGCCAGGATGAAGGCAGCCCAAACACCAACAGGGATGATGGCTACAGAGCAAGTCAAAGATAAAATTGGGAAGTAGGATTTGGGTGTCCCTCCCACTCCCTTATAGGAGCCCCATGGTTTTTTTTTTCTAGTTTCCAACCCCAGTCCAGTAAGCACTGTTTGGATTCTGCCCCATAGTTCAAGGTCCCCTCTCACTCCAGTATTCCACCTTGACCTGCATACACTGGGTCCCATGCTATGCAACATTATTATGTATCCTTCCCCATCAAAACCTACCAGTCCTGAGCTCCTTCAGGATCCTATTAGATGACTGAAGAGTTAATCTGATAAACTAGTGTTTAATATTAATATTAAACATTGATGGTTGCTGGTGACTTACTACTACATTTTCTCAATAATTTGTATTCATTTTTAAAAGGACCTTCAATATGATTACTAAAAATGCTAATGCAATCTTGAGGCAGCGTGGTGTAGTGGAAAGAGTGGTAGGTTGGGAACTAGAGGATCTGGATTCAAATCCTAACTTTGACTCTTCTTATCTCTTTTAATCCTCGAGCTAGTTATTCAATCAGTCTGGGGACCAGGTTCCTCAACTGTAAAAGGAAGGAGTGGGACTAGATGATATTTTAGGTCTAAATGGTCCACAGCCCTTCTGTAAATAATGGCAAGAATTTTAGGACAGGTGGACTTTATAGTGTCCTCATTGAACTTAGAGGAATTGCCCCAAAATTGTGATATCATATGCATTTAAATTAATTTGAATGTAATTTTTTCCTAAGCAAGTTTGATTACATTGATGTTTGGTATCTAAATTTTAATAAAACTTTTTTCAAATCTCTTAATAATAGAAGAGCTAGTGGAGGCAGGGAGAGGACCAGCAGAACCTCTCAGTAATTCATATTTTTATAACAATTTGTGGTTAAACAAAGCAATTTCAGTACAACAACTCTCACAAAACTGCAGAATGATCATCAGTTCCTCCCAGATGTTAAGATGGAGCTGGTTTGGTAGGTCCATTCACCAACCCCATCTTTTGCTCCCATAATCTCTTTCAGAACCACACAAATTAACCAGTTCAGGCCCCTAATCCATTATTTTTCTCAGTGCAAGCATCTTCATTTTTGTTCTTTGTTTTTAAGGCCCCAGAGAGAGCCTACTATTAACCCAAAATAATTACTGAGAAATCATCCAGGAGCAAGGGTGGTTTATATGGCAGATTGGTGGTCTCATTGTTTAATATGTGGCTAAGGCATCTGCCATTACTCTCAGAGTTTGACGATTGTCAAGATGCATCACAATCAGAAGGCCATCCTGGGGCCTTCCACTTTGGATGCTTTGTCCGTAATTGAGTCTTTCCTTCATTTAGCAACAACAACAACAATACCTAGCATTTAGACAGCACTTGACAATACGTTTTCAAAGGCATTCTCTTTGTGATACTGAGTTGGCCACTTAATCTCTTAGAGCCTCTCTTTCTCCATCTTCAAAGTGGGGCTACCTAGCTCACAGCATTACAATAATGAAAAAAAAAAGTACTTTGTGAAGTAAAATTAATATAAGCTATTATTATTAATAATATGGTTATCATTAAAAGGGCATTGTCTTGGGATAAAATGACGGATTGGAGGAAACTAGATGGCCAGTTTGTCAGGGATGGTGTAGGTAAGACCCATGATTTGGGTAAGGTCTATACTAGATATTCTCTATCTAATTCTGAAATATTATTAAGTTATAATTAAGTAGATACATGTTGGGAGATCTCAGTTAGGGTGCTGCTCCTAGGAGAAATAGCAGGAGAAAAGATAAAGAGTAGAAAAAGAATAATAACAATTATCATCCTTTTTGTTGTTGCTATGGTGATGACTGGTTTGCTCCATGAGTCAGAACATTGTGCTTAAGTCTTTGAATCAGTTCCTATACAGGCTTTTCAGTCCCTACAGATGGTCACTCTAACCTTGATCACTTTTTTCTCTGGTTTATGTTAAACTTCACAAATAAATAATGTATGCTGATTATAGTTAAAATTATAGTCATGAATCCTTTAAGTCAAGACCATCACTTGTCCCTTATGCAACCTCTGCCACTGAGCAAAAATGCCAGGGAATGGGACAGTATGGTACACTATAAAGGAAAATGTACTTTGAGTAAGAAAACCAAGGCTCATGTCTTGGCTCCAACGGTTATTACTTTTGTGATACTGGGCAGGTCACTCAATCTCTTAGAGCCTCGGTTTCCCCATATGTAAAGTGTGGGCATTAGTATTTTCACTTACAACATTGTTAAGAATAAAGTACTTTTGTCACATGAGATAAATACGTTATTAATTATTATTCAGGAGAAAGTTATATTGTAGACTTCTTGGAGACATTCTTATCTCACCTTCCTACAGTGAAAACTTAGAAAACATGATTCATCTGAGAACAAAGAAAACTTCCAAGGTCTGGTTAGCTCACATCTTTCCACAGGAACAAATTCTAGCCACTGGAACTTAGATATGAGAGTCAGAGGCCATTCCTGCTACATCCCACTTGGTTTTTTGTGCATAAAAAAGTTGCAAATGCAAAGTTTTAAAGCAATAAAACTTTATCTTAGAGAAGTTCAAAACATAATGAGAATCTATATTAATTTTTTTATTTTTAAAATAATCACTATTACAGAAGGATAATTAATTAGTGAATGTTACAGATAATAGAAGTGAGGGTTAAGGTTGTGTAGAGCCATGCAAAAAAAAAAAGACTACTTTAACATCTTTTAGTGCCTTTCCAAATCCAATGTAAAGCTTCTTCAAGTGAGGACAACTGACTTTCAAAATAACACTGAGGTTGTAAGATAAATCAGTTAATTGGGTATTTTTGCTTAATTGTTTTTCTTTGCTACAAAGAAGGTATTTTGGGGGACAGGGAGGGTAAGAAGAAGTTTCCCAACCACAATAAGATCATATCGTAGGCAGATTTAGAACTAAAAAGGTCTTTGAATCCAAGTCCTTCATTTTAAAAATGAGGAAACTGAGTCACAGAAAGAAAAAATGGCTGCCCTATGTTCAAACAGGTAGAAAGTGGTAGAGCTGTGCTTTGAACTCACATCTTTTGACTTCTAAATCCAATGCTTTTTCCACTAAACCATGCTGCCAATGACATCAATTAAATATATATGTATATATACACATATACATACCTATATGTATGTGCATATATGTGTGTATATGTGTGTAGATACATATACACACCTATGTACACATATACATACACAAACACACACATATACAGAGAGAGAACCAGGGAACATGATATTCCTGGGAAGGAGCTCATAGTCAACAGAACGTAATCTTCTTAGGGTGAAATATTGTAAGGAGGAGGGGACACTTGACCATCACAATTCTATCTCAACTAGCCCACATTTAATACTTGCCCAGCCAGTTTCCTCACTTTGTTAGGACATTTTAGTAGCATTTCAATATTCCAAGAGCTACTTAGTGCTTGATACATATCCAGTGATATACATCAAAGCTGAGGTTCTGTATCTAGCACCGATGGGGAGCAGGCAACTTTCTCTTTGGTTGGTGGTGGTGGTGGTGGTGGTGGCCCTTCATTCTCAAAGAGAACCAATGACATCAGGAACATAATGTCTTGACTTGCAAGTGAATTGGATTTAAGTGAGGCAGGGCTGTGCAAAGTTGTCACCTTTACTCTCTCCTCCAGTCCAAGACATAGGTCAGGACAACTGGCAATGGCCAGGGATGCAGTGGGAGACCTTGGCCTTTCCCAGGTCTCAGTTTGTCTGGGCCCACACGCATTCAGTAGTTAAAGGCCAGGTAAGAATTGAGGCAAAAGATGGCCTAGTTTGCCTTCATGAAAGAATCAGTGTGGGAGGGAAAGACCCACAGAGTTTCTGGCCAGAACAGAAACAATTGCTATTTACAGCTGGTACCATTAACTCTTTTGTCTCATGTAGTTTTCATTTATTATTTCTTGAAATATAGTTCTGGAAAACCAGGCTTTGATAAAGTCTGTTGGGATTAAAATGGAGCTACTTGACTATGCCTTTAAACCCAAATCACTCTGACTCTCACTGATTGGCCAATAATAGATCCCAGCTCAAGCCTCACTTGCCCATTGTTTGGGTTTTGATGGCTCAGCCAGTGTAAATAACAATTCTCTTTGGTGGAAATGTAAGGAAAAACTAGCCCGAGTTCAGCTCTGACTGAGACAAGGAAAGTCTCCCCTAACCTCAGGGCACAGTCAAGGAGATAATTGTTCAAGCTTGGCTTGTTGCCCTATTCAGTTTCCCAGAGTTCCAAGTGGCCCCTGAAAGGTAGAAGGCAAGGTGGTCTGCTAGGGAGTCCTGATGGAAGAGTCAAGGTCACAGAAGACTCAGAGGAGATGAAAATTGGGGCACTCAGGGAGTTCTGTCCTTGGCACTGATAATAAAAGACTGATTCAAGAACTTAGACCTTGAATTTGCAAGTTTTTGTTTAAGTTCACAGGGGCTGAGCCAACCACACAGAGTTCAATTTTACAGACTTCAGAAGCACAATGGGATTAATTAGCCCTGACAATTTCAGCAAAAATGTAAGACTGACTTACTTGAAGCATCAAGTCTCTGGAGTTATAAGATCAGACAAAGAGCTTCCTCTGTCACCATCATACCCTCTATGACCTAGGGCATAGGACAGAGGGCTTCTCCAAGGTGTGCCCTTGTCTCACCTATAACCGAGGGACTGAGACAAGATGAAAATATTACAGGGAGAGTTTGAAATGTACTCAATAGTATAAGAAACACATATGGATGGCACAGCAAACCAAAATTTATCCCGGAAAAGGACACTGAGAAGATGGGCAGTGGGATTTTTTTTTCAAATCTATCAGAGATCAAGGGCTTTATTCCAGCATAAGTCAAAATGAAAAAGGGATAATTTCAAAGCTAGGTTAGTCAGAGTAGCCATAAGCTAAGCTTTCCTCAGCCCCTAGTCCTGAACCATACTAGGGAATATGGCCAGCCTTTTCTTTAGGCGGCATTTTTTTTGTTCAGATTTGTTTGGTTTGGTTTGTTTTTGAAGCATAAACCATGGCTGCCTGAGGAGTTGGCATGGTTTCAATGGGAATAGCCTAGGAGAAAAGGAGAGGTTCTATGTCTTCATCTTGCTTGAGTCACTCTCTAGTGACAAGTAGAAAGACCTAAACAACTGTAACGCTTCCATGACCTAATAAAATATTCCAGGAGGATTAAAGCAACTAAGTTTGTTCCAAATTACTATAGCATCACAGAAATGATATTTTTGAGTGTTACTATAGCTATACAATGTTGCTGATAGAATATTGGCGTTAGGAAAAAAAAAAAGGAAACATGGCTCGAGGGTAGTGGTGAATATCTATGATCCCAGCTACCAGGGAGGCCAAGGCTCTTGCATCTCTTGAACTCAAAAGTTTTGAGTTGCTCTTTGCTAAGCAGATCAGGGGAAACTGAGATGACATGTGTAAAGTATTTTGCAAACCTTAAAGCAAAATATAGATAGCTGCTTTTGTTTATTATTATTATTATTATTATTATTATTATCATCATCATCATCATTAGCATTATGGTCTTAAAAAGCGACCTAAGGTAGTGAGAGATTAAACTACTACTCGGGGTCACCCAGTCAAAATGAATCAAGATAGGACTAGGTCTTTCCTAGTCTAGGGGTGACTAGGTCATCCCTCTGTTCCTTATGCCATGCTGCCCTATGAAATATAGTGCGGAATTTTATTTTAATTCAGGAATGGCCCTCAACAAGAGGGAAACTTTTACTGAAAGAAGAAACTAGTATTTTTTTCAGGCACATCTATGTTTTAATCTCCTGTAAATTTTTTAATATATAATATTTTATTTTCCCCAATTACATGTTAAAACAATTTTTCAACATTTGCTTTTTTTAAATAAAGTTTTGTGTTCCAAATTCTAGTCCTCCTTCCCTCCCTCCCTGAGATGGCAATCAATCAGATATAGGCTATCCATGCACAACCATGTAGAACATTTTCATATTAGTCATTTTGTATAAGAAGATTCAGAGAGAGAGAGAGAGAAATAGCATGCTTCAGTATGTATTCAAACAATGTAATTCTTTCTCTGGAGGTGGATAGTTTACTTTATCATTAATCCTTTGGGATTGTCTTAGATCACTGTATCGCTGAGAATAGCTAAGTCATTCACAATTCTTAGTACAGTATTGCTACTACTGTGTACAATGTTCTCCTGGCTGTGCTTACTTCACTTTGCATCAGATGATGTCTTTGCAGGTTTTCTGAAATCATCCTGCTCGTTATTTCTTATAACATAATAATATTCCATCACAATCACACCACAGTATGATTGTTTATGGCTTGTTTAGCCATTCCTTAATTGATGGTCACCCCTTCAATTTCCAATTCTTAGCCACTACAAAAAGAGATGCTATAAATATTTTTGTATAAATAAGTCCTTTCTCCTCCTTCTGTTTTTTGTCTTTGGGATATAGACTCAGTAGAGGTATTGCAGGATCAAAGGGTATACACAGTTTTATAGCCCTTTGGACATAGTTCCAAATTGCTAAGAAACTAGTATTAACAACAGAAGTGTAAATATATTAGCTTCCATTGGCTCCACTTAAAAAAAAATGGAAGGGGCAGCTAGGTGGCCCAGTGGATCAAGTACTGGCCCTGGATTCAGGAGGACCTGAGTTCAAATCTGACCTCATAACACTCACTAGCTGTGTGACTCTGGGCAAGTCACTTAACCCCAATTGCCTCACTTCCCCCAAACCCCCCCAAAAAAAGAAGTGTAAGTATAACTTTAATTCACTAATTCAGTCATCTTTTCTCATATGACTATCTTAAAGTGGTTTTGCTTTGTTCAGTAGCTATATGAATTTATGAATATAGATGTGAGGCCAGTTGTATGAATCAGTTAGAGCTTCAGACTTTAACCTGAGGACTTTCTGAATTGGTCAGTTAGCTTTATTAACTTCCACTGGACTTCACATGTGCACCAGTCACAAGAATCGCAGTAGGAGTGTGGATGAATCAGTGTAAATCCATCACATGATTTGAAAAACACAGGAACCCACAGAAACTCAGTTGAAAAAGACCTCAAATATCATCTAGTCCAACCCATAACTAAGCAGGACTTCTCTCTAAAGTACTGTTTAAAGTACAAGCAGTCTTTCAGCCTCCATTTGGAGACCTCCCCTTCATATATGTTCTGAATAGCTGTGCTCTAGAAGGCTTACTGATGATGTTTTTCTAGTTAAGAGATAGAGAATAACATATAGCAACGGATAACTCATTCTTTTTTAGTTAGCATTCATTGTTAGGAAGTTTTTTTTCTTATATTAGTAATGATAATAATAATAAAAATATCCATCTATATATTACTTTAAGGTTTACAAAGTACTTCATACATTTTACACATATTACTTTTCTTACATTAGACCAAGAAATACCTACTCTATTAAACTTTTGCCTGTTGTTTGTTGTTCTGCCCTTTGGGACCAAGCAGAACATGACTAATACCTCTTTTGCATGTCTTTAAATTCTTGAACATAGCTATCATTTTGGGGGTTTTTTGTTTGGTTTTGTTTTTTTTTAGTTAGGCAATGGGGTTAAGTGACTTGCTCATGGTCACACAGCTAGTAAGTGTTATGTGTCTGAGGCCAGATTTGAACTTGGGTACTCCTCAATTCAGGGCCAGTGCTCTATCCACTGCGCCACCTAGCTGCCCCAATTTCTAAGCTCTTCTCCAAGCTAATATTTTTCAGGTGATTTTCATAATAATGACAATAATAATAACTGACATTTATACAGTGTTTTAAGGTCTCTCATATGCTTTATAAATATTATGTTATGTGATCTTCATAACAACTTTGGGATGTAGGAGCTATTATTATCCCCATTTTACAGATAAGGACACTGAGGCATAGTGGGTTAAGTGACTTGCCCCGGGATCACAAAGCTAATAAGTGTCTGAAGACAGATTTGAACTCAGGACTTCTTGACTCCACATCTAATGCTCTATCTACTGCACCACCTAGATGCTTCAGATGGCATTGTTTGCAATCCCCTCACTATCCTGGTCGTACTTCAGTTTGTCAATAGCTCTTCCTAAAGTGCAACACCCAGCATTGGACGTAATACTTCAGGTGCAGTGACCAGGGCAGAGCAGAGGGGTACTAGTACTTCCCTAAGTTGACCTGGACATTCTGTCTCTGGGCACTTCCAAAGATCCAATTAGCTTTCTCTGGCTGCCATGTCACACAGCTGCTCAAAACAAAAAAACATATCTTACTAATGGTGCTTCATTGGCACCCTCTTCATATATTAAGTGCTACATGTTCTCTATAGATGTAAAGAGGCAGCCTAGTATAAAAGAAAGGGCATTAACTCTGGAGTCAAACAACCAGGGTTCAAATCCTTCCTTTGATGCTTACCACTTATGTGACCTTAATTTACTTATTATACCCAGGCCTTAGTCTCTTCACCTGTGAAATGGGGGAGTCGGAAGAGATAGCCTCTGAGTTCCATTCCAGCTCTAGATTGATAATCTTACATAGAAATTAAACTGGAATACAACATTTCAAATCTTTAGATGCCGAACTGATGATAGGAGACCACAGTGGTTCCTTTCTAGGTCTGTTAAGAGTCAATAACACTTGGACCATTTAAAGCTCTCTTTTTTGTCCTCTTTCCTTTCAAAAACTATTGCTTTCTGCCAGTCTGGGCAATGTGATGATTTTATTATCCTAGACTTGGAGATCAAACTTTGTCTTTTCCTTCAGGAAGTCTGATTGTGATATATCCCAAGGGATCCTCAAAAGATGTCACCAAAACCAATAAAAATATTTCCGGCTCTTCTGTCATTGTGATTGATTCTAAAATCTCCCAGCCAGACTCTTTATGGAAGTTAAGGATCTCATTATCAGTTGCCTTTCTTGTGAATAGAGCAAGCCAGCAGGGCAGATTAAGAATATGGGGCACAGAGTATGGCACTGGCCGCCCACTGGGACAAGGTATCTGCTGTGCCATAAAACACTGGTTAACAATACCCAGAGCAACATAAGCAGGAACATAGGGAAAAGAAATCACTAAACCAACAATCTATCCTCCGAAGGGCATAGAAATTCTCAGGATGCAACATAACTGGCAAACATTGAAATTAAACCATGTGACCGGAATAAAAATCATACTGCTTTTTTTTTTTTGCTTATTGTGTAATTAGAATCTTATCCTTGAGATAACCTGGTGGTAAATTCCATAACTTCTAGTTGGGCAGTTTTGCAATTACCATTTTCTCTTAAACCTAATTTTCTTCAGAGATTCCTTTAATCTCTCATGATCTTAAGAAAAGCAGTGAGCTAGTTGATAAATACCTCCAGCAGAGGAAACCCTGACAGGCTGGTCTCAGGAGTTGTGGTTCTATGAGATGGAAGAATATCCAAAATCTAAATTAACTCCATAGGAATGCCCCCTTCAAAACCTTTATCTCAACCTGAAGCACAACTCTTCCATTTGCTTGGTTATCCACCCCATCAGAGATCAGATCTGAGTAGCTGTGCCCTGGAAGGTTATTGATGCTGTTTTTCTAGCTAACACATAGAAAATAATATAAAACTCAATCAGTAAGATGGTGGCTGGCTGCTTATAGAAACTTTTTTTGTGCCTCCTCTGTAAACAAATAAGCTGAAAACTGTTTCTGGCTAAGTTCTCTCAGAACGTTGGTGCTTGGTTCTATGAATCTATTGGCATGGGCACCTTCTCTCCATAAAAGCAAAATGTAATCTATTTTCACTGTGTGTATTTCTTATTTACATTTTCCCCATAGAAGATCTATCCCGAATCATATTTTTTAACATCGTTATCCATCATTTTATCATCGTCATTGTTATTCAGTCATATATTCCTTTGATAATGTCTTTTGTCATAATAGCTTATTTGTATATATTATATATAAAATTTGAATTGTATATAAAATACATGATATTCTATATTACATATATAATATATGTATATATTATAAGGAAAGAAGGAAGAAAGAAAGGAAAGATGGTAAAACAAACCAAAAAAGCAACAGTAATGCTGTTTCTGGACAGTTTCCATTTCATTAAAAATTATATTAGAAAATTGTATTTCAATTAGGCAACCCTAAAACAATCATCAGTCCCTGCTCAGAAAGACTGGTAGAAAAGAACAAATGGTGATCATAATAAACAGAATCCAGGTCGGGGTGTTTGATTTGGCAGTGGGTTCAATGGGTGACTTTGGCCAAGCAGCAATTCTTTAGCTTATTCATTCAGAAGATGACGCATTATTCTTTGGGGTATTTGCCAAATCAGCTAAGAGTTGAGGGCAATTCAATGTTTGAAAGTAGTCTTAGGAAAATAAAAGAGAACACTACCCATGGAACATATTGAAAAAATATGAAAATAGCTTCCAGAGGGATTAGATAAGTCTATAGATAATAATATCATCATACGCTAAGAGAATCATCATCATCCCCCACCCCAAACCCTTTCAGGTGACATCACAGAGGGCAAACTTGCCTTCCTTGAGGTGATCATCAAAGACAGTCTATTGGGCAAGATGGAACTGATACAGTATGTCTTTTGTGGATCAAATGCAAATGCTAGGAAACAGCCAGATCAATCAATTAGCCAATCAACAAGCATTTGTTGAGGTCAAAATATTAAGCCCTATTGCCAGGTCCTTTTCTAGGTGCCAGAGATAAAGATACAAAAAAGAAATAGTGCCTGCCCTCAATGAGCTTATGTTCTTACTGGTGAAAAATAAACACAAATAAAAATGTATACAAAACAAATGCAGGGTAAATTCAGGAGAAGGAATCATGTTCATATCATTCTTATCACTGTTTTTAGTTTGCTGAGTAAGCCAGTGAGACCTTTGCCAAAAAGGAGGCCAAAGACAAACCTTTCTAAAGCTACAAGTAAATATGTGAGTAGATACAGAACAGATAACTCAAGACCCAAAAGAATGAGTATCTGGATCTTTTGAGGTAAACCAGACATAAACTAACTAGTATGCAAAATGTCAATACGAAGTTCTGCTCTCTAAAAATTATAGTTATTTTATAGCCAGTCAATAAGGATTATAAATGTTATATACTCGGTCAGAAGAGTAATGTGATTTAGTGTTGGTCCTTTAACAAGTACCTGTCTAGACAAGTCCTAAACATTACCCATAGGGTCACCTTCATATAATAAGGTCAAATGAATTTGCACATATGTACATTTTTATACATGCATGCATATATGTGCATTTTTGTATATATATAATCTATTTATGCAAATATACATACACAAACATTTATAACTAGTATTTTAATATCCTAAAACATTCTGGCTTCTTGAATCTAATTCTTTTATTATGATTTTAAAATAAGAATATTTCCATATCACAGTTTCAAAGTTAGAAGTCACCTCAGCAGCCATCTAGTACAAACTGTACCCCCAAAGGAGTCCCCATTACAACATACCTGAAATATGGCCATCCAGTCAATTCTTGAATGCCTCCGATGAGGGAGAACTGAATGCAGCCCAAAGTAGCTCTTTTCTACTTTTGGATGGCTCAAATTGTTTGGAAGTGTTACCTAAATTGAAGCCAAATTTATGTCTTTGCAGACTAGCTAAAATGTCCAGAAAACAGGTTATGATGAAATGCAAATTAACACAACTTTTCTTTTGCTCTGTTATCAGTAATGATGTTCAGGGAATCAGCCTACCCTCTCCCAGACCATTATCATGGCAACCTGTAGAATAGCCCACTCTGTTCCACATGTAAAAGGAAGAGACAAATCAATCTACCCCTTTACTGACAATGTATGTGCATATTATATTATGCACATATATTGTATAAATGATGGAAGGAAGGAAGGAAGGAAGGAAGGAAGGAAGGAAGGAAGGAAGGAAGGAAGGAAGGAAGGAAGGAAGGAAGGAAGGAAGGAAAGAAGGAAGGAAGGAAGGAAGGAAGGAAGGAAAGATGTCATATTGGATAGTACCAATTCTCAGACATTCTTTAAGAGACTCACTCCTTAGCCTAGCACCGTGGGTACATGGCCTTGTCACCTTGGAAGTCATCTACTCACATTTATAGATTGTGTCACATGTTGGACCAATATTCTATCTCATGAAAAATCACAATAATTACTCAAGGGAAAACAATTTTTATAAAACTGTGGGAGGCTCTAAATGGCCTATGATGACTATCAGTGTTCATTAGATTAGCTAGGTAATTTTCCTTTAGCCATTTGATTTACGTAGTACTTAACCAAAACATCTTGAACCTATAGAACTGGAACCTCATCCTCCCCCTCCCAAAAAAAATATCCTTAAACTGACAAATTAAATTTCTAGTGAATTCTCCCTATTTTCCCAGTCTTCCTCCTAAATGAGATATATTTGGTTTTCTGGTTTTTCTTAGTAGCTAATATGTATTTAAGTATAAACCAAGCCTCCTTTTCAGAAACTCACAGAATAATTTTAATTTCTTCTGCACTTGCAAAAAGAATGTTATAATTTTTCCATCCCAATTTTTGGTTTTATCACTTTTTTTTGTTATCATTTGAAGAAAAGCACTTTCCTCAGTTGACCTTGAATATGCCTTGTAGACAAAAGCTCTCAACTAATTTCAGTCTTGTTACCATTCAGCCTCCATTTGAGCAAAAAGTGCTAAAACCTCTGGCTGTTAACATCTCCTTCAAGAGAAAAATGGATGAAGTTTGCCTGAATTTAATTTTGGCTTACAAAAGAACATTCTTTTTGAAATCATGGATCCTTTAAGCTTAAGGCTCCACTCCCCAAAGAAGAGGGAGAACAAATTATTTTGAAACCACAGACCATTGGACTCTGAGGTCCACAAGGACACAGACTGTGTTCTTGCCTAGAACAGAATCACAGATTTTCAGAAATCGAAGGAGCTTCAGAGGTTGTCCAGTAATTGCAATCCATATCTGAAAATGAAGCTCAAGAAGGTTCAGTGGCTCCCTGCTGCCTCTAGGATAAAGTTTATTTGACATTTCAAGTCTTGCACAATCTGGCTGCCATCTCTGTTCTCAGGCTGATTCCACATAACTCCCACCCACACGCTTGACATGCCAGCCAAACTGTCCCGACAGTTTTTAATCCTTGTACATGATTTTCCAAGTCCCAATTCCTTGCCTTTATACAGGCTGCCACATATGTCTGGAATGTTCTCCTTCCTCTCCCCAGACTCTTGGAATCCCTAGCTTTCTTCAAGGCATTACTCAAGCACCAGGAACTAAAGGAGCCCTTCCTTGAACCCACGTCCTACCATCTTTAGTGTTCTCTCCCCACCAAAAAATAATAATTATTATTATATATATGTATATATGTGTATATATGTGTATGTATATATATATATATACACATATATACAGGTATATATATATGTGTGTGTGTGTGTGTGTATATATATATATATATATATATATAGAGAGAGAGAGAGAGAGATTGAAGTTCTGCCCTCTGCTGCGTACTGGCTGGGTGACCCTGGACAAGTCACTTCTCAGTATTCCAGGAAATTCTCTAAGACTGTTAGTTTCAGAGAAGGTGCTGATCTACATGGGTTATCATAGGTCCAATCCAAAAAGAAATGCTTATACATCATAGGCTTACAGTTAAAAGGACCATTAGAGATCATCTTGTCCCACTGCCCTATTTTGCAGCTGAGAAAACAAAGCCCAGAGAAGTTATTGACTTGTCTAGGGTCATACAAGTAGTAAGTGACAGAATCAGGATTCAAACCCAGGTCCTCTGTCTCAATATCCAGTGTAGTTTCCACCACACTTCAAGAATCAAATTATTAAACTGTTTTAAGGGGCTTTTTTAAATATAAATTTATTTATTTTTAGTTTTCAATATTCACTTCCACAAGTTATTTTAAGGTTTTAAAAGCACCTTAAACCATAGGCAACATAGCATTTGTCTCAGATTTTCTCTATCCCTCAACTACTCTCAGGAGTATATACGGTGTTTGGGGCCAAGGGCCTTATTATACTGTCCAAGTCTATACTGTTTTCCTTTGGCATGTAGGTGTCTAGAGGTGAGGAACTGTGTCTTCCCAAAGGTATGAAAGATTTCCATTGCTGGAGACTCTGGCCTACACTGGAGAAGCATAGATCTACGAGCTGGAAGTGACTTCAGGAAACCTTATTTAGTCTGATTCAATCTGCTTTACACCGCCATGTTCTTGGACAGAAACAGAGAACTGGCCTTTTGGAAAATGTCTTTCAATTCAACAGACTTCAAAAGTCCAATGAGCTGGCTATGTCAGCAAGAAAATAAAAATGACCTTTGTTTGGTAGAAAGCCTGCATCACCCAACTCCAGGTCAATCGGCAGGCTCTGATTTGATGGAGAAGGTAGTAGGGTAGAGTGAGCACCGGACCTGAAGGCAAAAAGACTCCAGACTTCAAATCTAGCCATGAACACAGCAGTGTGTGATCCTGAGCCGGCCACTTCACCTCCACCCGTCTCTGTTTCCTCTTATGTAAAATGCAGATAATAACCCCACCCCCACACCCCTAGGGTCATTGTGAGGATCAAATGAGATACTATTTGTAAAGTGCTTTGGAAACATTACACTGCCATGTAAATGCTAGCTGTTGCTATTATTATTATCTCTTCATCATCTCTGACCAATAGAAAGCTTGATAGTTCGCAAAATGTTTACATACGTGGTCTCATTTTCTTCTCACACCAAGCCAGTGAGGTATGGAACACAAGTATCATCATTCCCATTCTAAAGATGAAGCAGCTGAGGTTCTCTTAAGTCCTGAATCTGTGGT
Organism: Phascolarctos cinereus; assembly: GCF_003287225.1. Taxonomy (NCBI): domain Eukaryota; kingdom Metazoa; phylum Chordata; class Mammalia; order Diprotodontia; family Phascolarctidae; genus Phascolarctos; species Phascolarctos cinereus. The sequence continues at coordinate 357,479,607 of NW_027555847.1, forward strand.
TAAGACCAAGGCCTTGGGACTCTGCATCCAGTGTTCTTCCTGGTATGCCAAGCTGTCTCACATCATCATTATCACATGCTTACTGAGCATGGACAAAATTCAAGGCTCTTGACTTGCCCTGCAAATTATGATTGGGGGAAGAAACTAAACAATAAAATGACTTTCCCAATGATGCCTGCTGACTTTCTATTTTTTTTTAAACTTTCAGTTAATCACAGAAAGTTTCTATCCACTTTTAGAAAGCATGATTTCCAAAATCAATTAGAATCTAGTTGCAGTCCTGGCTACCAGGCTACAAACCTTGATTGTCAGTTTTCATGGCAGATCTTGTCTTCCAAGTACCTTGTAGGAGGGGCGAATAGTAGGCACTCAAAACAGTAATGCTCTTAGAATCTAAAGACTGCGCAAACACACACCACACAAAGAAACTAGTTTTCTTTAGCTGAAATTCTGACTCCTCCCATTGAAATGGGGCCCTTTCCATTCAATCTTTATTTGTCAGTTGTTGTTATCATCTAGTGAGGAAAATATTAACGCCTAAACTAAGGAAGCACAAACAGAAGATTTCTCTAACTCTGGGAGCTGTAAGAAGCCATACCATGGAGCAACACTGGAGAATGGTACTATCACATCAGGCCATAACTATGTTTGGGAGGGACAAGATCCGACCCGTGGCTTACCCACATCCGTACAAATTACAAGCTAGGTTACAGCAGAAGTCTAGTGCATGTTTTCTTAGCTCTTAATCAATTGCTTATGTTGTTTACAAAAGTAAATATTAAGTGGGAGAGAGGCATACATACATAGATAATTTTAACCTGAAAATAAGGCTGTAATCCAATATTGCAACTGACTTAAATTAGATGCTTCCAGCGTTTGTCATACTGTGGTGGTGGAAGAGGAGCAAAGGAAGAAAATTCCTCTTTTCTTCCCAATTTTGTTTCTTCCTTTGTTGAATGACCCTCGTGTCAATTGGATGCTTCAGCTCCTGGTATTAGAAAAACAGACAGACATATTAAGAGCTGTCAGATAAAGGAGCTCTCAGTAACTTAGCATCAAATGTTCATGATATCAATTTTATGTGATCGTCAGATAAGGCACTAGGACTGGTTTGGTTTTTGTTTTTGCTTTTTTTTCATCCAGAGCTCCTGATTGTAATGACATGCTGCATATTTTATTGTGAATCCAAAAGAGATGAAGGATATTCTTCTAATATATTCATTAGTTTCCCTACTGGGCTAGTAAAGAATATACATATGTAATTTGAGAGATTCAGTGTTTCCATTGCTCTTTTTCTGTTTGTTTATTCCTGGAACTCTAGTTCCTCTTTTGTGGCTTCTGAAAAACAGGGAAAGTTACCTCTACTCAATTTTATGTTCCTCCTATTTCTTATTCCCACGCCTTAAGCCCTGACACATACATATACTGTATTCACTTCAATTTTGGCTTGGGAAGTGAAATAAATATAAGGCCCATTGAACATATATCTTTCATCATAGCACATTCTAGAACTGAGTAGATGGAAGCTATCCCTGCCTCATGCTGAATATCTGGATAAAAATGGATGGGAACAAATATATTGATGTTCTATAACATATAGCAAGATCAGATTGTCGCCAACTTGAATTTCACCAATCATATTACTTCCCCTCATTTAATTGTGTTCCTTATAGACTTTTAAGGCCCAAACAACCATTCAAGACTTCATGGTTCTCTGAGAAACTTGGAGGAGAGCCACCCAATGCTAATTGCAGCACGGTAATAGGTGGCGTAAGAGTTGCCCCAAATGACCCAGCTGGTTGGCTGAGTTTGCCTGTCAAACACATCGAGCTTGCCCAGGGCCTCGTCTCACCATTTTCTTCCATCCAAAAAGGCCTTTCAATCAGGAGGGAATGCCCGCAGGAAGCTTAATCCTTGGGCCACAACCTGAGGAAGGAAGGATTGTGCTTTTGGATCTTTCTGTCCATTTGTAATATCCAGATTTTTAAACGTTTTAAATTCTAATGTCATATTAACCAAATAACTTTGGCCATGAGAGAAAACACTAAATGACAGAGACTTCATTTCACCTTCTTTGGACAGACATGCTATTCTTTCAGTGCCCTTAGCACTACAATTCCCCCAATAAATCTCACTTGTTAAGAAGTCTTTTTCTCCCCAGACTGATCTTTTCCAGGCCTGAATAGGTTTGCCATGGGTTGGATTAAGTTCCCCCAAAAAAAATCTGAACTTGGTCACTTACCAAAAATGAAAGAACTGAGCAGTAGAGAGCTGACATTTATTATTTCCACCCCTAATTGCTCTCTTGAACCTCAGTCCCACACGGCCAGCTGCCTGATGGGTACGTGTACACAAAAGTTCCTCTAGCATCTCAAACTTAACATGTCCCAAGATGAATACATTTTCTATTCCTATCGCCCAACCTGTCCCTCTTTCTCCAAATTTTCATATTTCCATTAAGGCACCACTATTCTTCTAGTCACCTAGGTTTACAATCCTAGAGTCATTCCCAACTCTACCCATGCCATCACTGCCATCTAATCCATTGACAAATCTTGTCAATTCTTTCTCCACAATCTCTCTTGCATCTGTCCCATTCTCTACACTCTAAGGGCCACCACTCCTGTTCAGGCCCTCAACATTTCTCACTTAGACTACTATGACAGCCTTATATTTTTCTCCCAACTTCTACTCTCTTCCCTCTCCAATCCATCTGCCATATTTTTGCCAAAATAATATTCCTAGGGCATGGGTCTGACATGCTCACTATCCTCCACAAAAACCTTCAGTGGCTCTCAGTTGTCTCTTGGATGGAATACAAACTGCTTGGCATGGCATTTAAAGACCTCCACAATCTGACTTTCATTGACCTTTCCAGATCTATTGTATGTTACTCTCCTTCATGCAGTCCATTTTCCAGCCAAATAGGATTATTAGCTTTGTTCCAAACACAGCATTCCATCTCCATCTTTGTGCTCTCAAACACACTATCCCCCATGCCTGAAAGGCCTCCTATCTACCTTTGTTTCTTTCAAGACTCAGTTCAGATGTCACTTTCCAAGAGAAGCCTTCCTGGTCCCATTAACTGTGAAGTTCTCTCTCTCTTCACAAATTATCTTATGTGTGTGTGTGTGTGTTACTCCTCCTCCTCCTTCTAAGCAGAAGTAACTTAGCACAACGGTTTGTACATAGTAGGTATTTTATAAATGTCAAATTGAACCGAATTTCAAATGTGAACATGTGCAGCATTATTATTGGTTCTGTGAACTATGCCGTCCTTTCCTCAATGTACTAACTGGGGCAATACTAGCATTTTAACTACCATCTACCTACATGTCTCTGTCACTGTCCGTCAACCAAACCTCACTGAAATCCATTAAATGTTTCCAAAAGGTCTACCTTCTAAAATTTTGAAATGCTACCATTTTGTTTTCAAATGGCCTAAACCGTAAAGTAAACTCAAGGCAGAGCTTGATACATTTTAGTAACATGCAGAATTCTTTCCAAATCAGTAAACCCATTGAAAAGTAATGAAGAACAAATAGAAAAATGTGAAATCCTGACCAATCAAGTTGAAAGAGACCTTTTCATTCAGTTATGATTGTTATGGCTAGTATTATCCACTGGTGATTCAGATGGCTGGAGGAGCTGCTCAATCCATTACAAAGACTGTTTCCTTAGGGATGACTGACCCTTTGGAATGATAACTGTATCATTCCAAATTCCATTGCAGATTCATAGTAATACTGACAAATTGGTATTAGAAGGCCATTCATACTTCTCACAACTGTTTAAAAGGATTATTCTAGGCTGAGCAGTAAGAGGATCATGAACTGAAACTAAAAGCATTCAGAGTAATAGAGATTCAGGATAATTCTTCTTGCTTATTTGATTAAATCAGAAGATTAATGAGCCAGTTTTTCCCCAGTGCTGTAGTGAATCATAAAGAATTATTTGTTAAATGTGCTTATGTAGTCCCCTAGTGGCTGGAAGGAGTAAATGCACCTAAGCGTCTACAATCAAACCTTTACTACAGGTGCCCTTCAGAATGGGAAGGAAGGGATCAAGAGGATAGAATGTTCTTCTTTATTTTGTTTTGTGGGGAACTTGGGTTATCCCAAAAACTTTTAGAAGAGATTTTGGAGATCATCTAGTTCACCTCTCCTCCATTTCAACAGATAAAGAAACTGAGGCTGAGAGAAATGAGACACCATGCCAAAGTTTACCCAGATAGTATCACAAGTAGGATTTGAACCCAGGTCTTCTGGTTTCAAAGACAGCACCATTTCTATTATATCTACTTTCATGCTTTAGTCAATAGGGTATTTATAATTGATTTTTTAAAAAATTATTGATTGTCTAACAGTGACTCAACCAGCGTCACTATTCAGAATATGGTTTTTCACAGAACAGTCTTTTTTCTGCCTGTTTCTCTGTCTTGCTTTGTCCAGTTATCACTGCCTCAACACCCCATAGACAACCAACAGCCCTAGATGTCAGGTACATTGGCCTTATTAGCTACGGTAGGAGGCTGGCAGCATGGCTGAATTCTAGCATCCTTTGGAAGACTGGAGGTCAGTAACACAGTGTTCAATACTTGTAAGTGTCTGTGTCAGAACAAAAAGACCAGCAATAAGTTAGGGCCAGGTGAGTACCTTGGCTGCCCGCAGGTGTGACCACAGCGTCACCTGGGCAGAGTCATCCAAAATCCAAGCAAGTGATCAAAAGCCAGGAGGTTGGCAAGCAGGACAGAAGAAAAAAGTGTTAGAATTCAGTGAGCCTTAAGTTAAGGCTTTCTGCTATCCCAGTGTTAGCTTTCTTTAATTCTTTCGTGTTCCTGTGGCAACCAATTCCTAGGTGAAACCAATCTAGAGAGTAGCAGACCACAATTCCATGAGGATTAAGGGAAACAAGAGAAGTTCCTGATGGCAAACTTTATCAATGTATTTGTCCCTATCACCCTTTTTTCCCCTTTTTCTTCCTTCTTTTTTCTCTCTCTTCTTACTCTTCTTTCTCTCTCAACTGATCCTAATAAAAGACCGAAGTTATTTGCTACTTTTATTGAATAGAGTGGCATATTCTCTATTCTTAATTGAAAAGCAGAATAGTAGTTTTACATATCTTAAATTCCTTTCTTAACTAAGAAGAAAATTACATTCCCCTTTACTTATAATAGCAATAAAAGTACTCAGTAATTCATAGAAAACAATGATGAGGATGAAGGGCAGAAATAATACCTGTGATCTTATATTTTACATAGAGTACAGATAATAAAGTGAGACAGATGTGATGGCTATATTAACATGACAAGGTAAATGTGTTCTTATAAGTATCCCTAGCTGTGGTAGGATATAATTCATGACTGGGCTTCAGGAATGGAAGAATATACCTAGTTCAAAAGGAAGAATTTTAAAAGAAGTAGTAGGGTATCATTGCACATCAAGAAGTTATTTATTCACTAGTGCAAAGATCCATGAACTTACAAAAGGGGGAAGAATGAAATGTGATAGTAAATATTTACTGAGAGTTAGAAGATGGGGGAAAAAAAGAAGGTATAGTGTTGTGAGAGCATTTTCTAGGCCACCAGGTCAGCTGGAGATGTTACATGACACTTTCCTAACATAGATCTCATATCTGTCACAGATAAATAACTACCTACACATTCATTGAAGGTGTCTTTGAAAAAATCAGAAGTTTATTAATTTTGGCTTTCCTTGCTGATGATTCCATTTTTCAGGAGGTGGAAAAAGTAACAAAGCAGACCTGCTATTTCTCAACCTAATTTTGACAGAGGAAAAATGGTTTACTACTACAGAAAAGACAAAAATCTTTGAAGGAAGTGATCGTGCCATCTCAGGATTTGTGATAATTAATGCCTGGCATAGTCTGACATGTAACTATACTTCAGAAGAGTGAATTTCAAAAGATTTTGAGATAGGTTAGAGAGACCTGAGGCTCTAAAAAGGAAATTGGCTAAAGAGTCATGAGAGGCTTCAAGAATGAAATTTTGGTAAGGTAGTCATAAGTAATTATAAGTTGGAAGAAAAATGACTAGATGCCCGATACATAGTAGGCATTCAATAAATGTTTGTTGATTGGTTGTCTAGGGAGTTCACAGAGAAACTCAAATTTTAAAAGCCCATATATGAGATAAAAGAGAGGAGAGGAAGCTGAGAATAAATACAAGAGAATGACAAGGTGTTATAAAAAGAATCAAAAAAGTCTTTAAATGATTAAAAGGTTTTGTAAAACTATTATGGGGGTAAGAGAAAGATCACAAGGTTTGGCTTCTGGTTAGTAAGAACAGGAGGAGGTTAATATAGGAAAAAGAGAAAGCAGAACTATTCAATTTGTTTCTGTTTTCTCTACAAAGGATAATGATCTTCAGATTGTGAAGGATAGAACAAAAAATAACTTCCAGACAATGCAAACTCAAGAAAGCACTTAGTTCCCCTGTTACCAGACCCAAACAAATTATAACTTCGGCTAAGGAAAAAAATGTGGGTGTTATAGCTGAGCCACCGTCATTGATTTTTTAAATAATTTTGGAGAATGGTAGTGGTACATCAGGACTGGAAAAGAGAAAATGTCACCCTGATTCTTTTAAAAGGAACAAAGGTAAATTGTTCTAACAATAGACTAGTGAGCCTGATTTCAATTCTTGGCAAAATTCTAGAATGCATTATTGGAAGGATGGTTTGTGAAAGTTTACACAAGGAAGCAAAGATTGCAAAGTGATTGCAAAGAGCCAGCACACTTTCATCAAAAACAGGTCATGCCAGACTAACCTCATTTCTATTTTTTAAAAGCAGGGTTTCTAAATTATTAGACCAAGGGGGATATATAACAAGCTTTCAGTGAGGCATTTGACAAAGTCTCTTACAATAATTTTAGGGACAGGACAAAGATGTATAAGCCGCATTATGTAGAGTTAGGTTGAATTAGAATTAACTGAATAAATGGTCCCCAAAGTGGCAATTAATTGATTGATATCAACCCAGAGGGGTCTTTAGTGGAGGGATATATGGTTCTTTCCTCAGCCTTGTTCAACAGTTTTTATCAGTGACTGAGATAAATCTGTTGATGACAAGCTCAAAGGAGTATCTGGTACATTGGATGATAGAAATGAGATCCAAAAAGACCTTGACAGACTAGAAAGATAGACTGAATCTAATAAGATGAAATTCAATCAGAATGTGGGAGAGAGTTATGGGGGAACAGGGGAGGAAATGATAGTGATGGATGCCACCCCCCCAAAAAAAGAAAAGAATGTCAATGAAATGTTTTAAAATACAGTACACAGAAGAGAACAGAAGGAGGTTTGGGAGGGAACTCAGACAGGCAGGGAAGTTCTGGTAGTAAGGTGTAAAGTTTAGTATGTATTTTTAAAACAAGTTGCATGTTAATAGAGATTCATGGCTTCACTTTCTTTTTATGTGAAAATGATCATTTTGTTGATGTGTGTCAAGTTTCTAATTTTAAAAAAATTTAATAGGGAGTAAAGTCCTACATTTGGGTTCAAAAAACAAGTCCAGGGAAGATACATTTAGACAACAGTTGATGTGAAAATGCCTGAGACCTGTGAGCTGCAAAACTAATAAGAATCTGCAGTGTGACGTAGCAGCCAAAAGAGCTCATGAACTATTAGCCTCCTTTAATAGCTGTGTTTTGTACAGGTTGCTAAAAGGTGGCAGTGCTGCCATGCTCTGCCCAGGTCAGACCCCAACTTCGACTTGGCAGCTAGTGGATAGAGCATTGTATTCATTTTTAGGCTCCACATTTTTGGAAGCATATTAATAAACTGGCTTGTGACCAGAGAAAGGCTGGCCAAGATGGTGAAGAAACTGAGGAAGTTTAACTTGGATAATTAAAGATTTAGGGGAGACATGACAGATGTCTTCTTGAATTTAAAGGATTATCATGTGAAACAGAAATTAGACATGATACCAAGGGGGAAAAATTAGAACCAATGAGAAGTTACAGAGGCTAGTTTGGGCTTGATATATGGAAGGAAAAAAAACAAATCCCAGTCGTTAGACCTGTCCCAAAGTGTAAATAGTCAATATGGAAGTCTTCAAGTGGAAGCTAAATGACCCTCTGTCATGAGCTTTGTAAAGAAGATTAGATCTGGGTCAGACTAGATCATGTCCAAGGACCTGGCAGCTTAATATACTGACACTGGAATGATTGTCTCCATGATTTACGAACAAGAGTGACTGTTTATAAGGAAGGAACAGAGCGAAATAGTTAAATGATTTTGTTGTATCAGTTTATATCAGCAAAGCCAGGTCTGGAATTAAAATGCGACCACAAAACAGTCCATGTAAACTCCAGAACTCCCAGCCAATCAATCCCTCCCACTCAATTGAAGAACGCTAAGGTACAATTTACCTTGACTAGCCTTACGTTATCTGAGACTATTATTTTTCTCACTCCTCTTGCTAAAAGACTTTTTTTTTTCTTGGATCAAAAACAAAGAAATTCTGTGTTAATGTACTTCACAAAAGACATTTCCTGTCATGTCTATTTACCTTGAGATGTAATGATTACCACCATATTTCAAGAGGCAGCCCTATGGTGCAAAATCAGAAAAGCTATGTGCTTGCAAAGTTTATATTCTCAGGTCAAAAAAATGAAAGATTTGGCCCTGTACCCAATCCTATGAATAAGGTGATTTTCCACTACCACAATAGAGGCATTTGCCTTTATGTGAGTTTGGAATATTCCATGTTCACATATGACTGTCCCAATATTTAATTAAGATGCCTGCTTCAACGGTTGCTATCATTTTTTTTGAATAGTCAAAAACCTGACGACATAGATATCAGTTGTTGTTTTATTTGGTTCTGATACTGGGGGGACCCATAGTGCTTAGAAAATTGTATGTTCTAGTCTGGACCTGTAATTTCATTGGTATAGAGAATTCCCAGAAGGAAAACTCCCCTAATAAATCAAATGACTCTAATGCTTGTAGTCTTACAGAGTTGCCTCAGGCACCAAAAGGTTAGGTAATTTACCCACAGTCACATTGCTAGTATATGACAGAGTCAGGTCTTAAACCAAGATCTTCCTGGCCCTGAGACTGGATCTGTAGTCATGCTGCTCTCTTGGGAAAATTAGAAGGGAATTTATATGCTTGGTATATCAGATGATGGCTTATAGACTCGCTTGGGAGATGACTTTGGTTTTGCAGCTAGTGGATAGAGCCCTACGCCTAGAGTCAAGAAGACCTGTGTTCAAATCCAGCCTTAGTTACTTTCCCATATGACCCTGGGAAATCACTTACCCTCTATTTGTCTCAGTTTCCTCATCTATAAAATGGGCATGATAAGAGCACCTACCTCCCAAGATTGTTGTGAGGGTCAAATGAGATAATAATTGTAAAGCACTTAGCACATTATCTGAGCACTACATAAACACTAGCTATTATTATTAAGTAGTTGAATATAACAAATCAGGTTTTTGTCACATCACATTTTCAGGACTCATTTAAATTTTTCCAATTGGAAGTATAATATTGTGTTCCCCAGGGAATGGAGAGTCAGAGAAAGCCACGGGGTCATAGTAGGTGGGGTAGTAGATAGGTGAATGCCCCAAGCTCAGAAATATAAACTATATAAATTATTGTTCTTGATTAAATAATGTGTATATACAATGTGAACACATACACACACACACATATATACATATATACCTGTGGTCACACAAATGTGTGAGTATATATGTATGTATATACACATATGTATTTATTTACATATACATATATACATACCACATATACTTTCCTATAATCTTGTATATGGGCTCATACATCTATACATACACACCTATATATACATACAGATACACACATACACACGCCATCTCATTGATGTGGACAGCTCCTTTGTATGGAGGCTCCTCCCAGGATACGGATTGGCAACTTCCCTGTAATATCATTTGAGGGTATTGACTGAGGTCCTTAAAAGTGGAGTGACTTGTATGTGTGAGAGGTGTGATTTGAACCCAAGTCTTTCTGACTTCTAGTCTAGACCTTTATCAACTGTACTATAAGATTATGCAACCAAATCAATTTTAAAAAATTTTAAGTTGCCACCATTTTTAAACAAAGCCTCTTATAAACTACTAATCAGAGACTTGGATATTTTAAAAGGAACTAAATGGGAAAAAAATTATGCCTGAGGCAGAGCATCAAAAAATCTCAGTTTTGGGAGTGACCACAGAGTCCAGATATCTAACTCAACTTCACCCAAATAAGAGCATCCTCTGAAATACCTGCCTGCCTAACAAGTGGTCGTTTAGCCTTCTGGCAAAGCTCTCCAATGAAGAGGAATCCCCTCCTAACATGGCCCATTCTTCTTTTAGATAACTCTAATTGTTAGGAAATTTTCCATATATCAGACTGAAATCTCCCTCACTGAAGCTTCTTCACCACCCACTTCTCCCAGTTCTTCCTTCCTGGGCCAAACAAAAAAAGATGAATCCCTGTTCTGTGTGAAAACCTTTCAGATCTTGCTCCTCTCCACAACCCCATACACAAGTCTCCTCTTCTTGGGGTAAATGTCTCTAATTCCGGTCAATCATTATGAGATATGACCCCGAGAACTTTCCCCCACTCTGGTCACTTTCTTCTGTAACACTCTTCAGGTTTCAAGAACCCAGTCATCATTCCAAAGCAAGTACAGCTTGAAGGTAGAAAGTTTTTTCATTTCGTAGTGACCTTAGGAGCTCGCTTGAAGACATAGTTCCTTCTGTTCTTCTTTTCTTTGTCCAATATGAGAACCAGGAAAGCGTTTCTATTTGCTGTGATATATGGAGAGTATATGTGGATTAGAAGGGGGGTAAGAGGAATAGGAATGAGATCACTCCCCCCACTCACCCCAAAAAATCATACTCAGGGACAAATCCACCACTTACGTTGAACCAAGGAAAGCCCCATTAACTTTGCCTTGATACTGTAACCAGACTTCTCACTCTACAGAACTTTTGTGATACAAATTTGTTCCCTTGGATTTGTGTAGGATGTGGACAAGCCTCAGGGACCCTACAGCACAAGTGTTGACTTTCTGCCCCCACCCCTTCAAAGAGACAGATCCTGGCTGAGGGGGGTGAGGGAATGTAGAACCTATTACCCAAGAGGAGAAACAGCCCAATGCAGCCTAATGAGGTGCTGTAGTCCCAGCAAGTGTGGAAATAAGTATTCATTAAGAATGTGACACTCACTAAGCAAGGAATATGGACTCCTGGGTTCCTTTCCCCACACCTGCTCCTCCTCTGTCCCATAGTTTTTGCTCTACTGAAAGCACGGCTGTTTCCAATCTGGTTGTTTGCTTGTTTCAGGTGATCAGCAAAACAAAATGCAAAACGAAACCCACAAACAACCCCTACAACTGCAAAGTACACCTCCAGCACCCACAGATGTGGTTTAGCAGCTGGGGGAACATGAATTGTACATATGTGCTTTTGTTTTGTTTAGTTTTTAAGAGAGGCTCTTCTATATCACAAGGCAAATATTCGTCCGCTTGAAGAGTCAGCTTGCCAAGGGATAATCAGCAAATACTTTGCTACTCATTAATGCTGCTCAAACTGGCCACTGACAATGTTCAGAGCCAAGCACAAGCCCCACCAGGCACAGAGAGCCTGGCAAACTCAGCCCCCTGCCCTTCTGAGTTCGGGCAAGAATACAGGTGGCACAGCTCCCCTGGGCTTACTGCTTGCCCCAGGGGAAATCACCATGTTTTTGTGTGCCCTGACTGGAAATTGAGCAAGATTTCTCTGGATCTCGGGTCCAGCACCTTTCTGGGTGAGTGCCAGGCCCTCATCGGGAAGAGTTTCTTCAGGAGGGGGATACTATTTGTATGAAGAATCCAGCCCCAACCCCCATCCCTTGCATTTTGGGTGCCTCTTACTTTTCTGACCCAAAGTCAAGTTTGGAAGGGTAAAAGGAGGTAGGGAGTGGGACGAAAGTTGGAACAGATATCTTTGCTAGGGTTTGTTTGTTTACAAGTTTGTTTGTTCTCCAGAAGACCTAGTTCAAATCTAGCCTCAGACATTTACCAGCTGTGTCACTCTGGGCAAGCCACTAGTCTTCAGTGCCCATTCTATAAAATGAGGGTTGTTTTTTTTTTTTGTAATGTTCTTTTCAGCTCTACATCTATGACCAGGCACCTAGAAAATGGAGGCACATCTTGCTGACTCTGTAAGAGTACTCTGACCTCCAAATGACAGAGGCTTTAACTATGGTCAAGTTGCCTGGAAATTTACCGTGATTCCTGGGCTTCCAGTTCCAAATCTTCTTATCCTTACCTGAAATAAATTGAACTCCCAAACCCTCACATTTATCAGTGGCCACAGCCCAGATCCTATTACCTTCACATCATTCCTCTTTAACTCTCCTGGGCTAAAGACAAGGATAGCTGAGTAAGAGTTCTAAGGATTCTGCCCACATTATACCAATGCTGGCATTCCCTGATGCCATAACAAATATTCTGGTACTTAATTTGGGGAAGAGCAAATGATAGACGAGATGCAGAAAAGGCTAGTTAAGAATGAGAATCATTCTCTAATTTCAGGATCTGAATCGTGATTTCAGTTCAGTGGTCTCATACCTTCACTAACTACATGGTAAAAGGGACTTCTGATCACTAAAACTGATACTCATAACTCTGAAATTTGCTAGCTTTCCACATTTCAGTCTGGTTGCTTCATAGTCTTTATTCATTAAAAAGTAAGATCTATGATCAGAAAATAAATGAATATTATCTATTAGTTCTTTGGTTCCCATAGTAAATTATTTATTGACAATTGACCATGGCTTCCTTCAAAGTATGATGACATGACATGCAAAAGTAATTATTCCATTCATCTACACTTTGATCCAGTACCATCTTTTGAGGTTTAGATATTAGGGGTCCTGGGACTCCAAAATCATGACATGTGGGTCCTGCCTGAATGAATCCTACCCAAGCCTTCTTTTAGCCACAGACAAGGTTAATTAAAGATCAGCCATATTGGCCAGACTTTTAAGGAACCTAAACATTTGTGACACTCATAAGAACGAGTGGGCATGAGGAAGTCTCAGCCCCTAAATGGTGGCCAGGATGGATCTTATATTCAGAAGACTGTGGGACGGATCTAGGACTGGACAAGTAGTTTGGGGTGACTGGAGGAGGGGCTGGGAGAAGGGGTATCTTGGTGGGAGTGGCCAGTAAGCTCGGGTGACTGGGGGAGGGTCCTGGGAGAATCTTGATGGGAGAGACTGGGAGATTAAATGGGGTCTAGATGAGATCCAGGATGGGAAATAAGGGGTCAGGGGAGCATCCAGGCCAGGTAATAGACAATGGAGAGCTAGACTCAATTAGGGTAACAAAGAACTGGGAGATTGGGTGTAGGTGATTGATAAGGAAAGGCCAGTTGATAGGATTATGGCCTCGGTTGAACACTAGAGACTTCCTTGATAAAGTGGGAGTGTTCACAACAAATAGGGACATATAGGACCCAAATTCTTTTTGGAGCAAGAGGCAAAGATCTCAGCTTGGCCCCACACCCCTTCATATCCATCCTCATTTCTCACTTTTTTTTGCAAGGCAAAATAGGCCAAAAATTGAAACAGCTTTGTGGGGTCTCTTCATGGCATTCTATTTGAAGCTACAGGGACTTACCAAGGAGCAACTCAGAAACACACATTGCCAAGCTGTCAAGTATTTAGTGAATAGGAATCTAGTGGAGTAAGTGTAAGATGATCAAACCAGACCTATTTGGGAAAAAGAGATAAAAGGAAAATAACAAAATGGAGACAGAAGAGAATTCGTGGGAAAGTAAAAGAAAGGGAAAGGAGAAAGAAAATGGAGGGAAAGAATGTCTTCCCTGTTTATTATTATTTATCGAAGTGGCGAAGCTAATGATGGGGTATCACTGGCAATGTAACAATTTGTATTATTGTCATAATTACTGGTTGGATGAATAATGATGATAATAATACTTAGCACTTATATAATACTTTTTCAGTTTTCAAAGCACGCTTCCTCTAGTTTCTATTAAAAGTACAAAGGACCAGAACTCCCTCCCTTCTCCACCTTGGTTCTGCCCTTTTGTTGATTAGCTGCTCCAAAATGTAGAAGGAAAATGAGAATGATGATAGAAAAGCCTCAAAACTGGAGTTTAGTCAAAAGACTAGGCCATTGCAGAAAAGGCTTGGACCTGGAAATCAGGCGAGATCCAGTTTTGAATCTTGATTCCAAGTAATGCTACTAGCCTGTGAAGCTGAGCAAGTCATTTGCCTTGCTCAAGCCTTAACTTCATTGTTTTTAGATGGAAGAATCAGGCATACTTATATTACCTGCTTCAAAGGGTCATTGTAATGAAAGCACTTTGCAAATCTTAAATAGTGGTAAAAAAAAAACTTAGTTGTTCTTGTTATTGTAGTTATGACAAGGACCAAGAATACAATCACTAAATTTCCAAATAGCAGCCATTTAGAGAGGCTGGCAGGGTAGAGAAAGTAGATACACACACCTAGCATGCAATGCTTTCCATTGAATGAACCTTCTTATCAAAGAGCCACCACACCCCACTGCTTCAGCCTCCTTACTGACTCATACCTTCTGGTTTAGTCTTTGATTAAGAGTATTCATGCACCTACCTCAAAGGGTTATTGTGAAGAAAGCACTTTGGCAAATCTTAAATAGCCATGGAAAGCTGAGTTATTATTGTTGTTACTATTATTATCATTATTATCACGAAAACCACCAAGAACGTAGTCTCTAAATTTCCAAAGAGCAACAGTTTAGAGAGACAGGCAGTGGAGATAGATTCCCTGCCCACCCCCTGCACCCCTCCCCCCACCCGGGCAGCTAATATGCAATGATTTCCATTGAATGAAACTTCTAATCAAAGGGCCATTACCCACTGCTTCAGCATCCTTACTGACTCATACCTTCTCATTCAGGTCTTTGATTAAGAGTATTCATGTACAATTTCTTGGGGTAGGGAACAGCAGGGCAGTAGGGAAAGGGAAAAGAATTGGAAGGATGGCAATGTGGGTCATGGAATGTGCCCTGGGGCTAAAGTTTAGTAAGCACCTACTCAGGTAAACCCTGTTCCAATCTTGCCTAAATGTGAACCTAAAAGTGTTTTCAAGCACTGTTTCCCCTACTGTGTTCTGAGAAACCTAGGACCCCATACCCTGTGAATAAAGTCTTCATGGGAAAATGTAGATGCCAGTGAACCTCCTAAAGCACATGAAATAACAATAATACCTAACATTTATATAGCATTTATATATGTTGGCAGGCACTGTGCTAAGTGCTTCATAAATATTATCTCATTTGACAACATTCCATCTCCTACCTTAGTGCCTTAGTAAAAGCTGCTCCTTCCCTGACTGGAATATTATCTTTCCTCAACTCTGCCTAGCAGCATCCCTAGCTTCCTTCAAACCAGAGCTGAATTGTTGCCTTCTTTAAGAGACCTTTCCTGATCTCAATGCCCCCTCCAGATGTTAGTGCTCTCCTTACCATCTGTGAAATTACTTATATTTTTGGTGTTGTTTAGTCATTTTTCAGTCACGTCTAACTCTTTGCGACCCCTTTTGGGGTTTTCCTTCTCCAGCTCATTTTACAGATGAGGAAGTGAGGCAAATAAGGTTAAGTGACTTGCCCACCTAGTAAGTGTCTGAGGTCACATTTGAACTCAACTCTTCCTGACTCCAGGCCTAACACTCTATCCACTGTGCCACCTTCCTGTCCTGATGAATACAAATATTTGTATAGGTTTTGCGCATACTGTATACAAGTCAGCAAGTCAGTCAATGGATGCAGAGAAAGAATGGAGAAGTGTATAGATCGTCTGAGACAAAGACTAAGGACTATAAATTCCACACACACTCACATACACAAAGGTGCTGATCTATATTGGTATAGAGAGAGTTCAAATGAAATCACTATGAAATACATACATATGTACGTACTTACACACTTATCTGAGAAGATTTCTATCCAGTAGAATATAATAAACTTACTGAGGGCAGAGCTTTGTTTTTGTCTTTGTATTCAAGGACCTAGGTCCTGTGGTACCCAGCTCATAATAGACTAATAATAGATAATTCCTTGTTGAAGTTAATTGAAAAATTATTAAATATTAAATTAGTCTGTTTAATCTGTGTGGCATGTTTCTATATGAATGTAACTCATTTTCTTTGAAATTATCCCCAACTCTCTGTAGCCTAGAAATCTTCTCTAAAGAAATAAATGTTGCCGCAGACACTAACTGTATGACCCTGGACGAGTCACTTAGTCCCGATTGCCTCCAAAAGGAAGGAAAGAAGGGAGGGAGGAAGAGAGAGAGAGAGACAGAGAGACAGAGAGAGACACAGAGAGAGAAGAGAAGGAGAAGGAAGGAAGGAAGGAAGGAAGGAAGGAAGGAAGGAAGGAAGGAAGGAAGGAAGGAAGGAAGGAAGGAAGGAAGGGAGAGAGGGAGGGAGGGAGGGAGGGAGGAAAAGAAGGAAGGAAAAGAAAGAAATATTGGTTTAGGGTCTGGGTTTAGCCAATTTATTCCAAGCCCTAAGGTGTTCTATGACCAAATTAGTTCTCTGTTTTTTAGAAGCACCACCACGCAAGGTACTGAGATAGAGTCACAAAAACAGGCTAACAAATTCTGACCAACAGATCAGAAATTCAGCTATTTGCTTGCTACACATTAGCGATTGATTTTCACTTACCCCTTTATTTGAAACATGACCAGAATCAATGCCAAAAAAAAAAAAAATAGAAAGGTATGTGACAAGCAAAGCTGATAAAATTAAATGAGGAGCTTGAGGAACGTTAAAGTAAAATCATTTGTCATCTGGCTGTGGTGGAAGATTCTGGCTGCTTTAGGGGCCACCAGAAACTGTAACTGTGTTGCCTCCAGGTAAAGACTAAATTGGCTAATCTTCATCAATCAGAAAATTAATACGTTGTATCCCTGGAGAGCCTCTAAGCTGTTTTTAATGTAAGGCTCTTCTTGTTGGCTTTCATAGCAAATTCAAGGCAGGCATATTGTTGGGTGTTTTTCAATTAGCTTTGGGAACTAAAGAATAAACACAAGCAAAAGGAATCAGTTTGCCAGGCTCATCTGTTACTAATGTGAATAGCTGCTATTAATACGCAAATATACAGGACATAAATGTATTTGTTGAGAGCACAAGTTGAGAACACAAATGGCCATCACCATGAGCATTGATAGACAGAAGCTATGCTTTTTCAAAAGAAAATAGACAAGACCAGTGGTAGGTCCAAGAAAAAGTGTATCTAACTTTTAGAAGATGACCAACTAGATGCAGAAAGGAGATAACTTAACAGAATCTTTAACTTTCAGTTTTTGTCTGTGTTCCATGATTTTTTTACTTCAAATTAGACAAATGTTTATCTATTATAGTTTGCAATCATTTTAAATTAGACTCCTAGCCAGTCACCTATTTTTCTTGGAATATGAGTATTTTGAGCTTGATGTATTAATTAGCCTTGAACCCTGGATACTAAGACCAGGAACTATTCTGTTTTTCCATTTTTACATGTTGAAAGCTATTCTTGGCTTTAGATTACTAAGATCATAATAATCTGCTATTTTAATTAAAACTATGTTATTTTACTTTCTTACAGCATTAGTGACCTCATATGCTTAATCATATGCTTTTATTGAAGCTGTTTTATGAGGATTTGAGGGTCAGGGTTAGGGTAGCTTTAAAGAAAGTACTTGCTACTGCAATCAACTGGGAATTACTTTAAAAAAAACACCTTAAGAATCATGGACAGCTCCTTTCTTAAGAGAAAAGAATTTTCTTCTAAACAAGTGAAGTACTTCCTGTTGCCGTGTCTCCTGACCTTTCTTGTGAAGTGAAGCTGAGTTCATGGCAGCAAAGCCAGCATAATCAAAAAGTATGAGTGTTCAGGCCCATTGGCTAGAACCATCTTGGTACTGTATTTGGCTAATACTGCCAGAGCCAATAGCCATACGCATTCTTCAGTGACCAGTAGGCCCTGGCTGTAGGAATAGACTGGAATGACCTCACCATTTGATCATTCCTGTCTGCTACTAAGCATGGAAAATCCAACCTGGAAAGATTCTCATCTTTTTTATGTGATCAGGAATACATTTACTTTCCATATATTCCAAGTGTTCTCAGGCAAATGTGGAGATGGGCTATGGCTTGTGGAAGAGACCAAGGGTCATATGATGAGATGCATTAGAAACCCTTTTCCCATCTGGAGGAATACAAACAAGATCCCTGCTCCAGTTATGGAGAGTACTTTTCGGGCAGCTGATTTGAGCCAAAAGAATTCTGAGGAGCTGGGAATTATGAGAACTGGGCTCTACTCTGGTTCTGCCAGTGCCCTGTCACCCTGAAAATGCCCTACCAGCCCCTCCCTAATAGTGAGAGAACCAAGGAGTTCTGGAATGATAACGGCTAGAAGGAACTATAGAGACCATTTTATAGCTAAGAAAACTAAAGACAAAAGACATAAAATGACATGCTGACTTACCTTATAGCGAGTTATAGGAGCAGTAGAGACAGCTAAGTAGTACAGTGGACAGAACTCTGGTACTGGAGTCAGGAAGACCTGAAATCGGACTGGCCCCAGACACTTACAAGCTGAGCTGTGTGACTCTGGGCAAGTCATTTGCCTCAGTTTTCTCAACTCTAAAATGGTATTAATAATTCCCAGGGTTATTGTAAGGATCAAATAAGATAATATTTGAAAAGCAATTAGTACCATACTCGGCATATAGTAGGTGCTTTATAAATGCTTATTCCCTACTCCCCCCTTATATAATAAACATAAAATTGTGCTTTGAAAAGCAAAAGCCCCCATCCAAATGCAAGGTCAACAGTTGCTCTTAATCAACCAGCTAATTCAAATACTGTATCATGTAGTGGAAGGGACACTCACAACCAGAGTTAGAAGAGACCTATGTTTGAATCCTAACATCAATACAAATTAGCTGTGAAACCAAGGTCAAGTGGCTTAAAATAGAAAATCCTATAACACAGGCATGATAATAGTCCCAGCCTCTCCGGAGTACCGCAAAGACCAAATGAGATAATGCGTGTGAAAATCTTGACGTGCTCTGTAAATGTTGGTTATTATCAGTAACTATCAGTGATTATTGGAGCTTTCAGTCCCCTGATCCAACTCTGGTTTTAACTCTCCCCTCCAAAGAGCATCCCATGCTGTATATTTGTCAAGAATGGGCTATCTGAAATGCCACAGACCCAAGGTCAGATGATGGATGCCACTGAGGACTGGAGGAGTTTGGAGTTGAATATTAATAATAGCATGGGATTCCTAAATTTTCTCAGTAGATTCCTGTAGGAATAAATTAAGTTGGAAGTAGTAGCTTGCCATTTAAATATAAATGCTAACTCTTCTCTGACTTCTCTCCATATCCAGACACTCTAAATAAATCATTTGTATTCTTTCATCTTTACCACCTCAGTCATACAACCACGAAGTGATGGTACTCCTTCCTCTATCATCTCTCCAAGGCTTCATTTTTCCACCCCTTTCCCATGCCCTAAACTATGATCCTTGAAGGCCTAGCTCAAGTTTCGTCTCCTAATCTGGGGTCCACGAATTTGGTCCTGCTTCAGGGCCCTGTACCTGTATAGCTAAAAACTTTCTTTTATTTTTTTTCCCACTTCTTCCATTCCCCAAAGGAGAATCTCAATATCAAATTTGCACCATTCACTCATGGTGTTGAAGCTTTACCACAGTCCACTACTATCCATGCTTATTCCTTCTGCATCCTAGTTCCTTTTCTGTTCCTTGTGTTTTCATCCAGTGAAGTTCCTGTTGACTTCCTTCCACAACTTCCTATTTATTGCCTTCCCCTTGATTAGAAAAATCTTCCTATCTGTTCATGTCCAGCCATCTCTTCCTTCACTTACAACATTAGAAAGGACTTCTTGAGAAAATGGAAAGAAAAGTAGTCATTTGCCGACATTGGCTTCTTGAAGAAATCAATGGCACATGATCTATTCTATACTATCTGATGTTTTGCAGGCCAGTGCCCATCAACTATCAAAATGATCCAATGGTAACTGATCTTAATTGGCAACATAGTAGATGTTTTGTTTTGTTTTGTTTTTTACTTCAAGTTAGACAAATGTTTATCCACTACAATTTATGATCAGTTTTAATTAGACTCCTGGCCAGTCATAACTCAAAGTTTATCTACATTTTCCTATTTTTCTTAGAATATTTTCCAATTCCTGTGTAAGGTCCTTGAAGAGGAGACTATCTCAGTTTTTTACTTCTGTCCCCAACACCTATCAAAGTGCCTGGCACATAACTGGCACATAATAAATGCTCTTAGGCAGTATTCCATTACGCTATAAGGATATACTCACTTTGTAATTCATTTTATTCCAGCCCTTTGATGGAGCTGTGATTCTAGCAAAGTGAATATTCCTTTTGGTGTTTCAGATTGCAACCTCATCCTGGGTAATGTTTGTCTATGTATTCTCATGATATCTTCCAATGTGGGGCTAGCCAACATGCCAGGGACCTTCCTCTATAATTCTTAATGCTGCTCAGTTACCAGCACAGTACATAAAACATTCATCTCTTCTTGATTACTCTCACTACTGATGAGCCTACCCCCTTTTCCCATCACACATTTTTTTTTCGTATCAGCAATATAATGCTTCCTATTTACCCCTACTATATGTCTCTCCAAAGCTCTTGGGGCAACCTACCATTTTGCTTCTTTGGATAGTATATTATGATTTACAGCTTCATAATGTCCCTTAATGAATATTGGCGTTTACAAGAAAGACTTTTATTTCAGAGAAACGGGGTGGGGGAAGGACAGGAATAATCAAAAGCACTAAACATAAAGGAAAAGAATCCTCAAAATAAAAAAAAAAGATTGATATTTACAAAATTCTACAAAAAGTCATTTGGGATGCTACATTATACTTCAAGGATTTGTGATTTCATCTGTATTGGTGTGGGTATTTCCTCCAGCAATGCAGATCTCAGCCTCTCTTGGGTATAGTATTTATCAGCCTGAGGGTGACCAATGATCCTCTCTTCACTAGGCTAGTCCTAAGAGGACAGATACACAGTCCATGAAAGGTCCCCTCCTGGGACAGAAGCCATCCCACCAGCAGCAGGACCTGTCAGAGCTTGTGTTCTACTGCTCACAATCACTTCCTTATGCCAATGAAACATTACAGTAGGATTGGCGATATATGTGATGCTTATATCATGAAGAATGAGTTCTAACTGCTTTCCTTCTTTCATTTTAGTAAATAGAAAATCATCAACTTTCCCATGAATTCAGTTCAACAAGCATTTTCCCCAAATCTAATTTTGTTACTTTTTTCTAATTAACAAGCATTCATTTTTTTCTCCCTCCCACCCCACTAAACAATTGAAAGAAAAGAAAAGAAAAACAAAAATGTGTAGTCAAAACAAATTCCCTCATTGGCTGTGTCCCAAAATGTATATCTCATTCTGTATTTTGAGTCCGTCACCTCTCTGTCAGGAAGTGAGTAACAAGCTTCAATTTCAGGCCTCTGTAATCATGGCTCATCATTGCAGTAAACGGAGTTCTAAAGTTTTTCAAAGTGGTTTTTCTTTATAATGTTGTTGTCATTGTATAAATTCTTCTCCTGTTTCCATTCGCTTCAGTCTGCATCAGTTCATAGAGGTCTTTCAAGTTTCCTTTGAAACTGTACGTGTTGTTTCTTATGGTATAGTAATATTCATATGATTTGTTTAGACATTCCCTAGTAGAGTGGCATTCCCTTTGGTTTTTGCTACTACAAAAAAAAAAGGCTGCTGTAAATATTGTTGTGCATTTGAGTCGTTTCCTTCTTTCTTTGATCTCTTTGGACTATAGGTCTAGTGATAGTATTGCTGAGTCAAAGAGTTTGCATGGTTTAGTGACTTTGGGGACTTAGTTCCAAACTGTTTCCAGAATGGCTTGACTAATCCACAGTTCTACCAACAGGACCTTATCCCAATCTTAATTCTGCCATATGAGTAAGCCACATCATGGTCCTGTCTTCACCATGTGCAGTTGGATGAGAGGATCTCTAGGATCCTTTCTAGCTCTAAATCTATAATTTGGTGTTTTTCCTCTTCCTACCCTGCCAAATACTTTGGTTTAAACACACACACACACACACACACAGGCATACACACACATACATATATGGAGGCATCTCCTCTATGCCTTCATTGTTGTATAGAGCAGTGGTGTCAAACTCAAATAGAAATGGTAGCAACTAAACTATAAATAAGGATCCCTGCTGCCACATATTGACTTAGAAGACCACAGATTAGCATTATCTACATTCTGTTGTATTTTTGTTTATTTTGTTGGATATATTCCAATTATTTTTTTTTAATTTACTTTTATTAAATTTGGATCATTTTAATCTAGTTCAGGCTCCACTCCAGAGTGTTGTGGGCTAGGGTCAGGCAGAGTATTTGTCACCTCTGGTATAGAGGATACAAAAGAAACACCCTCTTTGCCCTCAATTTAAAAATCTGTTGGAGAGATCAAGAGAAAGCTAGTGTATAATCAAGTGTCAAACTTTTTTCTTAATAAGTGCATGGGAGCCCAGCTTAAACATAGAGTTAAAATAATCCTAGTTAATGAATTTGCTAAAGGAACACTTGTCATGTTTAAGGACTCTTGGTTTAAAAGAGCTATATGTTAATTCCAAATGAATATTTAAGAACAACCATGTATAGCTACAGTACTCTGGTGCTGACTTTTCAAATAAGCAGTTTTAGACACATTTAAATGCCGACTGAAAAAAAATGATATTTTTAGGTACAAGTATATTTTCATGCTTGCTGGTGTCATGGCTACAATATTGAACTTTGATTCAGAAGAGACCTTAGTCTGAATCTCAGTTCTGACACTTTCAATTCGATTCAACAACTATTATTAGGTGCCTATTATGTGCCAGCACTATGCTAACAATAGAAGCAAAAATCAAACAATCCCTGCCATCGAGGAGTTTGCATTGGAAATAACGCGCACTCAGATAAACATAAACTATATACAAAGGAAGTTGGGGGACCTAGTGGAAGGATAGGGAAAGACCTAGATAGGAGGTGGCACTAAAAAGCTGAGCCTGGAAAGAAGCTGGGGCGGGGGGGGTCTAAGAGCCAGAGGTAAGGAGGGCCTTGAGCGTCAAATCTATACACAGGCAAGGAAGGAGAAAATGAGTGGGGAATTGTAAGTAGGTTGGTTTGTCAGGACCACTGAGTGTATGGAAAGGAATAATACGCAATAAGCTTGTAATTGTAGGTCAGATCCAAATCATGAAGCGCTTGAGTATCAAACAGAAGAATTTGTGTTTTGTCCTAGAAGGAAGCAGGAGTTTCTAGAGCAGGAGAGTGTCGTGGGCAGACTTTCACTTTAGAAATATCACTTTGGCAGCTGAGGATGAATTGGAAAGAGGAAAGACAAAGCAGAGAGCCCAGTTAGATGGCTCTTACAATTAATAGTCTAGCCAAAAGTCAGTAAGGGTCTGAATCAGAGTAGTACCCATGCATGTAGAAAGAAGAGGGTAGAGAGATTCAGGAGAGAGGCTGTAAACAAGTAGGTAAGTACATAGCAACTGAAGGGATGTAGGGGCTGATTGAGAAAGAAGGGAGGAGGATGACTCCTGGGTGATTATCCTGGGTGATTAAGTAATAGTGGTAGTGTCCTCTACCAAAATAGGGAAGTTAGAAAGAGAGGTGATCATTTGACCCATTGCAAGGTCTTTATCCTTTCTGAGACACTTTTTACTCACCCATAAAATGGAAGCAAAATTGCTTGTGCTATGTAATAGCCATAATAATAATTAATAACTGCTGTTGCTATAGCATTGCAAATACACTATCTAATTTGGGCTTTATGATGTTGTGAGAGAGCAGCCTCATACTTTATGAACCTTAAATCATTACATACATTTGAATTGTTGCTATCATTATTATCTTATAGTTCTTCAAATAGGTGAAAGATAAATATGCATTTGGGAGTAAAAATATTATTGCAGATATTGGGCACTCTCTGAGACCATGAAAAATGATAAGCTCAAAGAAAGCAGTGAATAGATAACTATTGAATGAATGAAAAGATTAAACCTTCCTGAGAGGAGGAGGCTGAGAGCAGCTGAAATAACACAATACTGGGCACTCTCGAAGGTCAGCTCCAGATTACAGCCAGTTCCTCCCCAACCATATTTACAACTTGGAAAATGTTTTGCCAAGAAGGACCTGCAATAACACAGTAGCATCAAAGCAGAAGTCTCCTGTAAAATGGCATGCCCTTTGGGCTGCTTTGGACCCAAAGGTAATCTGGTCAATTAATTTTATTAAAGACCCCCAACACCAAATTTCTTTCAAACTTATTCAGCAAGAAGAGTATTATTAAATCTCTGAACCTGATCTCTTTTCAACAAGCATCTATTAAGTGCTTCCTGTGTGCCAGGCAGTGTGTTAAGAACTGAAGACACAAAGAGTTCTCACGCCCCTTTCATGAGTGAGAGAGCTGTCAAAACCATGATGGCGACTACCTTACTCCACAATGCTGCAGAGACCAACCCATATGAAAGCTCTTGATAAAAATGCTTTCTATCTGTGCTAAAATGAGCCCTTTCTTCTTACAGCTAACCAACTGATCTCCTATTCATGGAGGACAAGACCAAGGATGCTACACAAGCCAACCCAGAAGGTAAGGTGTATGCTCTTCTTCTTCCCTACCCACTTCTGTCATTAGATCATGCATTCCTTTCCATCCCATCCTTGTCCATCTGCCTGATAGACCACCCTTCTATCCAGGCTAGCCACTGGCAATATCACAAGTACTGATGTTTACCTGGAGTCCCAAATATATCCTCTACTGCTCTTCTTGGAATTCCCCCAGTGTGTTCACCATCTTCATAGCCTGTTTCACTTCAGAAAGTCTGACCTGTGTACCCCTTCTCTGGCCTTCATAATGTCCTTCTACCCCTCTCTTGGGCACCTTCCAATAAATCCCTGCTATTGTTCCCTGTGATGCCCCTTTGTCTCCCACTTCAATTCATGGAATGATAGAAACACAGACTCTCAGGGTAGGAAGGGGCTCAGAGGCCATCCCATCCAACCCATACTGAGCAGCAACCCCTCTAAGACACACTCAAGTGGTCATTCAGTTCAACAAACATTTAAGTTTTTTAACTTTAATTTTATTTTTTCCGTAAGTGAAAATCTCTTTTCTCTCCACCTCCTCCCCCACCCCAATTGAAACAAACAAAAACAAAACCTTGTAACAAATACGCATACTCAAACAAAGCAAATTCCCGCACAGTCCATGTCCAAATAGTAAATGTCTCAGTTGACAGCATGAGTGTCTGATCCATAGCATAATTCATCATCAGACTTCTGGAATTGTGCTTGGTCATTGTGTCAATCAGAGTTCTTTCAAAGATTTTTTTAACAAACATCGGTTAAGGCTCTCCTATTTGTAAGACACTCTGCTGAGCACTGGGGACAGAGAGAGACAGAGACAGAGAGAGACAAAGAGTAGGAGAGACAGACAGAAAGAGAGACAGAGACAGAAAGTGAGAGACAGAGACACAGATTGGCCTTGCCTCGAAGGAACTTACGTTCCTGGGATAGAGGAGTCTAAAGGGAGGAAGGTGAGGTGCTGATACTGTGTATAATGCAAATGTATAATACAAAGAAGGGAATAGCAGGTACAGGGGAGAGGTCCAAAGCAGATGCTCTAGGAAAATTTGAGAAAAAAATCACCATAACCTGTCTTCTTCCTCTCAACCAGATAAGGAAGCCTAAACTTAAAACTGTGGTCTTTGGCCCCACTATGAAATCTAGGTACTTTATCCCCTTCTTTAAAAAAAAAATTCTTTTAGTCATAAATTTTCAAGAAACACCACTATTTAAATGTACAAAGAACGAAAAAGCAAATTGCATATGAAAATATGAACTTCCATTATGTGTCCCCTTCTTCATCTGGTGTCAGCCCTAACCCTTCTATCACTTCCAACAGTCATCTGACCAGGACTACTTAATAACTGCAACTCCTTGTTTCCTATGGCTATGAACTCCATTTAATTTAATTCAATTCAACAATCATTTTTTAAAGAGCCATCTTTGCATCAGGCACTGTGCTAACGATACAGAGACAAAAATGAAATAGCCCCTGCTCTCAAGTAGCTTACATTGTACTGGGGGAGGAGAGGGGACATGCACACATACATGTAAATACAAAATAAATTCAAATAACAAAGTAATTTCACAAGGCTCTCACAAATGGAAGAATCCAGCAAGGCCTCTTGTACGAGGTAGCACTTCAGCTGAGCCTTGAAGAGAACGAGAGGTTCTAAGGACTGAAGTGAAAAGA
Source organism: Phascolarctos cinereus (assembly GCF_003287225.1). Taxonomy (NCBI): domain Eukaryota; kingdom Metazoa; phylum Chordata; class Mammalia; order Diprotodontia; family Phascolarctidae; genus Phascolarctos; species Phascolarctos cinereus. The sequence continues at coordinate 357,506,001 of NW_027555847.1, forward strand.
GAAAATTTTCAGGGATCCAATCTGGATTCCGTCTCTAGCTGGACCCCAAACTCTCTCAGTTAATTTCTTTCTCCCACCTCCCAAAAAAAATCCCACTGCTTCGTAAGATAGATGTGTTGATATACATGCTTCTCTATACCCATCCCGTAGGAGGTAAGTCATAAGTGTTATTCTCATTTTACAGGTAGGGAAACTGAGGCCCATAGCTTGTCCCTCTGTTATCCAATAAAATGAAATTTGTAACTTTAAATCATGGAGTAATATCTATAATCATAAAGCCACACTCTCATTTGGAAATCATGAAAAGTTTTAGAGAAATAAAACAGATCAAGGAGTCAAAGTTAAGGAAAGGTCCAGCCAAAATAAATTCCAAGGTTTCTTGAAGCCCTTTAAGTCTTTGCAGGGATCCATGGATGCTATCTAAATGATCTCTGGTGGTGATTTACCATGTGAACATTCAGAATCAAAGCCTGAATAACCTTCCTGGGTATTGGTCCTTAAGTTATCTTGAAGCTAAGTATTTATTTGAAATCACTAAATCTCAGTGGACCAAGATGGGCAAAAATTTAACTAAAGATTAGCAAGGATGTTACATCCTGTCTGAGATATAGGATGAGATGCTCAGGATCAAGATGGGCATGGAAGAGGAAACAGCACTCTCCTGGAGGACAGTGTCTGCATCCTGAAATGGTAATAATGGAACTGATGAATTAGACGTTACTTCTGCCTTTTACTCCCTTTCTGTATTTCTCCATCTTATTGCTCAATGCCCAGCATTGATTGAAGGAAAAGTGAAAATGAGAGAGCAGAATAATGATGAAAGCTGTAATGTGCCATCTCTGGTGTGCCAGCCTTTACACATTGGGTATGTTCCTAAAAGGTGGTATGAAAAGTGGAATCCTATTTTCAAAGGATTTGATACTAAAAGCCCCAAGGAAACTCAAAAGCCATCTGATCCAAGCAATATTCCCTGCTGTAACATCCCCAAGAAATAGTCATCAAGTCTCAGCTTGAAGAGAATGAGAATAAATCAACAGAAACAACTACACACAATCAAGTTTTACACAAGATATATTGGAAATAATTCAACAGAAGGAAGGCACTAGAATTAAGAGGGATTGAGCAAGTCTTCCTATAGAAGGTGGAGTTTTAGCTTGAACTTGAAGGAAGCCAGGAGGCCGGGGTAAGGAGAGAGAGCATGCCAGGCATGGGGAACAGCCAGGTAAAATGCTCTGCACCAGGAGATGAGTGTCTTGTTCAAGCAACAGCAAAGAGGTCATTGTCAGTGATTTACAGAGTATGGGGCACATTGCGGCTTATCTATTTCTTTGCTAAAAGCAGGTTCCTAGGCTAGTAAATACTACTCCAGAGGCTTTGGGTTTGAAAAGGAGAGAGCGTAAAGTAAAATTAGCAGCCCCGTCACTTGGAACATTGTCTCTCAGCACAGCCTAGGACAACTTTTAGCTTTGGGGGCTGCCATAGCATTCAGCTAACTCCTATCCATCTGGTATTTCATTAACCACCCCAGATACTTTTCAGCCACACCTCATTCATCCCCTATTTTAAGATGGATTTTTTAAAATTTTGGTACAGGATTTTAGAGAGATCAGATCCAAAAAGAAGATAGAATAATAGGCCAAGTTTGGTAGGATTATATTTAATAATAAATTTTATTTGATTTAAAACATGTCATCCATAATACGACCTCCACAATGATATCAAATACCTTTTCCAATGCTTCATCATGGTGTAAAAGTGACTTGGATTCAATTTAATCAGCAAATATTTATTAATCATCTTCCATGTCCCTGGCACTGTATGAGACACTAGGAATACAAAGAAGGTAAATAGATACTTCCTGCCCTGGAGAGCTCACAATCTAATGAAGGAGACAAGATGCAAAAAACTGTGTATAAACAACATGTGTGTACACACACAAACAAAAACACACATATACAGAAGAAATTAGAGTAAGAAGAGACTAGATGTAAGGAAACAAACTGAGACTATTAAGCCTAGTCAAGGCCAGGGATGATAAAGTGGCAGCTGTGTAGAGTAGAGAAAAATAAATAAACTCAAGAGATATGAAGGCAAACTTGGTTAAAAAGTTCAATATAGCATGTGAGGGAGAGAGAGAAGTTAATAATGACTCCCAGGCTGCCAATGTGGGTGAGTGGAAAGATGTTGACGACCTCAGCCCAAATATGTAAGATTGAAGGAGGGACAAGTTTCAATCAGGAAAATAATGAATATCATTTGGAATTTGAGTTTGAGATGCCTATGGGACATCCAAGAGGAGGCATTCAGCTTGTAGTTGATGCTACAAAACTGGAATTCTGAAGAAAGATTAGGGCTGAATACATAGATTTGGGAGTCAACTGCATAGAGATAATACTGGAACTCATGGGAACTAAGGAGTTCCTCAAGGCAGAGAGTGTACAAACAAGATTCCCCATGAGAGAGTCCTGGAGACTGCCCGTGTTAAGGCAATAGGAGGCAGATTACAAGCAGGGGTGTGCTGTAATTTACTGTACCAGCTCTAGAGAGTTGGTTGTCAAATTTTTATTGTGAACATTTACACCTGAGAAATGGACAAATGCTGCAAATCAGAGCCTGACTTATTGTTCTGCTGATTGTCTAGACTTAAGAAAGTGATGGAAAAAATGTCAGTAACACAGATTAAACTTAAAACTGTATCATGATCGTGAACCAAAAAAAAAATAAGATTGAAAAGGAGTGTTCAGACTTTAAGGAGAACCAGAAGAGAGCAGCAGCATGGAAACTGAGGGAGGAAAGAGTGTCCAGGAGGTAGAGATGGTCAGCAGTATCTAAATCTACCAAGAGATCAAGAAGGATGAAGTCTGAGTGAAGCCCATGATATTTAGCTATTGTGAGATTGTTGTTGTCCATTCTACATTCTCAAAAAGGACCGATGACATCAGGAGGGTGATATTTTGACTCTGCAGGCAGAGCTGTTCAAAGTCATCAGCCTCACTCTCTGCATAGGTCAAGATGACTGGTGATGACCCTGGATGCAGTGGGATACTGCCTTAGAGACAGAGCAGTTTAAGTGAAAGGGTGAGGTTAATTACAAGACATGTGAGTGAGATGTGAGATTAAAGAGCGTACAGTGTAGAAGGCTAAATATGGGGTGACAACTTGAGGGGATAGAAGGGATGGAAGGGGTTTTTTGGCGTTGTGTTTTGGTCTGGATTTTTTGTTTTTGTTCTTTTAATTGAGAGAAGCTGATCACATTTGGAGGCATAAGGAATAGAACCAGGAATAGAAACTGAAGATGAAGATTGGCTAGGTTGCACAGTGGTTGGAGCGCCAGGCCTGGAGTCAAGAAGATCTGAGCTCAAATCCAGCCTCAGACACTTACTAGTTATGTGATTCTGGGAAAGTCACTTAACCCTGTTTGCCTCAGTTTCCTCTTCTGTAAAATGAGCTAGAGAAGGAAATGGCAAACCACTCCAGTATCTCTACTAAGAAAACCCCAAATGGGGTCACAAAGATTCAGGCATGAAGGAAATGACTGAACAAAATGAGGATGAAAGAGGAAAAGAAAGGGACGGAGGTATGGGCAAACTCCTGAAGAAGAAAGTAGAAGATTAGATCAAGGACACATGAAAGGAAGTTGGCCTTGTCAAGGAGAAGGGCCACTTCTTTCTCAGAAGACAGAGGTTTTTGAAAGCTTTGAGAATGGAGCTGGGAAGGCTTAACGTATGGAAGCCACAGATTCTAATTCTGTCATTGGGAGACAAGCTTATGTAAATTTTGAGAGGCTCATCACCAGGCTGGCCAAAGAAGGATGATTTTGTTTGGCCACAACAACCCTCTAAGTTTACTGAGTCACAGAGTGGTGGTAAATTGTGTGAAGGGAGGGAACATCCATGATGAGGAAACCACAGACCTGTGAAAGATTACAATATGGTGGAGCTCACTATATAAAGGCAAATGTTTCTAAAAACAAAGAATCCTCTTGTAATGGGCTCATTGAGTTGTCTTCAAGTGCTCCACCAGTGATATGGCCATTGCCTTAGCTCAGAATCTCTACCTAGTGCCTCATAAAGGTTTCAAGAAAGTAGGACGGGAAGTGCAGATTGGTACAGTGTGAGGAAACCAATGGTGAAAACAAAGCACGTGGCCTCACATCCCACCTCTGCCACTGACAACCTGTGTGACCTTGGATGAATCATTTAACTTTCATGGGCCTCACTTTCGTTATCTGTAAAATAAGGAGATAGGACCCAGGGACTTATTCAGGCAGTTAACAAGTATTTCTTAAGCACCTGCTTTGTCCTAGGCTACATGCTAAGCACTGGATATACAGAGAATGGCAAAAGATGGTCTCAAGGAGCTCACATTCTAATGGGGAAGACAGTGTGCAAACAATTATGCAGTTATGTACAAACAAGATTATGTACAAATTATGTTCAAACATATACAGAATAATGAAGAGAATCAACAGAGGGAAGGCACTAGCATTAAGGATTGAGAAAGGTGAAATTTAGCTGGGACTTGAAGAGGATTAGGGAGGCCACAAGACAGACATGAGGATGGAGAGAATTATTTAAATCCCTCCTACCTCTACATTATGGTCTTCTGAGTGTCTGAAAAGGTCCAGGTTTGAGACTGAATGCCCTGTAATGGATACCATCCATCACATGACATTGGCATCAGCTCACCCATTTCCTGGTCAGCCTGGAGGCCCTTTCCTTCTGCCCTAAGGCTGCTTGGGTTGGCTCTCACTCCTTTCCCTCACCCCCAAGGCTAAGCTTCACTTTTCAGGGGTGATTCTAGTGCCAGTGATGGTTGGTGAAACTCAGGCAGTTGAACTTAGCTATATGGCCTTCCAAGAGAAACAGAAATCCAACTGCATCCCAGGGTCAAACAAAAGTTTGAGGAGGAAGGGGTTGGGGGGCGAGGGCTGAGGAATCAACCATATAAAATCACCTTTAAAATGTCAATGTAAGAGGCATGTTGGAAAGGAATTAAAAGAAAATGAAAGGGAAAAAAAAAGCATAAGACATGGCCAGGACCCAGTCCTAAGTGGTACATACAGTTATCTTAAGTCTTTTGATGACTAATTTCCTGGTCCTGAGGGCTAACTCTGCCAAACAATCCAATGATAATAATAGACCTATAGTCACAGGATAATAGCAGCAAAAATAATGAAATGAAGATGTAGCAGAGGTACAGGAATAACTGGCATGCATGCCCACGGGCAGAACCCTAAGGCCCCCTCATATAGTGTTGCCTACTTCTGACAATTCCTCACCTTTTTCTACTCATCCAAATATTCTCATGTCCCCATAACTCCTCTCATTTCTACATCTTGAAAGGTTTAGGTTTCTCCTGGTGTGACAGTCCGGCTCTGTCTCTTATTACTTATGTGACCTTGTACTCTCTGGGTCTAAGTTTACTCATCTGTAAAATGAGTGAATTGGACTAGAATGATGATTTTTAAGGCCCCTTCTATGTCCATACTTTATGACATCATGACTTCTCCACCTTCCATGCCATAACATCATAGGTTGAGAGCTGGAAGTGACCTTAAGTTCAAACCTAGGTTTTACAAATGAGGACACTCAGACTTAGAAAAAGTTAGTAACGTCTAAGGTTGCAGAGTTAATAACTGGAAAAGCTAAGAACTAAACTCAGATCATATGACTCTCCTTTGGAGTTCTTTACCTAGGGTCCTGAACTTTTAAAACTATTTTAATATCTGCATTTCAATAGAATTTGGTTTCCTTTATAATCCTGTGCATTTTATTTTATAAACTTGAAAGTATTATTCTGAGAAGGGGTCTGACAAAGAGTTCTATGACCAAAAGAAAGGTCAAGAACCTCTACTCTAGGTCTGTTATTCTTTCTACTATATCCCATGGAGTGAAAGCCCTTTGATGAACAGAGACTATTTCATTTTTGGCTTTGTATGTTCACTCCCCAACAAGTTGCCTGGCATATAACAGGTGCTATTTAATAAATATTTGTTGGTCGATTGATTGATCGAGACATCACACTGCCTTTTGAGTCAAATAGCAGAAGGATGTTTTCAGGGCAGAAAGGGAGCATTCTGGGCTTTGGGAGATATTCTTTGCATGTATAATTTTGGGTCTCCTGCTATTCAGGGCTCCTAATGGAAGGTGAGATTTTTCCAAGGGACTGAGTAAAAATCAGTACTCTGACAGCAGTTGCCTGCTAGCTGAGAGCAGGGATGTTACATGGGAAATTATGTAATGAACCACAGGCTATGTGAATTTGGGTAGAGATAGAGAGAGGGGATGGAATTCTAGAGCATAGAATACTGCCCAAGCTGAGGATACCTGGGTGGGTTGCTGGAGGAAGAGATCCCTGAGCATGGGGAAGGCTGCTTGGTGACCCAGCACCAGAAGGGAAGGGAAGAGGGTGCCAAAACTAGCTTTCCTGCTGTGTCTCACATATGATACTCTTGTCTTCTGTCTTCATGCCTTTGCATTGGCTTTCCCTATTCCCCATGGCTGGCATGCTCTCCCTCCTGAGATCTAGATCTTACACTCTCTTATTTCCTTCAGTTCTCAGTTAAGCACTACCTTTTTACCTGAAGCTTTTCCTGGTGTACACTTCCCTCCCAGGTCCTTTGTGCTCTCCTCCCAAAATGACCTTCTTTTAATTTTGTATATATTCAGTACATATTGTCTTCCATGATGGTCCTTAAGGGCAGAGCCTCTTTCATTGTTGTGCTTGTATCTCCAGCACTTAGTATAATATAAGAATATAATAGCATACTAATATAATAGTATAATACATTATGATATATAGTGGTATAATAATAGTCAATACTTAATAAATGTTTGTTGATTTTTTTGATTAAAGAAAAACTTCACCTACTCTTCAACTTTGCCTAGAGCTAGCTCTTTAAAGTATAGAAATTTTAGTCACCGATGTCTCAATCAGACCAACTTTATATCCAACCTGGTACCTTAGACTGGCACTGAGACCTCAAAAGATTAATGCCATAGGCATATTTCCTCCATAAAACAGGAACTGCACAGCATAAGCTAGAGAGAGGGAACTATTGTGCATAAAGTCCCAATACAGAAGGTCTCCAAAGCACTCCTCAAACATAAGAATGACTGTTGTTGTTCTCTGTGGCAGTTGGATGACATTTGTTTTACTTGGCCCCAGGGAGCAGAACCAGGACTGATGGGTGGGAGGTACTGAAAGGCAGATTTTGGCTCACTCTAAGGAAAAAACTGCCTAACAATCAAGGCTGTCCCAAAGTGGAATGGGCCACCTCAGGGAGTAGTAAATCCCCTGTCATTAAAAGTTTTCAAGCATAGGCTGAATGACCACTTATCAAAAATGCCATAGGTAGGGATTCTGGCTCAGGTATGGAATGAGCAAATTAATTTCTGAGTTCTTTCTTCTCACTCTGAGATGGAATGACTTCTCACTGAAGCAAAACCTTCATTATGGTGGCCCAGGGCAGGTGTTTGTTAGCTATGTGGTATTCAAAAGGGACCACTTAGAATAAGGTGATCAAAGCTACAACTCTCTAAAACCATAGGGAATTTTGTGATGGGCAGTCATTCCATTTGGAATTGGGCCTGCGTCCAGGGTTTTTATTTTGGGGGGGGGGTTTTGGGAGGGGGTTGTTTTGTTTTTTTAAAGACTGAAAAGCTTCAAACAGTGACAGGATTGAAAAGAAATACAACCAGTAAGGAGATTGGTATCTATAAGTCCTTCAGTCCTACAGTCACGTCCGTTGAGACCACACAGGGACCTGAATTCAGTTTGAGCCCTACTCGGTCCTTCAAGGTAGTGTCTTTCCTTACAAAATGACTCACTGAAGCCTGAGAGGGTGGGAGGCTAGAACCTGGCAGATATTGTTCAGGATATGAATTTTCTCTGAAAATTGCTCTGTCTTCTGAGTATCCTTGTTCTAGCCAAATGCTCATATCCTGAAAATGGGGGAGAAAGGCAAGGAAGCTCATAACAGCGTTTACATGGAAACCTGTTGACTCTGCTCCTCCTGTGGGGTGGCCACTAGGGGTAATCCTCTTCAGCTGCCTCTCCCAACATTGTCTCAGATACAAGTGGATGACCCACAAACATGCAGCTAGCTTTTGTCATTGTTTAGATGATTCAGAAAATTCTCAGCTTGATTAGCCAATTGGGATACCCAACTCATTTTAGGCAAAGTGCCTCCTTCTTGCTTTGACAGTCAATCCAAGCATTTGTGGACTGTTTTTAACTTGAAACTTATATTTGTGGGAGGTACTTAACATACTTGGTTACATATGCAACATACAGAAAATTTCTTTGCTTGCACTTGACATATATCACATATACATGTATGTGTGTATGTATACATATATAACATATGTATATATTATATGAGAGACAGACAGACTCTGATTCAATTTTAGGCTTTCTGATAAGCCCCAATATAAATTACCCAGCTCTACCTCTAACATGAAGCTTTTCCTGATTCTCCAGTTATTAGTGCTTCCTCAGCTTTGGAATCCTACTTTGTATACATTTTGTACAGGCAACATAGCATAACACAGTTGGCCTCAGTCAGAAAGAGCCTGGTCTAGTCCTACTTCAGAAACAAACTTACTATGTGACCTCTCAATATTCTAAGTGATTCTCTAAGACTTTAAATTGCAGAGAAAGTGTTGGCCTGCACTGATAGGGGAAATTGCCTCTTTTGAGACTTCCCTATATGAGTAAAATCACAGGTCCAGGCTGCATATACATATATGCACATCTACATACATAGATGTATACATACATATGTGTGTGTGTATACATACACACATACATAGATGTATACATACATATGTGTGTGTGTATACATACACACACAATCTGGGTTCATTTAGAATATTTATTTATTTTTACTTATCTGGATTTATGTTGCTCCTGCCTCCACCTCCTAATACAATGCAAGTTGCTTTAGGGCAGAGACTATTTTAGTTTTATCTTTGTTTATATAATGCCTGGTACATATTAGGTGCTTAATAAAAGCTTGTTGAATTGAATTAAGACAAACAGATAAAACTATTAGGATTGAGATACAAAGAGCCCGATATACCAGCATTTTTATGATGTTCACTCTTACCTGTCTTTATTGTGGCACCCCAACATTCTTAAGTAAATTTCCACCTTTACCTAGAACCCACATCAGTAGAACACTAAAAGTAATTTATTAGGGAAGAGATACAAGTAGCTGGGAGGTGGGAATGAGGGAAGGCTTGGGGCAGTACGTGGCCGGGTGAGCCAGACTTTGAAGGTGTCAACCACTACTAAGTTTGTTCTTAGAAAGACAAACAAAATCAAGCTGTATATGATGTTTATTTCTGTCAAAGCTTGTGGAGTATGCATATAGAGATACACATGGGAGCTCATTGTGTAAGTGAGTCTAAGGATGGACAAAGAAGATCTTGTATCTTCAGAGCAATTCCCTCTCATCCCTCCCTCCCTTCCTTCCTGGCTCAGGATGCCTATGTCAGCCAAAATTATAGTTAACCATGATATGAGAAAGGAATTTCTTAAGTGAATAGATTATAAATACAAGATAGGAGAATATCAAAGTGTCAGTTGAAATTATGGATCCAGGATGTTTGTGTTTCTTTTACCATTAACACAGCATCATATAACATAAGAAAAGTTTCATTATTCAAGATAGTTTCTGTTCAAGGCACCTTGTCCTTGGTAGTCATAAATAGAAGAATGTTCCTGGTCTGCTTCATCTGGCCCTGAAGCTGCTGATACAGGAAGGGGCACTTTGAGTTCACTCAGAGAGCAAAGCAAAGCAAAGCATGTCTGTTATGCCAGAGCATGCAAAGCATTATGGTAGGTTAAGCTCAGAGTGGGCCAAAATGTCTCTCCTGATGACCAATCTAGGTTTTAGGTCTTTCTCAGATCTTGAGGGTTCAAAAAATGGTTGGGGGTGGGGTTACAAAGGTAAGTAGGGATTTCATCAGGCACAGATGAGAAGGAAGTGCCTTTGCAGTACTGGGAGTAGATGAAATGTTGTGTGGGAAGGACTAGTGCCAGTAAGTCTGACCACGAGAGTCTTACTCTGCTTCTCATGGAGTTTAGGAGCACCTGGGTTCTTTAGAGCAATTGCAGAGCATGTACCCTGTGGCCGTTCCTGAGAAGCTAGGAAGGCTTTGAGTACAAATGGGAATGTGTAGGATGACCCCTGTGGTGATGGCTCCTCCCTCCTAAAAGGGGCTACTATTTGTCTCAATAGAAGAAATATTCAACCTGAAGAAGTCATAGTTCTTTTCCAAGCATTCATCCTAAAGACCCTGACTAGTATATCTTCTATATACTGGGGAGTTTTTCTGTATTAAGGGCTTCTGAGGAGAGAAAGAGGTAGGAAAAAAAAAAAAGAATGGGTTTAAGCCAGTACTTGAAAAAGAGAAGCAATTATCCTCCTAGATAAGTAGGCTGAGATGTTTTTGAATGCAGGGACCAGATCTAAAGAACACACTGTGCTTTAGTGGGAAAGGGAACCGAACTGGGAAGATACAAGATGTGTTTGTACCGAGAAAAAGGCTTGAGGTAAGGAGGTGGAAGGATTTCCGGAAGTCGTGCACTCAACAGCCTATGGTGCAGTGTCTCAGGCTTTCAGTCACCTTATTTCCCCTTGGGGCCATCAGCCCATCCTGGCTGCCTTTGTGTGAATTTCCTTCACCATCCTCACCTTCTCCCACCTCCACACACACACACACACACACACACACACACACACACATCTTATTAAACCCTTTCCTAGTCAGGCAGAGCCAATTCTTCCTTCTCTGAGGATTTTCTTTCCATGAAAAAGAGTCTTTCTGTGAAATTGTTTTCAGCTCGTTGTCACTTACTGAATGTCAAATAATGGGTCACAATCAATATTAGAATTCAAAGGAATGGAGCAACTTCATTATTGTTTTTCCAATATGTTACCAGGCTGTGGAATGTAAAACTGTTGAAATGGTTTAGCTCAATGTTACAGTAGAAAATAAGGCCCCACTACCACCCCACTTTTACTGCCTATCTCACCCTGCCATCCCACTCCCCACACCACGCACACCCAGGCTGATTAGCTCAAGGTCTGTTGATAGCCTCTAAAGGACCTATCTCCCCATGTTTAGGGAAATTTTCAGTTTTCTTCCTAGTGGGAACCATTTCCATATATTTCAGCCTGCAACGTATTAGATTTTGTCTAGACATTGAAAGAAAAAACTGATGTGCTACAGTCAGAAATATTGGAAATTTAGATCTCTATCCAAAAAAGGTAGAGAATGATCAATAAAGTTTTAGTGACCAAACCTTAGAAAGGAAATAAAAAATAAAAAGATAAATTGGGAAGATGGGGGTAAAGGAGCTGCTTTAAATTGTTTTTAGGAGAAGCCCTATCCCCATACCTATACATATTATCTATATATATCAAGTGATTAATAAGATGTGTTTCAACTCTCCCTTATTATTCCCACCAAGTTCAACTTCATTTTAAAAACTAAGCACTTCTTTATGAAGTAATAAACTAAATGGTTCTTTTTGGGGACTGAAGAAGCTAATTCAATGTCATAGACACCTAACTCATTACTAAAATGACCAGCACTAAAGAAAGCTCAGCAAACATTTATCAGGACCTACTATGCAATAAATATAGCTCTAGGTACTAATGTTATAAAAATACACATGAGACAACCTTTGTCTTAAAAGACAGAGGTTAAAAAACCTCTGCTGGACAACAATGAATCATTTGGTAGAGATTAACAGATACCGTTCACAAGCATTTATTAAGCAACTACTATGTGCCAGGAAGGTTCTACTTGGAAAGTTCTGCTTTTCAAAATGTATCACAACCTCTTTCACCCTAAGCAGGAAAGAATCTGGCGGGTAATAAATCTTTTCTAAAGCTTTAGAATTAACCCAGTCCCTCTCCCTACCAATGTTACCCATTCTACATACCTAGTAAGTACTTAATAAATGCTCTTTCATTCATTCATTCATTTCCTTCCTTCCTATTTAGCAAATGTTAAAAAAAATTGTTCAGTATTCCCTAAATTATTTCCTCATCCATCCACTAAATATTTAAATACCTCCTATGTCCAGAGAAAAACCTACATAAGCAACCTCTCAAATAGAGAGAGGGAGAACGACAGACAGAGATGGAGACAGATGGAGGAATGCAATCCAAAAATTCATATGGTGTCAGACACTCCACCACTTAAATATTCATCCCTTCTGCTCTATGGCCAGTGCCAAAGCCTTGGTAATATAAAGGTAGTACCTAGGGTGTACACCCTGTTGACTGACTTTTATTATTCAGAAATTCATGTGATATAGTTCTATCTTTTCATCAGGGCTAATGGGGTGTGTGTGTGTGTGTGTGTGTGTGTGTGTGTGTGTGTGTGTGTGTGTGTGTGTTGGGGAGGATGGATAGTATAGATATTCCAAGACATCAGATAATCCAAAACTATATATATATATATATTTGGTGGTAGGCAAGGGTGGAAATGCAGTTGTTGGGGTTGGTTTTTATCTTTTTTGCCTTGCTTTGTTTTTCTGGGCAAAAACCAGTGATTTACCTTCCTAACCTTCAGTGGGCATCATAATATACAGAGGGCACAGTGACTGTACCTGAAGTTAAAATACATTTCCAACTTGCGGCTCTGTCACTTACAGGCTGGGAGATCTTAGACTAATCACTTCTGAGTCTATTTACCTATACACATAAAAGGGAACTACTAACATCGGCCCTAATTATTTCACTGGTCATTGAGAGAATCAAATGAAATAATATGTATGATAATGCTGTAGAAATTAAGGTAAAACATTAACATGTTACATTTGGGTCAGTAGGAAAATTCTGCATTCTTTAAGCTCTAGGTGAATAGCACAAGGTCCACCAAAACCTGGGATTTTATCTAATTAGCTAGAACACATTCAATTCTATACAACAACTATTTAGTACTATGTGTCAGACATTGTGTTCAGTGCTGGGAGTACAAAGACAAAAACCAAACAGTCCCTTGTCCTCAAGGAGATTACATTCTACTGGGGAATGAACCTACTCTGCCAGTGGACCTTTAAACATGAGACCTAACTCTGGGCAAATGTACGAGTCTTCCCCTTTCTGCCAGTGTCTATTCTCCTTTGTAAAAATGCTGAAATCATATTCCACGCAGCCTGCACATCCTAGATTTCTGATTATGGAACCCACTAGTGAAAAAACTTGGGTGAGCTGAGCTGGATTGGGCTGAGCTGGGCTGGACTGGGCTGGTCTGAGCTGAGTCGTCTGAGACCATGAGACAGCACGCATTGGTTCTGGGTAGCAGTCAGACTGTCGGGAAGTCTGCTGAGGAGTTAAACATTGCCATGGATACACAGAGCAAGGAGTTTTCCAAGAGATGGTCGATTCTTTTTATTATTAAGTTCCATGATCCTCCTTTGTGTCAGTAGTCACAGGGAGAGCTGTCTAGAAAATGCACCATTGGTCAGAATGGCATAATTTTTATTGTAAGAGACTGATTGAAGACCCCTGGCTCCATTAGCCAATTAGTTAGCACCAAACTTGTACAGACTTCTGTGTGTATCACCACTTCTGTGGCTACCTAATACATAAGGAAAGGGTCTCCAGGGACTAAGATGAGAATTCAACCCATGATTTGCTATCTTGAGGGTCCTGGTGTCTCTTCAGGATGATTGGCTTGCAGTTCTATTGGGAGGCAGCATGACATTTAGGCTGGAAAGTTCACCTCCTGCCTCAGACACCTTAATACTTGTGTGACCACAGGCAAAGCGTCAAAGCCTCAGTTTTCTCATCATCTGAAAATGAGGATGACAATGTCTGTAGCACCTACCTCATTGGGTCGTGGTGAGGACCACATAAAATCATACATGTAAAGCATGATATAAACCTCATTATTATTAAATCATTAATTTTAAAGTATTATTGTTAATGAGCACTCAGAAAAGAAAGCAGTGGTTAGAAAAAGACTACATGGCTTCCTCAAGAATAGGGATATACTAGACCAGTTGTTCATTCATTTCATTCCTGTCTGACTCTTCGTGACCCCATTTGGAGTTTTCTTGGCAAAGATATTGAAGAGTTTGCCATTGCCTTCTCCAACTCATCTTACAAGTGAGGAAACTAAGGCAAACAGGGTTAGGTTAAGTGACTTTCCCAGGGTCACACAGTTAGTAAGTGTCTGAGGCCATATTTGAACTCAGGAAGATGAGTCTTTCTGTACTCTATGCACTGTGCTGCCTAGTATATCATGTTAAATACCATAGATGCAGTTTATCTAGATTTTAGCATTTAAGTTTGTCATGTAATTCTTACATAAAAGATGGAGAGATGTAGATGAGATAGTGTCATTGGTGGATTGAGAATGGATTGAATGGCAAGGCCAAAGAAAATAATATCGTGATGTTAATTTGGAAAAAGTCCTGCCATGGAGACCCCCACGGAAATGTGCTTGGCCTTCTGTTTTTATCATTTTTGTCATTTATTTGGATCAAGGCATAGATGGTATCCTTATCCAATGGCAGATGATACAAAGCTGGGAGAGATAAATAACACACTGAATGAGTCAGTCAGTGTTCAAATGTATCCTAACAGGCAAGCACCTTGAAACAGAGCTAATAAAATGAAATTGAATATGGAGAAATATAAAGTTTTGTACTTGGATTAAAAAGATTAGAAGTACAAGATGGTTTTAAGACAGTTCACCTGAAAAATCTCTCTGGAGATTTTAGTGGACTCAAAGCTAACTACAAATCAGCACTGTATTATGTCAGCCAAAAAGGCTAATGCAACTGCATTGAGAGACACTCGGAGTTCAGAATAGAGACCTAGAGAAATGTGTTTTGTTGTAGGCATTGGAATTGCTCTCAGTAAACTGTGGGATGGCCAGAGGAAGGGAACCAGGCTAGTGAAGACCTTCAGGATAATGACATGAGGGTCAGTTGAAGGAGCTGGGGTTGCATTGCCTGAACAGGAGAACTCTTAGGTGGGACATCAACTCTTTTTCACATATTTAAAGAGCTATCTTGTGAAAGAGGGATTAATCTTGTATGATTTAGTCCCACAGACAAAGCCAGGAACAATGTAGGTAGCAGTTGCAAAGGGGCAAATTTTGTCATGGAAAAGTTCCAACAATTAGAACATTTGAAGAGCAGAGTGGACTTCCTAAAGAAGGAGTGGGTGTCCCTCCCTAGCTATCATCAAGTGAAAGCTGAATGACACCTTCAAGCTACACTGTAGAGGGGATTCCTGTTCAGGTACAGAATTAACTAGATAGTGGCTGAGGTCTGCTCAAAATGTTTACAGAAAGTTTTCAAAGTTGGGGCACTGAGAGGAACAAGTTTTGATTGTCCGAAAAATATGCTCTATGTGGAGTATACTATTCCCTGTTGATACCATCACACTCTTCCTAACATTGTGATTTGATTCTGTGAACAACTTAATTTAGGGTCAAGTTTTTAACCCCAAATTAAGGGAATTGTACAGGAAATGATTTTAGGGAAATTTTGACAGTGGAGGAATTATGTTATAAAAGCATCACGGACCAAATAGGCAGTGTGTGGGATATTCCAGTTCCGAATAAATAAATTCAGAGACTGTATATGTAAATCCATAAAACAGTGAGCAGTGTTATAGTGGGAATCTGCAGTACTAACTAGAAGATAGATGTTAGAAACTTCAAAATCAGATTCTCTTTGGTAAACAGAGAAGAACTTTGATAAGAATAATATACTCTGAACTGCCTTACAAAAAACATGCATTCGTTCATTTATGCAATAAATATTGATTGAACACCTGCTCTGTTTAAAGGGGATGCCCCCTATAGCCATGGTTGCTTGCTACTGTGTGTGTGTGTGTGTGTGTGTGTGTGTGTGTGTGTGTGTGTGTGTGAAGTCACCCTTGGAATTGGAACATGATAAGAGTGTTGTCAGTGGCAATAAGCCAATTGTTTGAGGAAGACGACAGCAATCTAATTTAGAGCTTTACTAATGTACTTAGTTAAATACTGTATCTAACATTCCCCGAACCCTGCCCTACACCCTCTTTGCATTTCTAGGTTGTATTTCAGACAGTAATGATTGTCCCTAAAAAGCCATGAATTGCCTCCTAATGGCTCAGTGTTTCCATGGGAAAAAAGTTAGATTTCTATATCAGATTGTGCTCAGTCTTTGGGAAGGAGGGGGAGAAAAATTTAAAACTCAAAAGCTTATGGAGGTGATTGTTGATAAATCAAAATAAATTAGGAAAAGAAAAAAAGAAAAAAACCCACTGGATTTGAAGTCAAAGACTGAATTCAAATCCTGACTTTGCCACTTGGTTACTGTGTAACCTTTGGTCCCTTCATCTTTCTTAGCCTCAGTTTCCACATCTGTAAAGTGAAGGGATTGGACTAGATGTTCTCTGAAAATCCTTTCAGTTCTAAATCTATAATCTTATGATCCTATGATAAAATTGTAGGAGAAGGCAGAACACAGAAAAGGAAAAATATTTCACTAAGTATATTTAACTCCTGTTTGTGAATTGCTTGTTCTGCCTGGTAGATTTTTCCAGATTTGTGTGACTTTCTTGGAACACAGCAGACGTTCAGTCAATGCCACTGCAATAATGCCATTGACTTTGAGTCAATGCCCTTTGCCCTTTCTGGGCTTCCGTGTTCTGATATGTAAATTGAAAAGATTAGAGCAGAGGATCTGTAAGTACCCTTTCCTAGCTCTGTTATGTCATATTCTTAACATTCTAGCGCTCACTGATAACCTGTCTTTCTCCTATCAAAGAGTGTCCTGGGGGTGAAGGGGAAGAGTAGACAGGGGCACGGTCAGCCAATTAAATAATGATTTCATTTCTCTGCCCACCCTCACAATTCTCTAGCAACTGCTCTATACACAGCTGGCAAGCCTATGTGGCTAATACAGAGAAAAAAAAGCCTGAACTTTTTTTAAAATTTGTAATAAAAAAAAAAACAACACTTGCACTTCCCCCAGGGGAGGAGGGAAGGGAGGAGTCTCTCTTGTTTGTATACCCATGAGTCCCTCGAAGCCCCTTTTCTAATGAAACTGGAAAAGTGTGCATATACATTAAAGAGACTGCTTCCAAACAGAGGCTGGATGGGCATTTGTCAGGATGCACCAGGTCAGGGCTAGACCCTATTGTGCCCTGTACTTTTTTGTGCCCTGGACCGTTCTGGCAGGCTAGGGAGGATTGTGGACCCCTTCTGAGAATCATGGTTTAAAATAATTTAAGGAAATGCCAGTTAGAGGTTAATAAAAATAAAGATGATTTTTTTCTCATCCAAATTCACAGACCTTCCCAACCCCCCCAAAAAAAATCTATCCACGGGTCTAGATCCCAGGTTAAGAAACCCTATATTAGAGGACATTCCTGTAGGTGGCCTCTGAGGTACCTTCCAAATCAGAGATTCTATGATTCAGGATAAATATTGTACATTTCTTTCATTGAAGAAAGCTGATCCAGCTCCTCCACTTCTACCTATAAATGGTGATGAATTGGTTGGAGGATCCAGAAATGTAGATTAGACCATCACCTAGCGTGATGATTAGTTATCCCCACTGATTCTTGAAATTTCACTATTAGCAATTTATTCCTTTGTATGAAGTATTATCCTCTCCCCAATCCTCTTTCACAAAGTAGAGATATACCTATAATGGGGCAATCTATTAAGTCACTAATACTGAGCATGAATAAATTTATTGTTTTCCTTCATGACAAAAGAGTTGGGAGCAGCGTGAGAGCCATAACCATAACTTGGGTAAGCCAACAAAGATTTGGACGATGGCACTGATATCAAAAGTCCTTCAGCAGCTAAAAACAATGGACATTAGCAATGAGTTGCTTTTGTTTTAGACTAGACAGTGATTTTATTGATAAAGTGAATTCCTAATGAAGAAACTTGCTCTGACAGTGCAGATCAGTCACTTTGCTATAATTCATAATCGTAGAGATCAGCCAGTATGTATGTTGTTGTTGCTCAGTGGTTTCAGTCATGTTCATCTCTCCATTGGGGGTTTTCTTGGCAGAGACCCTGGAGTGGTTTGCCATTTCCTTCTCCAGCTCATTTTACAGATGAGGAACTGAGACAAACAGGGTGAAGTGACTTGCTCAGGGTCATACAGCTAGTAAGCGTCTGAGGCCAGATTTGAACTCAGGGAGGTGAGTCTTCTTGACTCCAAACCCAGCACTCTATATCCACTGTGCCACCAAATACCCTATGTATGACACAGGACGTAAGCCCAGGACTTCCTGACTCTGAGGACAGCTTTCTATCTACTACTACTATTAGTCTCTAGCACCTAGTGAGCTAGAATAATTAGTTAAAATAGACAGTTATCAGAGAAAAGGCTGGAGTGCGGACCTACCATGCCCCACTGTCCTCTATCTTCCTAGCATTCCTGCCAAAGGATGAGATATTGCCATAACCAGTAAGCCTCCCAGTACTGATCACCATATTGATCCCAGCAGCCTCCTACCAGGGTCCTGCGATCTTAGTCTCCCCCACTTCAGTTGAGAGTCTACTTGCCCCAAATGAGGTTGGTAGTATTCACATTAAGAGTAAAAGAATGCTAATTATGCCTCTGATGAGATCACTGGGTACCTATGAGGAAAGGAATAGATGAAAGAAGACAAAATATATGGGGGGATAGATGAAATAGGGAAAGATTCCAAAGACAAATTTCATAGTTGTGCCCAGGTCAAACTTTGCACAGAGCTCAGACATGCAACCTCAGGGATAATTAACCTGAGCATATCTAAGGGGCCAAAGCAGAGCTCCTCATTCCTAAGCCAGTAGCCTATTTTATGGTTCATGTGGTCCCTGTTTCTTTCCTTCTAATAATTAACTAAAGGTTAATAGTGTCCATCTCATGTAGCGGATAAAGAGTTGACCTCAGAGCAAGGAAGACTTGCGTTCAGATCCTGCCTCTGACAAATGTTGACTATTTGGATTGGAGAAAGTCACTTAACCCCTCAATGCCCTGCGTAACTCTCTAAGACTATTAGTTGTAAAGCACATGCCAATCTGCATTAATAGAGGGAATTCTCTACAGCACTAAAATTATTGAGTCCAGTCAAAAATCATTATGGAATTAGAACACAACCCAAGGCAGCCACTTAAAAGACCTTGTATTTCTGATTTAATGCTACAGGCTGAGACTGTGCAGGGGTCAAGTGATGATTGTTTGGGTGTCGCTCTCATGGTTTCTTCTTTGAGGGCTTTTTGTTTTGATTGTGGGTTGTTGCTGTTGTGGTTGTTGTTGTTTTAACGTGTATAAATAAGAGACAAGACTGAATTGCTTTGGCCTGAAAGGACACAGGCCAAATGGAGGCACTGAGTACATGAAGCTGGCTGAATTAAACAGAGTTTATGTCAAGCAGTCTATTGACTCCTTGGGGTTTTCTTTATCAAACCTCTGAGGCCATAGAAGGGGACACCTTACTTCCTGTCCTGTGACTAAGAAAAAAAAATGTAAGTAATGTATCAGATTGGGGAAATGGAAAACCTGCTCTGATGGAGTCCATGGGCTGCCATAGAGGAACAGCCAGCCGCATTAGAGGAGAATGGGTAGGAAGGAGGAGGAGGGGGAGGAGGAGGAGGAGGAGAGGAAGAAACATTTGTTTTGCTGTTGTTCTTGTTTGCAGCATTCAAAGAACTAATTCATCAGGTAGTTATTTGATTTCATGGACTTTACTAGTTTTGAAGGCAGGAAATAGCTTTAATATCTACCAGTACTCATATAGATAAGCACCATATTGATCCTAGTATTAGTCTCACCTAGATATGATCCTCACCCCTAAAATGAGATTTCTCAAAAGGAAAACATTGTATATGTACACACTGAAAACAAGCACTGATTATAGACTACCTTTATGTTGTATATAAACCCAAATGAGGTAGAAAATTCCAGTGATTATTCAGTCCAGGTCAGGCCAAGCTAAGAGCAGGAGGAAGGAGCTAATTTATCTCAGCACAGAAAACTGTGGAAGAGCAAAATAGGAGGAAAGCAAAGGGAAGAGTCTCAGTGAAAAGAAAAAAAAAAGGAAGAAGGACAGGGAGGGGGCTCTACAGATGTCTCACAGCGAAGGATGGACTTACAGCCTGTGAAATATCCTCTATGTGATTCAGCAAAGAGTTAATATTTTAACAATACATTTACATAGTTTTATGAATTTATTCATGTCCAATTTGGAGGTCATTCAAAATGAAGAATGAGATTATTACGTTCTTTATTCAAAGGGATATTTTGGTCCATTCATTCAGGGAAGTGTCTGGTATCATTCCATGCTTGTATTACCCTAGATACCATTACCTGTATTCAGTATCTGGGAAATGGTTCAAGCTTTTCTCTCGGGAACAGGTCTCCCCTGTGGGGAGAAGACTAGACTCTCCCCACCTCCCACTCCATCTTATACTATCCCTTCAAACTAGATATAGACACAGATGAAAGAGGTAAGGAAATTTGCCTCTGTGTTTCCATAGCATCTTGACTCACTTCTTAAAAGAGGACTATTCATTGAATGGGCATTGCCTCACTCAAAATGAAAACTCAAAAAGAACTTAACTTAAAAAGGCCAAGGTCTCCCACTGCATCCCAGGCCATCTCCAGCCATTCTGATCTGTATCTGGCCACTGGACCTCGGTGGCTGTGGAGGAGGAAGTGAGGGACTGGAGACTTTGCACAACCCTCCCTCAATTAAATCCAATTCATTTGCATGTCATGGCATCACCTCCCTAAAGTCATGGTCCTCTTTGAGAATGAAGGACAAACTACACAAGCACAAGACGTTCTGTAGAATATGGAACTGATGAGCTCCCAGGCCCTCAGGATTGGAAAGGACCCTAGAGTTAATTTCCTCCAATAACTGTGGTCATTTTAATTGTGTCAGACTCTCCATGACCTCATTTGGGGTTTTCTTGGCAGAGATACTGGAGTGGTTTGCCATTTCCTTCTCCAGCTCATTTTACAGATGAGGAAACTGAGGCAAAAAGGGTTAAGTGACTTGCCCAGGGTCAAACAGCTGGTAAGTGTCTGAGGCTGGATTTGAACTCAGGAAGATGAGTCTTCCTGATTCCAGGCCCAGTGCTCTATCCCTGAGCCACTAAACTGCCTTAATCTCATCCAACTCAATATGGGAAGTATGAAGGCCTTCAACAACATCCCGAAATGATCCCCCAGCTTCTACTTGTAGGCCTCTACTGAAACAGTACTCATGCTGTCAGAAGCCACCTCATTGCATTTTTTAATAGTTCCAATGATTGGGAAGTTCTGCATATTGAACCAAAATTTCTTTCTCTTTAACTTCCACCCATTGTTTGGTTGTGGTTTTATTCTCATTGCCACAAAAATAAATTTGCTTCCTCTTCTGCATCACCCCCTGCAATTACTTGAAGAAAACCATCATGTTTCCACTAAGTCTCTTCTCCATGTCGGACACTTCCAGTTCATAACTAGCATTTGTATAGTGCTTTAAGGGCTACGAAGTATTTTACACATATCTCATTTGATCCTCAACAACCCCAAAAGGTAGGAGTTATCATTATCATTATTATCCTCATTTTGCAGAGGAGGAAACCGAGGCTGAGAGGTTATGTAAAGAATGGAAGGGGAAGGGAATAAACATTTATATAGTACTTACTATGTGCCAGGTATTTTTACAAATATTGTCCAATTTGATCCTTATAACAACCTTGCAAGGTTAATATCTCGATCTTACAGTTGAGGAAACTGGGACAAATAGAGGTTAAGTGGTGGCTGCAGAGTCATACAGCTACTAAGTGTCTGACATAAAATTTGAACCCAAGTCTTCCTGATTTCAAGTCCAGAACTTTATCCATTACACCATCTAGCTGCTTCTATGATAATAGGATCATCATTCTAAAGCTGAAAGAGACCTAAGAAGCCACTGGGTCCAATCCTCTCATTTTACATATGAGGAAGCTGATGTCTTGGGAAAGTTAAATGACTTGCCCATAGTCACATTAGTAGTTATTGTGGAAGGTGGGATTTGAACTCAGAGCCTCTGACTCCAGGGTCTCTAGCTCTATCCACTGTAACATGCTGTGTTAAATGACAGGGCTTGGCATCTCATCACTGTTCTTATGATTCTCTTGGATACACTCTAATTTTTCAATGTCTATCCTAAAATATGGTACTTAGGACTGCAAATGAAATTCTAGGTCTAGTTTACACAGTGTGGAGTAGAGTGGCACAGTGGATAGTGCTCTGAGCCTAGAGTCAAGAAGACTCATCTTCCTGAGTTCAAATCTGGCCTCAGACACTTATTAGCTGTGTGGCCCTGGGCAAGTCACTGAACCCTGTTTGCTCAGTTCTTCATCTGTAAAATGAGCTAGAGAGGGGAACTGCAAACCACTCCAGTATCTCTGCTGAGAAAATCCCAAAAGGAGTCATGAAGAATCAGACATGACTGAAAACGACTGAACAGCGACAACAGCAACAGAGTTTGCTTATTGAGCCTGTTTGCATCTGTTTGGGGGTGGGTTTAGGGGAAAGGAGTGAGAAGGACATCCAGGATGGAAAAAAGGCCAAAAAGAAAGTCACAGTAAGGGGGGGGGAAAGGGGAGGGGTTTGAATAGGGAGGCGGTAGTCTCTGTTAACAGAAACTTTACTGGAAAAGATGGATTTGGAAATTTTCCCCATTGAATAGATTCTCTCTGATGATCCACAGATAAGCTCTATGAAACATCCCACTGTTCACTCATATTGAGGATACAGTCAACTGAACTCCCTTCGTCTTCTTTATATGAACTGCTATTAAACTGTATTTCTCCTATCTTGTCATCTTGATGATGATTTTTAAAACCAAAAGCACAATTAAATATTTCTCTCTATTAAATTTCATCTGGTTAAATTTTACTTTTATTCCAATCCAGTCAAAAATCTCTTGGGGATCCTGATGCTTTCATTTAATATATTGACATCACTACCAGATTTGTGTTATCCAGAATTTGACAAATATTTCATCTGTATTATCATCCAAGTCACTGATAAATCCATTGGACAGGACAAGCCAAGTTTAGAACCCTGCAGCGGCGCCAGGAAAGGCTTCCCACTGGGTCAAAATTGATTTGAATCAATGCTCTTTGGGCAAAGTTATTAAAGTAGAATTTACCTAATTGTTCTATTATTTGGCCCACATGTTTTCTGCCCTAAGGGACTATTTGCCTTAAAACTATTTTGCCCCAAGGACATAGATTTAGAGTTGAGAGATATCAAAGATCATCTAGTACAACACCCTAATTTTACAGATGAAGAAACTGAGCCCCAATGAGATTAAGTGATTAATTGGCCCAAGGTCACACAGATGGTTAAATAGTAGAAGCAAGATTCAAACTTAGGACCAACTATCCCCAATTCTCAATTCATGGCCTAGTAGTGAATGCTTAAGACTGTGCATTAGATATCTTCTTAACTGAGACACCTTTTTTCTGCTTTCATGATTCTGTAAAAAGCCTGCTGGGGGTGTTATTCTATATCCACACCTCCCTGATCAACCAGACTAGTAGTCCAAAGGGAAGAGAAAGAGGACTCACTTTGGTTCCTAATTGATCACTTCCCTTTCTACAAGTTACTAATGGTAGTTCAGTGATCACACTTACATGTTCTTTCTGTACCCTGGAAAATAATTTGTCTGAGCCAGGACACTTGAAATCATTTCAAGAAGCTAGGTGTTCTCTTATTATCTGTCCTGATCTTCAGTTCCCACTCAATCATCTTTATTTCTATCACCCTACTTGGTCTGAAGAAGACTTTTTCTTTGACAAAAAAAGGCAGAATCAAAATAGCAGCTGGATAGTTTTACTAAGTTATGGTGTCTCTCCCAAGCACATCTCCCCCCAAGACCCTATACTTGATCATAATGAAATAGCAAGAAAATAGTAAGCTTTTAAAAAATGCTTTAGCTTGATTAATTGGCTCATTAATGCACTTGTAAGGAGAGACCTCATATAATCTAAACCCATCCATTCACTCAAAAACATTTAGCGAACATTTAATAAACATACAAAGCACTGTGCTAGGTGCAGGAGAAATGCAAAGTTTAAAGTAGATGCAATCTTTGGCCACAAGGAGCTCAGAGTCAAGTAAGTGTTAAGACACAAACACAGATAACTGCAGCAGAATAATAATAAAGTCTACTTAATGCTTTAAAATTTGCAAAGCCCTTTACATATATAATCTTATTTGATTCTTGCAACTACCTTGATATATACGTTATAAAAATGGGGGGGAAAAGACATTACCTCATGTGAAATCCAAGAGTAAAAAAAAAAATTACCAACCAAGGGAAAGGCTTCATAAAGAAAAGGCAGCATTTAAATTCAGTTTTCTATCAAGGATGGATGGAAATTTGACAAATTAAAAGGACACAGGACATTCTAAATATAAAAAATAGCATGAGTCAAGGTATAAAGCTAGGAAAGCACAGGTCATGTTTCTGAGTAGAAAGTAGTCCAATTGGGCTGGAATGTCTAATGATATGGAGGGGACCAGTTTGACATAAGGTTGGAAAGGTAAAGGAGTGGCAGATTATATAAGGCCTGAGGCTTACTCTGTAGGTATCTCTGTAGGGAGCCACCGAAGATTTTTGACCCAAGTGACATGACCAGACCTATATATTAACAAAGGTTCCACTGGAAGTAATGGAAATAATATGAAGAATGGATAAGAAGAGTCGGGAGGGAGAGGTATAGTAAAGACAGAATGACTTACAAAGAGGCTGTGGAAACAAGAGAATGTTGTATACAGTAAGGACAACATTGTTTTAAGAATAACTTTGAGTGAATAAGTTAGTTTGTCTATTATAAATACCCAAATTAATTATAAAGGACATATGAAGGAAGATGCTATCTACATCCAAAGAACTGATAAATAGAAATATGTGTAGAATAATTTGACATATATGTATGTGTATATGTATACATTCATACACATATTTGTATATGCCTATTTGTGTTTAATGGTAGCCATCTCTAGAGTGGTGAGGAGGGAGGAAGGAAAAAAAGGAAAAAAAAGAAATGTACGTGATAATTTTGTTGTATATTTGAAAGGAATAGCAAGTTGTGCATAGTAGATTTGCAGTTTCATGTGCAATCATCTTTTTTATTGTACTGTTATAGAAATGCTTGTTTTATTTCATAAATTAAAAATAAAATTTAAAAAAGAGGTTGTGGAAATAATCCAGGTAGGTAGTAACAAGGGCATCTACCAACCAGGTGATGGTAGGAATGAAAAAGGGATGGACATGAGAGATGTTATGGAGATAATTTTCCCAGGACTGAATAATTGATTGAACATGAGAAATGATAGAGAGAGAAGAGTCAAAAATAACCTCAAGGTTTTGAATATCCAGCAGATTGTCCCCTAATCTACTCTACTTCATGCTAAATCTTCAACCTTTTCCTGTCTACTGATTCCTTCCTTACTACCTTCAAGCTTTATCTACCCTTTTATTTATTGTGAGGGTTTTGGGTATGGGTTTTTTTTTGTGTTTTCCAAACATTTCCAGATCTTTTCATGAGAGGTCTCTTGTAACAAAGTAAAATACTTAAGTAAAACTAGTATATTGACCTCATCTGAAAGTATATATGACATTTCACATATGTAGCATCTCCCAACCTACCTATTTTTTTAATTTACAGAAATTTATTTTTTCTTCTTCCCACTACTCCAACCCGTAGGAAAAAAAAAAAAGAAACAAATTCCTTTTAAAAAAATTTGTGAAATAAACAATCAAGCAGTCACAGGGACTCAGCTAAAGTTGTGCAGCTTAAATTTGCAGCATGTGAAATTCATTCCATTCTTTCCCCAGTAATCCCTAGAGTATCTCCAAAGCCCCAGGAATTCTTAACCTGGGATCTGTGGACCCCAAGGGGTCTATAGATATATTTGAAAAGGCCTATGAACTTGGATGGAAAAGAAATATTTTTTTCACTATGCTCTAAAATTGAGCATTTTGTTCTATTATTTAAAAGCAATTTTCTTTTTTTTAAATTTTTTTTCCATATGCTTTTGAGTTGAAAATTTTTTCTCCCTTTTTTCCCCCCCACCCTCCCCAACATGGCGCACAATCTGACATAGGTAAAAGCAATTTTCTAAGAGTCCATAAGCTTTACCAGACTGCCAAAGAGTTCCATGACACCCCTGAATTATGGCATCAAGGCTTAATTAATATGGAAGCAAGTGAATACAAAGGTAGAAAAATTGACTTAGAGCACAAAGATTTCAGCTCCTTGGATTTCAACTGCCTTGTCTCAATAGGCAATTGAAATCCAGCATAAGTGAAAATTTTAAGTACTCAGTTGAGTTCAAGTTACCAGTGACAAACAAGTTATGTGCTGGAATACCAAACTGGAAAATATTTGCTGAACTATTATTAGTGATCTTTAAATGAGCATGGAGAATAGGACAAGTGTCACTAGACTGGAGAAAGACAAATATGTCTGCATTTTCCAGAGAGGGAGGGAGGGAAAGAGGGAGGGGGAGTGGGAGGAGAGAGAGAGAGAAAGAGAGAGAGAGGTGGTGGGGGAGAGGCTACAAAGTACAGGCTGGTGAGTTTGACATTGATTCCTGGCAAAATTCTAGATCATCTTTTTTTCAATATTTTTATATTTTTATTTCAAATTTTGAGTTCCAAATTCTATCCTTCTCTTCTTCTTCCCTGAGACAGTGAGCAATCAGATGTATGTTATACATGTACAATTATGTAAAACATTTCCATATTATTCATTTTGTACAAAAAGACTCAAATAAAAGGAAAGAAATGAAAAAAAGAAAGTGAGAAACAGCATGCTTCAGTCTATTCAATCAATATCAGTTCTTTCTCTGGAAGCAGATAGTAGGTTTTATTATTAGTCCTTTGGGATTTTCTGGATCATTGTATTGCTAAAAATAGCTACGTCATTCACAATTCTTCGTTGAACAATATTATTGTTCCTGTGTATAATGTTCTCGTGGTTCTGTTCACTTCACTATGCATCAGTTCATGTAAGTCTTTCCAGGTTTTTCTGAAATCATCCTGCTTGTCATTTCTTATAACACAATAATATTCCATTACAATCATATGCCACAGCTTGTTTAGTCATTCCCCAATTGATGGGCATCCCTTTGATATAGAACATATTATTAAAGAAGTACTTTGTGAGCATTTAGAAGGGGAAGCAGTGATGACTAAGAGTGTGATTACAGCACGATAAGTAATGCTCCACTAAGCTCATTTTCTCTGTCCCACCCCCACCTCTGGCATTGCCAGACAGATGGATCAGGGGGATGCTGTAGGTACAGTGTGCTCAGATTTCAGCAAAGTATTGAATGAATTTCTCATACTAGTCTTATAGGCAAGATTAAGAGGATGAGGGTACAGTTAGCTGGATTTGGAACTTGTTGAAAGAGTGGACCCTAGGAGTAGTCAGTCATCAACATGTCCATGTCACCTGGAAGAGTGGTATCTAGCAGATCTCCCCAGAGATCTGTTCTTCACTCTGTAGTGTTTAAGAGTTTTATCCTTGGCTTATTTAAGTCATATGTGATAGAACTTAAGCCATTCCTTCCTTCCCCTTATCCTAGCCTTTGCATGGGATAAAGAGATAGCCTGAAGACATAAACATAACCAATGCAGAGCAGAAGGTTCCAGGGAAGGAGGAGTGAGTGCAGAGGTGGGGGGGGGGGGGAAGGTCTGGGACTACATAGGAGAGAACAGGCAGTTTACTGCCAGTAACATGCTAAGAGAGATAAATAGCTGTGCCAAGAGAGTGTGAGGTTGAAACCAGACTGAGGATACTGTCCCTTAATGTTCTGAGAGATGTAGACCAGTACAAGGGAGCTGCTGTTGATTGCAAGAACCCCAAAGACCCAGCTGAGGGAAGAGCTTGTTTTATGTTTAATGCCTTTGTTAGATTAAGTATTTGTATGAGAACTGAAGTGTTTGTATCAAAGCTGCATTGAAGCTTAGTGGCACAGTGGATAGAGTGCTGGGCTTGGAGTCAGGAAGATTCATCTTCCTGAGTTCAAATCCAGCCCCATATACTTACTAGCTGTGTGATCCTGAGCAAGTCACTTAACCTTATTTGCCTCAGTTTCCTCATCTGTAAAATGAGCTGGAGAAGAAAATGGCAAACCATGCCAGTATCTTTGACAAGAAAACCCCAAATGGGGTCACAAAGAATCAGACAGGACGGAGACTATGGAGGAGCAACAACAACAAAGTGGAGCTGAGGGCAATTTGAGAGGCATGAGCCAGTTTCCACTATTCCTAATGGAGACTGTGCTGGGCAGTATGAGCATAATGAGTATTAACCAAGGAGAGAGGCCCCCAAGATTAAGTATAGCCCATCCTAGAAGAGGTCTCTGACACATGGATTATACTTGACTGAAGACACAGGTGGCATGTGTATCCAATGTGTAGAAGACATGAAGCTAGAAGAAATTAACTAACATACAGAGAAAAAATAGGAATTGGCTAAAATTGTGAGCTGAGTCTACTGGGATGGAATTTAATAAGCAAAAATGTAAGTTCTACGTGAGTTTAAAAAAAGTTACCTTCACAAGTACAAAATCAGGGAGATGAGGCTAGACAAGAGTTGTTTGAAAATGATTGGGGAGTTTCATCAAACATCAAGCTCATCATGAATCAGTAGAGTGACGTGGCACCACAGAATAGAGCTGTAAAAACCCTGGATTGAACTGAAAGACAAAGTGTCCAGGATGAAGTATGAAGTAGCCTGGCTATGCTTTACTCTGCTAAGACCATTGAAATATTGTGTTCAGTACTGGGCTCCACCTTTTAGAAATAATGTGATAAGCCGGAATATGTCCAAAGAAGGGTAATGAGGTGTGACAGGGCAAGATGCTGTGCCATCAGATAACATACAGGGTGTCCCAAAAGTCTTAGTGCCATTTTGAGGGCATTTTGCAAACCACAAAGTTCTCTAGGCATGGAATCTGTTAGTTGGGAAAAACAACAACAAAGGAGTGTTAGCCTGAAATAAAGGGAGTAGGGGGTGGGGGAAGGCAGGGGATGTGAAGAGGAATGTGGTGATAAAATCCTTCAGGTATTCAACTATTTGAAGGAATATTGTGTGAAAAAAATAGGAAGTGGACTACTTGGATCTGGAGAGCAGAACTTGACAGGATGGATGAATGTTGCAGAAAAAGTCTGTTCAATACAAAGGAACAATTCCTAATAGGTACAGCGGTTCAAAAACCAAATGAGCTGCCTCAGTAAGCAGTGGGTTGTCTGTCTCTAGGGGTCTTCAGGCAGGATTAGCTGACCATCTGTTGAGAGTATTTTTTTTTGCCAGATTCCTGTAAAGAACGCAACTAGACTAAATGGCCAAAATCCTGAAGGTTTCTTGAGAGTAGAGTTAAGCGAAGAAGCTGATTCATTTCTATGCTTTTATGTATTTTTCTGCCTTATTTTGTCTCAGCCGGACTGAAATGAAAAAGGACTTTTCATATCACAGTTAGGATCAATAGAGGGCTCAGTATGTCCCTAAGGACTGCCACAAAGAGGTGGTAAATGTGAAACTAGACTGGCTCCCGGACATGGAGATGGGTGTAAGTAGAGGGTGGGAAGACAGAACTAGGAGCGCCTCGGACAACTATGGACCCCAGGCACTCTGCTTGCTGCCTGCAACACCAGGATCACAGACCTGAGCTGGAAGGGACCTTGGAAGACATCTAGCTCAAACTCCTCATTTTATACATGAAGACACTGAAATCCAGAGAAATGAAGTGTCACCGAAAGAGGAAACATCATGAAGGGGTTTGGCCCTGTGTTCCCAATGCCAGAATCAGCACTCTTTTCAATATTCCCCACTACCTCCAGTGAGATACAACATACAAGCACAATAGCAAGATGTGGCATTATAACTTGTTGCCACAATAGAACACATATACCAGACACGTTTACAGGGTCAGAGGAAGTTCTGTACAAGGCAAGGCAATAAGCATTGGTTAATTGTTTGCTATGTACTAGACAGGGCAGCTAGGTGGCATAGTGGATTCAACTTCCTGAGTTCAAACCCAGCCTCAGACACTTACTAGCTGTGTGACCCTGGGCAAGTCACTTAACCCAATTTGCCTCAATTTCCCTCATCTGTAAGATGAGCTGGATAAGGAAATGGCCACCAAAATGGTGCTGTTTAGAGGTTCAGGGGTGCTGAGACCCCAAAATCACAACATGCAGGTCCTGGCCAAAAGAATTCGACCCAAGTCTTCTTTCAGCCAAAGACAAGGTTTATTAGAACATCCATACTATTAGGCAGACTCTTAAGGAGTCTGAACATTAGTAAACTATTGGCTAGATTTTAAGAATCTGACCAGTGACTAGATTATAAGAATCCCAGCATCTTAATGGAGATGAGGTGGAATTTATATAAAGAAAGACTATGGCAGGGATCCAGGAGTGGCCAAGTAGTTTATAAGGTAATAGAACTCCAGGGGTGGCCAACGGAGAGTGGAGCCTAGATAGGATTAAGGGTGGGAAATAACCAGGCATCATAGGGAGTTAAGAGATGGATGGGAGATTGGGTGTAGCCACAATGAAAGGCCAGTTGATGGGATTTTAGCCTCAGGTGAACACCAGAGACTTGGCCACGTGGGAAAGTCCAGGGTTTTTCCTTTTTGGGATTTAGCTCCCATCCGCATCACTTCTAGTATGTTTGCCAAGAAAACTCCAAATAAGGTCATAAAGAGTCTTGACTAAAATGACTCAGTAGCAACAGCAGTGCACCAGGCACTGTGCTAAGCACCAGGGATACAAATACAAATAAAAAGAGCCAGTTCCTGCCCTCCAAGAACTTACCTTCTAATGGGAGGAGACAACATGTCAGATCAATCATTTATTAAGTGTTTTCTATGTGCCAGGCACAGTGCTAAGCACAAAAAGAGGAAAAAGATAGTCCCTGCTCTCAAGGAGCTCACAATCTAATACACACAAGTGGGAACTGAGAGGGAGGGAAGGAGAAGGTAACCTACACATGGGCATTGTGTTGAAGTCCAGGAAGTCAGAGTCAAGAGGAGAATGAAGGTTAGCTGGCCTGGGCCTCTCCCCAAAATGTAGGCCCCAGGAGTAATTTACCAAAGGGAGAAGGAGGCCAGAACGGCAGAGGGATGTTCCAGAGTAAGGAAGCAATGGGGAGAGATGGATGTTCCCAGATGAGAAGGCCCAGGTACTGAGGAAAGTTATCGGGTGAGACAGGAACTGATTCATGGTGTGTGATGACCAGGAAAAGTGTGATTCCAAGGCTTGTAGCAGCAGTTTATCTAGAAAAGATTTATGGGCATTAGTGGACTACGAACTCAATAGGAGTCAGCAGAGAGACACAATAGCTAACGCACTCTTTAGCTACAGCAATGCAGGAATAGTGTCCAGGACTAGAGAGGTGCCTACCTCACTGTGCTTTGTAATCTGCCTGGGTCAAATCACACCTCAAGCATTATGTTTGGTTCTGGAGGTGACATTTTAGCATGAACATTGACAAATTGGAGAAAGATTATAGGAAGGCAATTAGGATGACAAGGTACCTTGAGACCATGCCGTGCGAGAACTGGGTAAGTTCCTAGTTAAAGTTACCTTGAGAAGAAACAGCTTAGAAGAAATATAACAGATGTCTTCAAGATAAAGAGCTGTCATGCAAAAGTAGGATTAGGCTTGTTCTACTTGGTGCCAAAGAGACAGAAAGTTCCCTAACAATCCAGTTATGCAAAAGTAGAGTGAGCGGTCTCAGGAGCTAGTGAGTTCCCCCCAATGGAGCTCTTGAAGCAAGGACTAGGTGACTACTTTGGGACCATGTTGTATAGGAGATTCTTGTTCAGATATTGGTCAATGGTGGCACAGGCCCATAAGCCCTGCTACTAGAGAGGCTGAGGTGGATCAGCTGTTCATGGAAGTTTTAAGCTAGAGTACGGTTAAAGCCTACTAGATGTCTGTAATAAATCTGGTACCAATATAGTAAGTTCCTGGGACCAGGGGCCCATCAAGCTGCCTACAGAGGAACAAACTGACCTGGGTTCTGGAAGAACAAAGAAGGTTAAAGTTTCCATGCCAATCAGTATTGGGATTGTGCCCATGAGTGACTGATGCACTTCCAGCCTCAATGAGAAACTGAGACTCTCAACAAAAAAAAAAGTCCTGATATGGGTTGTTAGATTGCCTCTGAGATCACTTTCAACCCCAAGATTCTTCGAATCTGAGAGGAAGTAGGCACCCTAGACTGAAAGAAACTGATAAGATGATATGATAAGTGAATAATATTGTGTGGCCAAAAGAGCAAACAAGCAAAAAAAAAGATAATAATTCACATTTCTATAGCAATTGAAAGTTTACAAAAGACTTCTTCCACTGCATCTCTGTGATATAGATATCTCTCTTTTTCAGATGAAGAAGCTAAAGCACACAGAATTAAAATTACTTACCTAAAGTCATAAGAAGTGGCAGAATCCAAATTCAAACTTCAGTTGGGAGACCCAACTCCAAGACTATTGTTCTTTCCATTATATTTCAAACTACTCCAAGAGCCTAAAAAAAATAAAGTGAATATTAATGGTAGCTTAAGCCTTCCAAAGGCCCTAGGAATACATTAGTTATTAGAAAGGTAGTGTATAGCAGCAGCTTGCTATCTGAAGATGGAGGGCAAATTTCACAATCAAAAGCATTACTTTCTTTAAAAAAAAATGGGGGTAGCTAGGTAGTGCAGTGGATAGAGCACTGGCCCTGGAGTCAGGAGGACCTGAGTTCAAATCTGGTCTCAGACACATAACACTCACTAGCTGTGTGACTGTGAGCAAGTCACTTAACTTCAACTGCCTCGCAAAAAAAAAAATTGGTTTTATAACATAAGGACTAGAACCCTGGAAAGATGAACAGTGACTTTATTTAAGAAATATTTTATCTCCTCCCATGTTGCTAAACAAAAACTTTAAAAAAAAAAGGAAAGAGGGAAAGAAAGAGAGGTATATTGGCCTAGAAAACCTTTCCTTATGAAACACCAGTAAGATTGTAATACCATTTATTCTAATGAGTTTAAAAGCCAATGAACCTTTTATTTCTCCTTAAGTTTTCATATAGTGACTCAACATAGGAGGAGATAGAGTCTAACATCCATTCTCTTGACTGGTAATAATGATTTTCATAGTTACATAACACAGCCCACATGTGATACTATTAGCCTGCCAACCACTAATGCGATAATAAAATTCTGGAGAAGCATGGAAACCACACTTGATTGAGTGGCAGGCAGTCAAGCTTGTGGACTCATCTCTACACTCATTTCTACCACTGAACTTGGGCAAGTACTTCAATCCTCTGGCTCTGGGCTCAGTTTCCTCATCTGTAAAATGAAGAATTGGACTAGATGATCCCAAAGATTCCTTCTAGAACCAACACTCTTTGTCTTGGTGACAGTTGCTATTGAAAAAGTATGGCCTAATGGACAAGAGTGCTAGATTTAGAGTCAAGAAGACTTCATTTCAAAGTTAGCTTCTAACACTTACTGGATGTATGACCGTAAGCAAGTTGTTTAACTTCTTGAAGCTCCAGATTCCTCATCCAAAAAATTGGAGTAACATGATATAATGTATGTAAAGTGTTTTGCAAAACTTAAAGTGCTATATAAACATTATATTATTATTATTATTATTATATTATTATTATTATGAATAGTTTCCCTTGTGGGAAAATCCAAGTATTTCCCAACAAAGGGCATCTGAAATCAGTAAGATTAAAAAGATTTAGTGAGCAATTTCTGAATGAAAAATTGTTAAATGTGACTCCAGTAAATAGTTAAGAAAGCATAAAGTTTTCCCTAAGAAAGCAAAGAGGTTTTCCTTCACAAATACCCATGGTCACAAGTAAACATGTTTTCGTTGATAAGACATGAAAGTACAGGTATCCAGGAAACAATTGGAGATGCAAGACTAGAGTTAAGAAATTTGGGATCTGTCTGTATATGTATGTATATGTATGTATGTGTATGTAGGTATGTATGTGTGTGTATGTATGTATGTATGTATATACGTACATAAGTATGTGTGCATATATATGTATATTAGGGAGTCACCTGGATTGAGATTACAACTATAGAATGTAAGTTTCTTGAAGGCACAGTCTTTTATATATATATATACACATATATATATATATAGATAGATAGATAGATAGATAGATAGTGTGTGTGTGTGTGTGTGTATGTATGTATGTATGTATGTGTCCCCAGTATCACACAGAGCTTGATGACATAGTGGACATTTTAATAATGCTTGTTGATTGAGTGAATAAAGACACTGATGAGAACAGAACACGTAAAGAAAGAGCAGCCATGGAAAGAGAAAATGAGGGCTTTTTATTCTATCTGGAAAAATGTAGATAAAAAAATTTAGAATCAGAGTTCATAAAACAATAGCAAATAAAGAGAGGATAAACGTAGACTTATTGACAAAACATTTTGGCACATCAGAACTAGAAGGTCTCCTTCGAAACTCCAAAGAGGCAGTTTTAGGACAAATGAATGGAAGTAAGAGCAATGTGTCCTATGTGAGTGGATTGTCAGCTAATGGAACTTGTTCCAAGTGAAGGTACAGGCTGGAAATATGAATGTGTTCAAAACTTAGGGAAGGCAGATCCATACTGGGCTACAAAAATTTTTTTTTAATGTTTAGAGTATAAGAATAATAGCAGTTTAGGGTTGTAAGAAGAAAGAGAAGTCATCATTCTAAATACATCAATCCCCTCATACCTCATATTCACTTTGGATTTATTTTGTATACATATATGTGTGTGTGTGTATGTATATATGTATATGTGTATATATGTATATGTATATATATACACATGCATAGATAGACACACATATTCATATATACACATATAATGTGTACATACATACTTATATGTGTATGTATGTATAAATATGGACAATAGAATATGATCTCCTTAAGGCCAGAGATGATTTTTTTTTTGCCTTTTTATCCTAGAGATTAGAAGGACCCATAGGAGCTTATCAAATAAGGCAGTGACATGGTTAGAGCTATGCTTTAGAAACATTATTTTGACTGCTGAGTAGAAGATGGACTGGAATGGGGAAAGAGAGTTGAGGCAGGGAGACCAACCAGCAAGCTATTGCAATAGTTTAGGTATGAGACGATGAGGGCCTGCACCAGCATGGTGGCAGTGTCAGGAGAGAGAAATCCCTGCAAGAGATAATACAAAATAAGATTGACAGGACTTGACAACAAATTGGATGGAGGTTAAGGGGTAGAAAGTAAGGAGTCACGGGTGACAACTAGGGTTTGATCCTGGGTGACTGGGAGGATGACGATGCCCTTGGCAGTAATAGGGAATTTCTTTTGGGGGACACTTTGGGAGGAAAGATAATGAGTTCAGTTTTGGACTCCAGTTTTTGGAAAGATAATGAGTTCAGTTTTGGACTCCAATTTTTGTACTCTAGTTTCAGATGTTTGATAGGCAGCTGTAGATGTCACACAGCTACTAAGTGTCTCAGGCAGGATTCACACTCAAATCTTCCTGACCTGATAGAGTGTCCAGCACTCTATCTACTACGCTACATCAGTATATTCTCCTAACTTAAAAACAATAGTACAATGTTAGGAAGAGAGAAAGGCTTCCAGCTGAAAGCAAAGTAGTATAATGCTAGTCTATCTCAGCTATGGCCTCAAACCACAGGTTGGTATAACTCAAGAAAATAGAAATGGATGAGAAGGAGAAACAATAGAGAAAGCAATTTATCCCTTCCCCTGTAACTTCATCGATCAATTGTTGTTGTTTGTCCTTCATTCTCAAGAGGATGATAATATTGGAAAGGTGATGTCATGACTTGCAAGTGAATTAGATTTAAGTGAGACAGGGCTGTGCAAAGTCACCAGCCTCACTTTTCACTTTCTCCTCCAGAGCCATCTGGGTCCAGTGGCAAGATATAGATCGGGACAACTAGAGATGGCTATGGATGCAGTGGGAGACCTTGGCCTTTTTAAGCTAAGTTCTTTCCCAGGTCCCAGTTTGTCTGAGGCAACACCCATTCAGTGATTAAGGCTAGATAAGAAATGAGGTGAAGAATCTAGTCAAAAATATTCAGTCTGAGAGGGGAAGACCCTCTGGGTTTCTGGCCAAAACAGAAACAATTGCTATTTATACTCACTCTGAACCTTATGACAATTCAAACAATGACCAAATAACCAAGCCCAAACATTGACCTACTGTTGGCCAATCAATGAGAGCCAGAGTGATTTGGATTCAAGGCACAGTCCTTTAAAAAGAAACCTAGTTCATAAACCCCAAGGTATCTTGTGAGGTTTTGGTGTGATTGTGTATATCATAGCTATCAGTGTTCACTTCTTATGTGTTCTTCCATGGACCTGTAAGGTCCAAAAGGGACAGTGATCAGGTATTGTCTAAACTTCATATTTTCCCAGAGTACTTAACCCTGTATGCAGTTAATAAATGTTACTGAATAGAACTAAATTTCATCTCATAATTTGCTATTTGTCTATCCCTCCCATACTTCACCTGTATGTATATAAAGATGTAAAATTGTTTTTTGTTTTTAAATACATTAAAGCAACCTTTTGGGGCACCCAGTATTATCAGTTCCTATCTTACCCATTAGCTGGTGCGTCTAAATGCTGCTGAAGGGTGCCCTAACCAGTGCTCTCTCCCAACTGACTTTGCCCCAGTGCCTGATTTGCATAGTTGATTGACCTACCTGGTTGATCTAATCAAACTTATGCTCTAAGAGGATGGACCATCCCTAAAACAGATTGACTACTTAAGCCTATTTGCCCTGGAGTCTGGGGTTAGTACCACAAGGAAGTTTGAGTGATTGGTGCAGTCTGTAAATCAAAATCCCAAATATTCTTTTCCCCAAGATTTGCATTCCTGTGTCCTGCTAGGAAGGAGCTATTCTGGGAAGAGGAAAAACCTTCTGAATGTTCCCATCTCTTTGGTGTCCAGCAGGTACATAAACACTGCTACCCTGCCTGGTCAATAGTCATGTGCAAAGCATAATGAGTATTTTAGCAGCACATCAAACAATATTTAAACCTTTTCCAATATTGCACATTGGGCAGTCTTGCCCCTAAATTTACTTCCTTGACTTTAAACTCCATGGATTATTATTATTATCATTATTATCATTATCATTGTCATTATTATTATCATTAGTTTAAGAGAAATTTAAGCTATGTGTTTCTGAGAATTAACAGTTCACCAAATCTATTTTCTGAGACCTATTATAAGTCCAGAGAAATTAATGAATCTTTTTCAAATAAGGCTTTAAAAGTTTTTTGGAGGGGAAACGATTCTGGGAAGATGGCTGAGTAGGTCAGAAAACTTTCGGCTCTCCAAATTTCCTCCACAGAAAAAGACAAAACATTGCCTTTGAGGCAATGCAGAGCAGTGGAAAGAAACAAAAGTCTGGGTAAAGCAATTGTTCTCCAAAGACAACCTAAGAAGACCCCAAAAATGACCCGGCCTCAGGGCCTGAGTGAAGTGCAAACACCTCCAGACCAACTCTGAGGATTCAACAAATAGCGAGCCTTGGGCAGCCAGGGTTGAGAGGCAGCCTCAGCCTTAGAAACATTCATCTTACAGACAATGTAGGGCTCTGACAGCTGAGTAAGAGAAGACTGAAGGACCGTCCACTCTTGAGGGATGACAAGCACAGCTATGCTGACCAGACACAACCCGGGCTAGACTGCTGCTGTCAGGGAGGAGTTAGCACACACCTGGTGAGTTCAGTAGCAAGGGAGAGGGACTCTGCTGGCTGTGGGAACTTGCAGGAGAGCAGAGTGCCTGGTTTCAGTTCCAGGGAAGAGAGGACAGCTGTAGTTTGCAGCCACAGAGGGATGGAAGGGAGTAAGATCTTTTGCAGGATAGCATGACTGAGGGCTCTAGCATGGCTTAGGAGTGTAGAGGAGAGCCCAATGTTGAACCCTGAGACAGACCTCAGAAAATAACACCAAAAAGGACCTGAGGCTTGGGACATTGTTCTCTATACCTCAGGACTAGATCTTAATCACACTAATAGCTACTAAAAACAAAATTCAAAAAAAAAATGAGCAAGCAAAGAAGAAAGAACCCAACCATAGATAGTAACTATAGGGATAGAGAAGATCTGGGTTTGTATTCAGAGGAAGAAAATGAAGCTAAAAAAAAATCAATCCTTTTAAAATCAGAAATGTCAAATAATCCCAAGCACAAAAAAAAGCCCTTAGAAGAACTTAAAAAGGACTTTAAAATTAAATAAGAGAGATTGAGGAAAAATTAGAAGAAAAAAAGAGCAATGCAAGAAAATCAAGAAAATTATGAGAAGTCAACCAACTTGAAATAAAGATTCAAAAACTTAAGGAAGAAAATAATTTCTTGAAACCTAGAATTGGGCAAAGGGAAGCTAATGACATTCTAAGACACACAGAAATAATAAAGCAAAATTAAAAGAATGAAAAAAAAGAGAATGTGAAACATCTCATCAGAAAAACAACTGATCTGGAGAAAAGAGAGAGGAGAAAAAATATAAGAATAATTAAACTGCCTGAAAATTATTATTGAAAAAAAGAATCTTGATACAATATTACAAGAAATTATGAAGGAAAATTGCCTTGAAGTTCTAGAAGAACACAAAGCAGAAATAGAAAAATAATCCACTGATCACCACCTGAAAGAGATTCCAGGAGGAAAACATACAGGAATATCATAGCCAAATTTCAAAGCTCCCAGGTTAAGGAGAAAATATTGGAAGCAACAAGAAAAAAAAACAACTTAAATACATGGAGCTACAATGAGGATTACACAAGACCTAGAAACTATTACTTTGAACAGCTGTAGGTCTTGGAACATTATATTTCACAGAACAAAAGAGCTGGGTTTATGACCAGGGGTAACTTACCCAGCAAAGTTAAGTATAATCCTGAATGGGGAAAAAAAAATTGACATTGAATGAACTGAAAGACTTTCAAATATTTCTGACAAAAACAGCAGAACTTAAGGGAAAATTTGACATATAACATCCAAGAGGAATATAAAGTAAACATTATGGACCAATTAATTATAAGGGGCTCAATAAGGTCAAATTATTTGTTCCTTATATATGAAATTATCAGTTCTTTTATGACTGTCATTTTTGTTTGGGTAGTTTGAGAGAAAGGCTTGGGCTGAACTGAGGATAGTGGGGTAATTCTAAAAGAAACTGCAGGGAGAGATAAAAAGGAATAATTATCTCATACAAATGAGGCAGAAAAGGAAAAATTGATACAGAAGAAGCTAGTTGGGGGAGGGTGGTAATGCTGAAACCTTACTCTCATCAGGAATGGGTTAAAGAGGGAACAAGATATATATCTATAAGAGTATAAAAGTCTTCTAAATTCAAAAAGGAGCAAGAGGGCAAAGGGATAGGGTAGGGGGAGAGGATAAGGGAGGGATTCTTGGAGGTGTGGGCAGGTTAAGGAATAGAAGGGCAAGGTAGCAGATAGAAGTAAAGCAGAGGCATGAGAAGGGATAGAAATAGGGTGAGAAGGATAGTAAGGAAAAATAAGAAGGAGGAAAATGTACAATTAATTATAGCTTAGAATGTGAATGGGATGAATTTGCCCCCAAAATGGAACCTGATAGCAAATTAAAAATTAGAATTCAACAATATGTTGCTTTCAGGAAATGCTATAAAAATGAGAGATACACACAAACATAAAATAAAGGCCAGGAGTAGAATTTATTATGAAAAAAAATCAGGGGTAGTCATCATGATCTCAAAGTTAAAGCTAAAATGGATTTAATCAAAAGAAAAAAACAGGAAAACTATAATATGTATCATACATATTACTCAATATTTTTAGAACACTTAACATAACTAGACATTATAAAATAGCTGAGAGTATACCTGCCAAAACAGACATAGGAACTATACAAATATAAAACACTTTTTATACAAATAAAGTCAGACCTAAATAATTGAAGTAATATTTATTGTTCATGGATAGATGAAGTCAATATAATAAAAAAATAATAATTTTACCTAACTAATCTATGTAACACCATCCCAATTAAATCACTAAAAAAATGTACTAAATTACTAAAAATTATCTTACTGAGTTAGAAAAAATAATAACTAAGTTCATTTGGAATATCAAAAGGTCAGGAACTTCAAAGAAACCAGGGAGGAAAAAAAAGATGTAAAGGAAGCAGAGCCAATAGTAGCAGACCTAAAACCATATCATAACAACATAAGAGAGCATTATTGAAGTGTAAAATGGATAATTTTGATTATTTTAAATTAACATTTACTTGTACAAATAAAACCTATGCAGCCAAGAATAGAAGGAATGCAGAAAATTGAGAAAAATCTTTCATAGATAATCTCTCAGATAGGATGTGATTGGATTGGAATATTGCTGTAATACAGGAACTGATGAGCTGGTTGATTTAGAAAAACATGGAAAGACTTGGACTTATAAAGAAAGATGCCATCCACCTTCAGAGAAACAGATGACAAGTGAAAATAAGTATAGTATGGTCTTACATATACGTGTAGGAATATATATGTATATATATGGGTATGGTCACAGACATCTGTATATATGTATGTATATATATGTATATATATACAATTACATGAGTATATACAAATTATATATATATATAATAATATACATATATGTATATATACACACACTATTAAGTGCAGAGATAGATATCTACATGCAGATATCTATACACTTAGTTGTAGCCTTGTAGAGGGTGGGGATGGAGGGGAAAAAATAAAGTAAGAAGTGCACAAAAGAAAACCAACAAGGAAGCAAAGAAAAGCTGGGCAGCTTTGAAAACAATGTGTAGTATTTATTATGTAGGTTTTCTTAAAATGGAAATTTATTGCTTTATATTGAATCCTCTCGTGTTCTGCTGTGTACATGGCAATACTTTTTTTTCTTTTCTTATTTTGTATTTAAGTTTAAAAGAAATTTAAAAACTTAAAAAATAATTTTAAAAAATTAAAGTTTGGGGCTAGTATTCTTAAAATCTAGACACTGCTCAGATTTTTATAATCTAGCCAATAGCCCACAGATGCTGGGATTCCTTAAGAGTCTGGCTAATATGCTGTATCTTTAATAAACCTTGTTTTTGGCTGAAAAAAAAATTAAAGTTTTGGGTGTTTTCCCCCTTAGAAAGAAGATTTTACAAGTGTTAGGAATAGTGTACCAAGTACCAAACAAAAAAATTCAAACCCTGAAAGGTTAGAATTTGACTTAACACTGAGTCCCTCCAGATCTGAGCCAGGCCTGTAGTGATGGACATCAAAGTGGAGATAGGCTCATGCAGGCTTTTTGATAACTGTTCCATGCACAATAGAAGCAGGCTCCGTTTATGGCACCTTGAACTTCCACTTGAGTCCAGAACCAGCGGCCCAGAGCCTACACAGAGATGGAATGAGCCCAGCCCAGGCCCCAGCCAGAAAGCTGGATCCCACCTGCGTTGCTGATAATAGAACGTGGCTCGTCACCCTGGCACATAGTAAACACTTAACAAATACTTGTCTTGCTTGGTCTGTTCCAACCAAAGTTACAGTCAGATGAGGGCAATCCCTGCCCCCATAGTCAGGCACTTGGATACAGCCAGTCACCAAAGGGCTTTAAAGGCTGTGCAGGAGTTCCCAAACAAGCAAAGCAAAAAGAAAAGAGCAGGGAGGCTAATCGCACAAAAAACCTGCTTCTAATGCTGCTACCTTGGGCCCTGTATGTTGTCTTCGGGTGACCTCTGGTGGCCAGATTTCCCACACGCCTCCAAGTCCATGCCCTCCAGCTCAGACAGCTGACCATGGTACATTCTTTTACATTCCTGTCCTCTCCTTTTGTCATTCACTTCAAACAGGGAGCAAGATTCAGGTACAAACCCATGCAGGAAAGGGGTCTCTGTGCCTCGCTGGTCTTCCCACTTAACCAGAGCTGCCTGCTGCCCTCTCTTTCAGTGAACCGCTGATACCCTTCCTGTTGAAAAAGAAGGAAGCAAACATGAAGGAAAATGTGACATCAGCAACTGTCTTTCTTTTGCTTCTTTTTTTCCACACCAACCTCCTGAATGGTAAGAGCGAGCTCCTTCTTGCTTTATATTATTCCTGGGGCAGTGGAGGGGAAGGGGTGGGGGGATTTGAAATCTATCACAGATCTTTTGGAACTTATTTGTGGGAATTAAAATTATTTACCCTGTTTGCACGGCTGTTAGATCATCTGTGTGCTAGGCAATCAGAAGGAAATTGTGCAGCTGATATGTACTCATTTGCATATGTAAATCTGGAGTTGTACCCATGTATTCTAACCTCACATTGGTGGCAGAGTAGAAAGAGTCCTGGATTGGAAGTTGGGTGACTTAGGTTTCCAGCCTTGGTCTGCCATTCATTAGCTATGTGGTCTTGGACATGTCACTTAACTCCTTTGAGTTTTAGTTTCCACATCTGTAAAATGAGGCCAATAATACTCATCCTACGTACCCTACAAGGGTGTTATAAAGATAGTGCATGTTTAAGTCCTTTTAAACCACAAAGTATTAAACAAATATGAAGTACTATATTAACTGATGGAAAAGAAAGCAGACTGATGGGAGGAGAAAGAGCTATGGATTTGGAATCAAAGGATTTGAGATCTGGCTCCACTGTGCTACAACCATGGGATTCTAGATAATAGTTACTTCATCACTCTCAGCCTCAGTTTTTTTCATCTGTAAAATGGGCATGATGATACTTGAACTACCTAAATTGGCAGGATTATTGATGGCTCTAAAACTGTGAGCTGTGTCTCTGAGCCCATTCTCTGTGCTAACCTAGTATAGACACACCTGAGTTGGAAGGTGAGAGGGAGAAAGGCCGTTAGTTTCAAATGTCTTCAACATTAAGAAAAAAAAATTGGTTGGCTTTGAATTTTATAATTTCTGTTTTCTTGTGGAGGTGTTAGTGAGCAATGAAATACTTAAAAAAAAAAGCAGGCAGAAGAGGGAAGAAAGAAGAACCTGAATAATCCATAAAGTAGATATGTGTATTAGGGGGATTCTTCTCCCCTTCCTTTAGTTAATGTAATCACAGAAAGTAAGGGGCAGATAGCATAGGTATTAATGTGCTAATGATGTACCATTTTCTATTATCCCAATTCAAAGTCTGAAGGAGTACTCTGACTGACAGCAAGCCATTGGATGTAAAAATATTGGCCATGGGCCCAGAGATCTTTAAAAGCTAAGCCTACCAAGCTCTGGATACTAATAGTTTGAGTCATTGAGGAGGAAAACAAAACAGATACAGATACAGAAAGGCAGCCTTTAAGGCAGAAAGCAGCCACAGAGGGGAAAATATATTCAATTGTGAATTGAAAGGAAAATTAGCCCTGGTCATTGGTGGCTGCGCTTAAGGAGAGGAGTCCCAAGAAGCACAGCCCAGGGACCCATCCAGAAGAGAGGCCATACCCCGTGGGGAGTAACACGAGGGCTCCACAAGAAGAGAAAAGGCATTGGGGTCCTGCAGTACCCGAGGCATCAGCTGTTATGGCCACATGCCCCCTGTGCACATTTGCCTCACTACCACTGCACCCCTCCATGACTTCTCTGCAGCATCTGGCTCCATTAAACATACCCTGGACCCTCTCCTCAATCCTCAGCTCTGAATCAGAGATACCATCCATTCCTAAGGTTCTTATCACCTAACTTCTCTTTCTCTGGCTTCTTCTAGGTTCTCATCCTCACCCAGTTCTTTTCTCTTTATGGTGTTCTTCCCCAATGCTACATCCTTGGTCCTTTTGTAATTTTTCTCCTCTTCTTGCTTTTCTGTGTATGCTCACTTACTTGGCAGTCTTATCTTATCCTGCGGTTTTGACAAGATGACTCTAACATTTACATCTCTAGCCCTGACCTCTCTTGAATTCCAGACTTACATCTCTGACTGAAGTCTTTGCATAGCTGTGCTATCAGCACTTCAATTTTAATGTATCCTAAACCAAGCTTATAGTTTTTTCCTCAAAAACCCACTTCATCTTCTGACTTAACTAAATGTCTCTGCGGTACTACCATTCACCTAGCCTCCCATGTTAGAAACCTTAATGTTATCTTTGATTCTTACCTGTTCTTTCCCCTTCCTCTGTTTCTCGGGCATAAACACAATCCTGTTGCTAATACCATGCCATATTATTTGCTATCTTCTTCCTCTCTATTCCCACAAGCATGATGGGAATTTATAAGTATCATCACAAATATTAATGCGTTAATAGTTTTGTATTATTGGTGATATAATAATAATAGTAATGCTGTAACTGTATTAGTAGAAATGTAAGCCACACCTTTCCCCTTTCAAATCTGATTTATATAAAAACTAAGCATTATCCGCAATTACACTCTCACTCAATTCAATTCACAAAAATGTATTAGGGATCTATTATGTAAAAGTCAAC
This sequence comes from Phascolarctos cinereus, assembly GCF_003287225.1. Taxonomy (NCBI): domain Eukaryota; kingdom Metazoa; phylum Chordata; class Mammalia; order Diprotodontia; family Phascolarctidae; genus Phascolarctos; species Phascolarctos cinereus. The sequence goes on from NW_027555847.1 coordinate 357,550,476, forward strand.
CTACTATGAGGCATCATGATGGTGCGGAAGGGACTCGGGAATCTTGAAGGGTATGGTAGCAGAGAACAAAACTTAGCAGATCCAACAGGATGGCAAGACTTTAGTCATGTTGTATCTGGAGTATTGTGTTGAGTTCAGAGTACCACGTTTTGGGAAGTGTAGTGATGAGAGCTGAAATGTGTCCAAAAGATGTCAGCCAGGGTGGCAAAGGACCTCAAGATCATGCCAAATGAGGGTCAGAGGCAGGGACTAAAGACATTTTGTTATAAATACTAGCTACATTTCCCTATCAAATCTTTTAAAGGCAAATATTCTCTTCAGAATATTTTTAACAATGGACAACAGGACACTTAGTGTGTCTAAACCCCAGTGTATAAAGAGATATTGTTCAAGACTGAGAAAGAGATATTTAATAAGGACTGGCAGACACATGGATTTTTCAGGGACATTTCTAGCTTAGAATAAACATACAAATCCATCAACATTTCTTCTCTAGATAGAGAATATAATTCCTAAGAGTAACCTTAAAGGTACTAGATATTCAATGATTCCTGAAAATAGTAAGGAATTGGATCAACACCTTTAGGCCAAGTGAGTGTACTTTGACACAGTCAGGTGGGCTTCCCTTGGAGAAGATGGATGAGACCGAGATAGTGAAAAGAACTGTGTCTGGGTTCTCCTCTGCCCATCCTAGGAGATCTGCTGCCAACTATCATTCCACCTGCCAAGAAAGGGGCCAAGAACAAAAGGGCAAAGTCATAGAAACAGAAAGAGGAGAGGCTCCGCAGAAGATCTCAGCCTAGTTAATTTGCACCCTGTCTCCTCACCCACTTCCAATTACTTTCAGTCTAATCCAGTAATGGTCAGATTCATGGTCAAGTTCCTTCTTGTCAGAAGCTTTATTTTCTCCTCAGCTGCCTAGAGGACTGGTAACATTAAAACTTCCTTTTCAAGGGATGAGATCATATTTGAGATAAGAGAGAAAAAGGTGTCCTTGTAACAACAAAAAGCTGTCTCCTCAGCCTTTCATAAAGCCCATTGGCCCCACTTTCTTAAGACCTGTTGTTCTGTCTGGAGATGAGCAGATGGGGTTAGGTATTGTTCCCCATCCCTGTTCTAGACAATTAGAAGGTGTCAGCTGAGAATTCTAGCAATAGTCTGTTACCAGGCCCATCTCAGAATCACAGTCACATGATTTCATGGTTTGAAGTATCTTCCAAGCTCATATCTAGTCCAGCCTGTAACTACCTTACTGAGAACCCTCCCTTCTCCAGAGTCAGTGCTCTTGAGAAAATGGCAGCCTAATAAGAGACAAATATACAGAAATAACTATGACAACAAGGAGGAGTATGGTAAAAGATAAGTAATGTACAAGCAATGTGCTATAATAATTGGAGGAGTGACTCCTCACCCTCCCTTATCCCAACACATCTGTTGCCAAAATCTTGCTGCTTCTGCCTTCTTGCACTGATCTCCATCTCTCCAAACACCACTACAGTACCCTAGGTATTCTAATTCAAGTCCTTATAATGTCTCTCTTGGACTAATGCAATAACCTGTCCATGCCTCTGGTCTTCTCCATTCCAATTCATTCTCCATTCAGTTGCCAAAATTACGAAGTGCCTTTAAGCACAAATCTGACCATCTTGTTCCCCTATTCAATAAAATCCAGTGGCTCCCTATCACCTCCTATGATGCATCCATCAAACACTCAGCCAGCAATTTATTAAGCACCTGCTATGTGCTAAGCACTGGATATACAAGTACAAAGAATGAAATAATCCTTAATTCTCCACAAATTTGGGATAAAGCATAAATGCTTCTGGCTTTCTAAAGTCCTTCACAACCTGTCCCCAATCTACTTTTCCAGCTTTTATATATATATATATATATATATATATATATATATATATATGTGTAAAACTTCTCTTTCTGTACTATACAGTCCAGCCAAATTGGGCACCTTGCTGTCCTTATCCATGTGTCTTTGCCACATCTTTGCGCCTTTTAGAACCACCAGATTCCTACAAGGTTTATCTTAAGTACCATCATACATGAAGCCTTTCCTGAATCTTGATGTATCCACCCCCCATTCTCAAAAAATTATCTCCTATCTATTTTTGGGCATTGACCGGTTGATTTTTACCCCAGCTCAGTTGACACAACCATTGAAGACTGGGTACTAATGTGTTAACAAGGTATTAATGTCCTATTATCTCTTTACTGAGTGTGAATTCTTTTCCCTGCTTGAATAAGAAGGTACAAGACCTTTGGTTCTTGGTCTTGTGAAAATTGCTTTCCTCGCCCCTTCCCCCAGGCCTTTAAATAGTTTATACTTGGAGTCAATTCAAGATAGTCCTGGCTAGAAACAGCATTGTAGAGGAGAGACATACATGCATGTGCACACACACACACACACACACACACACACACACACACCCCTTGGAAAAAACTTGTTCTGAATGTTGCTGTTACTAGGGCTACAAGGGAACACAAGCAGATCCCTCCTTCAAGCACCCTCTGAATAACCCCCTATATCCAAGTCTCCAGAGGTTCCCACTGCAAAAGCCACTGACTTTCCTTCCCTCATTCACATCTCCAAGACTAGAGAAGATGTTCAAGTGTGTGCAGTGGGAGGGGATTCCCCCACACCCAGTTCTTTGTTCCATAGAGATTGCATTTTATTGTGTTTTCCATTTGTAGATACCTGACTTCAGAACTATGGTTGCCTCCATAGATGAGGCTGTATGGATCTTATAACCACAGATACGAAAAGTAGGTGGTGGAAGAGGAAGGCGGAATTGGTAGAATCCACTACTTAGGGAGGCTTTAGAATTTTTCAACTGAAAATGGGGCAGCAGTAGGTGGAGAGCAAAAGAAGGGAAAGTAATGAAGAGAGCAAATAACCCTTCGAAGTCCAACATCCTAGAAGAGGACCAGGATTCAAATCCTCATTCTGCCATCTGTTCCAACTTGGGCAAATCATTTAACCACCATGGACCTCAGATTGCTGACCTTTAAGATGAGGGTCTCTAAGCCTCATTCCAGCTCTAAATCTATGAATCTGTGTCGCATGTTCATTTTTTTTTTTAAGACTGGTCTCCTTATCTCAACCACATTGGAAGCCAAGGAGCTCTACTCATGGTTCTGATCCCACTACTGATTTGCACAGGGGCTGTGACCTACTCTGTTTCTGACTTGAGCTAGTTAGTTCCTCATTATGCAACCTGGTGGCTTCCTACTCCCAGGAGGCTCATCATATTAATGCCAAACTTAGCATAGACACCCAGTGGCTTAACACACCGAAGCTCAGAACTCCAGTGTTCAAGAACTCCTCCAGCCCCAAGCTCCCTGATAGCTAAGATACAGTGCCATCACACCAGGCTGATCCATATTCATTTGACATTTTAAATTATTCTACTTTCTTACATCTCCTTTAACTTCCTTTGATTTCTTATATTTCGTATGGCAGAAACATTTATTTACTTTTAGAAAAAAAGTTTCTCTCAAAAGGTCAGTGGTTTGCTTATATGGTAATTTTGTATGATTATTTTCAGGCCCTGCTTATACAAATATTTTTTTTCCCTTTATATGAGATCTAATTTTAAGAGATATAGCCAATATTCACAGAATCACAATCTCAGATTTGCAAAGAACTTGGTAGTTGTCTCATTGAACCCATGTCTGAAAACAATCATATCTGCAACATACTCAGTGAGTGGTTGCCTAGCTTTTGTTTGAAGACTTCCACTAATGGGCAATTCACCATTCAGAGGCAGCCCCATCTATTTCAGCACAGTTTTTGTTAAACTTTTTCTGACATCAGAGCTAAGCTTATACCTTCGCAATCTGTACCCATTTTTCCTAGTTCTTTTCTCTGAGACCAAGTAAAACAATTCTTTTCTCTCTTCCCTATGACAACTCTTCAAATACTTGGAGGCAGCTACCATATCCTGTGTAAGTCTTCTTCTCCAGACTTAATATTCCAGGTGCTTTCAACCAAAACTCATGAGCCGTGATTTTAAGGCCAATCACTATTCTGGCTGCACTCCTCAGGTATGTTGTATGTAGCTTTCCACTGTCCTCCCCCCACAAATTGTGGTACCTGGAATTGAACACAATATTATAAATGTGGCCCAGTAGGGACTGTATTTATAGACTCAGTCTCCAAACTAGAAGGAATTCAAGGTTATCTCCTTCAACTAATACCTGAAAAAGAACGCATTGTGTAATGCATTCGACAGGTGGTTGCATAATTTTCATTTGAAGACCCCAAGTAACAGGGAAACAGTTTTACTTGCTCTCTAGACTTCTCTACCTCCTTGCCAGACTTTTTCTCCATTCACCCTTCTCTATTCTACCCCTACTTTTATTTTATATTTCATCTTTCCCCATTACAATGTAAGCTCCTTGAATTAGAGACTAGCTTGTTTCCCTATATTTGTACCACCAGTACTTAGCACAGTGCCTGGCACATACTCAGTGCGTAACAAAGGCACATAGTGCATAATAAATGTTTTATCTACCTACAGTATCCTCCTTCTTCAAAGGCACTATACCTCTGTAATACAAGCCTAAAACCAAATGAGTATCTTTTGACTGCTTGCTATATAATACTATTGATTCCTTGTGAACATACAGTCCACTAAAACTACCAGATCTTTTTCTAAAATGAATCTAGCCATGATGATGATGGCCATGGGATACAAACAGCTCATGTGTCTCTGGCACCAGCTAGTTTCAAAAGCACTTTTGCTTCCAGTAATCCTGTGCCGTGTACTTTACAGATGGAGAAACTGAAGCTCAGAGATGTGGTATGACTTGCTCACAATCCCAAACTAGTAAAAGGAAGCCTAGCACTCAAAATCTAATCCTCTGATTCTAAATTGAGGATTTTTGAAGTATCCCTTCATGCATGCATTCATTCATTCATTCATTCATTTAAGGAGTATTAATTAAATACTTCTTGTATTCAAAGTTCATGGTGTTAGGCACTGAGAATGCAAAGACAAAAAACAAAGCCTCTGCCCCCAGGGAGCTTATATTCTACTGGAGAAGTGCTGAAATATTAAGTGTTAGATTCTAAAACTAGCATTTATACATTGTTTTAAATATTAATGGTTTAAAGCATTTGCAAAGTTCTTTATATATATATATACATATATATAATATGTATATATATGTATATATATAGATATATAGATATATAGATATATAGATATATAGATATATAGATATATAGATATATAGATATATAGATATATAGATATATAGATAAAATCTCTCTAGAGTCCTAACAACCCCATGAAATATGTGCTAATATTATCCTCACTTTACAGATGGATATAGTAACTGATAACTGAGGCTGAGAGATTAGGCAACTTACGCAGGGTCATACTACATACTACATAAGTAGTGTCTGAAAGAGAATTTAAACTCAGGTCTTCTGACTCTAAGTCCAATATTCTAGCCAGTACACCACCTAGTACACACACTAAGGATATATAGATGAAAAAAATAACCCTTTCTATTATACCACATTACCTCCCAATGGAGGTACTTGGAACAAGTATGTACTTGGAACAATATAGTAATTTGTGAAACATACACTTAGTGTGGTACATCTAAGGTTGTGAACTACTCAGGATAAAACCCCAGTTGCATTTTCTGAGCCAGGGTGCAAATATGGTGAGTATGAGAGACAACAGAAAAGGTAGAGCTTGAAATATTGAGATAAGAGCTGAGAATGTATTACCGTCCCTGATTTCCTGATCCAGGCTTTCAGATGGGACAGTTTTAGTAAAAAGTAGATTCTGTGAAGTTAGTTGCATATGTGTCATTGAAGTAACCCAACCAACAAATTATCAGCACCTGAACTAATCTGCCTCAATCTAACTCAGAAATCTCATGAAGAGGATGGGGTCAATCTGCAGACACATCAACTCCTGGAATTTGACCAAGGAATTCAGGAATCATGAAGTCCCAAGGATCTCCACCACCTGAGAGGGTTTCCATACTTCATATAGGAGGAGTTCAATCTTTTTAGTTTGTATAGGCTTCTTTGGAATGCTTTGGAATGCCATTTATCGTTACAGAATTTTCTCATTTCTAAAATTATTAGCTCCATGTTGTTCAAGTACATCATCCATGACAAACAAAGGGATATTGGATTTTCAAACACTTGTTATGTTCAGGGGGAGAATGGGAATCTTAAGGAAGATAATTCAATATTTCAGTGGATTTGTCGTCTCTGTGCAGAGGGTTTTGGCAGAGGGAAGTTCAGGCATTTTATGCCTCAAGAATGTCAGAGGTTTCTCTGTTTCTCTACTTAACTGTGTATTTAACGCAGATGGGGGATGGAACAGAGAGAAATGCAAATCATCTGCAAAACAAGGGACTCAGAAAAGAGAGGTAGAGGAAGAGTTGGGGAGAAAGGAGGAAAGGGACCAAGAAACTGAAGAAAGTGGTCAGGAAAAAGGGCCAGAAGGGAAGGAGAACAAAGGGGACAGAATAGTATGGGGAAGGGAAGTAAAAGGGGGAAAGGAAAAGTCAAGAGAAAGCAGAAAGTACCAGAGGAGCAATTCTGAAGAGGAGGAAGTCAGTGTTGAACAAGGAAGAGATCAGAACTATTTGGAAGGAGGTCAGTAAGTGTTGGAGAAGAGGGGGCGGGGTGACTGGATAGACTAATGTTGGGGAAAGGAAAGTTGGAATTAATTAGCCAAGCATCTGCAGGGTGCTTAGTATACAAGGAATTTTTATTGTATTAATCACTCTTGTGCTTCTGGGGATTTTAGGGTTTATGTGCTCCAAATAACCAAAGAATATTGGAGCTGAAAGGGACTTATACCATCCTCATTTATAGAAGAAGATACTGGGGTCCAGAGATGTGAAGTAGATCACCCACAGGCACACTGTGAATGGTGGTAGCTTTCCAATTAGCATCCCTAGTCCCTTAAAAGCTAATCCAGTGCTCTTCTTTCTACTTCCCCCATGCTGCTTCTCAACAACCTAACTCCCTATGATCATTCCCCATTTTGACAAATAACCATGTCTTCATTTTTGTCACCATTTATTCATTTTTCAATGTTTTGTGCTTATTCAATGAGCCGTACAGGACCTCTGTAAGCTATCACTATCACCCCAGCTTGAGAAGTGCCATGCCCTAGGTAGAATTCCACCCCTGGAATCCTGCTCAGCTGCCTGAAAGCCAGTCTGCCCTAGAGCTGGCAAGGTTGGAGATGAGTCCTTGAATATTAGCTCCAGCCTCCATAGTCCCTCCATTAGCTCCATAACCCCCTCTATCTACAGCACTGAGGCAGTGGCACCTATGGAACTGTCTCTATTTGGTAGAATCTGGTAAAATAGGAATCACTCATACGTATGTGGCACACATTATATTGTGAGCTCCTTGAGCAGGCTAAGACTGTTTACCTCTTTTCTTTTTTCTTTTTCTTTTTTTTAACATGTCCCTAGTTGCCTGAACCATAGTTAAGTGCTTAATAAAGGCTTGTCAACTTGATTTACCTTAAGGTTTAAAGCACCTCTTTCACAACCATCCTGTGAGATTGATGAAAGTTATTACCACCATTTTACATGTGAGCAAGCAAAAACTGTAAGGCAGAGGTTCTTAACTTTTTGTGTGTCATAGACCCCTTTGGCATTTTGAGAAAATCTATAAGCCCTTTTCAGAATAATGTTTTTAAATGTATAAAATAAAATATATAAGGTTACAAAGGAAACCAATTATATTGAAATATTGTTATCAGAGTATTTTTCAAAATTTGTGTTATACAGTTATCCTTTCCACATCATGATTTTTCCCCATCACAGTTTCAGCATATCGAGGGTCATAAGAAATTAAATGGGAATTTTTTAGGAGTTTTGTGGAAGCCACAGAGGGCACATAAAGGCTAGCAAACAACATAGAAAGTGTATTTTTACTTAACATTAACTTATATATAGCCTATGACCAAACTCTTAACCCAGATTTTATAATAAGGTACTATAAACACCCCATAAAAGAAAAAGAAAAAAAATTCAGACTTCTCTGGTATGGAGGGCCAAAATATTTTCCATGGAGCATGCCCCTAACCCCCCATGATGTGGAAGGGATAACTATAGTTCACAGACACCATGAAATCTACCCACAAACCCTTTGGGAATCCTGCTCTGAGAGGTTAAGTTCATAGTTACATTGCTAGCAAATACAATACCAAAGCCAGGTATTGAAGCCCAGATCTCCTGACTCCAAATGCAGTGAGTGAAGCTCAGATCTCCTGACTCCAAATGCAGTGAGTGCTCTTTCTACTGTCTCCCATAGCCCATCAAGAGCTGTTGAAGATAGAAGTGGTATGAAGAGTTGTATAGGGTGTAATAATGACCCCAGTTGGTATCTGACTTTCTTTAGGACAATCAGCCCCTGGAAAGCCTAAGATCGAAAAGTGTCGTTCTCCTGAAAAGGAAACATTCACTTGCTGGTGGAAACCAGGATCAGATGGAGGAATTCCTACCAACTACACTTTGTTTTACAGAAAAGAAGGGTAAAAAAGTTACACTTTCTGCTCATTTATTCTAATCAAACTTAATCATCCTCAATTCAAATACAAGTCTGGTGGTGGTGAGATTGCCAGGGCCAGCCTTCCTACTATTTCCTGAACTGACAGATGTCTTATATCCACATTCTCCTGCCCAAGTTCATAAGACTTAGATCCATTTGGTATTTAATATTGATTGTCAGTATATATTAATGAAGACTGTTATTAGTAACAGTGCTTTAAGTATAATTCTCCCAGATACCACCGTTGCTATACCTCTATGGACTTCTTTGAGATGTTTCATGCCATTTCTCACTACAGAATTTTCTCATTTCCTAAAATTATTGGTTTCACATTGTTAGGGTATGTAGAACTCAATTGCATTATCAATGATAATACAGGAGTTTGGATTTTCAAAAGGTTTTATATTCAGGGACAAAAAAGGGGCTATGAAGAAGGTAATTTGATACTTTGATGGATTTGTTATCTCAGAGGAGAAAATAAATGCTTGTTAATTGAATTAAAATTTTAATTTAAAAAATAAATAAGACAGAAAAAAGTTCCAATTTTAAACCCATCCACATCTTCTTATCCTGTGGAACCTTTGTCCATGTCGTCACTCTACAGGGAGTGAGTCCATTTGTCACACAGAGGACCTTCCCCTAGTTTTCCTGACCTGATAGAGGTACCAATGGAACTCAAGTGCCATCTACCATTTATCCCTCCTCCAGTTCACTCCATGACCTGCCTACCTAGTAGGAATTTTATTTTCTGAAAGGAAATACTTTGCAAAGGAGGATATGAGGGGCTGCTTTGAAAGTAAATAGGAAATTCATATGATCGAAAGAATTTGGTGGAAAAGGTACATTCAGGGATAACTAGCAAAGACACTTTTTAAGGATTTAAACACTCCCGTAGAGAGAACACATACTCCTACCTGGGAGCCAAACATGCCATCTGAACATTGTGTCCACTTTTCACATTTCAAGCATCTATTCAAATAAACATGTGTTTAGCTGAAAAAAATTCTGTCGCCTACATGATACATCTTCTCTTTAGATACCTAAGTTTAAGTATAAACAGCCGAATGAGGAACTTGAGTTAGGAAACAAGGCTCTGAGGCCAAGTCACCATGATGGTGACTGACACAACCTTAAGTATACTGCGGTAAGAAAGGTTGAAGGAGAAAAAAAGTATGAAATTTTCTTATTTTAAAATCTAGGAGATGCAGTTACATGTTTTATCATATGTTCTCCATACCTATTTACCATCCTGGTTTCTCACCTTCTGGACTCTTCAGCTTGCTTTTGTCCTTCTTAAAATGCAATGATCAATACTTAACACAGAGCCACAAATGTGGCCTAAGGCAGAATGAAGAGAAACTAGTACTTCCTTTGCTCTGAGCATCATGCCTCCTTTCATGCAGCCTTCGATGGCATTAGCTTTTTTGATCACACAATTGCCATGTCCTGAGCTTGCAGTCCACTGAAACCCCCAGATCTTTTTCAGCAAACCATTGTCTAGCCAAGCCTGCCCAATCTTATGCTTGTAAAGTTGGCTTTTTTTAATACAAGTTTAAGACTTTACATTTATAGCTGTTAAATTTCATCTTATTTTGGTCATCTCATTATTCTAACCCATTGGTCTCTTTTGGATCCAAGTTTTGTGTCATCTGTAAACCTGACTTCTATATATTAATCCATAACCTATATATCTTCTATAACTTAATACAAATTATTGGGGGTAAAAGGTTGATCAACACAGAGTGAAGTACTGATCCCTTGGGCACTGAAGTAAAGACCTCCCTCCAAGTTAATTTCACCCAATTTGTGAGTTTGCTTTGGGCCTGGTCATTCAGCCAGTTTGAAATGCAGCTATCTGTATTACTGTCTAGTATATTTCTCTATATATTATTTACTAGCACAGAGTAAGAAACTGCATCAAATGGCCTTTCTGAATTCTTAAGTATCCAATGTCTGCAGTTTCCCCTAATCTGCCAGTCTAATTATCCCATCAAAAAAGGAAATAAGATTAAGTCTGGTATGACCTGTTCTTCCTGAGCAAGATAAAATGAGGTAATATTTTTGCAAACCTTAAAGCACTATATAAATACTAGCTATTATTACTGTTACTATTGCTACTATTATTATTATTATTATTATTATTATTAATATAATATGCAGCTATACTGCCTGTTGGTGCTCCTTGCCTAAGTGCTTACAAACCATCCTCTTAATAATATGTTCTAGAATTTTGCCAGGAATAGAGATTAAATTTGCCTATTGACTACAGAGTATACCTTCTTACCATTTGTATGACATTTCAAAGAACATCTGCCCTTCTTTAGTCCTGTGTCCCTAGGATCCTTCAGAGATCACCAGTAGTTACCCAACATGCACACCTGCTGATTCTTTTGCAACCTAAGAAGTGGTTTGTCCAGGGCTGGTAATTTGAACTTGCTGAGGATAGTTAGATGCTGCCTAACCATCAATTCCCTTATCTTGGGCTTCTACTCCCTGCTAATCATTCCTGTTCTCTCTTTTCCAATTCCAATCCATTATCCACCTTAAAAGAAATAAGAGAAAATATGAGTCAAGTCATTCAGATTTCTCATTATAATCCCTTATGCTCACCCCATCCACCCCAAGAAAAAATTGTTTCCGTTTTTTTGATCCTTCTCTCGCCCCCAACATGACTTTAGAGAAACGACAACTGGTTCTTATTCCCTTTAATGTTATATCATCAGCTTCTGCTCATTCTGGTCTTTATCATGCCCAATGCAACTGCTACTATTATTTTGTACTCATTCCTTTGCTTCCGTCTCCATAATCTCTTAAATCTAGATTAATCATTGAGTTTCCCATGTATTCACATCAATATCTGTAGGCAGTTCCCCTTTATCTTTCTCACCACACTCATTTCTGCTTTTGTCAACTTGGTCACTTCCATAAGGTACACCCCCAGCCACTTCCACTCTTCCCAAATCTCTTCTCTAGAACTTTGCTATTTATTATTTCTAATTCTCACTCTTTATCCCTATTCTCCCCAGTCCAAAAAGCACAGCTTTTACTATGGCTCTTCCTTTAGGATACTTGGTTCCCCAAAGCTAGTAATACTTTTCTAATGAGAAAATTAGAAACACCATTCCAGGATTATTTTCGTAACTTTTTTTGTTATTCCTTTCAGAGAGTCACTCACCCATGAATGTCCTGACTACAAAACTGGAGGTTCTAATTCCTGTTATTTTAATAAGAGGCACACCTCTATATGGATGGTCTACATCATTTGGGTCAATGCCACTAACCAGATGGGAAGGAGTATGTCAGAGCCACGTTATGTGGATGTGACTTACATAGGTAAGAGGAAAAAAAGCTTTTCAAATCACTAGCTAACAAGCAAAAACTGATTTGAGTTCTCTTAGCCACCGTGACTATCTCCAGATAAGATCAGAATATATACATGATACTTATCATCTGAACATGATTATCCTATTTTCATTTAGTTATTATTTGCTACCTATACCCTCTTCAACACACACACACACACACACACACACACACACACACACACACACACATACACACACACACAAACACACACTTACTTGTAGCCAGAACAGTTTCCAAGGATACTTTACTTCCAAGTCTACTCTTCTCAGCAACCACAAATTAGTAGCTGCCACTGCTCAAGTTGAATTTGTGCAGGTAAGTAGGGTTTTAATGAATTTAGGTGGCTGAGAATTGGGAGAAGGAAATAATGATGAAGATTTTCAGGAATGGATCTCAGTCCTATGGGGTTATTGGAATAGATGGGGTCAAAATATTTAGCAAGGATGATAGACCTAGTGAATGATGCAACTGAACCATAGAGTGGAGAGATGCAAGAAGGATCATATTTTTGCCACAGAGTCCAGAAGTTAGACAGAGAAAGAACAAAAAACACTGGGAACCAATTCAACTGGAAGCCTCTGTCACTCAGGCTGTGAAAATATCAAGCATGACACAGATTTGTTTTGCCTCTGGGAGGAAACAAGGAAAGTAAATCTCACACACACACGCGCGCACACACACGCGCGCACACACACACACACACACACACACACATACACACATGAAATTGACTGGGAATGTGGCAGGAATTATTAGCTAGTGGAGCAGAGTCTGCCAGTAATTGGGAAGGAAACTTGAGAGGGGTCGGGGGAAACTGTCCTGCCTTAAGGTCTTCATAAAGATGCTTTGGGTCCTAGGGAGGGACTGTGTAAGCAAAGTTAGCAAGGTTCTGCTAGACTTTGGGGCAGCAGGACCTTATATTGCCAAGAGTTTGGTTTAAAAAAATTAGGAATGTCGCTCAGTTAGAAGAATATAGCTGAGCATGTACTGACCATGAAAACTTGGCTTTTTGGGGTAGGTCTAGTACAGTTGAGAACCATTCCTGTCCTTTGGTAGGCAGGAGGCAGTAGAGGACAGATAGTTCTGGAGGTAACTGATAAAATGGCAGCTTGGGTACTGGGTTAGTTATCATCATTATGATACCCTCCTATATGGAATGGGACATAGGTTTGTGTAGTTTTTCAAAGCAAGAATATCTTCAACTGGGAATGAAGGTGCCCCAGGAAATTCCCCTAACTCACTATAATTAAGAGCTACAGTTAATTGCCAAGGTACATTATTCTGTAGCATAGCCCTAGAGGAACCTGCAGCAGAAGGAAAGGAAAAGATAATAATGCAGCTGTGTCTGAAATGTCAGAGAAAGTCAAGGTTGTGATATCTTACCAGTCAAGTGGCCTCCTTAATAATGTCAAGAGGAGACCAAATAGACACATAGTGATGGCCTTTTAATGGGCTTCTGTGGAAGACCAGTTAAGAGAACTGAGCCTCTGTCATATCACTATTAGATTGCGCCTATGACATCAGATGTTAATATAAGAGGCAAGTGTACCAAAAAGCCCTGCCAAAAGCCAACAGACCAGCTATGACCCTGAGTAGCTCTTCTGCAGCCTTGGTTCCAAGGAAAAGTAGATTTCATGATAAAGCTGCCACCATCCTGGATTTATACAATAACCTTCACTGCTGTAAACCATTTCTTGCAAATGGAATACCTGGCCCCATGTCTGAAGCTCCTTTCTATATGCCAAACAATGTGGTGCTTTTAAAAATATTTATGTGCTAAAATTAAGTGGTTTTCTGACATGTAGAACATAAGATGGGGGCCACTTTTATGACAAAATTCTGGAGGTGTCAACAGAAAAAATGAGTAGTTCAGTTACTCCCTATGGTAGCATGCCTCCCACAGGCCATCAATCAAGTGAAGAGGGTAAACCAAGAAATTAAACAGTTCCTGCATTGTTGCCAATTATCTACAGCAGGATTGGCCCTCATACTTTCCTATGGTTGAACTTGCCCACATAAAGGCAATGGACTCAGTGTTTGAATTATCCTTTTCCAGGTCATATCAGGGTATGTCCGTACATTAATCAATCAACAAACATTTATTAAGAAGCAACATGGTATAGAAGATAGGCATTTGGTCTTGGAGGCAGGAAGAGCTGACTGGATTCAAGGCCTTCCTCTGACACCCATTGGCTACGTGGCCCTGGGCAAGTAACTCAATATCCCAATATTCACAGTTGTGTCAAACTCAAATAGAAAATGAGGCCACTAATCCATGCATAAATATCTCTGCCAGCAGCATACTTAATTTTAAAATGCAATATTATCTGTGTTTTATGTTATTTTTATTTATTTTGTTTAAAATTTCCTAATTACATTTTAATCTGGTTTGGGTCATATGCTACCTATCTGCCCATATTTGACACCTCAAATCTAGAAAACTCCATAAGACTAAAAATTATAGTGAAGGTGCCAACCTGCACTGGTAGAGGAGCTTTCTCATCTGAGAAATGCTTGTACGGGTGAAATTGCAGATGTAGGATCTATTATTATCCCTATGTGCCAGGCACTGTGCTAGGTGCTGAAGAGAAAAAGACAAAAGTGAAATAAATAGTCCTTGGTCTCAAGGAGTTTGTATTTTACAGGGAAGAATACAGCATACACAAATGTAAACATATGCAAAATAAACACAAGGTTATCTGGGTCAGGAGGGGGAGCTGTGGGAATCAGGAAAGGCCTCAGGCCAAAGGAGGCATTGGAGCTGAGTTTTAAAAGAAACAAGGGGTTCTAAGAGACAGAGGTAAGGAGAGAGTACATTCTAGACATGGGGAGCAGCCAGTACAAAGGAAGAGAGACAGAAGAGACAGCATATCATGTATGAGGAACAAAGAGAAGGCCTTTTAATTGGACCACAGAGCATGGGAAGTGAAACAATGCATGGCAAGGTTGGAAAGGAAAAACATTCCCCATCTGAGGATTCCAGCGATGCTACAAAAGCCTAACAGAAAGCAAGCACATGACCTTTACAGGTGGGATTCTGGGCACCGCAGCAAGCTCTTGAGGGATCACTGAAGCAAATTGGAGACAGAAGGGTCTTGACATAAAGAATGTTCTCCCACAATGTCGAGGAGGCCAGGCCTCACTAAACCAAACTTAACAGCATGAAGGCCCTCGGTGAGTGTTCCCCATGGACCTTTACCATCACCCAGACTTTTAACCTGGCAACACATAAAATCAGTTACTTTGAGGGCCTGGGAAAATCAAGAAAGGAAAAAAGAAAAAGAAAGAAAGAAAGAGAGGAAAAGAGAGAGAGAGAGAAAGAGAGAGAGAGAGAGAGAGAGAGAGAGAGAGAGAGAGAGAGAGAGAGAGAGAAGGAAAGAAAGAAGAAAAGAAGGACGAGAAGAAAAGAAAGAAAAGAAGGAAGAGAAAGAGAGGAAAGAAGGAAGGAAGGAAGGAAGGAAGGAAGGAAGGAAGGAAGGAAGGAAGGAAGGAAGAGGAAGGAAAGAGGGAAAGAAGGAAGAGAAAGAGGAAGAAAGGAAGAGGGAAAGAAGGAAGAGAAAGAGAGAAAGAAAGGAAGGGGGAAAGAAGGAAGAGAAAGAGAGAAAGAAAGGAAGGGGGAAAGAAGGAAGAGAAAGAGAGAAAGAAAGGAAGGGGGAAAGAAGGAAGAGAAAGAGAAAGGAAGGGGAAGGAAGGAAGGGAGGGAGGGAGGGAACGAACCAGGTAGCATGGCAAAAAGAGTCTTGGAATCAGAAGGATTTTAGTTCAGATCACTCTTCTTAACACTTTCTAGGTGTGATCACATGCAAGTCATTTCATTTCAGAATTATGAGAAAGGATTTAATCTGCATCAGTGGAGGGAGTTCCCATACTCGTGAAATAGCAGGTCCTTGTTATATTAATAATATATTGACATAAATCTGCTGGGAAAATAAACAGCAGAAAGTCCACTGTGTAGCTTTGAATGATCTGTGCCCCCATTCACAGAAATAATAGACAGCTGACTATTGAACTATCTAGATTCCATTTAAACTGAGACAGACCTTGCGTGTTACTGTCCCAAGTGAGGAGCAGTCTGACAAGGAGTAATAAGGACTCATAACCAGTATAAGGCAGAACTAAAAATCTACTTGTAATTTTTCCCTCATAAATTATCTTTGAATCCTCTCCTTCCTTTGACATGGCATAACTTAAAGGCTATTTCCTCTCTTTGAAATAACTTCCCTTTCTCACTCAGCTCTTCTTTTTTTTTTAATTTTTTAACATTTTTACTTTAAGTTTTGAGTTCTGAATTCTATCCTTCCCTTCTTCCTCCCTGAGACGGTAAGCAATCAGATATAGGTTATACATGTGCAATTATGTAAAACATTTCCATATTAGTCATTTTGTACAAGAAGACTCAAAAGGGGAAAATGAGAGAAAGTGAAAAATAGCATGCTTCAGTCTGTATTCAATCAATATCAGTTCTTTCTCTGAATGCAGAGAGTATGCTTCATCATTGGTCTTTTGGGATTATCTTGGATCATTATATTGCTGAGAATATCTAAATCATTCACAATTTTTCATCAAACAATATTTCTGTTACTGTGTACAATGTTTGACTGGTTCTGTTCACTTCTCTACGCATCAGTTTATATGTCTTTCCAGGATTTTCTAAAATCATCTTGCTTGTCATTTCTTATAGCACAATAATATTCTATTACAATCTTATACCACAGCTTGTTTAGCCAATTACCAATTGATGGTCATCCCTTTGATTTCCAATCCTTAGTCACTGCAAAAAGAGCTGCTATAAATATTTTTGTACAGATAGGTCCCTTTCCCTTTTTTGGATGTCTTTGGGATATAAATCTAGCACTGGTATTGCTGGATTGCAGTGGTATAAATTGGGTATGCACAGTTGTATAGCCCTTTGGGCATAATTCCAAATTGACCTCCAGAATGGTTGGATCAGTTCACAACTCCACCAACAGTGTATTAGTGTCCCAGTATTTCAACATCCAACATTTTCCTTTTTTGTCATATTAGCTACTCTGATAGGTGTGAGGTGGTTGTTTTCATTTGCAATTCTCCGATCAATTTGGATTTAGAGCATTTTTTCATATGACTTTTTTTTATTGATAGCTTTTATTTCTTCATCTGAAAACTACCTATTCATATCCTTTCACCATTTATCAATTGGGGAATGACTTGTGTTTTTATAAATTTGGCTCAGTTCTCTATATATATGAGAAATGACACCTTTATCAGAGATACTTATTGCAAAAATTTTCCTGTTTTCTCCTTTTTTTCCTTATAATTTTGGTTGCATTGGTTTTGTTTGTGTGAAAATTTTTTAATTTTATATAATTAAAATTATCTATTTGACACTTTGTAATGCTCTCTATATCTTCTTTGGTCCTAATTCTTCCCTTACCCATAAATCTGATAGATAAACTATCCCATGTTCTCTTAATTTGCTTATGGTATCACCCTTTATGTATAAATCACATATCCATTTTGACTTTATCTTGGTATATGGTGTGAGATGTTGGTCTACAGCTAGTTACTGCCATACTGTTTTCCAGTTTTCCCAGAAGTTTTTGTCAAACAATGAGTTCTTGTTCCAAAAGCTGGGATCTTTGGGTTTATCATACACTAGATTACTATGGTCATTTACTATAATGTAATATGTACCTAATCTATTCCACTAATCCACCATGCTATTTCTTAGCCAGTACCAGATTGTTTTGACAATTACCACTTTATAATTCATTTTGAGATCTGATACAGCTAAACCACCTTCTTTTACATTTTTTTGTTGATTGCTTTGATATCCTTTCCAGACAAATTTTATTATTTTTTCTAGCTCTATAAAATATTTTTGATAGCTTAATTGGTATCACACAGAATAAATAAATTTAGGTAGAATTGTCATTTTTATTATGTTGGCTGGCCTATCCACAAGCAATTAATATTTTTCCAGTTGTTTAGATCTGACTCCATTATGTGAAAAGTGTTTTATAGTTGTGTTCATATAGTTCCTGGATTTATCTTGGCAGGTAGACTCCTAAGTATTTTATATTGTCTACAGTTATTTTAAATGGAAGTTCTCTTTCTATCTCTTGCTGCTGGACTTTATTGGCAATATGTAGAAATGCTGATAATTTATGTGGGTTTATTTTGTATCCTGCAACTTTGCTAAAGTTTTTCATAATTTCAAGTAGTTTTTTAGTTGATTCTCTGGGATTTTCTAAGCATACCATCATATCATCTGCAAAGAATGATAGTTTTGTTTCCTCATTGCCTATTCTAATTCCTTTAATTTCTTTTTCTTCTCTTATTACTATAACTAACATTTCTTCATATATTAATTTATTTTAAGCTTAAATACTAAAACTTAAATATACAATAAGAAAAGAAACATTATAGACTTAAGTACTAAAACTAAAATACAAAAGAAAAAAAAGCTTTGCCATGTTCACAGCAGAGCATAAGAGAGTATTCAAAATATACAGCAATAAATCTACATTTTGAAAAAGCCTGTATAATAAATAGTACACATTGTGTCCCAAGCCGTCCACCTTTTCTTTGTTTCCTGGTAAGTTTTCTTTTGTTCTCTGCTGTGGACTTTTTATTTTTTCTTTTTCCCCCTTCTTCTCCCCCTCCCCCAGAGAGGCTACAATTAAGCATATATATATATGTATGTATGTATGTATGTATGTATGTATGTATGTATGTATGTATATGTATACACACATATCTTTTTTTCAAACTACCCAATTACTAATAACAATCTTAGATGGAAAATTTACATTTCTTCATACAAAAAGTAAACAGTCTGTCCTTATTGAGTCCCTTGTAATTAGTGTTTGATGTTTACCTTTTATTTCTTTTGGATCTTGCATGTCAAATTTTCTATTAATTTCAAGTCTTTTGCAACAAAATCCTGAAAGTCTGGCAATTCATTAAATGTCCATTTTTTTCATTCAGGATTGTGCTTAACTTGCCTGGGTATGATATTTTTGGCTACAACCCCCATTCTTTTGCTCTTCGATATATAGTGTTCCAAGACTTGAAGCCTTTTAGTATAGCCACTGCTAGGTCTTGTGTGATTCTAATTGTAGCTCTGTCATATTTGAATTGTTTTTTTCTTGTTGCTTGTAATATTTTCTCCTTGAACTAGGGGTTTTGGAATCTAGCCATGCTATTCCTGTAGGTTTTCCTTGTACAATCTCTTTAGGTGGTGATAAGTGCATTTTTTCTATTTCTATTTTCTCCTTTTGTTCTAACACTTCAGGACAATTTTCTTTTATTATTTCTTGTAATATTGTATCAAGACTCTTTTTTTTCATAGTAGCTTTCAGGTAGTTGAATTGTTCTTATGTTTTCTCTTCTTAATCTGTTCTCCAAATCAGTTGTTTTTCTTATGTGATGTTTCACTTTCTCTTCTATTTTTTCATTCTTTATATTTTGTTTGGTTATTTCGTAGTCTCCTATAACTTCTTGGCTTCCCCTTGCCCAATTCTAATTTTTAAGGAGTCGTTTTCTTCCTTAAGATTCTGGATCTCCATTTCTAGTTGGTTGACTTTCTTTTCATAATCTTCATGTTTGTCTTAGATTGTTCTTATTTTTTTTAACTCTTCCTCAAGCTCTCTCATTTGATTTTTAAAGTCTTTTTCAAGTTCTTCTGTGAATTCTTTTGGGGCAGGTGACTTTTGATAATACTCTTTAGGGTAGGAGAAGCTATTTTTGCTTCAATATCTTTCTCTGAAGACGAACCCTGGTCTTTTCTATCCCCATAGTAGCTTTCTACGGTTGGGTTCTTTCTCCTTAGCTGGCTAATTTTTTTTTATTATTTGTAGAAGCTTATTATTGTAATCACCTCTGATCTGGGAGTATGGGAAATAATGCCTCTCACTTCAGATCCTCCTTCAGTTATCCCCTCTGGCCTAGAACCAAAACCAAGAATTCTGCCCTCCTGTTCAGTGCCCACAGCCAGTGGAGTCCCTGCCCTACTGCTGCTGCATTCACTAGGCGTATGTGTGTTCTTTCTCACCTAGGGCTGCATCTTGGCAGCGCAGCTGGACCTGACATCCTTTATCAACAGAGGTTCCCTCAATCTTCCCCTGCTCAGATGCCCAACTTTCCACACTGTCAGAGAGGTGAAAATCCCTGCAGCTGGGACTGAGGCTGCCTCCCAACCCAGCCAGCCCCAGGGCTTGCCACTTGCTGCTTCACCAGAGCTAGCTTGGAGATGTTTACACTTCACAGGGACAAAATCTCAAATATTCTCTGATTGTCCCAAGAGGACCACTGTTCTGTCCCAACTCTTGCTCATTTTTACTGCTCTACATTCTCCTTAAGGCACTATTTTGTCTTATTTGTGGAGGAAATCTGGAGAGCTTGGGATTTTCTGCCCTATTCACCATCTTCCCAGAATCCTCTCTCTTTAGCTAACATTTTTAGTACAATATTACATAATAGAGGTGACAATAGATATCTTTGCTTCACCATTGATTGTATTGGGAAGGCTTCTAGATTATCTCCATTGCAGATAATGCTTGCTGAGGGTTTTAGATGAATATTACTTATCATTTTAAGGTAAGCTCCATTTATTCCTATGCTCTCTAGTGTTTTTAATAAGAATGGGTGCCACTCACCTCTTTTCTTAAAATCTGTTTTCTTTTGTTACTACTCTTGACTTTTATTCTGATCTTTTCTTAAACTGTCACACTTTACCATGTGATTGTGGTTTTCTTATGCATCTACTTGGCAGCTATAGCTGCCACTTACTTGAATACTTCCATGGGACTGGAATCTCATTGATATGGGTTCTCTCCTAATATTACAGATCCATGCCTTCCAACGTGTGGGACTCTTACCTGTGACCTCTAAGTTCTCCAAAAAAGGAGTCCATCCTCCATGCTAGGGGGCCTTCCTCTAATTCTCTTAGCATTGTATGAATACCAGTTGACACACAGGCTGTCCAATGACTATTTCTTACTCTTACCCCATGACCAGTACCCATCTATTTTGGTCATGCATCTCTCTCCTTTATGCTGTTTCTCCTGTGCAGTTCTTGGTCACTAATGTATCCTAGTGTTGTTATGCCTGCCATATGTCCCTCCATCGTTCTTTGAGTCAGCCTCAACTGAAGACAAAATTCTTAAGAGACTATGGAATTCTGTGATTTCATTTAGGGCATTTCAACATCAGTTTCAAGACCTTAGTATTCTCCCTTTTATCCAACGTTGTTGGAGAGAGGACCATTTTGGTTCACCAAGCAATCTAGTTAATAGGGAAGGGCCACTAATGCCCCATGTGTACTATCCATAGACGACTAATTTCCAGATATTTACCATGCTGTTTTATAACTCTGAATTGTCAATGGACAACTATATATCTATCATTCAAAGGCCAACCTGGCAAAGCTCATTACCACAAGAGGTTGATTACTACTTGAAGTTGACAACAAAGATTGGGGGTTCATTGGCCACTAGACAATTAATGATTTGGTTATGACAACTCACAAAGGCATCTACTAATAATATGGAAGCTCTATGCTATTTGAGGGAATTCTCCCGCTGATGAAACCTTGAATCCTTGAAGTATTACCATAAGTATAAGACAATCAAAAATATTTGACATTAAAACTGTACTGCACATAATTTCATTCTCCAATGGTGATTCAGGAGGCACTTCAGCAACTGGCAGTGTTCCATAGTCATCTGAACATCAGTTACTCTGTTAAGTGTCATCATGGCCATTACAAGAGATCTACTTGATACAAAGACAAATAACAAGATGCTTTTCCAAAATCATAATAGTGAATATTTCATAAAGGTCACTGAGACCCAGTGCTGTCCTTAAAATGGATTGTTTACCACTAGCCAATTAGGATTAATTTATTGGGCACTGAAGGCAATGTGTTAGGGTCCTTTTAGGGGTATGGGAAGTGTTGAACGGTAGCCAGAGTGGCAAAAAGCTTCTGAATTATGATACTACTCAAAATGCTATCACTTGCCCTTCCATGTAATGATATTACATGACACAAAGACACAATGTACCCTACCAACTGCCCTTTGGATGTCATTCAGAGTCCACATTCAATTTTATCTACCTGGACCATATCTCTTCTGCCCTTCTATACAACAAGACAAGATCACTCAGCAGTGAAGAACCCCAGCTGGGCTGAAGGCAAAAGAAGGTGGGCAAGGGTAGAATGAATAAAAGCCTTTTTTCTTAATTGGAGTGCAAAACTAAAAATCAGTAAGACCTGATTATAAAGGTAATACCTGTGGTACCAACCTCACAAAATTATATTGAGAAACAAATGAGATAATGTAGCTGGAATGATTTGCAAACTTTGTAGGACTATTCCAACATACATCACTGTTGTTGATGTTATCCTCATTGTTAGCATATGTAAGCAATGATTTCCTGGTGAGAGAATAAAGGTATTTCAAGGAGCATGAAAAATAGAATCTCTACTATCAGAACACTGAATGCCAAATACAACTCACCAAGGCTGACTTCTTTATATCCTCCAACTCAGCACATCTGAGGCTAGAACAAGTTAAAATGGAAAAAAAAAAAACAATTCTAGATGGAAGGATTAGTTCAATAAATAGTTCTAGTAAAGAAGGATTCCAATAGTAAAGAATTTTAAAAGTGGCAAACTTGACCAAGGAAATTAATTAATCACTGTGTATTTATTACTCCAACTCTTATTGACCCTGGGAAGGTAGGTATACTGGTACAAAAACATGTTGATCCTATAAAAGCCAGAGCAAGATTTCAAAAGTGTTTAACATATAATTCAATAATCCTATTGTAAACTATGTTTTTGAGAGTATGTGCAAGATTATTAAGAATTCAGTGATGATGACTTTTTTAAAAGTTAGTTTATTTTCCATTCAACTTAACACTGTTCAAGAGACAAATATAACTAGTTTAGTATTTCTATATGTCAGGTAACCTTATAAAAATTAATATTTGTTAATAACCCTCAGACTATTAAAGAATACATGAAAGTCATTGTTTGGGCATCCAATTCAAATTTTCAGGGGAATATTGTTTGATTCATTAATTCAACAATCATTAAGCATCAGTTATTTAGAAAACATTGTGGTTGGGGCACTGGAAGATAAACAACTTAATCAAAATGTGGTCTCTGATCTCATAAATCTAAAATATTTCCCAGCAGTATACTTGACTTCCATCTTGTTCTAAGTAACTGATGTTTATTCATTAATAGTGCAACAGAGAATCTTTTAGACTTAGTATTTCTTGTCCTGTCTCATCATCTGTAAAAGGAAGGTGTTAGAGTAGCTGACCTGTGAGGTCCCTTCTGGCTCTATCTCTATGATTTCATGCTATTGACTAAGCGATATTCATGCATTGCCAACAAATTTAAAAAGAGGTGTGTTATAAATAATTGTTTTCACACTAGGGAGCAGCTTGTAATTGTTTCCAAAAAATCATTGCATAATTTCACAACTACAATCTAGTCTACTCTCTTTAAAAATAAAAATTAAACCACACTAAGACTTTTGGGACACTCTGTCTCAGCCCTAAAGACTTTAGACATTTTTAATATAACTCTTCAGTAGCTCAACAGATCTGTTGATCTCATCCATCTAAATATTCCTTCTGCTGGTACAGTTTCCCTCTTATCCTGTGATGGCATTCTCCATGCCCTCCAACCTTCCTCTGAATCCTTTTACTAAGTTCCAGTGGAGCACTTGATCTATTTCCTTCTTACCTCTTACTCATGCCGCATGACAAGCCCACCTGATCACACATTTCTCTTCTGCCATTTCTGTGGTATGGGAAATAAAAAAGTGACTGTGATGCCAGGAAGACATGAATTTAAATTCTGCCTCTGACACGTATTACCTGTATCACCCTGGACAAGTCACTTCACTTCTCAGTTCTCTAGATAACTCTATAAGACTATAAGTTGCACAGAAGTTCCCAACCAGCATTGGCAAAAAAGAGTTTCCTTGCTTGGGATTTCCCCACACCAATGAAATCAAAGATTCAATCCCTATTCCCTAGCACTTCTTGTGCATAGTGAATCATAGGAAATATGCTACAGCCTCCTTGAACCATCCACTCTCCCACCAAGCATCTCTCCATTGCTTTCTGGATCACCAACAACTTTCATTTTCCAGAGATTATGGTATTCTAAGACCTATGCAGCATTATCAGAGCATTTCTATTATAAATAATTGGTTTTCACACTGGTGAGCAGCTTGTAATTGTTTCCCAAAAATCACTGCATAATTTCACAGATAGAATCTAGTCACCTTCTTTTTTCTCATTATTACTTGGTCCAATTTGTTTTCAGTCTGTAGTGTCCCAAATAGAAGTACTGATGTGCTAACTCAATAGAGTAGCACCTCAAAATCTGGACAATAAGCATTTTTCATACACTTCATTTTTTTCTGTGTGGATTGTCGTGTCAATCTCTTCTGAGAAATCATGGATCTCAGCGAGGTCTTAAAATGTTCAGTAACTTCAGCATAATGTCATTCACAAATGGAAGGATCTAGAGAAATTCATCACCTACAGAGAATTCCTTTTCCATTTGGATTGTATATGAGCTATTCTCTAGGAAAACAATGAAGACTTTTGGTGAGCCATATATGCTCCATGTTATGTTTTCAAGACACTAATAAGAAGAGGGCAATAAAATTGTTATCTCTGTAGTATTCTCTATCAAATAATCTTATCTGATCCTAGAATGCATTTTGCTCTACTCATGCTTTTTTTTTAAATCAACAAACAAAAATAGCAAGGTTTTATATTTTCTGTCCAGCACTTGACTCTAGAGATGCAGTCTGACAGAAAATTCAAAAATCCTATCTGTTCCCTTCTTACGTTTTCATTACAAATAACCTTGGGACATATGTAAATAATTCTCAAAGCTATGTATAAATGTGAATATGTAGCCATGTAGATTAGTAGTATTGAAGTCTTGCAGTTACCTTTTTAGGGTAACAATATCATGTGTGATTTCTCCCTCTTCTTTTGGCATTTTCTCCTCTTTGCTTATTAATGATCCCTTGATGCTTTAAAAATTATGTCACCTCCAGTTTTCTTTGGTGTGTACTTGACCTGCTACAACCATTCCTTTCAACTTTTTCTCCTTAAGAGTCATTTCAATTTTCTTCCACAACACATTGGAAACCAAAGTGTTGGAGTCCAAATCCAGTGTTTCTTCTATCACTGCTTTTATCATAACTGATGATAAAAATAAACTGTTATAGAAATTTTGGAAAAGCCATTCCATTTTCTTTCCATTTGTTGTCATCTTGTCAGTGACACTGAGGGAGAAGAGTCTTAGAATGATATGGCTTACTGGGCTTCTCATCAAGCTTTCTGTAAACTAGTCTACCAGTTCATGTATATATACTGCTCTTCATTTTTATGAGATGACACTGCTCAGAGTATTCTACCATGATGCTTTACAAATGAATTTACACTCTAAACCAGCATTGTCCTTGACTGCCATCTCTCTGACCTCCCCAACAAAATCAAATATTTGCTAGCCAAGATGGTTTCTGGCCTTTCTTTGCCATCTCTTTGTGGATGCTGATTTATATCCAATTAAACTTTTATAGGATATTGTGATAATCAAAAGCAATATCTTTGTAGGAGATTTTTTCCTGTTTCCAATTTTTTCAGCATCAACAATTCATTCAGATACTTCAGGCTGCAGAAGATGCAACTGTTCTGAATATCTTATCTTGATCTTGTCTTCTAATTTCATGTGGATTTTGACTTTTGCTCTAACCGAGGGTCACATTGATTTTGATATGAATATTTTATCAGTAACCAGTCATTTCATGTCTTCAATCCATTTACTTTTTTTGTAATAATGACCAGGCCCCTCCAAATCTGGTGCCTTCCCAATTCTCTTCTCAGACAAAGTATTCATGATAGAAGCATGGAGTATTCTGAGTAGGCTGCATTGAAGTTACTGAAAGTCAAAGA
Organism: Phascolarctos cinereus; assembly: GCF_003287225.1. NCBI lineage: Eukaryota > Metazoa > Chordata > Mammalia > Diprotodontia > Phascolarctidae > Phascolarctos > Phascolarctos cinereus. Next base: position 357,576,379 of record NW_027555847.1, read on the forward strand.
ATATATATTGTTGTTTTAAAGGATCTTGTCAAATGTTTTGTAGAAAATTCTTTTGCCTCTTCATTCTCTGTAACAGAGGATGCAGCATAAGTACAGTTATCTTTATTATTTGTTTTTAGGGTAGCTGGGTGACACAGTAGGCAGAGTGCTGGACTTGGCGTCAGGAAGACTTGAGTGCAAATCCTGCCTCAAACACTTATTAGTTGTATATTTTGAGCAAGTTGCTTCACACACTCAACCTCAGTTTCCTCATCTGTAAAACAGGGATAATAATAGTATCTACTTCCCAATGTTGTCATGTTTCATTGAGATAATGCATGTATGGCTCTCTACAACCCTTCAAAGTCTGTACAAATGTGCTGTTATATACATGCTAGCTATTTTTATTTACTCATCATGGACACTGAAAGATGAAATGATCATATGTCCCAATACGCAATTGAACCAATTAACTCTACCAGTACTTTTATTTGCATCACCAAAGAGAACCAATGAGACGTGATTCCATGTAGTGACAACTTCCTTTCGTTACATAGCTTTGTTTATCATAAGAATATCAATATCAACGTGATTCCATTCCTCCAATAATATAGCAGTTCTTTGGTCTTTAGGTAGTGATCTCACATTTACAGTACCTACAATTAAGTTAAAGTCTACAGAAAGTCTAAAAATATGCACACTCTGCCCCCCCCTTTTCCACCATGGTCACTACTGAGGCAGAAGGGGTACACATGACTGAACATAATGAACTTTTCTTTGTTTCATGGTTTGCCAAAGAGTTCACTGCCTAGTGATCAGCCAATCATTGGTGATACTTTTTCTGTATTTAGTTAAATTGCCCCTCGCTTAACTAATTCAGTCAGACACTGGGACTGTTCTTGAAGACATTCCTGCAAGAGAGAACCTACTACAGCCTATATTCCACTTACTTAGCCTTTGAGAGTTCAAGACGACCCCCATCCCACAGTGAGACATATGTTCACTATGCACATGTCAAAAATTCTAGCCAAGTGAATTGGGCATTTTAGCGTTTACCCTGTTGCATCCCAAGCTAAACAAACATATACAAAGCACATGCCAATTTTATATTGGGACATGACTTTGAGATGTTCAGCCTTGGGAGATCTCATCATCATTCAGCACAGCATGAGAAGGGTCCAAGCAGTGGTGAAACATTAGGATAACCCGAACAGGTAAGTTAAGTCTGAGCTTCTTTTCATCTACATTTTCTTGTCATTGTCATCATGAGTCAGTCAGTCAATAAATATTTGTCAAATACCTCTTGTGCCAGGGATTATGCTAATTGCTGTGGATACAAAGAAAGGTAAAAGACAACCCTTGCCTTAAAGGAGGTCATAATTGATAACAGTGAAAGATTAAAAAAAAAAAGCTGAAAAGGGTGTGGTGGAAGAAGGAGATGAAGTCCTACAGATGATTAAGAAATTATGAGATGGCTGCCCTGGGTACCTTACTTGAATGGAGAATCCGGGAAGAGCTCTCCACTATCTACCCCCTACACTCTCCAAGCAGAGGGACAGAGGGGCAGAGGGGCAGAGGGTACTAATGAAGTAGGAGTTTCAGAGACAACAGATAAACTAAACTTGTGTGTTGATCATTCTGCTAAGCATTAGTAATGGCAACAGGTGTCAGACACAGTCCCTGGTCTCCATGGGCTTAAAATCCTATGGACAGGAGTACTTCTGTGCACAAAGAAGATGGCTCACAATGCAAGGGGGAATGAACAAAATATCTAATGTTCTATAGCAGCAAGTACTAAAGGAGTTCTTTTAATTTCCACAGTTGAACCGGACCCTCCTTTGAACCTAACTTTAGAAGTTAAACAACCAGAAGATGGAAAACCATATCTGTGGCTGAAATGGTCTCCACCTGCCCTGGTTGATGTTAGGTCTGGTTGGCTAACTCTTCAGTACGAATTGCGACTAAAACCTGAGAAAGCAGCAGAGTGGGAGGTGAGTCATCTTTTCCCAGCGCCTTCCTGTTTCAGTGTTTGAGCAGCTACCCATCACCACTAACTAGGCACCTTAGTCCAACATTGAGTTTGAATGATAATGTGGATCTTACCATTTCCATCAGCATGAGCAAATACCACTTAAAATTCCAGGCTCTTCTCCTATGGGCATTTCTTATTCTGCCCAGCCTTCCTCATTAGCTTCTGAACCCTACCTCCTCATAGGACCCAGGATGACACAGGCCAGTTCCATATTTGTGTCTTCAGAATCCCAGTTGTATTTATTCATTGTCAATGCCAATTTAAGGATCTGATTTCAAAATGGTGGGATAGGGGAAGGATGGGTACCAAAGACGGATAGGGTGACAGGAAAGGGTGAGTCTGGGACAGTGTGGGGAACTTGCAGCCTTGAGGTCACATGTGGCATTTTAGGTCCTTGGGTGTGGCCTTTTGACTGAATCTAAGTGTTACAGAACAAATCTTTTTATTAAGGGGATTTGTTGTGTGAAGTTTGGATTCAGTCCAAGGGCCACATTTGAGGACCTATAGGGCCACATGTGGCCTCAAGGCCACAGGTTCCCCACCCCTGGTCTAGGACTTACAACATCAGGCCTTTCCTGAGCCCAGTTACTAGGACTGATTCTGCAGATAGTCAAGAACCCCTCAGACTCTTGCCAGCAAAGAGCTCAAGTGACTCCTATTTACCGTGTTCCTCCCTAGACCCATTTTGCTGGTCAGCAGACACAGTTTAAAATCTTCAGCTTGTACCTGGGACAGAAATATCTTGTAGAGGTTCGTTGTAAGCCAGACCATGGCTCCTGGAGTCAGTGGAGCCCTGAAAGTTCCATTCTGATACCCAGTGGTAAGTAACTTTGGAGATTTTTGTCTGTCACCCCATTTCAAACAAAGGTAGAAATTTGGAGGCACCAAGGGAAATAAGAGTGGAGAAGGGGGCTAAAATTCTCTGTATGGCATCATTGCTACCCATGTAATCATATCTGAGCCCTGGCTTCTCTGACAAAGCTACCTATAAGCACTATGTTTGGGAGATGTGGAAGCAGACCTTCACGTCCCAATTAAGGCCTGCTATTCCATCATCCCCGAAGCGCCTAGCCAAGAACATTTCTCAGTTTGTACAACCCTAATAGAAGGTACCACAAGGCATAGGACTGCTGCCCAAGTCACTAGGCCAGCCATTTCCAGGGCTAGAATTATGGGCAAAGTGCTAGGCAAGACAGTGGTTTACATTCCTATGAATGTCATCTTTGTTGTTGTTGAGTCCATCATGTCCAACTCTTTATGACTCCATTTGGGGTTTTCTGGGCAAAGATACTGGAGTAGTTTGTCATTTCTTTCTCCAGCTCATTTTACAGATGAGGAAACTGAGGCAAACAGGGTTAAGTGACTTGCCCATGATCACACAGCTAGTAAGTATCTGAGATCAGATTTGAACTCAGGAAGACGAGTTGTCCTGATTCCAAGCCCAGTGCTCTATTCACTGTGCCACCTAACTGCCATCTTAATGGTCCCCAAAAAGCAATGTGGAAGCAAAAACCAGGATAACGATGCCATAACCAGCTTTGTCTAGCGAAAAGAACATTGGATCAGAGGCAAAAGAACCTGAGCTCTCATACTATCCCAACCATTAAACTCTGTGTCCTTGGGCAAAGTCATGTGATCTCTCTGAGATTTAATTTCTTCATCTGGAAAATAAGAGGATTGAACTAGATAACCTCCCAGGTCTCCTGTAATGCTAATATCCAATGATTTTAGAATCCTGTTGGAATCAAAATCCTACAAAAATCAAAAGTTGTGACAATTTGCAGCACTTTGATATTTCCCATCCTTGCCTGTAAGGGAAAAATATTAATAGAATTTCTGGACATTGTTTCATTCAATCTGCCCCATTTCTAAGTTTTCCATTAAAAAGATAAAATAAAAAAAAATAAAAAATTTTCCCATTCAAAGAAATGGGTAAAAAGAAGAGGACTAAACCAATGTTTAGAGGGAGTGTCTCATTGATTTAGAGAATGATTTGTGTGGCTTTGGCTTTTCTCCTGTTTGTTTCTAGACATCAAAATGAAAGACACCACAGTGTGGATCTTCGTGGCTGTGCTCTCCTCTATCGTTTGTTTGATCATAGTCTGGACAATGGCTCTGAAAGGTTACAGGTGTGTCACTGGCTCTTAGAACCCCACCAGAGCTTGATTACCTGAGATAATAGGGATATAGAGAGCAGAGATAATTCATATAATCCAAACGCCACCTTTTAGACATTAGTTCTACTTCTCTTCCTTTTTTTTTTTATATATAAATCAAAGCTACCAACAAGGAACAAAATGGACTTATTTGAATCTGGCCTTTTCTCTGTCTAAGAAGGCTACTAAGTGTGGAAATGGTCAAACAGGAGGTAGAAATGGAATAAAGCTGGAGAAACAAAGATGTGAGGAAGGCACAGACTCACTCATCAGGCCCCAGAACAATTTAAGGCTTGTTAATTCTATAATATCCTTCTCTGCCACAATCTGCTCCCACAGGGTCTCCAGACTCGACATTTTTGCTTACAGGCCCTTGTCTGTATACAGAATAGATACCTTTGGGAATGATTTGAATCCTGCGGGGAGGGGAAGATGCTGTTTGTCTAACCTCACACATTTTTTGCTGTTTTTATAGCATGATAACCTGCCTCCTGCCACCTGTCCCAGGCCCCAAAATAAAAGGATTTGATGCCCATCTGCTGGAAGTGAGTATCAATGAATGAGAGCATAAAATGACTCACTAACGTGGAAAGTGCATCACCGTAGTAAGCTTTTCCTCCAGAAAAAAAAAAAACACCTCTGTGAACATAGACTTTATCTTATAATTGCCCTTCTAGCAATGGAGTCTTTCACAAATCTAAAACCTGAGGTAGCAGCAATCAATCAAACAATGAAGATTTATTAAATTCCTATGAAATGTCAGGCACTGGTGTACAAATACAAAGAATGAAGCAATTCCTGCTGACCTAGGGCTAACATCTTAACATGGCTAATAGGAAACTATACTTTGTATGATGGCACATGTATAATTTATATCAAATTTCTTGCCTTCTCAAGAAGGAGTAGGGGGAGGGAGGGAGAAAATTTGGAACTCAAAATTTAAAAAACTGAATGTTAAAAATTATTTTTATGTGTAATTGGAAAAAAATGAAATACAATTTTTTTAGAAAGAGCTGACATTCTATTCTAATAGGGGAGAGAATAAATACATACAAAAATATGTACAGTATAAATCTAAAGTAAATAAACACAAATATATTCAGAGTAGTTAAATACAATACAAGGTAGTCTGAGGAGGAGGACACAGGCACTTGGGGGAATCAGAAAAATCTTCATGTAGAAAAGAGAGTCTGAGCTGCATCTTAAAAGAAAATTAGCAAATGAAGATTCAGTAATCAAATGTCTGCCCTACCTTAGGAGGCTAAACTGAGCACTTACAGGCTCCTTAGTACCCCTGACAGCCTTGCTGCCCTGCAGGAATGCGTATATGAGAAGGGGCAAGGATGAGTCAACATCACAAAAGTGACAAGAGAGCTGGGGAGAGAGGAAAGAGAGTAATCAAAGTAGGAATAGGGGAGAAATGAGTTAGTCCAGGTCGAATATTCCAAAAATGTCATTTTCTATGCAAGATTCTTTCAGTCTGCCACTGATTAGAAGCCATGGGCATTTAGAAAACGCGATAACTTCAAAGGGAGGACGAAAACGCTTCTCATCCAGAAGGTCCCCAGTGAGGTGTGACCCCAGCCACCGCCTCAGTTTCTGTCGTACAAAAGGGCACAAACAGGACCCCTGCAAGCCAACTTACGGATACCAGTTGCTCAGTTTTAATACAAATGTGTGACTTGTATCAGATTCATGGTGGATGACAAATCTTGAGGTAAAATCGCATCACTTGGGAAAGAAGTATAGTGAATGAAAACACCACTTTGGAGAGGTGTCAGACATTCTTCAGATTTTTTTTAAAAAGGAAAAAACTAAGCTTTTAATTTATCCTTAAATAGAATAATAAAAAAAAAATCTTACATGCATACAATGTTTTTGATAAACTTTTATAGAGTTTCCTTCATAAAGCATTTTCAGGTACATTACTTTCTCACCAAAATTCTATGAGGGGAGCAGAGCAGATTTGAGGGTCCAGGAGGTTATGTGTGTGCATATGTGCTCTGGGCCCGTGATTTCACTGGTATGGAATTCTGGGTGTGGAAACTCCCTACACCAATGCAGAGCAGCAATTCAGGTGTAATTCATAATATTAGAGAATTGTCCTATGGCACTGCAAAGTTTAATCCCTTGCCAAGGATAACACAACCAGTATGTATCATAGGCAGGGCTCAAACCCACATCTTCATGACATCAAGGCTCTCCCTTTAGCCATTATACCACACTGCTTCTCAAAGCTGACATTATTAGATCCATTTTGTAGCTGAGGAATCTAAGGCTTATAAAGGTTGTCCACAGTCACATTGCTCAAAGGTGGACCCAGTTTTCCCAAACTCTAGTCTAGTATCCTTTGCACTATACCACCATAACCATACTACCTGTAGCACACCCCTTTACATGGACTTGGATATAAACTAGACAACAGTGCCAATCACCTGCCCTACCAACCCTGCCTATTAAAAAAAAATAACAACTAGATTACCCTGTATCACTGACCTTCCAGCCCAGTGACTCCCAGACCATGTAAGAAAGGACAAAAAATATATGTCATTAAGATCAATAGAAAAAGAACAATTCTAATGACAATTATTATTGTTGTTGTTGTTATTTTAATAGAAAGGGAAGTCTGAAGAACTCTTGAGTGCCCTAGGGTGCCAGGGCTTCCCTCCCACTTCAGACTGTGAGGATCTTCTGGTAGAGTTTCTGGAAGTGGACGACAGTGAGGACCAGCAGCTGATGCCCACCCATGAAAAAGATCATCCTAGCCAAAGCATGAAGCCCCCACACCTTGACCCAGACAGTGACTCTGGCAGGGGGAGCTGTGACAGCCCTTCTCTCTTGTCTGAGAAGTGTGAAGAGCCCCGGGTCCCTCCACCAACCTCACCACTCCAGAGGTCAGTGAGAAGCCAAACGATCCTGGAACAAAAATAAGCCACAATTGGGACCCCCAGACCATAAACTTGGAAGGCAAAATCCCCTATTTCAATGCCATTGGGTCCAAATCTTCAACATGGCCTATACCACAGCAATCCAGTAACCATACCCCAAGATCCTCTTACCACAACATTGCCGACATTTGTAAGGTGGCCCTGGGCACTATGAATGTTCCAGCTGTTTCACTGAAGAAAGAAGAGAATCATGTTTTAAATTACTCAACAACCATTGATGCTGTGGGGGAAGAAACAACAGATAAGCAGAATGAGTTGGAACACTTTCTCTCCAAGGTTGACCAAGATAAAACATGGCTGCTACCCAATGAGAAAATGCCTTTTATGTCTCCCAGGCCCATGGATTATGTGGAGATTCACAAAGTCAACAAAGATGGAGCATTATCATTGCTACCAAAACAGAAAGAAAACAATGCCAATACAGAACAGGCCAGCACTCCTGACACCAATAAGGAGTATGCCAAGGTATCGAGGGTTATGGATAATAGCATCCTGGTGCTGATGCAAGACCCAAGAGCTCAGGCCACAGTGACATTTGAAGAATCTGCTAAGGAAACTCTTCAGCCCCTACAACACAACCAAGCTGAGAAAAACCTGTCCTACTGCACCTCTCCACCAGGTGACTGCAGACTTCAGACTGGTGGGTTGGATTACCTGGATCCGACTTGTTTTATGCACTCCTTTAATTAATTGATTGATTCAGGTAACACTACAGAATAAGTTAATTGCAATCAAATATAGAATGTCCAAGAATGTGGTTTAGAAATGGCACTAACTAAAACTCATCTGCAGCTCATACCTTCTTATGCTTCACTTTCAGCCAGTCATCTACTTTCAAACAGTTGATGCCAGAACAAATTATTTTGTTTTCTAATTGTAATTTGCAATTTTAATTTCTGCTAATAGGTATACAATAGCATGTACAATAAAATAAAAGCATATCACTTAGTTTTTTGGTGGGAGGGAGATGCCAATAGATACATTATTTTGATAGGGGATTCATGGCTCAGTACATAACCAAAGTAAACTAAATAGACAAAATTGTATTAAACATTAAACATTAAATGCCATAGAAAGGAACATAGGCACGCATAGAGCATGGGCCATGAGTGTGCTGGCACACCTAGCCCATAATCCATGCTCCTATAGAAGGGAGGAAGGAGAAAGGACATCACGTGCCATGAAACTCCAAGCTGTAAACCAGTTTCTTAAGATTTGCATTCCTCTCTCATTTTGTTAGGACTGCTCAAATTGAATACACTAAAAAAAAAATCCCAGAAAATTTGACGTATTTGTTAATTTGTTATGGTACATCCCATTCCTTACACACGGATTGCTGATGTGCTAGGAAAAAACAATGCCTTGGCTTGTTTTTTTTTAAAGATATTTTGAACACTATCTTAAAGATCTTCCTAAATTTCATAGTATCCCAAAGCCTCTAAAAAATATTTAATTGGGAAATTTAAAGCTTCTTTTGTGGGAGCTATTCCTCTTAATGGGGCAAATCCCTCTCAATATTTTCCTGTTACATTTCAGCACAATGAATATGTCTTGTGCACCCAAGATACTTTTTAGTAAGAGGGAAAGAAGGAGAGAAGGAAGGAGGGAGGGAAGGAAGGAAGGAAGCAGGGAGGGAAAGAAGGAAGGGAAGGAGAGGAAGGAAGAAGGGAGGGAAGGAGAGAAGGAAGAAAGGAAGGAAGGAAGGAAGGAAGGAATGAAGGAAGGAAGGAAGGAAGGAAGGAAGGAAGGAAGGAAGGAAGGAAGGAAGGAAGGAAGGAGAAAGGAAGGGAAAGAAAGAGGGGAAGAAGGAAGGAAAGGTGGGAGAAAGAGGGAAAGAAAGAGAAAACAAATTTGGCAATGTTCACTTTAATTTAAAAGACAAACACAGAAGGATGCTATTTGATATATTGCCTTACTGTATATAATACAAATTCTACTTTAATATACCCACAAGCTTAACAATGTATTTTTGAAGACTATTTTTCTATCGCTACATAAAATAAAAGAAAATATTTTCTATCCTCCCAGTACAACTGTTTACATATTCAATAGGTACAGTATTTTCCACTCCAAAGTTATCATAAGAATTTAAAGTAGGAAGTAGTACATGCAGACAACATTTCAAGAATAAAATACTGTACCAGAACAAGACCAGAGTTTAATGAAGAAAAGGAAGGGTTGTAATAGTGTAATAATAGGAGGTCATGAGTTGTTCTCAGTTCTTTTTGTCACCATGATACTTCTAAAGAAGTAAATTGAAACAGATTTTAAGAACTCTCCCTAAACCAAAAATCATTTCCACCCAGAATTTTCAGGTTATACAGAGGATGCCCTGGGCAAAATGCCCTCCAATAGATGGGGCTTCCTACAATAATTAAGGAGAAAAATCTAGGGCATCAATTATTTGTTTCTTGGGTAAACAACAAAAAAGCAAGTTTGTTTTTAGTGCTTCAAGCTGAGGATCTCAAAGTCAAGTCAAGGTGCAGGCTTCCTCAGACTTATCAAAAGTCATGGGCCTTATCATTCTCTATTCCTCCCCTGCTCATCCTGGCACTTCCTATTCACCTCTTCACAGGATGGTATCCCCTCTGTGCATGTAAAAGCTGAATTTACTCCACCAAGCCTTCTCTTAGCTGCTCAAGGATAATCAGTTCATAGAGCTGAACAGCCCCCTCCAACATGGCACTTAGAATGGGAGATATAGTCCAGAGACCTGCTCCATCATTCTTTACAGAAGCTAGCATATTAATGATGCTTAAGAAAATGCTAAATAATTGTTGATATGAGGTTGTCTTCTCCCTCTACATCAACTCCCTGGGAGGAAGGTAAGCACTTTGGAAGGTTTCATGAACTTATCCGCTTTCCTTAATTTACTACATGAAAACAGTTTGGGGGAGGGGGGAGTTGGGAGGGAAGACCCATGATTTCATCAGTGGTAGAAATTACCTCCACTGATAGAGATCAACAGCTCTTCTGCCACCTGCAGCCTTAGAAGATCAGCTGGTGGAGACACTGAGAGGGAAAGTCACATAGCTATAATGAGTCAGATGAAGGACTTAAGCATGTCTTTCTGACTCCAAGGCCACCCCTCTATCTGCTACAACATGTTGCCTCTTGCCTGAAAACAATAACCTGCCTCAAATTCTAAACTCCAGGGTGACAAGAGTCAAGTTCATTTGACTAATTTGCTTCAGTGCAGCAGCACTACGTGCAAGTAGGAAGTTGATCAGAAACATTTGTCAATGGCATGAACTTCCAGACTGACACCCTAATGACTTGAAAGAGGGCCCATGACTTTGGAAAGTACAATGGAGTTTCTTTTCCACTGGAAAACATTGCCTCAAAAGAAAGATGACCTTCACAATTAATCTGGATTAAACTTGTCCCATCCAAATTCATATTCTTAAGGTGAGGAGTTTACATTCTGCTATAAGTTATAAACCGCTTTTTTAACAACTTAATTTGCACTATGGCATGTGTATGTATACTAGGGGTGGACAACCTGTGGCCTCAAGGCCACATGTGGCCCTGAAGATCCTCAAGTGCAGCCCTTTGACTGAATCCAACCTTCACAGAACAAATCCCTTTAACAAAAGGATTTGTTTAGTAAAACTTGGACTCAGTCAAAAGGCAGCACCCAAGGACTTAAAAGGCCACAGGTTCCCCACCCCTGGATAACATATATCGGGGCTAAAGACTCAACTTGGGCTAATGCCACTAAAAAGAATCATTAGAAAAGGCAGTAATTAGGGTCCAATTTCCACATTTTATCAACCATAATCATTTTTCCTCGTGCTTTAGCAGAGACCAGGACTCCCTGTATGTAGTCCAATGAAGATCATTAAAATCATGGCATAGCATTATACTTAAGTTAACTAATTATTATTCTTCATTAAGCAACTATAAACAGGACCCTAAGGAATATGTTAACTAATTGTTATTTCTACTTTATGTCATTAGCTCCTGATGGTCTTTAGCTTTGACATTCTCTTAAATGACATCCACACATGTACATTTTAAGTGCCATGAATATGTGTAGTTGTAGGGAGAAATATGAGAGAGACATTAAGAGAGGGAAAACAAAACACTAAAAAAGGGTGATCTTACCCTAGATGAAACAATGAACATTTTCCACCAAAGTCACCAACCCCAAATTATTTAGTCAGTCAATAAATATTTACTAAGTGCCTTCTACATACCAGGCACAGGGGATACAAAGAAAGGCAAAATACAATCTCTGCCCTCAAGAAGCTCACAGTTCAATACAGGAGACAACGTGCAAATGACTATGTAGAAACAAGCTACCAACAGGATAAATTGGAGATAAATGACAGAAGGAAGCCACTCAAATTAGGAGGGTTGAAAAAGGCAATTATTTTTTTAGCTGGGACTTGAAGGAAGCCTGGAAAACCAGGAAACAGAAATGAGGGGGAAGAGTATTCCAGGCATGGAGGAGAGCCAGTAGAACCGCCCAGAGTTTAAAAAAAAAAAAAAAAGGAAAGCAAAGCAAAGAAAAGAAAATGCCCAGAGTCTGGAGTTAGAAGGTCTCATGTGAGGAACAGCTAAGAGGTTTCTTCTGGTTTCTTTTGGCTTGCCACAGATCATGAACCAGCATTTCATAGTTGATGTAAGAGAGCCCTCAGCTCTAAAGGAGAAAAGATCACTTTTTTTTTTCAAAATAATACCCAAGTTGGGTTCTCAAGCTTCCAAGTCTTATTCCAAACAAAGCACCACATATTACCAATGAGTACTTTATTGGGAGCTCATGCAAACCTTTCCAAATCACAGTTTGTTTCTACCAAATAGAGAAGACAATAGAGGATTGGAGGGTGCACATGGCACAGTGATAGGAGCTCTATGCTTGGAGTTAGATGACTTCCCACCCAACCACTTACTTCACGTAGGACTTTAGCAAATTATTTCACTTCTCTGGATTTTATTTTCTCCATCTGGAAAATAAAGAGTTTGGACTAGATAACCTCAAAGGTCCCTTCTAGCTCTAAGGTCTATGATTTATGAAAACTTTGATACGAGCACAACCTTTTATCCACAGCATTGCCTGATATTCAAGGGACTCGATTCTCTCAAGTGCCTGACTCCTTTCCTAATAGTAAATCATGTCCTGAAGGAAACACAGTCACAATTTCAAGTCACTTAATGAATTGTTTACTCTGTATTATCCCTTCTTACTGACGGGAAATATCTCTCCCCACATAGCCTGATAAAATTTAAAAAACTCATTTAAGAGAATGAACTGCCCTGGGCATCTGCTTTCTGGGAGATGACTGAGCCCACAGAGAAAATCTGGTTGGTACTCTTTCCACAAGATACTAAAGTCTATCTGTCCATCATTTATCATAAGGCCCTGCCTTTCAAAACTTTCCAATCTACTTATATATATCAAGGATGGGGCTGATATATGCACCATTGATAAAGTGCCTTGTTTTTCTTTCTTAAAAACTATTGGAGGTGTGTAGAGAAAATGGTAAAGATAGAAAATGGAATTTACGTTAAATATATTTAACTAGTCATAGAAACCTTTGGAAGGAAAGGGAAAGGAGCCAGAAAAATAGAGGGAGACAGAAAAGTAGCCAGAATGGCTGAAAATCATAAAGGTTAAAAGACATTCTGCAACTTCTATAGGAGTTTCCAATTGACTAAATAATTCTAGTTATTGTGGAGATTTTATGAGGAAATAATATTCCACTTTCCACTGTATTTTAAGGAATTATTTCTGGATTGAATTTGTCTCTTTTGAGATGAGGTTCTAACTCTGTGGTTCCATGTGAAAGTTGTGTTGTGCTTTCGAATGGACTTGAATACAGTACTTTGGCCTAAATAGAAAGGGTAGTACATGCTCATTAGAATTTTTCATACTGTCATAGATATACAAATAATTTCTCCATTATCCCCCCTTCCCTTTTCCCAAAGGAGAGATGCTTTTGCTGAAAGCCTTATATGTGGCTCAATGAACCCCTTCCTTCTTTTGCCCTATTTTAGCATCGTGAATCTAGAGCCAGATAAGATCTCTGAGACAGTCTAGTCCAATCCCCCCCTCCCCATTTTACAGATAAAGAAACTGAGGCCCACAAAGGGTAAGGAGTGACTTGCCTAATGGGTAGTGACTAACAGATCCAGGATTGGAACCCAATCCCTCTGACTCCAAATTCAGCACTTTTCAACACACCATTGCTTCCTCCTTTGCTGAAGCACAGCACTGGAGTGCTGGAGGTTGCAAAATATAGTTTAGAAAGTGAACTGAATTGGAAGCCAGGAGCCCTCAATTTAACACTAACTAGCTATATGTTTGGACAAGTCATGATTCTTCCCTGGGTCTCAGTTATCTCCCCTGTAAAATGAGGAGGATTGGTCTAAGCTGTCTGAGAGGTCTCTTTCAACTCTATTATTCCAGACTTCTTTAAGCTTAGCAACGTGCAGAGCTTCAGGTAAAGAAGCAAGAAGTCAGGGCATTTGCCAATATCTCTTCAATCCAGAGTGCTCAGCATCTGAAACATGACAGGAGATAAGAACATGGGAAGACAAAGAAACCCTTCTCCAGAGTCATATTAGTGTAAGCTATTTAGGGAGCTTTCAGGTTATTCTCTGGCTTTGCTCTATTCTCTCCAGTGCTTAAATTGACCCCTTGGAGTAAAAGAAATGCTCCTGTAGGGTATCAAGAAGCCTGTGAGAGTTAGTGAGCTTCCTGCCTCCAATTTTCTCCTACTAAATGACTGACCCTATGGAGAAATGAGCCATTGGTTAACTTGGCCACACCAATTACAAATATACACCAGTCAGTCTAGGTTAAGTGCCACAAATACACACTGAGAGGTCTTAGCCCAACATTTGTTCCCTTCTTCTAAGGTTCACTAGAAATCCAAGATATGACAGTAATGAAGAACGGATAAGAAATCTTTAATAGAAGGTTAAAAATACAGAAGCCCTGCAGGGCTTCTGACCTAACAAAAAATTTTACTTTTAATTCTATCATGAAGATGTTTCATGAGAACTGGCATCAAGATTATACTCCTAGTAATGTGGGAGTCTGTGATGTCACCATTCTCTGCAATAGAGCCTAGTCTAGATGAAAAGACAGGGCTACCACTACTCATCTCACAGTTTTCCAAGTCAAGCAGGAGTTTCCTTTCTCAATAAATCAAAGAGTAAGGGGAATAACTGTTGAAATAGTGGAAAGCTGATTTTTGGTCTGGAACACTCACAGCACCTCTTTCAACAAAGAGAACATAAACTGTATTTGCCATGGTAAGATTGGCATCTTCCGGTATGCCACGTAGTGGGCCTACGTTACACAGAATTGCCCGTTAGGCTCAAGTTCAGTAGGACAAATGTCCACGTCTAGTCATTCCTAGTACATTTCCTAAATTTGTATGGAAGGAAGATGCTGTTGTTTATAATGTTTTTTGTATCTACATCATCTTCTTTGATTCAAATTCTGATTCAAGGTGAAGAACATCGCTACGTGTAGTAAATGGAAAAATGAAATTGATCTGATAAATTGTAGATGTTTGCAGGGAGTGTTAATTTATACTAATTAACCAACAGCCTATCATTTCAAATTCATTTTCTACCTGCTATAAAGTGACAAACTCCCCAGTACTGCTTCTACACACTTCAGTTTCTGAGACTGTGACATAAGCAGATAGAGAAAAAAAAATGGTCAAACTTCCACCTTTATAAACTATTCAAAATCTTTTCTGTGAGGCTATTTTCTGTGTAACATCCACAAGAATCTGAACTAACAATTTTTTAATCACATGTAATCTGAAAAATCTAAAAGGCAAAAATACCTCTGAAAAGAATAGTAATTTGTTTTATAAAACACATTAAAAATAACTTTAACTTTTTAAAGGAACTACCTCCCCTTTGTGTCCTAATGTCTTTATTTCTGATTAAGCTGCTTACATTAGGCATTGAAAGGTAATATTTTTATGCTTTGACCTTTCTTAGTGATGTATTTGCTGTATTTGCTGTATATAACTCTTGGCTTTAAAAATCACAATTATATAAGATTTAAATTGCTTTAAATGGTCCCAAGCTGTAGATGTCATTAAAATGTTGCCACTTTTTTCTTGCACAGCTCTTCTCAAAAAACAGCAGAAACTAATCATTTAATAACTGTATCAAGCTAGTCATCTATAGTTCCAATATCAAAGTGTTTGTGTGTATTTAGAGCAAATCTGCAATAAAGAAAATGTAATCATTATATATTTCTGTTCAAACAGTGAATGTAGTAAATGTTTTTATTTTGTCTACAATAGTTGAAAATGCAATTGTATTGCTGATTTTAAAGTATTGTTTAATTGTTTTAAGTATAGTCCAGCAATTGTTTAAAAGCTAACACAGCTTTGCCTTCTGGGCCTCTGATGACGTGTAGACGTTGTTCACGTTATGAGGTCCTGCTTCTGTGTCGATCATTCATTTGAAATAATTTATGAGTCTTATGTGGAAACCAAAGCAACCTAGAACCAGCTTGTTGGATAATGCATGTCCTCTGTGAAGCCATATTGAAATGAAGACTATGTAATAGCATAATGTTCCATGTTTTCAAAGCTACCACTCACTACCTCTGCTTTTTTTTAATTTCCCTAGAAAATGTTAAGCAACGGCCTCCTGTGTTCAGTGGCAAATTAGAATGAATCATTACAATAGTTTGGTCTTTTTTTTTTTTTGTATTGCACAAACATCCCTTCCAACTCACTACTTACAGTTTGACACTGTGATGATGAAAGGCTTGCCATCTGATGAGGGCAGGAAGGGATATATGGTGGTTCTGCTGACTTAGAAAAAAATAATTGGGGGTAAAACTCATTAGGGTCACCTCCAGTTGGTTATTGACTATTAAACCATGGTGTTACTTTAGTATTACCCACATTTTGAGTTCCATTTATTTAGGAAAGGCTCCTCCTTTGTAATCATTACTGTGACTAATTTTCCCTTTTTATCCTCTTAACACGTCTGGAGAACTTCCCAAGGCTAATCATCTACAGGCCTCTGATTTTGCATTCCATATTTAATTATACAAAGGTCTGGTCAGAATACACTTGTGCTTTCTCCTTCCCATCTCACCACCCACCATACTTCATTTATGAGCAGGCTCAACATGGCCTTCTCCAATTTAAAGCCATTAAAAAAACATAGGGGTCATTTATCATCATATTTTTTCACCAATTACTTGAACACTCTAAATATAGCGATAACTGTAAAGAAAACAAGTCACTCCTAATAGCAGAATAACTCTGTTTTCCTCAGCTTACCTTCTCTTGGCAACATAAAGATAAAATAGCTGGTAACTCCCAAAATCTCCAGCCCAAAATGACTACCTGAAGATATTTCTGAGGACAGAGAGTGTACATAGGATAGATTTCCCCAAAAATTTAGCCCCAGTGTTCTTATGTCTCCCTCTTCTCCCCATCATTTTTCTGAAGGAAGGCGCTTAAGAAAAATCAAGGTGTGATCCTAGCTTGTTAAGGTCGTGTGTGTGTGTGTGTGTGTGTGTGTGTGTGTATGTGTGTGTGTGTACATGTACTAAAAACATAACCAGGAACAAAGGCTAAAAAAGGAAAGGGATCCATTTGGACAATATGGCACATCCATAGCATTAACTTCCTCCTCCCTGCCAAAATATTGGCTTGCCAATTTGGAAATCTACTTTCAGTATCCACCAAAAGGCTTGATCTTACTTTTGAGGGCTGTGTACATTAAACTCCCTTTACCATCCTTTGATTTGCCTGTTATTGATATGGGTCCTGAAAATAGGCTAATAGGGTTGGCCCACAAATTCTGGTTGACCTTTTAATTCTCCATTTTTGCATTTCACATAGAATCAGAAAATTTTCTTGCATGAATACAACTGGCTGAAACTTTGTTTCCCTCAAATAAATTCTGGTCCTCAAATAGTTTACCCTTTTGCTTTAAGCTTCACACCTGTCCTTCTGGGCTCCCATCTTTTTAATCTAACAATATCTGTAACTCCATTGACAAATCATGAGTGATGGATGAACAGTGGCTCAGTCACCCAGATTATGGCATGCAATCTCCTAAAAAGAATGGCCTGCCGCCATCTTGCCAGGAGCCTACTAAAACTTAGTCTAAACCAATCTCTCCAAATCTTATGATTGAAGTTCCTCTCAATTCATTTCTTTCTATAAGGATATCCCAAGCCTTTTTTGTGAGGTTGAGTTATATTTCTCCTTACCCTGAAGGCCTGAAATCACCTCGAGACAGAGATCAAGGAAGGAGGAGAAAGTATAACAGGAGACATGCTGATAGCAAAGGCAGTGGAACAGATAGGGAAGGAGGCCAAAGATGGGAAACAAGCAGAGGTAAGGGGACATGAAAGGGTAGGAAGCATTGTTTGAAAACTTCAGACCAAGGGAGAAGCTGTTACTACTAATTGTACTCCCCTCTTCCTTGGGAATGCCAGCGAATATCAAGGTCTGGGGAGGCATAACAGGAAAAAAAAAAAAGTTTAGAGACCCACTAGCCTCAGAAAGGCTTCAATATCTATTAGTAGATCCAAATCTGTTAGTTGGAAAGCCCTTGCCCTAGGTGGTGTATGCCTGCAAGTTATAATGGACATTCCTAAGTATAACTTGGAAATCTGGCTGACTTTTACAAACGGTGATCTCTCCCACCCTTATCTGCTGATACAAAATGTTACACGTTCTTTTTTTTCTTTTCCAATCAGGTTTGCATTTTGAAAAAAAACCATGCTAACGTACTGACTTGAAGCACAGACAATTCTTTTTTTATGAATGGTACACATTTTTTATGAAAAGGCTAGGGGACATCAGTCAAATAAAAATACATCTGTACATTGGTTGGTGAACACTGGTATAAGAAAATGGGTGCTCAGGAATCTTTATTCTGTATTTATAAATGTGTTTGAAAAGAAATTGCTTATGCCACAGTTATATTTTTTAAGGTGACACATCTGCTCCATTTAAGTTATTAAGACAATAGCGGTAGCTTTAATGACATTTGTCAATAGTCTTATTCACATGATCAATATTGTTCCTTGATGTAACAATGCACTCTTCAATCCTTCTGCAGTGCAGCTGCTTTTGCAATGGTAGCAATGCTTAGTCAGATTGATTTAATAAATTATTTCCTGGGCAAAGATTTTTTTTTCAGGAGAGTTTTGTTTTCTTGGGGTTTTGCCTTTTGCAAAATCTGATGTTATGTTGCTGTTTATTACTCAACCAGCTTATTAGAACATATACCTAAAATTATATTTTTAAAATTTGATATTCTAAGCATCTTAAGAAAAAAGAAATATATAAAAACAGGT
The DNA here is from genome assembly GCF_003287225.1 of Phascolarctos cinereus. Classification (NCBI taxonomy): domain Eukaryota; kingdom Metazoa; phylum Chordata; class Mammalia; order Diprotodontia; family Phascolarctidae; genus Phascolarctos; species Phascolarctos cinereus. Next base: position 357,594,805 of record NW_027555847.1, read on the forward strand.
CAGATTAAGTCATCAAGCATTTATTAAGCACCTACTATGTGTCAACACACTGTACTAGTTGCTGGGGATAAAAGGAAAGGCAAAAATATTCCCTGACCTGGAGGAGCTCACATTCTAATGGGGAAGGCAAAATGCAAGCAACTATGTACAAATAAGACATATACAGGATAAACTGAAGATAATATCACAAGGATGGCACTGGGATTAAGGGGAACCAAGGAAGGCTTCTTGCAGAGGTGGGATTTTAGCTGAGATCTGAAGGAATCTGAGAAAGCAAGGAGGTGAACACAAAGAGAACATTTCAGGAACAGGTGGCAGACTGAACATGCACAGAGTCAGGAGATGGAGCATCTTGGGGAAAAAAAAACAGCAAGGGGGGCAGTCATTGGATCACAGAGTACATGAAGAGGAGTAAGGCGTAAGAAGACTAGAAAGGCATTTATGAAGGACTTTAAAATCCAAAGAGGATTTAATAGTTGATCCTGAGTGTTACAGATAGCCAATGGAGTTGCCAAATAAGGGACTGTTATAGTCAGACTGAGCTTTAGCAGGATCAATTTGAAATCTGGAATGGGGAGAGCCTTGAGGCAGGGATAACAACCAGGAGGCTACTGTAAAGTCCAAGCACGAGGTGATGAAAGCCTGTATCTGGAAGCAGTGTGAGAGGGAGAAAGTGGGCTAAATGAGATAGACGGACAGACAGAGACAAAGAGAGACAGAGACTGAGACACAGAGGCAGAGACAGAGACTGAGACACAGAGAGAGAGAGAGATGGTTAGAAGGTAGAAGCAATACTACTGAATGGCTGATCGGATAAGGGAGGGTGAGACAGAGTGTGAGTAATCCAGGGGTACACCCAAGTTTCAAGCCTAGGTGGCAGTGCCCTTGAAAGTAATAGAAAAGTTGGGAAAAGGGGAGAGTGGAAAGAGGGAGTGTATACAAGAGATACGTTGAAGGTAGAAATGACAGAACTTAGCAATAGATTACATATGGAGGTTGAGAAAGAAAGGCATTGAGGATAACAGTTAAGTCGCAAGCCTGGATGACTTGGGAGAATGATGACGCCCTCAGCTGTAATAAGGAAATTAGGATGAAGAGATAATAAGTCCACTTTGGACATGTTGAGTTTAAGGTGTCTACACATACATACATGCACCATACATATGCCGTTTGTGATGTGAATGGAACACTAGCTGTTTGGGTATTCCTTGCTCCCAATTTTAATGTGTCCTTGATTTTATTTCTGCATTCATTCACCCTAACTCCAAGATTTCCTCTTGCTTTTCAAAATTCAAAAGCAGTTTACCTAGTTGACCTTTAAGTCAGCCAGCCTCTTTCTCCTTCCCACTCATCAACCTGGCTATCCATTTGCTATAACCAAATCTTCACCAATCACAGACTCTCAGAGGCCAAATTGTCCATCTTATACCTGACTCAGAATCCCCTCTACAGTGACTAATGACTAGTAGTCATTCGGGTTTTTCTTTTATTTATTAATTTATCAATTAGTTTATTTTGAATTATCAACCATCACTTCCATAAGCTTTTGAGTTTGAAATTTTTCTCCCCTCCCTCCCCACCTCCCTCCCCAAGACAGCATGCAATCTGATATAGGCTATACATATACATTCCTATTAAATACATTTTCACATTAGTCATGTTGTAAGAATTAGAACCAATAGGAGGAACCACCAGAAAGAGGAAACAAAACATAACAGAAGAAAAAAATAGCAAACAGCATGCTTTAATCTGCATTCAAACTCCATAGTTCTTTCTTTGTATGTGGATAGCATTTTCCATGATGAGGCCTTTGGAGATGTCTTAGATCCTTGTATTGCTGAGAAGGATTAAATCTATCAATATTAGCCATTGCACAATGTGGCTGTCACTGTGTACTGCATTCTCCTGGTTCTGCTCACTTTACGCAGCATCAGATCATACAAGTCTTTCCAGGTTTTTCTGAAGTCTGCCTGCTCATCATTTCTTATATCACAATAGTATTTCATTGCATTCACATACCACAACTTGCTCAGCCATCCCCAATTGATGGGCATCCTCTCAATTTCCAATTCTTTGCCACCACAAAAAGAGCTGCTATGAATATTTTTGTACGTGTGGGTCCTTTTCCCATTTGTATGATCTCTCTGGGATATAGCCCTAGAAGTGCTATTTCTGGGTCAAAGACAGGTTTTTCTTAAAGATATCAAAACACCTATGAGACATGGCTGTTTTCCATCCTTCATCAGCCTCATCTCTCTGGATGAACTGAAAGGGAAATTCCCCAGACTAAGGTCCTGGGCAGTCCCCTTTTGAAACCCTCATTACAATATTCAGTGATAAAAGTTTGACTTTCCTCTTTCGTGATCCATTTTTAGAACTCTCTTTCCTCAAACTTAAAACTACATGAAAGGGCAGGTAGGTGGCTCAGTGGATAGAACACTGGCCCTGGGAGTACCTGAGTTGAAATCTAGCCTCAGATACTTGACACTTACTAGCTGGGTGACCCTGGGCCACTCACCTAACACTGACTTAGTTGCAAAAAGAAAAAAAAAATACACACAAGTTCAATTTTTTTCTTTTTTTAAATTTTGTTTTGCTTTAGATCCATTCAATAACATTTATTAAGTGCCTACTATGCACAAAATGTCAAAATAAGTACTGAGGGAGCGGAATGCAAAGATGAATTAGGATAAGAGCTTGCATTTGCAGAACACTTTACATATAAAATTTTCACTTACATTGTCTCATTGAGTCCTCACAAAAAGCCTGAGATAAATAGTGTGTCTTATAATTCCCTTATTGCAGATGCATGAGGCTCAGTTAAGACAATTGCTCTTTTCCCTCTGACACACACTTGGTCCCTGACCTTCAAAGAATTTAGGAATCTAGTGCTTCCAGGAATCATAATTCCATTGGGGGGGGAGGGAAGGAGCAGGGAGGTTCTCTTCCCCATCAATGCAGATCAGAACCGCTCTGTACCTCAAGTCCCTGTGGCTGAAAAACTCATCACTCAGCAGCAAACTTGGGGATGAGCCTCTTTGAACACATCCTCCAGGCCTCCAGGGATAAGGCTGGTCCTGAACTGAAACCTGTCCAGCTTGGCTAGAGCTGGTGCTCCATCAGCATTCACCTCCAAGAACCCAACATCACCTCCAGGCCATGTGAAGCATCAGAACAGGGCTTTAGTGAACAAGGGACCTAGTCAAAGGGCTGGGGTGGGAAAGATAACAACAACATCATTTATATAGTACCTACTATGTGCCAGTCTCTCTGCTAAGTGATTTACAAATATTATCTCCTCTGATCCTCACAACAGCACTGAGAAACAGGTGCTATTATTATTCCCATTTTATAGATGAGGAAACTGAAGCAAATAGAGATTAAATTACCCAAAATCACACAACTGGTAAACACCCGAGGGTGGATTTGAACTCAGATCTTCCTAACTCCAGGCCTGGCACTCTACCCACTGAGCTACCTGACTACTTATAAAATAATATATTTTTTAAAATAATGCATTCGACTCAAAAATTCAGTATATGTTATCTATTATGCACAGAGGACGTGGATGAATGTACAGAGAGGGACAGAAATGAATGATATATCCTTCTGTCATTCTCCCTTTTTCAAATCTGAATAAGGATCAAGTAACTCAAATAAATTGTGTTTTGGATTTGTAACTTAAAGGGACTTTAAAGGCATTGGTTATCATGGCCACGGCATCAATGGACGTATCAAGGGATCTGAATCCCCTGCAATGGAGACCCATTTTGTTTGATTTAGTGCTATTCAGTAATCATTTATTAAGAACCTATTCATAAGTCCTACCTCTGACACTAGCTGTGTGACCCCAGGCAAGTTATTTAACTTCTCTGTGCCTTGGTGTCATCATATGATAACTTTGGTTGCTTCAGGTTGTTGACCCCTAGCCTTGACCTTCATGTACATGGTGCTTTGCTAATCCAGAAGAATTCCCACCAGAGACTTTCCCTAAAAAGCTATTAGTCCAGGGGTGGTGAACCTTCGGCCTCAAGGCCACACGTGGCCCTTTAGGTTCTCAAGTGCAGCCCTTTGACCAAATCCACACTTCACAGAAAAAATCCCTTTAATTACAAGGATTTATTTGTAAAACTTCTACTCAGTCAAAAAGCCACACGCAAGGACGGAGAAGGCTACATGTAGCCTCAAGGCCGCAGGTTCCCTACCCCTGCTTTAGTCTGTCTTTGTAACTCAACTCCTGTTTGCAGTGCCATCCTTCAGATAATAATAGCCCACATTTATGAAGTGCTTTATTTAATGCAGCACCTGAGGCCCCCTCATCTCCTTTCCCATGAGTGGCCCTGAAAAGAAGCCCCAGGTCTGAGGCACCCTGTGAGTCAACACCTACTCAAAACCACAGCTCATGAGGCCTTATTAATGTGTTTAATTTTACCAGGCAGCCAGAGGTATGCATTAGTTCAAAATAAAAACAAGATGGATAAATAAATAGATGAATGAATGAATGAATAAGCATTTATTAGGTGCTAAGTGCAAGGCACTGTTCTGAGCACTAGGAACATAAATACAAGCCAAAAAGCTGTCCTGCCTTCAAGAAACTTATATACAAATAGGGGAAGAAAACACATAAAATAGAGAGGCAGCCAGGGGGCGGTTTCCAGAGAAGTAATCAGAAGAAGTGGGGATTAGAGTCATAGGAGAAATGATTGGCATGTCCTTTACATAAATGGTAATTTTGATTTGATTACTATTCACATTTAATCAAACAAAAGAGCAAATAAAGTGCTAATTTTTAAATCCTCTATGCATCTATAAGGTATATTCTTCTCTAGGTAACCACAGCACTCACACAGAGAACAGGCAGGACCAGGAACACGCATGGAGGCACATATAGAAATAACAAATGTGTGGCCTCAGAATATGCGTGAAAGGCTATATGCCAGGAACCAATGTGAACAGGCACACAGCAGGACATATATGGAGAGGTACATGTGCTCAGGACACACAGACTTACAGGCAGAGAAAGACCTATGCCTGGTGCTCTTTGGATAGCTAGCTACCTTAGAAATACCTTATACTTACTGTTTAACACAGTATGCTGCTGTTGTTCAGGTGTTTTCAGTCATGTCTGACTCTCCATGACCCCATTTGGGGGTTTTCTCAGCAAAGATACTGGCGTGGTTTGCCATTTCCTTCTCCAGCTCATTTTGTAGATGAGGAAACTGAGGCAAACAGGATTAAGTGACCTACTTATCCAGGGTCACACAGCTCTGTGGAAGCTACAGCTGAGCTCATTTCTCTCCCAAGATATTCTCTAAATGGCATGCAAATGAAATTAAGCAAGTACAAAAATGAAGCATATAAGTCAAAGTCTTTGCCTTCGATCCTCCAAGTCTATAGTCCTTGCCTTATTATGTACATCTGCCAGCAACAAAGCCCATGAATTTTGTACTGTGTTCTGTCCAGTGCAAAACCTTGCTGTTCCCTGACATACAACACCTTCCTTACACCCTTTCCAGGTAGGGAGTGTATTATTATCCCTGTTTTATAGATGAAAAAATTGAGGTTCAGGGTTTGCCCAGTGTTGCACGGCTAGCAAATAGTAGAACTAGAAGTTAAAACCAAGTTCTCCTGTCTCTAAAACTAATATTCTTTCCACCATACCATATCACTGGGTAATGCTCATGGAGAATGTACAGATAAAGCATTATTATCCCCATTTTACAGGAGAGAAAACTGAGTTCAAGTTACATGCCTACAGACCCACTGCTAATAACTGGCAGAGCTGTTCCTGGAACCCAGAGCTTCTGACCCCAAGTCCAGTGACTCTCCCTATATTAATCTTTCTGTCCGCGTAAATAAGTGACTTTTCTTTTCCATTATCCTTCCCCTTTTGAGCCCAGCTGACAGTCAAAGCTTTTTGACATCTAAGGTCCCTTTTAGCAAAAAGCACCAGAATCCACAGACCCAAGCTACCCTTTGCTACAGCCACTGTGACCATTTCCTTTCATCCCTCTCCCTTGAATAGCTGAGAGGAAGAGGAGAGAATGGAAGATGGTAAAGGGAAGTGAGGGAGCCTAGGACTTGGAGAGAAATAAGGTTAGGGTACCTTATTCTTCTAGCTTTCTTCCTTCATTGCTTTTTACTGTTTCTCAAGTGAAATAATGCATCTTCCTACCATCTCTCAATGGAATTTAAGGGAGAATGTTTTTGGTTTCTCACCAAGAAAGGTAAGAAAATTCAAGTAACCCCCAGGTTCTGAGAAGAACTGATAGCAGAGAGTATTATCACAGTATAACTGGGGTGATTCTGGTATATCAGAAAATAAAAAAGCTCTAAGTTGGAATCCTGGAGCATTGATTTATTATCCATGTGCAAAGAAGAAGTTGACAATGCTGATTACCTATTCAGGCTCATGTGGTTAGGAAGCCTTTTCCACATGATAGCATGTCTACCCTACCTTTGGGGCCCAACCCAGAAGGCTTGGCCCTGGAGCAATGAGAGGGAGATGTCTACTGGAGAGTTTTTCCAGCAGTCCTTACCTTCCCAGGGACCTCAGACCTGACCTGGAGGTAAATTGCACACATGTGGTAATTACATTGACCCTGACCTTGAAAAAGGGTTTGTGGATTAGAGAAGCAGGAAAGGGGAGCAAGAAGAAGGACAAAGCAGAGGCCAAACTGCAGATGGCAAGGTTCAGCTAGCAGGAGCAGTGGTCCTGAGATAAGACAGTGTCTCCAAGCATGAATTTTGCCTTTGATGAAATCAGCACAACTGATCAGAGCCTAGTGGCAAAGAGATAGAGTGGCATGTCTCTCTCTCTTTCCCTTTTTAAATGTATTGTAGTTCCTCTGCTTACTTTAAACTCCAGTTTCCTCTGGGCTGGACTCAGGAACTGTTAACATCAGTTTTAAATGGTTGATTTCTTGAGCCATTAAATGTGATAAAATTGTTAATCAACCAAAACCAAAAATGGCAGTAACTTTGCTTAAGGTCTACACATGTAGAGTTGAGAAAGACATAAGGATCACTTGTTTTTAAAATGAGACATTTGGTTCTAAATGAACATGTGGTGAAACCATCAGGACAGCCAGTATCAGATGTTAAGGGACTGGCAGAAGAATCTGAATCCTTTAGTTCAAAAACTAAATGATAATCTTAGTTTAAAAAAACAGGAGCTAATTGTTGTAGAGGTTTAGGGGTTTAGGAGTGCTGGGACCCCAAAACAGAACAAGCAAGGCCTGCCCAAAGGAATATGACCCAAACCTTCTTCCAGACAAAGACAAGGTTTATTAGAATATCTGTCATATTGGGCAGACTCTTAAGGAGTCTGACCATTAGTGAGCTATTGGCTAGATTGTAAAAATCTGAGTGTCTTAATGGAGACAAGATGGACCTTATATACAGAAACACTATGGGAGGGATCTAGGAGAGGCCAAGTAGTCTATGAGGTAATGGAACTACAGAGACCTGGACCACATGGCCAAGGGAGAATGGGGCCTAGATGAGGTTAAGGATAGGAAGTGGCCTGAGGCCATAGGGAGGTAAAACAATGGAGGGCTAGGCTATGTTAAGGGTATGGGAGATTGGGTGTAGCCACAAAGAAAAACCAGTTGATGGGATTATAGCCTCAAACAGCAGAGATTTGGCCAAGTGGGAAAATCCAGGGTTTTTCCTTTTTGGGGTCTAGATCCCAATCTCATCAATAGTGAGCAAAGAGCAGGCATTTTCTTTTTGATTTTTTTTTTCCTGGAAAAAGCCATTTAGTGCTCTGGGTATCAAGGAAGGGGAATTATTTGTTTGGAAAGGGAAAGCCATACCTCTGAGGGAGAGTGAGCAGACTGGGAAGCTCCCACCATGCACAGGTGGAGTGGAGGAGTTGGGGTGGAAAGAAGGTAATGAATTGTCCAAGCATGCTTAAGAAGTTTCTCTGGAGTAGGAAATAATTTATAGCGCAATATGCTATCCCACCAGTGAGACCTAGTGAGTTATACGTGTATAGACTATCTTCCAGAAATCTTTACAATACAGTAAGAAAAAAAAGTGAATTTCTGAACATGCCTGATGGGGAACAGTTAGGAGCCTCTTTGGCTATCTTTGACAATGTAATCATCAACAAATCAAATATTCTATTTGGACTGAAGGAAGAGACACATAAAAGAACCACCCCTCCCCTACCCCTTCCCTGCTCAGCTGAATCGGGTATAAGTCTTGGCAAGGTGTTATTAATACGACTGGCCCTCCTTAATTCAAAACTGATTCAAATTAAAATTCAAACAAATTTAAATATGTCCACTGAGGCTCAGGCCCAGCACAGTTTGGAATGCAGATGGGATTTGGCTCCCAACCACTGAAGGGTACTTAGGAGCAACTATCCTTAGAAATTATTCTGGCAAGAAGCAAGAAAATTATATATGATCTGACTACATCAAAAGTCAAGTTCTCAGATACATAGAGGTCTTCAAAGCTCGTTCTCTCTTTGGACTCTTATCTGTAGGCAAAGTAGCAGGAAGAAACTCTTCACTCTTTTTCACAACTAGGGAAATAAGTTTCAGCATACCCCCTTTTTCCCTCTTCCCGTTCCTTCTGTTCTCTGTTGCTTGGAAAGCTGTGTTCTCATGTCACAGAAAGCCCTACTGGTCCCAAGAGAAGTGACCCAATTCCATTCTATTTGCCAGTATGCTTATGAATTGGAATGCTTTAGATTTGTTTGAAAGAATTCTACCTACAATTTACAGAAGTCATTTTCATGGGTTTACATGTTTGCACTGAGCTAGAATTTTAATGTGCTTTTTATTCCTCTTTAAAAGCTTTCTCCTTCTTTCTTGAGGTGGTGACCAGCCATCCTACCACCCAACTATCCACTGAGTAAATATCCCAAGTTATTGACTGTGAAGAGAAGGCTGTCCCCTTCCTTGAGGAAAGGTCTTAATAGTGACAGAGAGATTGGGGGGCAGGGGGGGGCAGAGTAAGAAGAGCATTAGATTAGCACAGAAGCTGGTTTAGAATCCTGGCTCTACATACTCCCTATGTGATCTCAGGAAAGCCATCTCTCTGAGCCTCAGTTTCCTCAGGAGTAAAATAAAGTTGGTCACACTGGATAGTCTTGAAGGTTGCTTCCAGCTCTAAATCTATGACTTTATGATCTATGAGCCTATAAAGCTGAAGACCAACCAAACCATGTGTAGTGAGCACCAAATTTAATGCATAACACCCAGAATCACATACATATGACTGTAATGTTGGTGGAAGTTAAAATAATTGTGCCTACATTATGAACAGAAAAAGAACCGTAAGGAGACAGAAACAGCACTTCAGTAACTGGGCAAACTGTGGGGCTGGAATTTTTATTAAAACTTTCAGCCTGTCAGAGGCTTATTGGTAATGTTTTAATTTGTAGAAATTGTGGTCAACAGCTGACCCCTGTAACCTTATTCATTCCAGTGTTGATTTCATTTGGCTTCTGCCCCTGACACAGACTTCCTCAGGACCTCAAATGCCTGGATTCACTAGGCATTGTCTATGTGGCAGAATTGCTCAACAAAAACAACTCATCAGCAAGATCCTAAGGCTTGCTCAAGATTGCATCTTACATTTTAATGGACTTGGTTCTGATCCTCAAATTTGACATGTATCAGAACTCTGGATCTTTGCTTTTTATACTGCTCCTTATTACCTGAGCCTTACTCATATCAAAATGGTTGGTTGATTTGATTTAATATTCCTGGTTTCAAAATCTACTAGCTAGCTCTGCCCAGTGTTGTATCGATTAATTATCAATAAAAAGTATGTATTTAACAGTAGACCATAATCACCAAATTTGGCCCTGACAAGGACATATGAAAATGTATCTCCCTCCATTCTTTGAAGGGAGGAGGGGAGACAATGTCTATAATACACTTCATAAAGTATTGAATTTGTTTGATGTGTTAATTAGTTTTGCTAAACTAATTTGTTTTTATTTTTATTCTTTGTTATCAGAGATATCTGTCTCGGTAGTTAGTTAGCAAACAGAAATGGACCATTTGGAATGCATTCTGTTTTCTTTTACTTCTGAGTAACTATTAACACTAGTACAGGCTCTGCAAAGTTACTAAAGAAGATCTGGGTGCAAAGATCAAAGTCCATTTACTGTTCTGACAAATAATGAACTTGGGCAGCAAAGCTCTCTTTTCAGGTCATCTGAGTTGTTCTTTCACAAAGGCCACATAATTTTTTTCTGAAGCTAAAGCCAAGCTATACTGGCAAATTTCCAGGGCATCCATACTGCAAAGTAAGCCATGCTGTAAAGGAAGGAATGTTGTACTTAGAAGTAGGGATCAAATTTCTGGTTCCTATTCTACCGCTTGTTAGCTATATAACTTTGAACCAATCATAAAATCACAGAATCAAAGAATTTTAGAGTTGAACAGAAACTTAGTGACCCTCTAGTCTAATCCATACCCTAAAGCAATCCCTACTATTACATGCCTTTTTTAACCATCTCTATCTCTTGTTAAATCAAAGATTCTCCCCCTCCCCACCCCGACTCATAGTTGTGAAAGGCATCTCCTTGCCCTCTCCTCTAATTTGCTTAGGATATGACCTTTTATATTTGGGCCATATAGCCTTTTGGAGCTTATTGTGATACATCATAAGAGATGGTTGCCTAAATCAAATTTTTGCCAGATTCCCTTCCATTTTTCTGGATTTAATTATAGTCCAAAATCCTTGGAGTTCCTGGGATTATCAAAAATTATGCTAGTATATTCAGTTGCTTTTAGGTACCTAATCTGTTCCATGAACAAAGTTCATACTGTTTTTATCCAAATGATTTTTTACTATTACTGACTACTTTAACATAGTTTGAATTCTGGTGATACCATGCCTCCTTCATTTGTGCTTTTTCTTATTATTTCCCTCAATATTCTTAACATTCTATTTTTCTAGATTAATTTTGTTATTTTGTCTAGTTCCAAATGGTATCCCCTCAGTTATTTCATTGATGTAGCAGAAAAACTATAAATTAATTAAATTCAAGTCATGGACTTCTTTGGCAGTCTGGTGAAGCCTATGGAATTCTTGTCATGATGAATTTTTAAATGCATAAAATAAGCATATATAATTACAAAGATCAAGTATATTAAAATATATCAAAACATTTTTTAAAACAAGCTTGTGATCCCCCAGTTAAGAAACCTCGATTTATGTAGTATTGTTATTTTTATTATTTTGACATGGCCCCACTTATCGTCGGGGAATGGCTTGTATTCTCATAAATTTGACTCAGTTGTCTATGTATTTGAGAAATGAGGCTTTTCATCCAAGACACTTGTTGTAAATATTGTTTCCCAGCTTTCTGCTTTCCTTCTAATCTTGGGTGCATTGTTTTTGTTTGTACAAAAACTTTTCAATTTAAAATGATCAAAATTGTCTGTTCTACATTTCATAATGCTTTCTATCTCTCATTTGATATGAATTCTTTCCTTTCCCATAGATCTGACAGGTAGACTATTTCTTGTTCTTCTGATTTGATTGCTTCATTGTCGATGGTACCTTTTAAGAAGATGTGGTTTCCTCCCTTATCTCTTTTGATTAGGTCTGTTTTTGCTTTTACTTTGTCTGAGATCAAGATTGCTACCTCTGGTTTTTTCTTTTTTCTTTTTTTTTTTAACTTTAACTGAAATATAACAGATTCTGCTCCAGCCCCTTACTTTTACTCCATGTGTGGCTTTCTGCTTCAAATAGGTTTCTTGTAAACAACACATTGTAGGATTCTGTTTTTGATACATTCTGATACCTGCTTCCATTTTATGGAAGAGTTCATCCCATTCACATTCACAGTTGTGATTACTGCTTATGTATTTCCCTCCATCCTGTTCTTCCTCCTGTTTGTCCTCTCTGTCCTTTCACCCTTTCCCACCTCACCAGTATTTTGCTATTGTCTACCACCTCCCCTGACCTACCCTCCCTTCTGTCAATCCCTACCACCCCCCTTTACTTAATCTCCTCTCCTCCTACTTCCCTATTGGGTAAGATAGATTTCTATATTCAACTGATCATGTATATTATTCCCTCTTTGTGCCAATACTGATGAAAGTAAGGTTCAAGTGATGTCCATCGCCCACCCTCCCATTTTCCCCTTCACTGTAATAGTTCTTTCTTGCCTCTTCATTTGAGATAATTTACCCCATTTTACCTCTCCTTTCCTTCTGCACCCATTGTACTTCTCTTTCTCATTCCTTAATTTTTTTTATGTCATTCTCTCAAATTCCCCTCATACCTATATCTTCTGTATTCCTTTTAGCTGTACAGTTAGTGATACAATTTTTAACAGTTACAAGAATCATGTCTCTATGTAGGGATGTAAACAGTTTATCTCTATTGAATCCCTTGTGTTTTCTTTTCCCTTTTCACCTGTTTATGCTTCTCTTGGGTCTTGATATTGGAGGTCAAATTTTTGGTTTAGTTCTGGTCACTTTATCAAGGCTTGAAATCCTTCTATTTCACTGAATGATAATTTTTTTCCTTGATGTATTATGCTTAATTTTGCTGAGTAAGTGATTCTTGGTTGTAGTCCTAGCTCCTTTGCCTTCCAGAATATCATGCTTCCTGACCTCTGATCCTTTAATGTTGCAGCTGCCAAGTCCTGTGTGATCCTGACTGTGACTCTCTGATATTTCAATTGTTTCTTACTGGCCACTTGTAGTATTTTTTCCTTCACCTGATAGTTCTGAAATTTGGCTATAATGTTCCTTGGAGTGGTTTATTTAGGGATCTCTTTCCTGAGGTGATCTGTGGACTTTTTCAACACCTATTTTGCCCTCTGGTTCCAGGATATCAAGGCAGTTTTCCTTGATAATTTCTTGAAAGATGCTGTCCAGATCCTCCTTTTGATGATGGCTTTCAGTTAGTCCAATGATTCTGACACTGCCTCTTCTGGATCTATTTTCCAGGTCAGTTGTTTTTACCCTGAGGTATTTTACATTTTCTTCACTTTTTTCATTCTTTTGAATTTGTTTAATTGATACTTGATGTCTCATAGAGTCATTAGCTTCCACTTGCCCAGTTCTAACTTTTAAGGTGCTGTTTTCCCCAATTAGCTTTTGTGCTTTCTTTTCCATTTGGCCAGTTGTACTCTTTACGGAGTTATTTTCTTCAGTGGACTTTTGTATCTCCTTTTCCATTTGGCCAATTCTACTTTTTAAGCAGTTTTCCAAGCTGCTGACTCTTTTTTTCAAATAATTCTCTTGCAACATTCTCATTTATTTTCCCAATTTTTCTTCTACCTCTCTCATATGATTTCTAAGCTTTTCATTGAGTGCTTCCATGAGTTCTTTCTGGACTTGAGACCACTTCCCATTTTTCTTTGGGGTTTTGCCCATAGGTATTTTGACATTGCTGTCCTCTTCTGAGTTTGTGTCTTAGTCTTCTCTGTCACCATAATAGCTCTATGGTCAGATTCTTTTCTTTTCTTTTGGTTTTTTCCTTTCTTTTAAATTTGAGCTCTGCTCCCAGAGCAGAAAGATCACTGTCTCCAGTTTCTTGTTGTAGTGTTTGCAGGTCCCGGCTATTTACCTGGTGTTGTGCTAATGTTGCCGTGAGGCCCCCAAGGGACCCTCATGTCTGGTACTGTGCTGAAGGGGTAGTATGGGGATTGGGTGCTACAGAAGGCTGTAGGGATCTGGCAGCTTACCCGGTGCTAAGCTGGCATCCTAGTGGTGGTTTCTGGCATGTGCTGAGGCCTAGTGGGGTGTTTCTGCATTTCTCCAGGGCTCACTGAAGCACTTGATGGTCTGGCCTCTGGAGGCTGTCTATTTGCCCAGGGGTACACTGAAGGGTGGTGGGCCAGTGCTGGCTGCTTGTTTGCTTAGGCGCACCGATAAGGTTAGTGTCTGTTTGTCTGGGGCTGTGCTGCAGTATGTGGTAGTTCTTGGAAGTGGAGTCTGCAAGTTCCCCTGGCTATCTAAGGCACATGGGGAGTCATGGTGTTGGTGTTTATTTGCTCCACCACTGATTTGTTGAGGTGGGGCTTGCTGCTGACTTGTTGTGATGCTTCCCATCCTGGATTGCACTTACCTCTCACCTAAGTGAGATGGAGTTTTCTTGCCAATCCTGGACTAAAAGATTGTTTCACTCTGTCTATTTGTTCGTTTCTGCTCTTCCAGGATTTGTTTGGGGGCTCTGTTTTATGGTCGTTTGGAGGTGAGTTTGAAAGAATTACAGCAATTTACTGCTTACTCTGTCACTTTGGCTCCTGGAAGTTAATCAAAGAATAGCCTCTTTTGCCTAGTCAAAGAAAACAAATCAATCTGGGAGGGGAAGACCTTCACAGTTTCTGGCCAAAACAGAAACAATTGCTATTTATACTCACTCTAAGCTATTAGAACCTAAACAATGACCAAGTGAGGCTTGGGGTGCAACCTAGTGTTGGCCAATCAATGAGAGGAAGAGTGATTTGGGTTTAAGGCATGGCCCTCAAAAAGAAATTTAGTTCATAAACCTCAAGATATCTTATGAGATTTCAGAGATCAAAATTTATATTCCTTTGGGCAGAGCACCTTCAGGTAAGAATATGGTTCCCTATGTGGACAGAGAAAGAGTAGGGAGAGGAAGGAGAGGGAGGGAAGGAGGGAGAGGAGGGAGAGAAGAAGGAAAAGAAGGAAAGAAGGAAGGAAGGAAGGAAGGAAGGAAGGAAGGAAGGAAGAAGGAAGGAAGAAGGAAGGAAGGAAGGAAGGAAGGAAGGAAGAAAGGAAGGAAGGAAGGAAGTAGGGAAGGAAGGAAGGAAGCAAGCAAGCAGGGAGGGAGGGAGGGAGGAAGGAAGGAAAGAAGGAAAGAATGTAGGGATGGAGGGATGGAGGAAGGAGCAGCATTGCCAACTGGAACTGGCTGGTTGGGTCCACAGTGGGGCAGCTACTACTACTTACAAATTGTTGTTTCTCCTTCATTCTTGAAGAGGACCAATGGCATCAGGAAGCCTCAATCATTCAATCAACAAGCATTTATTAAGCTTATTGCCAGCTTAATGTCAGGCACTGTGTTAAGTGCTAAGACTACAAAACAAATACTGTCCCTCAAAGAGCTTACATTCAAAAAATATATACAGTATGTACATACAAAGGTTTACACAAAGCACATAAGAAGCAGATACAAAGATAATCTTGGTGAGGGAGGCAAGAGTGGCTGGAGGAACCATGAAAGGTCTCATGTAGAAGATAAAGTTTGAATTGAACCCTGAAGGAAACCAAAGATACCAAGAGGCAGAAGCAGTGTGGAAGTAGAAGGACTCTATTTCCTGTCTCTGGAATTTGCAATGGCTTTTTTGATGTCTGAAGGAAGGAGGAAAAGAAGGAAGGGAGGGAAAGGAGAGAGAAAAAAATGAGGGAAAGGAGGAAGGGAAGGAGGAAAAGAAAGAAGAGAAGAAAGAAAGAGAGAGAGGGAAGGAAGGGAGAGGAAAGGATGAAGAAAAAAGAAGGAAGGAGGGAGGGAAGGAGAGAAAGAAAGAAGGGAGGGAGAGAGGAAGGAGCATTTATTTCACACCTACTACATGCCGCAGACTGTGCTAAGTGCTTTACAAATTTTATCTCAAAAGCACACCTCTTCCTCTTTGACATTTCCATGAAGTTTACCCTCAATACTCTTGCAGGTTATTCTCATCAAAAATTTATAGATAGTATGGTTTTACTATCTATTTGTGTCTAATGGTAGCCATCTCTATCATGGGAGGAGAGGGAGAAAAAAAGAAAGTTACATAATAATCTTATATTTAAAAGAAAAAGCAAGTTGTACATAATAGATTTCCAGTTTCATGTAATCCTTTTTTTTTCTATTCTACTTTGTTATGAAAATGCTTGTTTTATTTCTTGAGTTCAGGATTTAAATTTTTTTTAAATAATTTGTAGAGATGAGAAAATTGGCACATTAGTTGGTAGTTTATGGTCCTCTCAATCACATCTTCTTTTTTTTTCTGATGATGCCATCTGTGATTTTTCCCAGTCATTTGATGTCTTCCCCACTCTGTTCTGCTGTCCTTCTTTTGCCTTCCAGCACTGGGAAGGCCCAGACCCAGAAAAGAATTCTGATTACAGAGCAGAACCCAAATAACCTTGGCTTTTCCTTTTTTCTCTCTAAAGAACTCCTTGTCCAGCCTCTCTGGGGGCTCCCATATTTGTATGGAGGAGGAGATGGCACTGTGCCAGGCTCCTCCTCCCACTCTCCTTTCTTCCCTCACTTGTCCTCTCCCCTCTTCTATCTAATCCTAAATCTCAAAGTTCAACTACTCTGAAAGTGACCATATGCCTCCTGCTGTACTCTCTGGAGGGAGTTGTCTGGGAATCTGATAATCATGGCTTTCCTAAAGGTTTCCTTTCTCCAGATGTCCAAGAGGTGCCTCCTACAACGTGGTGAGTAGGAAGGAGGGAGGTGTAGGGTTCGTGAAAGATTTGGTGGGAAGAGGGAAGGTAGAAAGAGGATGGAGAAAGGAGCTCCTCAACCTTCTTCCTAAGTGACTATCACAGGAGAGGGAAAGAGGAATGGATTTCCTGTTGGATAGCATTAATGGAATTCCCTAATCCTATAGGTCAGTAATATAGGAACATAGGACACTATGTATAAATAGGAGGTAGAAGGGGGTCTAAAGATGATCAGATTTAGCCTTCTTATTTTACAATTGAGTAAACAGGTCCAAAGACCTGAGCTGACTTTCCTAAAGTCACATAACCAGTAATGAGCCAAATCAGAACTGGAATCCAGGTCTTCCTAAATCTAGTAGGAAGCTGGCTGCTCTTTTCCATAATCCCTTGTGAATGAGCCATCCATCAATGACATTTGTATATCACTTAGCCTATAATGAATAAACTCAAACTCAGTTTTACACTTTCATATGGTGATAGGAGTTAAAGCTGGAGGGACCTTAGAGATTATCTAGTCTAAATCCCTCATTTTACAAGAAAAGGTCACATAGGTAAGTAGGCAGCAGCTCCATCATTTAAACCCAAGTCTTTCACCTCTAAATACAGGGCTCTTCCAATGATTCTCTGATGGAGGTACTATTTTTTGTTTACCCAAAGTCTTATCATCCCTGTGGATGGAGGAGAATGCTAACATTGCAGCAAAGGAAGTATAAATCACCCCCTCACTCTTTCCTGGGAATATCTGGAAGCTGTGGAAATGGGGTGCAGGTAGTGGATATCTACCTACAAAGACTAACAGCTCACAATGAGCTTGTTCAGAACACCTGATTTAACCCCACTAGTGAGAGACTCAGAAATTATAAAGTCAGAATACTTGGTTATATGAATACGTGCTGAAGGATTCATTTGGTCATTAAAATATTTTTCTGGGATTTTATCTCACCTTTTTCTTTCCATGCACACCTCTATAGAGTTATATATGTACATAAATATATGTACACATACATGAACCCACACATATGCACATGTACTCTGTAAGCCTACAAACACATATGCAGAATTACAGAATCTCAGAATAGGGAAGAAACCCAGAGTCCATTTCCTCCAACCTATCTCTGAAATATCCCCAGCAACTTGTCATCTGGATTTCTATTGAAAACCTTCAGCAAGAAAGAACCTACTATTTCCTGAAACAGTCCATTCCACTTTAAGAAAGTTCTTTAAATATAAAATATACGTAATGTTTTATAAATATGATAGGAGTATATACATACACATATAGATGTATACACACTATACATATAGAGGCAGCTAGGGGGCACTGTGAACAGAGTGTTGGGCCTAAGAAAGACCTAAGTTCAAATCTGACCTCAGACACTTACTTACTGGCTGTATAACCTTAGACAAATCTCTCTCTGTCTCAGTTTTGTCAACTGTAAAATCAGAATAATAACAGAATCTACCCTCTAGAGTTGTTATGAGGATCAAATAAATTAATATACGTGAAGTGCTTTGCACAGTGCCTGGCATATATAGTAGGCACTATAAAAATGCTAGCTATCATCCTCATCATTACATATATGTATACGGAAGATGAAGGCAGGTAGGTGGCACAGTGGATAAAGTGCCAGGCCTGGAGTCAGGAAGACTCACTTTCCTAAATTCAAATCTGGCCTCAGATACTAATTAACTGTGTGACCCTGAGCAAGTCACTTAACCCTGTTTGCCTCAGTTTCCTCATTTGTCAAATGAGTTGGAAAAGAAAATGACAAACCACTCCAGTATCTTTGTCAAGAAAACCCTAGACGGGGTCACAAAGAGTAGGACATGACTGAAAATGACAAACAGCAAATATAAAGAATGCCCTGAGAGACTTGGTGCAGTTTTAAGCTATTAAAGCTTAAAATTGTATTACCTATCTATCTACACATATACCTCTGTGTGTGTGTGTGTGTCTGTGTCTGTGTGTGTCAGTGTGTGTACAAAGTATACACAGGGTAAATATCACGTACTTTCAGGGGAATCACTAGAAGTTGAGGCAGTTTAGGAAAGGGAGTTCATATAGGAAGTAGCTCTGAATGAAATGGGGAATTCTAAGGGGGGAACAGGTGCATTCCAGGTGTGAGGAACAGCCACCACAGTGTTAGGTGTCAAATAAAAGCATTTGTATTTTATCCCAGAAGTAATAGGGAGCAACTAAAGCAGGGCTACTTAATCAGGGGTTCATTGATAGATTCCAGAGGGTCCTTGAATGAGGAGGAAAACCTGTATTTACACTAACTTCTAAAATTTAGCATTTCCTTAAATCATGAATGTTTTTTACAGGGGCCCCAAAGCTTCACCAGACTGCTAAAGTGGGTGCAGGACACCAAAGAAATTAAGAAACCCTGCTCTAAAAAGTTTCTCAGTAACAGAATGCCCAGGTCAGACCTGTGCTTTAAAAATATCACTATGGCAACTGTGAGGAGAATGTTCTAGACAGGGGAGAGGCTTGAGGTGGTTTGTTGGCTTGTATCTGTATGTGTATAAATTGTATATTTGTGTATAAACATGTAAACTTACATGTGTTCATGTATTTAATTTAATCTGATGAAATTGTATACATAAAATAAACCAGGGTTATGGGAACTTTTTTAGAAGTTAATTATTACCATTAAAGATTTGAAGGAATATAAATCATTCTCTGTAAGTCCTTTTGAACTAGTCAATGATTGATAGCCTTCATACCACACTAGATAAAAGGAGAATTTTCACCATAGATTCCCCATTTATATCATGTGCCTTCCTCTCCACAAAGAATAATAATCATAATAATTTGGCAGACATCATACAAGGAAATAGAGGGTTGGGAGAACTATATGTAAGTGAAATTAAGCCAAAATTATTTAGCAATGAGATAAATAACTAAAAGCTGTGTTTATTTTACTAAGAACTCTTGTGCTACTCATTTGAAAAACTACAAACTAGATTGAGAATCAACTCGATCCAGACTACCAGGCTATGAGCCTCTCAAGAAATATTTTTTCTCTTCTGGTATGATTCACAGGCTGCCACTTATATTGCCATCAAAAGGTTAATGGAGAAGATGGCAAAAGATCTTTATCTCTAAATAGAGCTTTCACCAAAAGAAGAATCATGAACTTGATGCACCTACTTGGAAACCATGAGAAATTAAGGTCAAATTCATAGTTGGGAAATAATTAGCATAATCAAAGGTGATCTGATAGAGAAAATGTTAATAATGCTGATTAAACCTAAAGGTGTGTCATGCATACTTTTTTTTTGGACAACTGGCTGTTAAACATTTACCAGCACACTCCTGGAAGTCAGGGTATTTGAGGGAAAATTAACATTTTTGTTGAAGTTCCATAGAATGAGGACAGGAGTTTGGGTGGAGAGAGAAATTATGAGCTGCTCACTGAACTCATTGAAAAGGAAAAGAGAATGTTCTGTCAGATTTGTAGATAACAGTGACCAGACTCTGGATTGGGTAATAAACTTGGATAGAGTAAACTTTAAAGGAAACATTGCAAAAGGAAAATGAACAGGACTTCATATTTAATAGGAGTAAGAGAGTGGGCCATCATCAATTGGGAAATTACACAGCACTGTCACCAACTTGAAGACTTTCCTTGGAATAAAAACCCATTTTTTTTAATGTTCTTCTCGTGACAAAATATGTCACTATGAATAATGGAATATGACAGTCTCTAAAGAACCAGATGGAATGCTTTTAGAGAAAGAGGAAAACAAGAGTTTACTTAGAGAAACCTAGAGAGTCACCTAAAAAAGAAATGGCTATGCCTCAGATAAATTGCCGGTTTCTGAGTCTCTTTTGTCTCACTTCAATTGGAGTTTCCAGTTTGACTTGACTTATTTTGGACTATACTATAAAAATTTGCCGTTGTATTTCATATGGCCCTCAATCTGAGGGGCAGATAGAGCAGACTAATTATTAGTGATGTTTTGACAGAGAAGATAATCTTTCAGGGGTCCATAAAAGCCATTCCCAAGTATTTGAAAGTCTTATATAGAATAGAGATTTGATGTCTTTTATTTGAACTCTAAGAGCAAAAATAAGAACAGTTCATGGAAGCTGTAGAGAGAGACATCTTAAACCAACAAAAAGAAAATTTTCCTAATAATTAAAGCCATTGAAAAGTAAGATGGGCTGCCTCAAAATGCTGTGACTTCTCCATTATTAGAGTTCTTCTAGGGGAAGTTGGAGGACCATCTGTCAGAAATGTCATAAAGGAGATTCCTGTTTATGGATTAAAATGAATAACCTCTGACTTCCTGTCCCACTCTGAAAATCTGTAGTTCTTATTTTATTCAAGGATTACATAAACTGCACATCACTAAGATAGCTGGCTAACTCCTCTGCCCACCAAAGAGCTCCACAACAATAACTCACCCATCTAAAGCTCATCCTTCACCCATATTTACACTTTACACCACAGTTCTAGCTATCAACAGAGGTGGAGATTGCCCGAGTCACTTTGAAATACACATTTTACAATCAGGCATTGCTGAATGTAAACAGGTTTCCTCCTGGCTAACATTCCCTCAACCCTATTCCCCTGAATGCTATTAAGTGTTGGAGATCAAGTCTGACTGTTCACATAAAATCACATAGATACCCGTCAGGAACCTGACTGACCAGGTAATAAGTACATTTTCACCTAAGCTACTTCATGGCCTACTGACCAATATCATCTGTCTTTCTATAAATCCATCCCATTGTCCACCAATCTTTGTTTCAATGGGACAATCTTTAACCCAAGTTGCATTTACTAAATCCTTGCATGCCTTAATAATGGGTAAATTTTAGGAGTGTGATTGTAGAAATGGCAGTAATACTTTCAGTACCTAATAGACCTGGATAACTATAAACCTGAATAAATAACATGGGAGTCCACACAATCTGCTCACTCTAGATCTGATGGAAGCCTTCCCTCGGGTATGCTCCACCAAGCTATTGTGCCTAGTCCTAGGGAAGCAGTCTAGGAGAGCACAGAAACCTAAAGTTATGCCATTGCATCTATATCCTCTTTCTGAAGAAGGAAAATCTTGGTTGTATATTTTGCTTGAAATCCCTAGTTTTCTACAAGGCTAAAACTATCTTTGGAGAATTAGCTATTTTCTAGGTCATTAGTACAACTGTTCCACACCCCAGAAAAGGATTTGGATAATAGACTAGATAACCAGATGGCCTCTGAAGATCCTTCAAAACTATGAATACTGTGAACAGATAATTCCAATGGTCATCCAGGTAATTCTGACTCAAAAATGCATTTTTCAGGAACACGGTTAATGGAGGCCAGGATATTCAACATTTAATTCCCTAAGCATTTATAAATGGACTTCTATATGTTTCCAGAACTTTGCTAGATGTTGAGAATACAAATACAAAAATGAAATTATTTCTTCTCTCTAGGAGCTTACAATCCATTGAAAGAAACATGTATATTGATAAGTAATTCAAAATCTTGGGTCAGCTAGGTGGCTCATTGGATAGAGCACTGGCCCTGAAGTCAGGAGGAACTGAGTTCAAATCCTGCCTCAGACCAAGCACTTGACATTTACTAGCTGTGTGACCCTGGGCAAGTCACTTAACTCCAGTTGCCTAAAACAAACAAACAAACAAACAAGCAATTCAAAATCTATATAAAATAAATACAAAGTGATCGGTAGGATATGGTATTGGTATTTGTTTAGGCTTTGTTTTTCTATTTTTAATGGGAGAGAGAGGAGAGAAGTGAGAGCCAGGGACAGGAAGGCCATGTCAGATTGAAGTGTAGGTTTAATTTACCTGAAAATTTTTTTTTTGATTCTTTAATTTACTTTTTCTAGTATAGATCTGGCCTTACTCTTGATATTTACTTTGACTCAAATATTAGAGACTTTCCTTTTAAAAGTTTCATTTTTTCACATCTTGATGTTCCTCTAACTTTGGATTCAGTGGAATTTGTAACACTATGAACAGCCTTTGTCTAGAGAGGGAAGTGAATAATACTGAAGGAGTCAGGAGATTTGGGATTCTTAGACCAACCATAAGATTTTATCATCATATGTGAGAAACTAATAAAGACATGAAGAGCATCTCTTGAAGGGTAAAATTCTCAGAAAGCTTTAGATACCTCTTTTCCTCCCTTCTTATCCAAATTTGACCAAAAGCCACTTGTTTTTAATGTACTAAAAACAAATTAATGATATTAGTGATTTTCTGAAACAGAAAAATGGGATGTCTTGAAAGGAAAATCTGTCCAAAGGAGACTCTTTTAAATTTAATTTAAAAATAGTTGTCTATTGTGTCTTCTTAGGAAAATGACTCAGTAATCATCCTGTCCATCACCTTTGTATCCACAATAAGAAAAAAAGCTATTGTTTCATCAGTTCATTTAGCTGATTAGGAGGGATCTTTTTTTTTTCATCTCTCCTAATCTGTAAAATGAATGGGTTGGACTAGGTATCTTTTAGCATTGATTTATGATTTTCCTTTATTGAAAAAGAAAAATAGAAATATGTAAGAAAATAGAGGGAGAGTGGAAGGGAAGAAATGAGGTAATAACAATGTAAAGTAATGGGAAAAAATCTTAGTTTGGGAGTCAAAAGACATGTTCTAGCTTAAGCTTTATCACTAAAAAGTCATGTTAATTTGGCAAATAATTTCTGTAAGGATTCAGTTTCTTCATTTGTAAAACATAAGGGGTATGACTAGATAATCCCTAAAGCCCCTCCCAGATCTAAAATTATAATCTTAAGAGCTTATCAAGGGACCAAATTATATCAGGGATTCTTAATCTTTTTGTGTTATGAACTCCTTTGGCAATCTGGTGAAGTCTATGAACCTTTTTGAGATAATGTTTTTAAAAGCATAAAATAAAATAAGGAAACCAATAATACTGAAACAAATTTATCCAAAAAAAAAGTTTTTCAACAGATTCATGGACCCCAGATTAATAAACCCTGTATTTGATGGTACTAGATGGTATGTTAGATGATATCTCATTCTAACATTCAGTGATTCCTTTTTCTCACTGACATCCAATAGGGATATGGAACATCTATTAATACCCTTAGTTTTTTGTGCATTGGGAAAGGGTACCTTTTAATTCGTTTAACTGCTTTTTTAATGTTTCATCCCATTTTCATATAGTCTAGAGGCCAAAATAGTCAACTCATAGAATTGTAGATTTAGAAGGATCCTCAGAAGTTTTCTAGTCCTTTCTGATAATGCACAACTGTCAGAAACTTCATAACCAGATGTAGAAGTAGGGAGCCATATAGAAAATAGGAGCTGTGAGAAAACTTTTCAGGTTATTGATTTCCAGCGCAGTGCACTTTTAAAAGACTTGCTCTCTTCACCTGGGACAAATTCCAGGTGAGGGAAGTTATATTATCTAGATGCTGACCCTCTCCCATTTCTTCCGGTGTAGTCTCCTTCCAGCAAAATTGGAGCTACGTCACAGCACCCTGGACAGCACCTCCTTCCCGCTCACTCTTAAACCCAGATTTCCTTTGTTATGAAAGGAACCTTGTTTCTGGATGATTTTTAAGACCCAGATATGACTATATTTCAAAGCCTGGCTAATTTTAAACTAGTTATTTACCTTGAAGCAATGGAGAATGCACTGGTGTCTTTGGTGTCAGTTCTTTCCTCGACAGCACAGATCTGAAGCCCTCCTGGTGGAAGCAGTGTATCATTGTGCAAAGAGCACTGGCTTTTAGACTCAGAAAACCTGAATCTGAAACCCAGCTCATTTACCTACTATTTGTAGGAACCTAGACAAAGCACTTAGTCTCTCTATAATTCACTTTCCTCATCTGTAAGTCAACTGTAAAAGATTTTCATAACTGGATACTGTCTGGACTTACAGAAGGACTGTGATAGCTAGAGAACAATCCTAATATGCTGTGGGTTGTTGTTTTTTGTTTTTGATAGGTGCCTACAGGAAGCCTGGATCTAAGCTCAGTGTTCATACTTCACCTAAAATGCCTCCATGTGACTTCACACCTGAAAAATGTGAGGTAGGACTCTGTTTTAGAAGTAGTCAAAGGGATTCTTCCCTACAAAATTCACATAGCAGATAATGTTTGTGTAGTGCAAAAAGTATTTGTGTAGTCAAGAGACCTGACTCTAGAATCTCAGAAGACTGAACTCTACCCCCGACTAGTTGCATGACCTTGGTAAATCTCTTTC
Organism: Phascolarctos cinereus; assembly: GCF_003287225.1. Taxonomy (NCBI): domain Eukaryota; kingdom Metazoa; phylum Chordata; class Mammalia; order Diprotodontia; family Phascolarctidae; genus Phascolarctos; species Phascolarctos cinereus. The sequence continues at coordinate 357,619,396 of NW_027555847.1, forward strand.
TCTGTACTACTCTGGGATTACTCATTCTTCTCCACTATACCCCCGTATGAGTGCCTTCCTTCCACTCCCACCACTTTGTGTGTTGCCTTCCCTCATTAGATTATAAGCTCCTTAAGAGCAGGGAATGTCTTTTTTTTAATTTGTATCCCCAATGCTTAGCACAATGCCTGGCATATAGTAGGCATTTAATAAATGTTTAATCACCATTATTAACCTCTCTGGGCTTCTGTTTCTTCATCAATAGGGAAACTGGATCCATAACTTTGGTTATATCCAAGTTTTAATATTCTCCACATCCAATTCAAGCATCCTTGCATACTCCTAAAGGTAGTCCATCTCATGGAGATATCCCCACCCCTTTGATTTTAATTCTTGGTAACATTTGAAGTGAAAGGCAACATGGTGTAATAGATAGAGCATCAGCACTTAGTCTGCAGCTTATAGTCTAAGAGATTTGCCTGGGGTACTGAGAATGCCCAAGTAACTTCTCTAGAGTTACTCAGCAACTATGTGCTTTAGAGTAATTGCTGAGTAACCCTAGAGAAATCACTTGAGCATTCTCAGTATCCCAGGCAAATCTCTGACAAAGTGCTGACGCTATGTATTGTTAGAGGAAGTTCTTCACTGGGAGCTCCCTATACAAATTAAATCACAGGTCCAGTTTAAAAAAAAAAACCTAAGAGACTCACTCCTTTGTCTAACATAGTCAGTAATAAATTTTCTTGTTGTTTGATCATTCCTTCCACCAAGTCAAATGGCAATGCTATACAACTGAATTAGTCAAGTTGCCTGAGATTCAGAGAGATTAAGTGATTTTCCCAGGGTCTCACAACCAGTATGTTTCAGTCAAGATTTTAACTCAGGTCCTCCTGACTCTTAAGACCAGCACTATTCACTACACTACACTTCCCCCTTACATTATATATTTTATTTCTGAAATTCATCTTTTTTTGGCAGTATAGTTTTGAGGATGTTTTATTCAATGGAAGGGCATCAAGCAGAATAGAAAAAATAATCCCCAATAGCCAGATGTTTCCTAATGAGCAACATAGTGTGTGCTATTTGTTTCCAGGACAGTTGAGATCCCTTTTCTGACCCAAAGATGTGGTTTATGAACTATAACAGATCAGGCACCCAGTTCCTTAAGACTACTATCAGTCCTGAGGGCAAGAAGGAAATATCAGAAATTAACTTGAATTATTTACATATGTCAATTATAACACCAAGAGTTCATAAAACTTGTAATCTAATGTTTATTGAAAGAATTTCCAGGTAATGGGGAAAATTTAAGTCTAATCACCATTTCAGCAGAAAAGAGAGAAACTAAACTGCAGCAACAAAACAGAGAATCTTTCACCCTGAATCCAGTTGTTCTCCAAAGATCTCAGAAAAACACTGAAAAAAAGCTAGCATAATTTTAACCTAGGCTGCTTCTCTCCCCTCCCCAGTTGATAAAGCTTTAGTCTGTCAGTTGCAGGATGATACTATGTTGATGCCGTGTTATCCCGCTAGAAGCCCATGCTTGAATGATCTAATTCAGGAACTCTGGATCTCTTGGGACCTCTTGAACTTTCATAGAAAGACCATTTTGTCTGACCTGTGCTCATAAAAAGAAACAGACAAATAGCAACCAGGAATATGAGGTCCATGAACTCCTCTCTGTGCAGGTAGCTCCTGCCAATTGTCATTTTTGGAGGGTGGGGTAGGAAGGGTACTTCACTCCCTATCCTTTGTTTCCTCTTTGATCTGGAAGTACATAAGAGTACATGTAAAAGGTTGAATTGGCATTTCAGTCAATCATTCATCTCTATGCATCATGAGGAAAATATGGCTCTTCTGGCAAAAGCACCAATACCAATTCTCAGGTACCAATAATCTTGAAAATGTCCCCTGGCCCTGTTTACTAATCAGGAACATGACTCAATTGGTTGTCTTTTTAAAAAAGATTGACCTTAAAGGAAAGGGGAGCATCTAATATAGAATAAAATATCTAGGGTAACAGGATGGACTTCTCTCCTTCAAATACCTCCTCTTTCTGCTTCCTTTCATTCTTCTAACTAAAGATAAATCCTTTTCTTACACATTTAAAGATAAGACCTGGGATATAAACATCCCAAGGTGGAATGGTACATTGACTTAACTTTATACCAATGATTGGTATCAGGACTTTCTTGAGAAAGATTTTGAATAGCAAAAGGAGAAGAAAGAGTCAATAAAGGAGGGCAAACTGCATGGAAAGGGAGGATAGCTTCTCTGCCGCTTGCACTAATTTTGGCCTAACAATTAACACCAAGAAAACATAGGTGTTCCATCAGCTCATGCATCCATACATGGAACCATCGGTTACAGCAAATGGAGAAGTTTTGAATGCTGTGGATAAGCTCACTTACCTCGGCAGTATACTTTCCGGGACATACACATTGATAATGAAGTTCATGCACGCATTGCCAAAGCTAGCTTGGTGTTTGGGAGGCTCCAAAGGAAAGTGTGGGAGAGAAGAGGTATTAGACTGACTACCAAAATGAAAGTCTACAGAGCCACTGTGCTGACCTCCTTGTTGTGTGCCTGTGAAAACTGGAAAGTACACCAGCGTCATGCCAGGAAACTGAATCACTTCCATTTGAATTGTCTTAGGAAGATTCTGAAGATCACCTGGCAGGCTAAGATACCGGACACTGAGGTCATTTCTCAAACCAAACTGCCAAGCATTCAAACTCTGCTTCAGAGAGCACAACTCCAATGGGCTGGCCACATCGTTCGAATACCAAATGTACATTTGCCTAACAGACTATTTCTTGGAGACTCACATGCTTGCGTTGGAGAACACAAGCACTCACGTGGTGGTCAGAAAAAGTGATACAAGGACCCTCTCAAGAACTTTGGAATTGATTGTGTGACATGGGAGACAGGACTGCTCAGCATGGCATGCCCTCATCAGAGAAGGTTCTGTGCTCTATGAGCAAAGCAGAATTGAAGTAGCTCAAAAGAAATATAACATACACAAATTTAGAGAATCCATGCCTAATGTTTACATGGACTATTTGTGCCCAACCTGTGGTACAGCATTCTGAACTCATATTGGTCTGATCAGCCATAATCAGATGCTTTGTAACTTGACTCTAACATAGTGATGTCACTTTGGTCCCCTTCAAGAACAAAGGACAACACCCAGCCAATCAACAGGCAACAGCAAAAGCCATGCTCACTTACTTCCCAGGAAAGACTAGCTCTGCCTTAGCTTCTCAGACTTCTGGCTCATCTAGTCTTGAGATCCTCAACTTTTTTGTGTTATGGACCCCATGGGCAGTTTGGTGAAACCTATGGACTCCTCTTCAGAATAATGTTCTTAAATGAATAAAATGCAATACATAGGATTACTAAGAAAAGCAACTATATTGAAATAAAGTTATCAAAATCTTAAAGAAAAAAAAAGCACTTTGCAGACTCCCAGGTTAAGAACCCTGAAGTCCACTGCTCTGCTTTTGCAAATGAGGAAATTAATATCAGAGTGGTGATGTGCAAGGTCAGGCAAGTGATAAGTAATCCAATTTGGTTCTATTTGACAGATATTTGTGAAATGGCCATAATAATCAAGGCATTATGAGAAGTTCTGAGGGAGATACAAAGATAAAAAAAAATCCAAACCCCATCCTGAAAGTGCTTAAAGCTGAGTATAAAGAAGATGTGGTATAAATATTTCAGATTTTAAGTTTCTACAAGGCTTAGACTCGTTATAAATATTTGTTTTCAAGAGCGCAGCAGGTTCCTACTTTAGCAGTAGGGTAACAGCTAATTCTGCCATAAGTGATAATGTTATGAATCTCATAAGGCATTCGGAAATTCATTCATTAAGGGGCTACTTGGTCAGTCATTTTGACTTTTGTCTTGCCAATGGTCTTCGAGGACTCTGGATGAGAGAGTGAGGCTGATGACTTTTCAAAGCTCTGCCTCACTTAAATCTAATCCACGAGCAAGTCAAGACATCCCCCTCATGATGTCAGTGATCCTCTCCGAGAACAAAGAACAAACAACAGCAGCTAGGTTCAATGTACTATGCTAAGTTCTGGGCATACAGAAACAAAAAATGAAAATGATTTAGCCCTCAAAGAGCTAACATTCCGATAGAGAGGCAGGAGAGGAAAAGCAAGGATTCATGGTTCCATTCAACCAGAATTTAACAAGCTATTAGTTTTATTCATTTATCCATTTATTAATATTATATGCAGGACTGAATGGATAAAGAGCCAGCTTCAAAGACAGGAAAACCTGGGATCAGGCCCTGCCTCTGATGCATACTAGCTGTGTGACTCTGAGCAAGTCACTTATTTCTTTGTGCTCTAGGCAGTTCTCTGAGATTGGAAGTTGCCTTTACCTGCAATGATAGAGGAAATTCCTCAGTAGGACCTTGTGTTGTGCATGTGAGGGTTTGTCTTCGTTCTCAAAGAGGATCATGACATCAGGGAGATGATGACATGACTTGCCATTGACTTTGATTTGAGTAAAGGAGGACTGTGCAAGGTCACCAGCCTCACTTTCTCCTCCAGAGCCACCATGGCCCAGGATGCAGTGGGAGACCTTGGCCCTTCTAAGCTAAGGTCTTCTCAAGTTCTCACTTTGAATGAGGCAGCACCCATTCAGTGAATAGACCTCTTTAAGAAGTGAATCAAGGGATGATCCCTTTAATAAAAAAAAAAAATCAAACTGGGAGGGGAAGACTCTCACAGTTGCAGTTTGACAACTCAGGTCAGGTTGTCCTCTCCTCTCCTTTCTTCTCCTCTCTCCTCCTGTCCTGTCCTCTCCTTGCCTTTCTCCTCCTCTCCCCTCCCCTTCTCTCCTCTCTCCTCCTTTCTTCTCCCCACCTCTCCCCTCCTCTCCTCTCCTCTTGTCAGTAGGAGATTAATGAATCAATGAAATCATAGGCTCAGTCACTCACTAGATATAAGTCACTATGCTAGGCCTTGGGGACACAAAGAGAAAATGCCCTACAAGAGCTCATACTACACCTTTCATTCCTGAAGTGCTTCACCTTCTTTCTTCACCCACTAAATCCCTACATGTTTTTTTAAATCTCAAACCCTACGTCTACCAAGAAGTCTTCCCTATGATCCCAGCACTTTGTTCTGCACTTTTCTCATGAATATATCATGTGTTTATACATGTGTATATGTACACATATACATGTGTACATAAATATGCATATATATACATATGAACACACCCCTATATTTGTGTCCTGTTCCTTATTATATTGTAAGCTTGCAGGCATCTGGTCTGAATTTAACTTTTTGTCTCCCTTAGTACCTAACATCGTGCTCTGCATGCAATATATGCATAATACTTTTTAACTGAATTAAAATTATTGAATTAAGCACAAGAATTCTTTTTTTCTGCAGTACCAGCCTTATGAGCACATCATGAAGATTTGGAAACAGAACTCTTCACCACTGGTGTCCGCTTATTTCCAGAAGCCCTTATTGCTCCACCAAGGATATATGCAATGGCTATTTGACCATGAAGGCCGAAGATATTTAGACCTCTTTTCAGGGATTCTCACTGTTGGTGTTGGCCATTGCCACCCGTAAGTACTGCTTGACTTTCTGGGCAACTTTAAAGTGCAGGGAACCTTAAAATGTGATCACTGCATCGTGCCAGATATGAGCACTTGGAGTTCTAGGCTTTTGAGTGTGTATAGATTTGAAATGATACTGGGGATTACTGTGAGTGATGATAACAAATACTTAATAGTCATTAAATTTCAATCTCTATCTGTTGTTTATCTCCTTTTCCTTCCACAGTTTCCCCCAATGGCCTAGCCACATTGCTCTCAGAAAAAAAAAATGCACTGAAAGATCCTAAAGTTTAGGAAGTATTTTTTATCTTCACCCAGAGCCATAACTGGGGTAAAGTGACCAGGGCTTTACCCCAGGCTACCAACACAGTGGAGTACACTTCCTCCCCATGCTGATCCTCCAGCCTGACCCTACTGCTCTATGTCCTCCATACACCTTACACTAAAGCCACTTTCCTCCAGTTTGGAGTTGTACTTCCCCCTGCCCCCTACTTTCTTCAAAGATAAAGGAGTCATGGAGTTTGTTGTGCTTTGGGGACTAGAGCCAGACTGTATAATGATTTTTGTTCAATCGTTTTTCAGTCGTATCTGACTATTTGTGACCCTATTTAGGGTTTTCTTGGTAAATATGAGTCTTCCTGACTCTAGGCCTGGAATTCTATCCACTGTGCCACCCAGCTGTCCCCTAATAATAATACCTAGAACTTACTAAGTACCTACTATGTGCCAGGCACTGTGCTAAGTGCTTTATAGTGATTATCTCTGCTATAATTATCCTCATTTTACAGGTGAGGAAATTGAGGTAAACAAAGGTTAAGTAATGTGTCCAAGGTCACATAGCTAGCAAGTATCTGAAGCTGGATTTGAACTCAGGTCTTCCTGACTCCAAGATAAGTACTTTGTCCATTGTACCACCTAGCTCCCTTTCTGGGAAACAAGCTTCATCCCTGTCCCGGGAAAATAATATACTCAGTTGCTAGGGACTGTTCTCTGTGCCTTCTACCTGATAATTAAATTTCTGGCTATAGCTCTACATTTTACAGTCCAAAATAAACCAAAGGAAAAACTTAAACTTAAAAAGCAAGTATATGGAGGAAGTATGGAGTCCATGGAGAAAAAGGAATAGATATTTATGTGTTATGAGAGAAGAAAGATGTTCTCCAGCCTTCACATAAGTTCTATATCTCTGGGAAACGTTGGAGCTTTTATTTTAAGTTGTTTTTTTTTTATTGTAGACTTGACAAACATTCCAATATTCAAAGAACAAAGGGGGAAAAAAGGATTATACAGGGTATTGCAGTTTTAAGCTGCACTAAGAATTTTGGGACACCCTGTATAAGAATCTGTAAATTTCTATTATATATGGTTGTTTTAAAGGGAATATGTATACAATTTAACAAGATAATAATAGATAGAAATATTTGATTTTTTGTTCCCTTCCACTTCTTGTTGGGGTTTTTTTTTCCTGCACATTCTTCAATGTTTTATTGATTTGGGGGTTTTTTTGGGGAGAGGGGTTATTTCTTGACCTTTATATCAATGACCTTTATATCCTTGACCACTAACCTGCTATCCCACTCTTATGACCTAATACTGAGATTCATGACCTTTTTTGTGTCATAGGACCCCTTGACAGTTCAGTGAAACCTATGACTTCTCAGAAGAATAATGTTAGATGCATAAAATGAAATATATAGGATTACAAAAAAAACCCAACCCTGTTATATTAGAAATAAAGTTATCAATTTTTTTTCAAAAAGTTCACATACCACCCATCTCCCTCAGATCAAGAACTCTTACTCTAACAGAAACCCTCTCTTATAAGTTCTGTAGTCCAATTAATTAATACATTGGCCCTGTCTGAGGATGCCTTTCACCACTATGACTAGAAAGAAAATTCTTACCTAAACAAGGAATAAAGGTGATCAGAAAAGACAAAAATAGAAACTAATTACACAAAACTGAAAAACTTTTGCACCAGCAAAAACGAATGCAAGTACAATGGAAACAATAAACTGTGGGAAAATTTGTACAACGTATTTCTTTGGGAATTTTTTTCCTTCATGTTGGTTCTTTGTCAATATATGCCTTTCCATCCAAAAGACAAGAAGTTGATAATTAGAGATGAGATTATGTTTTTATTATATTTAACATGCCACACTTCATATGTAACAAAGATCTATCTTGCAGAAATCCTGCTTTCTTTCAGTTATTAATTTAGAATGGGGGTAGGAGAGGGCATCTCCAGTTTTCCTGATCTATATCTTGCCACTGGACCCAGGTGGTTCTGGAGTAGAAAGTGAGGCTAGTGACCTTGCACAGCCCTGCCTCACTTCAATTTGCTTGCAAGTCATGGCAGCACCTTCCTGATGTCATGGTATTCCTCGAGAATGAAGGATAAACAACAACAATTTAGAATAGGGGCTCTTTACCAAGGATCTGTAAAGTTCTTGCTTTGTGTTTTTTTTAATATTTTTATAATTGTACTTTAATATAATTGGTTCCCTGTGTGTTTTATTTTGTGCACTAATAAATGTTATTCTGAGAAGAGGTCCATAGGTTTTACCAGACTGCCAAAGGGGTCCAGGATAGAAAACATTTTAAGACACCCTGCTCTAGACAATGGTACTCTATTGTGCACTAGATTCATTCCAAGTTCCTCTACCCAGCTTTCACAGATCTCCTTAATCTGTTTCACCCTCTTCACTACCACTTATATGAGTTTCTACTTGTCTCAAAAATGAACCTTTTGTTCCTATCAGCTGGTCTCCCTACTGTTCTCCCTACTTAAAGTAAATAGTTCAATACTTTCCTTCGTTTTTCCCCTCATTTCTCTTCTCTTTGTGTTATACTTACTCTAGTATAAAATGTTCCCATCATTAAAATTCACATCTATTCTTTCAATATATTCCAAAAAGTTACAGCTTTCCTCTGATGCCATTGGACAAATTGTTTGCACTTCATTCAAGAAGGCTGATCCCTACTTATCCCCTCAATTTTTAATATTGTGAAGAAAAATCTCATTTGATTCTCCATATGACAAAAAAAAATGAATTCATAATTTCTTGGAAGAGAGAAGAAAAACATCAAGGCTTATGTTCAGGTATTTTTGTTTTCTACACTGTTCAAAGAACAAATTGGAAATTTAGTGTTGTTAGGAACCCCAAGCCAACTAATCCAATCTCCCACCCAATACAACATTGCCCTCTATAAGTCTCCTGATAGGCAATCACTCCACTTCTTTGGGCATATCTCAATGAACAAGAAGCTCACTACCTAATGATGGAGCCCTTTCCATCCTTGGACATTTCTTTGTTAGAAATTTTTTTTTTATACATTGAGCTGAAATCGAATTCCTTGTACTGCTTTTGAAAATGGCCACACATGGAATAACATACGGCATGTTAATTTGGATGATTGTGTTCGCCCCCTATTTTTCCCAGGAAGGTAACTGCAGCTGCACAAAAACAGCTTGGACGCCTGTGGCATACAAGTCCTGTCTTCTTGCATCCTGCAATACATGAATATGCAGAGAAGCTGGCAGCCCTTCTCCCTAAGCCACTTAAGGTAAAATGCTCCAATTCCAAAGTAATGATAATCTCAGGATCCAAAACCCAGAAGATTCCATCACTTCAAATGGAAATGAGATTAAGTAGAAGAGCCCCAGTACTGATATGACCCCTTATAAGTAGGTGAGGCAGCATGGTATAGCAGAAAGATCACTGACTCAAACAAGGACTTGGATTATTCCCTGTGTGACTTTGGACAAGTCACTTAAAGCCTCAGTCTCCTCAACTGCAAAATGAGAGAGTTAAACTAGAAGGCTTCTGAGGTCCCTTCTATTTCTGGGATTGGTGATTTTTTGAACCAAAAGGAAGAAAGAAGATTCTTCAGCAGAAATAGAAAGAAAATAATGTATGAATGATTGGTAAAAAGAGCAGAACAGAGATGTGAAAGGTGACTTGATGTTTGTCCATATATTTGAGCTGCTTCCCTTCTTCAGGTGTCCCTGTATCTAAAGTATTCCTCTAGGTAGTCCTTGTAGTAACAACTTTCCAGGATTACATTACTTCTAGGTCCAAAGCTTCTACAATTCCTTTTGCATGGTGCAACTTTTCTCATCAACCTCTTTACTGAATAATTTGCATTTCTCTTTTGACAAGAGTTGTGACTGTGTATGGCACACAATACCAAAACATCCAGTCACATCATCCCAAAATTCAATTACCTGGATGTTTTCCCTAAATTCAGTCAAGTATACAAATTGGCTGGATATTTTTTTATTGAATTATAGTACCTATCGTGACTCTTTCCTTCTGTCTTTGTGCTTATAGTGTGTAGTACAGTGCCTTGCACATACTAGGTTCTTAAATAAATGTTTGTTTAATGTAACGAGTGGAATGGAATAGAAAAGAAAATCCATATTCAACTTGATGTTTGGAAGTGGTAATGATTTCAAAACCTCAACCCAAGGCTCCACCAATATTTCACTCAATAAACATATCCATCAATAAGGGAGGGAAAGCATTTAATTAAAATATGATACTATTTAATAGCAAGGAAGTCAATCAAGTAGAAAACCATTCTTGGCACAAAAGAATACATTTCTCCTTTCTCTCCAAGATAGCAAGAGGGCACAATTGTGTTGCACTGACAGACTAGAGTGTATATACTTGGCATGAGCAAAGACTCTCTTCTTATAGCCTTTTCCCTTGTGAAGGATACTGACGACTCTTACTTTGGCTCCATAGTCATTCCCATGGTCCAGACACATGGTTCAGAATGCTCTGACTGCTGTGGATATAGTCTTCTTCTCCCAATCACCTTTCTGGTCTCTTGTTGTTCCCATCTTAAGTTCTCTTAAATCTCTGGTGCTATAGCGACTCCTCACCAAATCAATGTGCTCACCTAGTGACTTCACCATGCTGTGAGTTCATCCACAGCCTTCTAAAAAGAATTGGATAATTTTCCCCATTGAGTGAAAGTGTCTCAGCCCTAAACATTGTGGGAAATAGCTTCCACAAACATGTCTTCTGAAGAATCAGGGAGATAGTATGATGTTGCATAGATACGACTTTAATCTAAATATAATATCATATATTGCAACATAATATATTGAAATATAATATGGCATATTACATTTTAAATTTTTATGAAGGTGAAGATCTTCTGATTTTTGATATTCAGTATAAACTGCTGTCTTTGAATTTCAAAGCAAAATGGGAGTCAAGACAAAGATAAGGATGCATTTTTTTAAATAGGGGCATAGTGAATGGGAAAAGAGTGAGAATGTAAGTTCTGCTTAGGAAAGAGTCAAGAAAGTTCAAACAAAGATACGTGAAGAAGGAATTCAAGGATGCCAACATTATGCCAATTCCTGGTATTTTTCTCTGAAAACTTTCCCCACTGGTTTCTTTCTCTGAGTCTAGCATTTATTAATGGCTCTTTATCTCTGGATTCTGGGCATTTTCTCTGTCTGCCTTCCATGACTAGAATGCTTTTCCTTCTTACCTCTGCCTCTGGTCTTTTCTGGCTTCCTTCAAGTCCCAACTAAAATCTCAATTTCCACAGGAAACCTTTTCCAAATCCCCTTAAAGCTAGTGCCTTCCCTCCATAGATTATCTCCAAATTATCTTGCACATAGCTTATTTGTACATAGTTGTTTGCATGTTGTCTCTTCCATTAGACTGCCCTTGAGGTGGGGGCTCTTTTTGTCTTTCTTTGTATCCCCAGTGCTTAGCACAGTGCCCAGCACGTAGCAGGTGATTAATAATGTTTGTTTCCTGAGACTGGCCACAGATATTCACTGAAGGGTTTTTAGTAAAGTAGTGAGGGAGTCAGTGCACTATTAATAACTTCCCCAACCGACTTACAGGGCTATTATAATGGCCAATTATTTTAACGTGCATAAAATGCTACATAAATTTACTCTGATGTACACATACATACGTGATCTCATGAAGGTGAGGATTCCCTCAAAAGCTATGTATTACAAGCCATACATGCCTGCCCATACGTAATCACATAGTATTGCCAAGTACATACTGACTTTGTCTGAGTCCTCTTTATACAGTATCTTTAATACTCTTCAGTGAGTTAATATTTTTAATTGAATAATGACATTTTGTCTTACTTTTTTCCTCTAGGTTATTTTCTTTATGAACAGTGGCTCAGAAGCCAATGATATGGCTATGTTAATGGCACGAAGCTACTCTCAAAATGTTGACATCATTTCTTTCAGGTAATCACACCTCATGGACTTTATTTTAATAATTTTAACTTTACCTAACAATAAATCTGTGTCTTCAAGCCACTATGAAGAAAAATTGTCCAGGACATCTTTCAGACATTTAAATGGTAAAGGAAGGGAAAGGAGCAAACAGTTATTAAGTACCTAGTATATGCCAGACTCTACACTAAGCACTTTACAAATATTATCTCATTTGATCATCATAGCAGCCCTGGAAGGTAGGTGCTATTACTGTCTGAGAAACTGAGACAGACAGAGGTTAAGTGATTTGCTCAGGGTCACATAAGTGTTTAAGGCTAGATTTGAACTTACATCTTCCTGACTCCAGGCCCAGCACTCTATCCATTACACTATCCAGCAGTCTCTCATGGTTTAGGATATGGTTACGTAGGTGATGTAGGTGAAGAGATAACCTTATCCAAATTGATCTGCTTTGTCCAGTTAAACAGAACCTGGATGTAAAAGAGCACCTGACTGGGATCACATATCTATATCAACATGCTGCACTGTCCCTAGGATATGATTGTCTTTTCTAGTAAATAGGAAGGGCAGGTAGGTGGTCAAATGAATGGAGAACTGGACATGGAGTCAGGAAGACCTGAGTTCAAATTCAGATACAGATACTTACTAGCTATGTGATCCTAGGGTTTCACTTGATCTCTGTCTATCTCAATTTTCTCATCTGTGAACAGGGGCAATAATAGCACCTACCTTCCAGGGTTACATAATGTGAGATAATTTTTCAAAGTGCTTTGTAAACTTCAAAATACTTCAAAATATCCTTCAATGAAGTGTGATTTCATTTGTGTGGATGCTTACTCCAATGGTGCTAGTTATAACTCTTCCATACCTTGGCAAATGGTCTTCATTAGCTGCTATGGCCAGAATAATTCATCATCCATTGGTCAATTCTCTGGTGATGTCTCTCTGAATTTACTTAGGCTTATTCTTGGAATGCACTCTTATTATCTGTCAACTAGCCCATGCCAGAAGCCTTTCCAACCCAGTGAGATCTTACATCCCACTGGCATAATCAGGGAGAACCAAGAATCACTTCTACTTCACCATGAGCCAATAGATTAGGACTTTAACAGAGGAAATAATTCCAAAAACCCACAAAATTCTCATGGGCCAACTCTGGGTCTAGATGTCTTTTCTATGGCATACTAAACAGAATTTTGTAATAAAAAAAAAAGAGAGAGAAAGAAGAGAGAGGAAAGAAGAAAGGAAAGAGGGAAGGAAGGAAGGAAGGAAGGAAGGAAGGAAGGAAGGAAGGAAGGAAGGAAGGAAGGAAGGAAGGAAGGAAGGAAGGAAGGAAGATATAAATCATTCATGAACTAGGAATATCCAATAATATGAGCAGATGGAAAGAAGAAATTACCACATCTTCTTAGTTTCCCTCCTATAAATTTTCCCTAGATGACTTCCTAATGTCCCTTCCAGCTCTAATTTTATGATCCCATGATTAAATAGCAACTAAACTCCTCTTGCAATAGTATGTTTTCAAAATTAGTATGTTTTGCAATAGTATGTTTTCAAAATTAAGGTACACATGTAGCACCTGGACATAATATTACCTGAATGGGGTAATATTTCCTATCAATGAAAAAAATAATAAAATTAATGTAACTGACTTCTTAATAAATAGGTGAGGACTTCTGCATCCAAATAGTGGTCTCTCCTTCAAGGCACGGCATTTGGGGGACTATACACTTATTCCAGTGATGCTAATCTTGGCCAAAATGCTTCTGAAATGACTTTCAGAATTGCCTTCAGAACCTAGAAACATCTTCTGATAAGTCTCAATAACAGGAAACCATTCTTATTTTAGGGTGGATTTTGACCTTGGGGAATCATTAAAAGTCATTTGGAATCAAATCTTTTTAATGTGGGTTCTGGTCAGTGTTTGATGGTAAATGTCAAACAACTATGCTCTGTGCAGAGGATGGGGGAAGGAAGTAATACACACACACACACACACACACACACACACACACTTTTCAGTTTAATGTGAATTATTAAGACTTTTTCTAAGTCTAGACAATCAACAAAATAATGTATCAAGTCCTGCTTTGAAGTAATGTAAATGCCATTAGAGTTGGCTCCAACACATATTGCAGTAGTCAAGTTGGATGATATGGTTTTCAATCAAAAATAAGGTGTGACTTTAAAGTATGGAGATGACTCTGTGGCTTGTAAACTATCTCTCATAGAAATTTTGGCCATGGCTATATCACTATAATATGTGCTACACTATGTAAAAGGAATATTTTGAATGCTCACTTAAATGTAGGGACAGGCCCTTCTTAAGGGGCCCCTGGGGGAGCAGGATATAAACCATAGATCTCTAAACTATCGGAGCTATATTTCCATTAAAGTCTGTACAAATATAAATCCAGCTGCTAGACACAGCAGTATATCTACCACACTAGAATTGAGTATCAAAATGGTCATTGGGTGAGACACCAGAGGCAATATATTTAAGGCAGAATGGCCTGCCTCCTGACCCCTGATCCTCCCCCAACCTACTAACCTCTGAGGTTGTAGAAGTGATGTCCCAGTGGCTGAGAGGACCATTTACTACACTTTCATTTTATAGTGTAGTCAAGAAAATGACATGAAAGTTGAAAGGGGGCCCATCTCTTCTACACACACTACAGTAAAAACACTAAAACTAAAACTAAGAGTAAGTTCTTCCATCTAGTCAAGAACTGAACAAAAATATGCCCTGAATCTAACTGAGGAGAATTCCCATCAAAGAAACCAGGGCAAGCCATGATAAACAGATGGGAAGCTTTTAAGCACTGAAAAAGGAATTCCACTAGGGAAAATATGAGTAAAGACAAGAAAACACCAAACACAATGAAGAAATATTATGTAATAAGAGATACCAAAAAGATAATCTCTGATGAAAAACTCAACAACAAACATAAACAGAATTACAGAGAAAAAAATGGATTAACCATAAGAATTACAAGAATGGTCAGCAGAAATCAAGGAAGACATAAAAAATGAAAATAGAATTTAAATAAAAAGTCTGGTGGAAAAAAATTGGAAGAAGGAAGAAATAAATTCTAAGGAACAGAAGATAGAAAACCTTACTCAAGTAATAAACATCCTGAAAAATAGAATGAAATAATCAGAATTTATCATATCAAAAAGAAAATGGAAATAGGAAGAGGAAATAAAATTATTAGAAACTAAATTATATGTCAACAAAACTGAATGCTTAAGTGAAAAAGATAAATATTTACAATAACGTTTAATAACCAGAATAACAGAAAAAGAATTAGTTTAACCCAGATTCAGAAAGAGAAATTGAATAAGTCATAAATAAAGTTCCAAAGCAGGGGAAAAAACAGTACAAGGTAGATTCACAAATGAATTCTACAAAACATCTGAAGAACAGTTAATTCCAATACTACAAAAGTTGTTGGCAAAAAAAATTGACAAAGAGATGATTCTATCATACTTTTATAGAACTATAAAAATAATAAGAAAACTCATATGGAATTGAGATGGATTCAGGAACACTTTCATGAGGTGAAGCAGAATGAATTAAACAGAACCGGGAAAACAATTTACACAATGACTGAGATTATAGAGGAAAGAAACTTTAAATAAAGAATTCTTAATTCTTCCTACCTCTTGACAGCAAGGTGCTATAACTAGACATGTAGAATGAGAATGTTTTCAGATAGGCAATTTACAGATACGTTTTGTATAAATATCCTTATTTGTTGCAAGAGAGAGTGTTGATTTGGGTTGGAGAGAATTGTGGAGGGAAGAAAGGAAGTAATAATGATCTCCTTCCCCCAAAAAAAGAGGAAAAGAGCATTAATAAAATATTTATATAATACATATAAGAGTCCAGAAATTAAGAGTCACAGATAAGCATGATAGTATTGGAATTACCATGTTATATTTATTGTATTTTTTTAAAAGCTACAGATAACTGATATGCATGGTTTCTTTTACAATATTTTTCTGTTCTTTATAAATAGAAATGACCAAGTTGATGTCTGTTAAGTTCATAATTTTTTAAAAAATCATTGTGAACCTCCTTTTCTTTGAGGCCTTTATTTCCCTTGCTGCCAAGGGCATAGACCACCAGCATATGATCAAACTGAAATTAACATTCCTCCAATTCTTTTCCTGGCAGGGGAGCATACCATGGAGTCAGTCCTTACACCATTGGCTTGACAAATGTAGGAACATACAAGACAAGAACTGCCAGTGGATCAAGTTGCCAAGCAGTAATGTTTTATTTCTGTGTACCTTTTCTCCAGAGGGTGTTGGGTAACAAGAATGATCAATCCTCATTTTCTTAGTATCATGTTTAAAATTTAGACCGGTGCTTTGTGCCCTTTGGGTTCTCATTTCTGCTTAACTGAATTCAAGAGCATTTGGAGAAATGTTTCTTGGAATGATTTTTTGAAACCTAAATAATAATTAACAGTGGGTTTATGATTTGTTTTGGTTTGGTTTTTAAAGAAAATCAGGTGGGCTATAAATGAATGCCTTGAAATTAGTTCTCAGAGAACTGGTACTGAATGCTCTTAAATTTCTAGTCATCATTCTCACCTTCTGTTGTAATTTCCTGTGCCAGGGCTCTTCACTGCCAGAATCACACATCTAATTAGCCCTCTCATTCTGTCAAATGCCCTTCTACATAGAATTCTTGGGCGAGTCGTCTCTAGGCTGAACATTAAAATCAGTTTCCTTTGCAAAATGCCCAAATTTCAGATTTCTAAGAAAAATATTCTCTTCAGAGAATTGTATTAGAATTTCTTTCAGCAGTGAGGGCATGGGTAGGCGAAATCTCAATTTCAAATGAAGATATATTCTTCCCGTGATTGGTATCAGATTCTCCTATAAATTGGCTGTCTTCTTACTAAGTGATTACTAACCTCCTTCTTTTGTCATTGTCAGACAATGTGTCCAGATGTTTTCCGTGGCCCATGGGGAGGAAGCCAATGTAGAGATTCTCTGGTGCAAACAATCAGGAAATGCGACTGCACTTCAGGTTAGATTGGTTTGGGGAGAATCAAAGAGAAAGAGGAAAATCCAATTGGAGAGTAGAAATTGGAGGAAAGATCCACTTACGAGTGTAAAATAGAATGGAAAAATAGGCAAGGAGACCAAGATAGAAATTGACTTTTCATTAAGGCAACATGGCAGAGTACATAGATAAAGGGCCAGCTCTGGAATCAGGAAAACCTCGGCTAGAATCCTGCCTCTGGAGGAGGGTGCAGCTAGGTGGTGCAGTGGATAGACCATGGGCCCTGGAGTCGGGAGGACCTGAGTTCAAATTTAATCTCAGACACTTAACACTTACTAGCTGTGTGACCCTGGGCAAGTCACTTAGTCTCACTGCCTGGCCAACAAAAACGAATCCTGCCTCTGACACTGACTGGCTTTGTGACTATATAGACTGGTCATTTAAATACTCAGCACCCCCAGGCAATTCTCCAAGCCTTTATGTTTCAGACGGTGCTGCCAATCTCTGTTAGTTAATTGGGTTTCCAACACTGATTACTCCTCATGCTGATAAAATCACAGGTCTAGGCCAAAAAACCTCCCTTAACTGCATATCTATGTGTTCTCTCATGCAAATTGCAGTATCAAGGCTCCTACTTTTTTGGGAAAAGAAATGAATCAGTTAAGTTTATGATGTAACAATATTTGGTATTTAGAGTACATAAACTGTGAAATGATATTCTCTATTAGCTGTTACTCTGTTATTAATTTTAAGAAAAAAATGAATGTATCTGGGATTATCAAATAATTGCTAGTGAGGGAAGAAGAAAAAAAAAATAGTAAAAATGTTAACATTCCAGCATTCTCTGTTCAAGAAGATCCCAGAGGATGCCAGGATGCCAACTAGAATTGAGAGCATCTGTCAAAACAGCAGGTTTTCTTAAAAGCTGCTGACATGTCCTGCAAACATTTGAAAAACATACTCACAAGAAATAATTCTACATTTAAATTATGTTTTCTGCCTTCTTAACCCATTCTCTTTCTCACAGCAGAGGAAGGCATAAAAATAACACCATCCAGTCTTTGTTGATTATCTAGTCCTGTCATATATTTGCCATCCAAAGATGCTGTACTTTTGAATAGTTACCCTCCCCCCCCATTACTTTCTTGGGAAACAACTGAGATACTACAACTAAAACAATATTTGAGAGGCTCAGTGCCTTGGAAGGTTGAGGACTGTCATTCAGCATATTGAAGCAGAAAAGACAATTCCAAAAGTAAGTCTTAAAAGATAGCTTCAGAAGGAAGAAAAGTCTTAGTAATTTTATTATTAATCACTGAAACTTGGTGGTATAGGATATATGACTATATTATGGCTCTAAAATAGAGTACCTAATTTGAAAAGAACAGAATAAGGAGCGAAACAGAATAGCAGCATACATTAAGAAGATACTGTGAGGATATCTAGGAAGCAGATTCAGGCACCATAGTGGAAAGAATTTCAGCTAAAGGAGAAACATAAGCAATACTATCATGGGAGTTTGCTACAAACCACCAGGACAGAAGGAAGAAGTAGTTCTGAAAACATCACAAACCAGGAACAGAGGCATGATAGTAGTAAAGGGGAACTTTATCCAGACCTTTGTTAGAGCTCTCCCTCTTTCAAAAGCAAAGCAGATGAGGAATTCTTGGCTTTCCTTAATGATAATTTCATTCTTTAAGACTATATTCAAAAAAAGGATGAAATGATAAGGGGATTTGCTATTCTGGACCTGACTCAGATCAGTAAGGAGGATATAAATTGCTGAAGTAGAAATAGCAAACACCTTCAGAGGAAGTGACCACTCTGTCTTAGAATCATGATAATAATTATCATAACATCTATACGGTGCTTTCAGTTTTTAAAAGAGAAGAAAATCAAGCATAGTGTAAGGTTTATAGAAGGGGGTTTAACTGCAGCACTTCCTTTGGCTCCAAAGAATGCAAGCCATTTAGCAAGAGGCCAGAATACCTGTGTCTGTCACTATAGAGCCAAAGCACATATACTTGGCTCCATGAGAAATGCTCTCATTCAACCTGCCTCACTCTACATGTAACCTGTATTTGAGGACAGCAGATTTCAAAGAGTTCAGGGAGTGAATAAGGTGAAACCACAGCTAAAATTCCTTGGAGAATGCTGGCCAAGAAAGATTGGAAGCATTCAAGAGGAGGACAGAGTCAAGATGGTAAAGTAAGAGGAAGCAATTGAACCTAGCTCACCTCTGCTGCTTCTCTACACTTATCTAGAAAATGTGCTAGACCACAATACTGATTGGCAAAAGCCAAGAAAAAGTCGTGGTGAGTCATTTTTCCAGTCCAGGGCAGTTTAGGGAAAGATTCAGTGAGATCTGTAAACATTGAGAACAGAAACTGGCCAGTAACATGCACAGCACAGAGCATTCTAGGGCACAGGAATAGAAAGAGGGCCAAGGCAGGGCACCAGGATGGGCAGAGATCCTAAATGAACTAGCTCTAGGTGCAGGAATGGATGCCATCTGGCAGCTTTGTCACACCAGTTCTGTGTCACAGATCCAGGGCAGAGAGGAGAGGAGATTGCAAGCAAGGGCCCTAGCTGTCTACTGAACATGGCACCCCCTAGGTACCTCTAAGGAATTAAAAAAGGAACAAGAACTTTAAGGAGGAGAAAGTATCTGAAAAAGGGGGGCGAGGGGTCTTCCCTTCATGAAGGGAAAAGCCAAGTCTGATGGCCACATAATGAAGCGTAAATCACATTGGACTAGAATCAGGAGTCCTGGAGAGAACCATAGGAGGAAAGACTGAACTAACAAGGAACACCCTTGAGGACAGGCACCAGACACCAGCAAGAAAGGAGTGCCTAGAGAGAGCTTTCAAAGGTCTGAGAGAGGCATTAGAAGATTACATTAAGACCTAACTAGAAACGAATAGAAAATCAGCTATTATGTTGCCAAATAAAAAGCAACAAAAAAAAAAGAAACAAGTGGAAAAGAATCTGGAACTCAAAAGCATATTGGAAATTTTAGGTTCCCTTATTCAGTGTAACTTCCCTTACTCCTTTACCTAATTCAAAACAAAAGTCAAAAGGCTAAGGGGTCAATGCAGCACAAAGAACAAAATAAATAATTCAGTATCTGTCAAAAAGTTTATTACAGAGTCTTGAGAATTAAAGAAACAAATGGGAAAAGAGTACCCCTAAAAAAAGTCCCACTCAACAAAATGCAAGTTAGATTGAAACATAAAACAGAAAGTTTTGCATATCATTAATGTGATGAAAAACAGACCAGATGTGTCAAGGGAAATGACAAACTCCAGCTTCCCTGCAAGATCAATTAGCAATCAGCAGAGCCAAATAAAATTGGTAATTATTGGCTCAAATACTGCACAGAAGGGCATAAACTAGCAGCAAAGCAATTTACCTCTGAGAAGCAAGTTTGCTGCTACTATTCTTAACAAAAGGCATTAGATATTTGCTATCAACAATGAAAAAATGCACAGCAACCTCTCCAAATAAAGGCCAGTTGTGTGTTCATGTACTTTATGCAAAGTATTCTCAATTTGTAAGAAAACAACTTCAAGGATTAGGAGCAAAAACAGTGAGCCAAAAAGTCCCAGGGGTATAAAGAGCAACTCATTATCTATTTCATAATTATTTAGCAAACTTCCCCAAAGCTCTGTAGTATTTATACAAACTTTGTTTATTATTGCAAAGCCTTCAACTCACAGTTTATTCACATACTGCAAATAAATAATATAAAACCAAAAACCGTGACAATACTAGCATAGTTGATGTCCAAGTGGAAAACTGTTCGCTGTTTAAAGCAAGCCACCAATAGAATAATGCCAAGAGCAAACTGATATTAAATGTGGCATTTTTTCAGGGAGACAGTTTAAGCCCATTGTGATTTTGTTTAGCTTTAAATTCATTATCATCTCTGCTAAATAGGAAGAATGGCTTCCAACTCAAACAGGGAATCAAATAAAAGTATCATGTTAATCATGCTGTAAATGGATGACATCAATTTATACGGCTCCACTGAAAAACACATTAATCAGATCCTTCATATCATGGACCAACAACAATAATAACTAACATATAAAAAGCACTTTATTGCAAAACGCTTTACATATAGTATATTATTTCATTTGATCCTCACAACAATCCTGTGACTCAACTCTGCCCAGTGTCTGGTCTGGCACTGTACACACGACTCAGTTCCAGTAAAGAGCAAGGTCTTGGTTTGCTATCCCCTGTTGTGGCTCCTCCTCACTGTTTTCTCCTTTGGTCATTGGTTCCATGACTTCCTGGTCCAAAGATCTTTCTCCCCAGGCATTTCCCTGAATCACTCCACTACCAGTTCATCGTACCTGTCTGGCATGAGTGGCTTCTCTCCAGGGACCATGTGGATGCCACAGTCTTCAGCTCAATCACTTCTTTAGGTCTTTGTAAACGCTGGAATCTTCATCTGGCAATAGCTCCTTCCTTCTTGTGGGGCCACATGGATGCAGTGATCTTGAGTTCAGATCTTTCTCCAAGATTCCATATGGTTCCTCATCTTTGTCTCATTGGCAACCCCATCTTCTCATTCACAAAAGGCTCAGATTGCCTTTCTTCAAATACTGCTGTTTCTTTTTGTGTTTTTCCATACCATCAACTAAAAACAGAAACCTCCTTGGACAACTCCATCACTTGGCACCTGCTCCAAGACCTTCTTCAGTGGCTCACCACTGCCTACAGCATAAAACAAATAAAGTCCTTAGTCTGGCCTTCTAGGCCCTCCACCATCTTTTTCAACCTTATTTCATACTACTACTTTCATATAATCTACTTCCAAGCCAAAATGGACTATTCCCCATTTCCCAAATGGCAAATTTGGGAAATGATGGCATTTCTCTGCCCTCACTTCAACCTTCATATATTTGCATAGACTATTCTCCCTCAACCTTTACCCATGGTTGGAATGGCCTTCCTCCACATGTCTACTTGTTGCAATCATTCTGTTCCAGGGGCAGCTAGGTGGCACAGTGGTAGAGCACTGTCACTGAAGTCAGGAGACCCTGAGTTCAAATCCAGCATCAGATACTTGATACTTAGTAGCTGTGTGACCTTGGGCAAGTCACTTAAGCCTGATTGCCTTACCAAAAAGAAAAAAAAATCATTCCCTTCCTTCATGACTCAATTCAGATGCAAATTCCCCCATGGAACTCACTCTGATCCCCACTCACCAGATAGTAATGATCCCTCCTCAATTTCATATCCCTCTGTTTGAAGTCTCCTTGGAACTTATCAATGTTTTTTTTTCCCCACTAACAGGATTTTATTTTTTCCAATTACACATAAACATAGTTTATAACATTTACTTTCATAACATTTTGAGTTCCAAATTTTTTTCTCTCCCTCCCTTCCCTCCCCCCACCCCAAGACAGCAAGCAATCTGATGTGTTATCGATGTACAATCATATTGAACATATTTCCACATTAATCATGTTGTGAAAGAAGAAACAGAACAAAAGGAAAAATTCACAGAAATAAAAACAAAACATTCAGACTCCATAGTTCTTTCTCTGAATATGGATAGCATTTTCCATCATGAGTCTTTTGGAATTGTCTAAGATCATTGTATTGCTGAGAAGAGTTAAGTCTATCAAAGTTGATCATCACACGAGTTGTTGTTACTGTGTACAATCTTATCCTAGTTCTGCTCACTTCATTCAGCATCAGTTTGTGTCTTTCCAGATTTTTCTGAAATCTGCCCACTTATCATTTCTTACAGCACAATAACATTCCATTACACTCATATACCACAACTTCTTCAGCCATTCCCCAACTGATGGGCATCCCCTCAATTTCCAATTCTTTGGCACCACAAAAAGAGCTGCTATAAATATTTTTGTGCGTGTGGATCCTTTTACCTTCTTTATGATCTCTGAATACAGATCTAGAAGTGGTATTGCTGGAATTAAAGGGTATGCACTGTTTTATGGCCCTTTGGGCAGAACTTATCAATGTTTAATTTATATCGTTTAGCTACATAGATTGATACATATGTATGTATATATGCATATACATATATGTAAGTATACTTAGATAGATAGATAGATAGATAGATAGATAGATAGATAGATAGATAGATAGATAGATAGATGGGCAGCTAGATGGGCAGTGGATAGAGTGCTGGACTTGGAATCAGGAAAACCTGAGTTCAAATCTGGCCTCAGACACTTACTGCTATGTAACCCTGGGCGGTAACATAACCTGTTTGCCTCAGTTTTCTCATCTGTAAAATGAGCTGGAGAAGGAAATGGCAAACCACTCCAGTATCTTTGCCAAGAAAACCCCAAATGAAGTCACAAAGAGTCAGATACAACTGAAACAACTAAACAAGATGAGAAAGAGAGAAAGAGAGAGAAAGAGAGATTTTTAACTGGCTTAGTGATATTTAGATCTGTTATATCCCTCTATTACACTGCAAGGTCCTTGCGGGCAGGAACCATGCCATTTTTTTCATCTTGATATCCTCAAGCTTAGAATAATACCTTGAATAAGTGGGACAAGGATCTGTAATTTCATCTTTGTCAATACAAATGGTAGACCTTCTATAACTTAGTAAATAAATCTCAAAGAGATTAAGTGATTGGCCCATTGTCACACAGTAAGCATTATGGTTAGGATTTGAACCCAGGTCTTCCTAACTCCCAATCCAGTGCTCTATCCACTAAGCTACGCTGCTTTATACATGTGCCCCATGTGCCCTGTGTATAGTGGGTGCTTAGTAACTTTTTGTCTAAATGTCTCCTTGCTCAGTTGTCCTGCCGTTGCCATGACAATGGCAATGTTGAGGAGATATGTACTCTCTCTGTCAGTGACAGCCTGACATGGAGGAATAGTGATGCACAAATTCAGCTGAAAATAGAGTGAGCACTGATGGTTGCAAAGAAGCAGACACAGCCTTGGACTCAAGGACAGGGGATGGGTGGGTGTGGGGGAGGGGACAGAAACACACCAGATTTGCTGAGTGTCCCACCCTCAGTGTCCCTCCCCCAAGGAATGATCTAAGGTTTAGTCTTCATGCTCTCTTTGATTTATTTCTCTTTGCAAACTGCCTTGCTCATGCCCACCTATTTATTTAAGGTATGAGGGGAGAGTTTCCTCTAGTTGAGGGCTACCTTCAGTAATGAATAAAAGAACTTCAGTAATTCAGCGTATCTGTTTGTTTATCAATCAGATATATTGATCAGGAGTAATGGTAGTCTTGGTAAAGACCATGTTTCCTGCCTTCAGGGTCATTGACAGAGTTTTCCTTGTTCTCAATATATGCCCAGTCAGATCATGAGACATCTCTGCCACTTCAAAGAGTCCCATGGAAACACATGGACCATTTCCATGAATCCCCACTCCCTTAGTAGCCCCAATTTTCAATGCTACCATCTGAGTAATAAGAGCCTCCAAGAGTAGTCATCATTATTCAAACTGTCTTCCTCCTGTGCCATTTATATAAACTTCTACTAGCCTTTTCTACTATCCTGCCTTCAGTCACACAATTCTAGAAGTCTGTAGTAATACCCCCATGATATGTCTGAAATGCCTCTCTCCATCTCTACTTAATGAAATCATACTCATCTTGAAGACCTAGGTCAAGAACCAGCTCCTCCATGAAATTTTCCATGGATTCTATCCCCCACTTAGAAATTGTCTTTCCTCCACTCTTGCATAACAAACATTAAAGTCCTCCGTAATCTGCCTCCTACCTACCTGTCTAGTCTTCTTTCATACTGTAATGCTTCTCATACTCTCCATTAGAGTCAAATTAACCTGCTGTTTCCCATACATGACATTCCAACCTCTGTGCTTTGCTCACAGTTCCCCATGCCTGGAATACACTACCTCTTCATCTCAACCTCCTAGAATTCCTAACTTCCTTCAAAGTATAACAAGCTTCTATATAAGGCCTTTTCTGATTTCCACAGTAATTATCACTCCCACCCTCTGAAATTTCCTTGCATTACTTTGTATATGCTTTGAATTTATTTGTGTACATGTTGTTTCCCTTAGGGTCAAGGCCTGTTTTGTTTTAATGTTTGCATCCTAATCCCTTAGCAAAGTTTCTTTGCTTTAGTGGGTCCTCAATCAATTTTTGTTGAGTTAAATTCCTCTATTCTTTTGCCTTTTCCTTCCTATTTAATTTCACACCCATGCAATGTTGTTGAAAATTATGGGTATTAAGACATACATTGGGATAGCTAGGTGGTACAGTGGATAGAGCACTGGCTCTGGAGTCAGGAGGACCTGAGTTCAAATCCAGCCTCAGACACATGAAAACTCACTAGCTGTATGACTCTGAGCAAGTCATTTAACCCCAATTGCCTCAGGAAAAAAAAAGACATACATCATAGATGCTGATATGTTTCTTTGATATCACTAATTGGCCAGTAGTAAAGACATATTACTGGTTAGGGCATGAACAGTGATACATGATGTGCCTACTAATAAGAAAAGCCTTGAACTGAACTCTTACGCTCGCTGTCCCTAAAAAGGCCTCCTCTAATCTAATGCCACTACTCATCATATGTCTTTCCAAAAAGAAAAGATAAAAGCAATTTGTTTATGCCATTGAATGGCTGTGCTAGATAGCTACTGAAAAATATATCCTGGTAAACCAAGGCTCCTCTTTATGACTTACTGTGACTTCCAGAAAGATTTTATATGAACTTGGCTCTCTCATCTCATGTTCATTTCTCTTCCCATTTTCTTGAATGAGAAGTAGCATGGAGTAGTAGTGGATACACTGGATAATGTATAGAACACTGGACATGGAGTCAGGAAGACGTGACTCAGCTCCACTTCTATAGCTCAGAAGCTGGGTGTACTAAAGGCAAGTCTCTGAACTGCTCTGAGCACTAGGGAATTCTATAATTCTCAGATATAGACTCACTGCTAGTTAAAGTCATGATGTGAAAGGTCCTAGAGGAACCCAGCTCTCCCCTAATTATCCTAGCAAAGATCTAAAAGGGTATCGTATTGAACAATCATCTAAAAGACCCAAAAGAGCCACCAGAAAGCTCCTTCAGCCAGTAGATAATGGCAGAAAAATGTGGCCAAAGCCCTGTGGGGACTTAGAGAAGAGATGAACCAGAGGGGATAGAAGCTAAGGTAAGCTCCCAGAAGTGGGAACTAAACTTAGCAGGACTTCAGCTCTGGCCTGTCAGAGCAGCAGGAGAGAAATGCCAGTCCTGGATAGGTCACAAGGAGACAGGGTCAGAGCCAAAGCAGGAGGTAGCACCAGTGCGGCATGAGACACCAAGGACTCTCTGAGAGCCCTAATGTTTGAATTCTCAGCAACAGCAAGACACAGGGACAACTCAGTGCCCAGGTGCGCCCAGCACTTTACAGCACGTCTAAGATCAGTGTAATCTCTGACATGCAGCCAGAGCCTGCCAGAGTCACAGCCAGGGACAGGGCTAATTCCTAAGCAGAAATTATGTAATTAGAAGGAAACAGAAATAGGACCAAAGCCTGCACTGAGCTACCTGGAAACTGAGGCAAAAACCAGAGATTGCCACAGATGATGGGGCAGCCTCGTTACATATCCGAACAATAGCAGCAGTGACATCCCTACTACAAAGGAGACAGGATAGAACAAAGCTTTCACACCTTGTTCAAGAGGAGACAGAGGAAGAACCTGGCCTTGGCACAAAGTCCCAACTCAGTAACTAAGATTACAAACACAATAGTAAACAAACGCAAACAAAGAAGAAATACTACTTATTCAGAGGAGCCTCAGAGATAAATCCAGAAGAAAAGAATATTGCCAAAATAAACATAAATAGAGCCTCAGAGGAAAGAATGGTCTTAAGGCTTCTAATGGTGCCTGGAAGAAGTGAAAGAAAAAATTAAAAATTAAATTAGACCTCTTAAGGGAAAAAAATGGAAGACAAGTAACTCAGAAGAGAAGGCTTAAAAACTCACTCAAATAGTAGATGCCCCAAAAAGTACAATAAAATAATCAGAACTCGATTATTCCATGAGACAAAAAGAAATAGAAGAACAAAACAAAAAATTTAAAAGTTAGACTATACATCTATTACCAAAAACAAAGGACCTGAAAAACAGGTCAAGGAGAGATACTTTAAGAATCATTTGACTACCTGAAAGCTATGGCCAAACAAAAAACCTGGCTATTCTATTTCGAGAAATCATATCAAAGAAAACTACTCAAATCTCTTAAAACCACATGACCATGCGAAAATCGAATCAATCAGTCACCTCCTAAATGAAACCAAAACTGAACACACCTAGAAATGTACTAAGTAAAATCCACAGATTACAAATCAAAAAAGCCTGAGAGGGAAAAATATGGCCAGAAAGAAACAGTTCAAGTACCAAGGATCCACAGTCAGAATTGCACAAGACTATAGCTACAACTAGAAATTGAGGGGGAAAAAATCTTGAAATACAATATTCCAAAAGGTAAAGGATAAAATCTTAGAACCAAAGAAGACTTATATAGCAAAATAAGAACAATGGGAAAATGAGCCTTTAATAGAATAGAGGAATTTCAAATATTCCTGATGAAAAGTCCAGATTTAGGCAACATATTTGAAATTCAAACACAGAAGACAAAAAAAAAACATAGAAAGGTAGATACATTAGAAAAATTGGAAGGGGCCAAATGGTAATTCCACCGTCTTCAAGGATAACAAAGAAACACAAGCAAAAGACCTGGGAATGGTTTTGTTTTAACTTGTTGGTTTTAAACGAAAAAAAATGGGAGGGAAAAAGGAATATACTAAGAAATAAGACAAAAGATGGAGGATTTTACTATTTTTCATAATCAGGATATGTGAGGAAAAGAGTATACAAACCAGAATGAGAGAATGGGAGAGTGGGAATCTCATGAACTTCTCTCTTATCTGATCCAGGCAAAGGTAGGTTGAACATACACATACATGGGTCTGATGTAGAAATAAATACATTAAATTCAATGGGAAAATAGGCAGAGAGAAGGGAAAAGGAGGCAGGGATTTAACAGATAAGTAAATGTCAGGGAGCAAGCAAAACAAACTTCAACTTTGACATGCAGATTTTAAATGGGGAACAAAGAGAGAAAGTATAAGAGCCAGTAATAAAGGTCTCAATTTGAAGAAAAGGGGAGATGTGTTCATACCACATCAATTATAGATTATTAATATTGATTATATTGTATTTATTTCTTCAGCTTCCTCTTTGTAAAGGTAAGGCTGGGGGCAAAGCAAATAAAAAATACAAGAGGATATGGAAGTGAGACAAAGACAAGAATAAATTAATAGTCACATAACCATGAATGTGAAAGGGATGAATACAACCATAAAATGGAAAAGCATAGAAGACTAGAATAGAAAGCAGTATCCAACATGTTGTTTGCAAGAAACACACTTGAAATGTAAAGATTTACACAGACTTTTAAAAAAAGCAGTTGAAGAAAAATTTATTATAACTTAAGAGAATTTAAAAGTCACTAATAAATATCATGATTTCTGTGAAGGCAACAATAAAAATAAATGTGTTTTTAAAATATACACAGGAAAACTACATTATGCCTAAAAATAACATAGATAATGAAGTAATATCAATTCTCAATATATATGCACTAAATAGCATAACATCTAGGCGCTTAAAGTAAAAATACAGCAGAGAAATAAAATGTTAGGCTAATATCTCTAATGAAGGTCAATGGGAAATTATTGAACAAATATTCACAAAAAAAATTATGGTAACTTATCAAAAAGATAAGTTTCTTTAGTACTTTAAAATGGGGAGGGAGGGGTGAAGTAGGGAATCCCTAAGATCTTTTTGGGCTATGAATAGATTGAAAGCAGAGAATCTGGGCTCAAGTCTTTCCTTTGATTTTTACTGCTTTGATTTAACCTTGGACAAGGCTTACGCTGTGTGGGCCTCAGTTTCCTCATCTGAATTCTGAGGTCCCTTCCAGCTCTATAACTACCATCCCCTCCTTTCTCCATGATGTGCACAATGACTACAGAATTATCTAAATTTTAGGAAAATTGTAAACATAATGCACTATATTAATGATGAAAACAATTTTAACATCACATAATTACAAAATATATGTGGAGAAGCTCTGAAGAAAAAACAACACCTTTTTATGTTTTAAAAAAACATTAAAAATTATAGGAATAAGTGGATTGTTCCTTACTGTGGTAACTATTATGTATCTAAAACCAAGAATTAACATTATTTGTAATGAAAATGTGCTAGAAATCTTTTCAATAAGAGCAAAGGTAAGCAATGATGCCCATTTTCACCACTATGATTTGATATAGTTCAAGAAATGGAAATGCAGGAAATAAACATAGACAAAGAAGAAACACAATTACCACTTTTACAAATAATATGAGGGTTTACTTAGAGAACCCTAGCAATTAAACTATAAAATTATTTCAAATTATTAATGTCTTCAGTAAAATAGCTGGAAATAAATAAACCCACAAAATCATCAACTTTTCTATATATTGTTATTAACAAAATTTAACAGAAAAGAGTAGGAAAAGAAATTCCATTCAAAAATAACAGTATACTCAATGTATAAAATAGTTGGGAGCTGACTTATCAAAATACATATAGGAGTTATATGAATATAGTTACAAAGCAATCTTTACAGAAACAAAGGCAGCCTTAAATTGAGGAGTTATTAATTACTCATGGTAGGACTGTGCCCATTACAATAAAAATGGTGATACTACCTAAATTAATTGAAAGTCAGTGCCATACCAGTTAAACTACCAAAGGATTACTTTATAGAAGTAGATAAAATTCATCTGGAGGAACAAAATGTCAAGAACCTCAAAGGAGATAACTTTTAAAAGTGGGAATGAAGAAGGCCAGTAATGCCAAAGCTCAAACTATACTACAATGCAACAACCAACCAAACTATTTGGTTGTGGTTTAAAAACAACAACAACAACAACAACAGAAAAATGGATCAGTGGAACAGATTAGGTACTCAAGACCCAGGAGTAATCAAACAGAATAGCCTTGTTTTAATAAAACCAAGGATACCATCTGCTAGAATAAGGTTTCACTATTTGATGAAAACTAGTGGGAAAATTTGAACATATTGTAGAAGAAATTAGATTTAAACTGTCATCTCACACACTATACCACAGTAACCTTTAAGTGGATATAGGACCTACATATAAAAGGTCAGATCATAATCAAATTAGAGAATTTTCACAACTCTGATAAGGGGGATATTTGTTAAATAAACAGGGGATAGGAGAGATCATAAAAGATAAAATGAACAATTTTGATTACCTAAAATTTAAAAGGTTTTTTTTTTTGCATCTACAATTACTAGGAATACAGTGAATGGAGGAAAATGAATTTGCATCAAATTTCTCTGATAAAAGGCTGGTATCCTAGATATATGGGGGATTTATACAAATATATTACAAGAGTTATATGTTCCTCCATGCCTGGAATATTCTCCCTCCTAAGTTTCACTTTCTAGCTTCCCTGGCTTCCTTCAAGATCCAGATCAAATCCTTCCTTCTACAAGAAACCTTTCTTGGTACCCCACAATATTAGTATCTTCCCTCTGAGTTTACTTTCCCTTTTGTATGTACATAGCAATTTGCATGTTGTTGTGTTCAAATATGAGCTCCTCAAGGACAATGACCATGTTTTTTGTTTTTATTTGTATCTTTAGCATATCTGTTCTTGATAGATAAACGACCAAAGGATATGTACAAGCAGTTTTCAAAAGGAAAAATGTAAGCCATCAATAGTCACATTTAAAATTGCTCCAAATTACTAATAACAAGAAAAATTCAAGTTCAAACAAGTCTGATATTTCACCTTACATTCATAATATTGCCAAAGATTACAAAAGATGAAAATGACACTTGCTGGAAGGGACACAGGAGGAGAGGCACGCTAATGCGCTGTTGCTATAGTCGTGAATTGATTCCGCCATTTTGAACAGCAAAAAAACAAAATGTTTAGAACACATTTGTTGTTGGGGAAAAAATAAAAGAACTCTATAGAATATGTTTCCAACAATTCATCAACAACAACAACAAACATCTTGGCACTGTGCTAAATGCTAGGGATACAAAAAAAGACCAAAAACCTGCTCATTGCCCTTGAGAAGCTCGCATCTTAACGGGGACAAAGGCATGCAAATATCTATGTAAATACAAATATATACACAGTATAAATGAAAGATAAACTCAGAAGGAAGACTCTAACATTGTAGGGTACCAAGAAAGGCCTCTTTCAGAAGGTAGAATTTGAGCTGAATCTGGAAGGAAGCCAGGGAAACTGAAAGGTAGAGGTGAGGAGGAAGACCATTCCAGGTATGGAGGGCAGATAGTGAAAATGGATAGAATCAAAGACAGCAAGGAAGAGCAAGAAGGCTGGTGTCATTGGACTATAGAATTTCAGAAGGTGACAGACAAACTATACAGAATTGGTATTCTGTTAAATTTAACACACACTCTTCAAAAACAAGCTGTACATAATAGAGATGATTTCATATACATTTTCACGTACAATTCTCCCTTTCTATTCTTCTTTCCCTATAGGCATGTTGAGATTTGTTGAAACATTTCAAGTTAATAATTTTTTTGAGTGATCACATGTCACAGGCAAGTTGCTGTACCAAGAAAATTGGAGATCCTTGACAATCGGCACTGTTGAATACTATTCTCTCATTTCAAAACATTTCCATCTTCACCATTCAGGCTGCTGCAAGGCCAATAGCCAATACATTGAAGAGTTCAAAAATACTCTGCATACTGTGGTAGCCAAAGAAATTGCAGGCTTTTTTGCAGAGCCTATTCAGGTAGGTATTTCTGTTCACGATGGACCTTCATTGATCTGAATGGGAAATTACACCAAAATTAACATCCATTTCACAGAATACCAAGCAGATTGACAAGTGGTGCCTACCACAACCTCTCTTCCTAAACTTCACACGTCATCAACTCTCCTTGAAAAAGTACATAATTGGCGCGGCTGGGTGGTACAGTAAATATAGCACTGGCTCTGGAGTCATGAGATCAAACCTGACCTCAGACACCTGACACTTACTAGCTGTGTGACTCTGGGCAAATCACTTAACCCCAATTGCCTTACCAAAAATTTTTTTTAAGTACATAATCATAGTTATACAAGGAATATTTCAATGTTTTAATATAGTCCATTTCCCTAAGTTCAGGCAAGACTAGACCCAAACAATTTCTGACTGATGGGTAGATGCTATTTTTAAAGTTCTCTGTAGAAAGATCTACCTAGGTTGGTCACTTAATAACGTTCACTGTCATTAGACTCTTCCTTGGCCTTCTGGGCCTTGTGTTTTTAAGTCTGTGTTTTCTTTTCTCACCCGAGAAATGAGGAATTCTACTCACTCTCCAAGAAGTGCCTCACACTTATACATGCTTTGATTTTGAGGGATATCTCAAACAAAGTCTTCCACCGATGGCTTTGTGGGGGTTTTTTTCATCTTCACTATTATTATTACTACTAAAAACTATTCCATATATTTGTGGGGGGTTTATGTTTCCAAATTCTTGTTCTTCTCTAAACAATTTCCTTCATTTGGCCTCCTGCAGGGCGTCAATGGAGTGGTTCAGTACCCCAAGGGATTTCTGAAGGAAGCCTTCCAGCTGGTGAGAGAGAGGGGAGGTGTGTGCATTGCTGATGAAGTAAGTACCCAGGCAAAGGGCTCAGTATCCCTAAACCCAGGCCTCTTCAAAGATGGGAACTGTCTAGCAAGAATTGTAAAGCATGACTCTAAAAGAATGAGACTGGCTTTTTTGATTGGTTCATTTTTGTCCAGTTAGAGCTGACACATCCAAATAAGGTATGTCCTGCAGAGTGATCACCTTAAAAATCATAGACACACTGTAGCACTGCTACCATTGGTATTTGATATTGATGTGGGCAACTAGGTGGCTCAGTGGATAGAGTGCCAGGCCTGGAGTCAGGAAGACTCATCTTCCTGAGTTCAAACCCAGCCTCAGACACATACTAGCTGTGTGACCCTGGCCAAGTCACTTAAGCCTGTTTGCTTCAGTTTTCTCACCTGTAAAATGAATTGGAGAAGGAAATGAAAAACCAGTCCAGTATCCTTGTCAAATGGGGTCATGAAGAGTCGGACATGAATGAAAATAACTGAAAAACAACAGGATTTTCTTTAAGCTTTGGGAAATAGATGGCTTCCCCCTACAAAAAGAATGGCTTTTATCTATTTCAGACTCAGTTGAGTTGACTGAAGTGAATGGGTCTTCTCTGCTGAAACATCATCTGGCTAAATGTTAGGCTATCATCTC
Organism: Phascolarctos cinereus; assembly: GCF_003287225.1. Lineage (NCBI taxonomy): Eukaryota > Metazoa > Chordata > Mammalia > Diprotodontia > Phascolarctidae > Phascolarctos > Phascolarctos cinereus. Next base: position 357,652,542 of record NW_027555847.1, read on the forward strand.
ATCTTTGCATTACCTTCTCAAATACAATGGGCTCTGGATTATCTCTTCGATGAATCGTCCAAGACACACTTTTAGTCTTGCACCAGCTTCTCATTCCCATCCCTTCCTTCTCCTGTTGATATTCAACTACACTTCATCAACCCCATTCTGTGTTCTGCTCACTACTTCTTTTCAGGGCATAACCAGGGAGCATAGTATTATAGAGTTTTAATTCTAAACTGTAAGCAGTTTAATTAGAAAGGTAAATTTGGTGCTTAAAATAAAATAATGATAGCTAGCAATTTTTAGTCCCAATGATAACAAAATCTCTGGTATAACTATTCAACATACAGAAACCTCTCTTGATTTGGAATAGAAATGTCAGCAAGGTTTATAGCATAAAGAGCCAATGTCAGAAACCCAGGTTTAAGTTCAGCCTGTGATACACACTGACTATGTGACTTTGAGCAAGTCATTTCTTAGCATTCAAGGGCTCTAAAATTTCATCATTTCATTAAAATCTTGCTTCTAAAGTATTTGAAAAGAGTTTGTTCTCAAGTAATTTCTAATATTCAAGAAGTACACTTTAATGTGAATTCACCCTCACTCTTCAAAAGCCTTTATTACCTTCTCAAGTACAGTGAGTACCCAACTTGTGCCTTTTCTCCATGTAAAGTCACTTTCAATTACCCCATGGGAGCCTCCAGAGGAGAATGGACTGGAGCTGCCAGGAAAAAAGCAAGGGAAGCCCGAGAACAAAGTATAAGCCAGGGATTGAGAGTATCTGTGATGGGAAGCTCCCTAGAGAGTCAATTAACAAGCTTTTATAAAGCACTTACTGTATGCCAGGCACTATGCTAAGTGTTAGAGATACAAAGGAAGTCAAAAACAGTCCCAGCCCTCAAGGAGCCCACAGTCTAATGAGGGAGACAAGTGATAAACAACAGTGGATAAACAAGATAATTGGAGGATAAGTGAGGGCTAATCTCTGAAGGAAGGCACTAGCATGGAGAGAGGGAGGGAAAGAGATTCCGGCAAAAGTGCAGATAGCAAAATAAAAACCCAAGAAAGAAGTTTATACTTGGCTAGTTTGCATATCTAGGCATTCCAAAATACACTACCATCCTGTGTTAACGCATTGCCTCCTATTTATGAGTTTCTGCAGGAAAGCACACATCATCTCCCCTCCCTTTTCCCACCAACCTCACCTCCTTCCTCAAAAAGTGAGAGCAGTCTTGGGGTTCCTCTGCCTCAAAGCTATGGCACTTGTGTCACCTAATGTGCAACTTCAAATTACACTGAGACTCTTGGAACAAATGTATATGACTAAATATGACAAGCCCTGTACCAAGGTGGACTTCAGTCTGATCTCTGCCTGAATTCTCCTAGCTTGCACATGAGCAGAGTACAAATTAACAAGATTTTTCTATATGTGGCTTATAAACTCAAAAGAGTTCTGACTAAAGTTCTTGTCAAATGCTTGGAGTATGCTATGACATGATTCCCCACTTCTCTCGAGCTCTGTGGGTTCCAGCTGTACTCTACCAGCCTAGCCAATGACACTGCCAGAGATCACTGATTTTGAAGGGAGAAAACCTGGGTTCCCACCACTTGTCACCTTTGTGTCTTTGACCAAATCCTTTAACCCTTCTGGGTTTCATCATCTTCATCTATAAAATGTGGGAGTCGACTTGATCTCTATCTAGTAACCTCCCAGCTCTAAATCTAATAGTGCATTACATAAAGTCTTTCTCCTTCATCATATGAGATAATAATCTTGCCCTCCTGAAATTACTTTTTTTAACTTGTGTACAAGTTGTATCCCCAGTAGAATGTAAGCATCCTGAGGGAAGGAGTTACTTAATTTTATCTTTGTGTACCCAGCACTAACCACTGTGCATTTTATATATAGTAGGTGCTTAATAAATACTCATCGAGTTGAATTAACTCAAATAGGGGCAAATTCAATATCTAACTCAGAGCCCTGCGAACAGTCAGAGCTAAATAAAAGTTTATTGATGAGATAATGATGAGATCACACCCATACTAAAAAGTGAATTTTACAAGAAATAATATTTCTCAAAAAAGCCTGATTTCCTGATTTGTTCTCACCAGGTGCAGACAGGATTTGGCAGGCTGGGCACTCATTTCTGGGGATTCCAAAGTCATGGAATCCTCCCTGATATTGTCACCATGGCCAAGACGATGGGAAATGGCTTCCCCATGTCAGCTGTTGTAACCACTCCAGGTAAGGCCAATACTCAGTTTGCTTTTGTTGCTAGGCCTTCTGAGTTCACTATCCTAAAACATGCATGTATTTTTCTTTCAGACCAATAAAAATTACAGTACATGTTCCTCGATCTCAGTAGTGGACTTCTTTTCCAAGAGAGAGGGGAGTGAGCAAAGGCTGGTATAATCAGACATGATGATTCTGGGGCTCAGCTCATCATCCTTAAGCTTTTGCCCTACCCAGCCAATGGTGTAATCTGTAGGATTAGAAACAGCACAGAAACATGACCCCAACCATACACACACACACACACACACACACACACACACACACTGGAGAACACATACACCATCGGTGTCCTGAAGCATTTTTCTCCAAAGGTCCCTGTACAACAGGTAGTATAGTTCTAAAAAGTATAATACATTGGCCTGAATCTGACTGACTCCAAGAAATACCCTAGAAATTCATTTATATAAATTGTCTAATATAGCATTTGTTTCTTTCTCTTATTTGTTGAATGGAGGCATTGTGGATAACAGGCACTCTATCTCTTTAAATAGTCCCTGGGGATAAGGGACACAGACGAGGGAAAGAATGCCAGTGTCTTTCTCCATGCCTCATTAATCTAGAGGTATTGGGGTCATTCTTACAATGTCAGGTAAGGACTGTCTCCTTGTCAGCTATGTTTTGAATAAAGAGTGCAGGATATCAATACGAGGGAAAAGGTGGTCAGATTGTGTGATGAGAAGCTGGAAGAAAATGGGTGAGACTTACATTCTGTGCATTAGATTTTTATTTATCTTCCTGTAGAGATTGCCAACTCCTTTATTAAAAAAGTGAATCACTTCAGCACATTTGCGGGAAACCCCATGGCTGGAGTAATAGGATCTGCTGTACTTGATGTAAGTATCAATGACTAATTTCTTCAGGTACAAAAGTGGAAGGCGTCAAAGACAAAATCAGAACTAGGGGTAAGCAAACTGGAACTCCCAGGGTGGAATACACATGGGCAACAAGCATTTATTAAACACTTACTATTGCCAGGCACTATGCTAAGTGCTGAGGATACAGACAAAGGTAGAACATCCACTGCCCCCAGTGGAGAACATACACACGTATATATTACATATATAGCATGTGTATACATGCATATATACACAGATGTACACGTATGCATATAAACACATGTATGTATGTATGCAAAATATCTATGTATACATAATACAAGCAAAATTAATATAAGGAGGTTATGAGAGGGAGGAAACTAGCAGTTAGGGGATGAGGAAAGGCTTCACGTGGAAGGTAACACTTGAACTGACAGTTAAATAGTATTTTTCTTTTTCTAATTACATGAAAAGAAAATTTTTGACATTCATTTTTTTATAAAATTTTGAATTCCCAATTTTCTCCCTCCTCCCTAAGATGGTAAGCAATTTGATATAGATTATATATGTGCAATCATGGAAAACATATTTTCATATTAGTCATATTGTAAAAGAAGAAACAGATTGAAAAAATTAAAGGAAGTAAAAAGAGTATGCTTCAATCTGCATTCAGACTCCATCAGTTCTTTCTCTGGATGTGGATAGCATTTTCCATCATGAGTCCCTTGGAATTGTCTTAGATCCTTGTATTTCTAAGAAGAGCTAAGTTATTCATAGTTGATCATCACACAACATAGAACTAAGTCTTTCTTTTTGTGTATGTGAGGCAATTGGGATTAAGTGACTTGACCAGAGTCACACAGCTAGTGAGTGTTGTGTGTCTGACACAGATTTGAACTCAGGTCCTTCTGACTCCAGGGCCAGTGCTCTATCCACTGTGCCACCTAGAAGTCTTGAAGGAAACCTGAGATCCTAAGAGTTGAGGGTGAGGAGAAAGTACTTTCTAGGCAGAGGAGACAGCCATTGCAAAGGCACAGTGATTGGAGGTGAGATTTTGTATGAGTAAAGCTGTGAGTCTAGCAATATGGTTGGATCATAGAGTGAGGGAATGGGATTAATGTATAAGATTGGAAAGGTAAAAAGAGAAGAACTCAAATACCAAACAGGAGCTTTTATTTTATTTCTGAGGCAATAGGGGGCCACTGGAGTTTGTAGAGCAGGAGGTTTACATGATCAAACTTGTGCTTTAGGAAAATTACTTTGGTGGCTGTGTGGAGGATAGATTCCAGTGGGGTGATGTTTGAGACAAGAAGACCAAAATAGGAGGCTGCTGTGATAGCCCCAGTGAGAAATGACGAGGCCTTGAACCAGGGTGATAGCTGTGTTAGTGGAGAGGAGGTGACATGGTGGGAGACACAATGAAGGACAGGCTTTAATAATTTTGTTGGATTGGTGGGTCTGGACCTGATTTCATCAATGTGGGAAAATCTTATAGTTGAGACTTCCCGCAAATGCAGATGTGTGGTTTATCTAGAACTTACACTCTTCTAGAGTTGTCTGGGGAGCTGAGACCAAGCAGATTCTTCAGCTATTATGCAACCAGCACAGGAAGTGAACCCAGGTCTTTCTAGCTTCAAGGTTGGACCTTTATCCCCTATATCATAGACATGTTTTAGGGCCAGAACATTCCACCCTTCACGGCAGTAGACACTTCTCTTGTGAGTTAATTCCTAAGTATTTTAGTAACGATCTCAGGACTCCAAAAGATATGAAAACATGGGGACAAAATTTCAAAGCTTACTAAGGAAAGGCACACAACTGTCTTGTCCCAGCTTTCATCAAAAGCCATCCTCACGAGTCTTCTTTCACAAAATAATCACATTCTAACCCACTTCACTGGGTTATAGCGAGGATGTTGTTGGTATTGATCAGTCGATCAATGGTGTCTGACTCTTTGGGACCCCATTGTGGGGTTTTCTTGGCAAAGATACTGGAGTAGTTTGCCATTTCCTTCTCCAGAGTATTAAGGCAAATAGAGGTTAAGTGACTTGCCCGGGGTCACACAGTAAATATCTGAGGCCAGATTTGAACTCAGGTCTCCCTGACTCCAGACCTAGTGCTCTATCCACTGAGCCACCCAGTGAGGCTCATGATTTGTGAACCATAAAGCTCTATAGAAATTGAATCTTCATCATCATCATCAATAATAATAATATTACTATTATTACTATCACATGACTCAGGTCCAACCTCAAAAACATAAAAGTAAAATGTGAAATTAGTAAATAATGACAAATAGAATCTGCAATATATCATTCAATCAGCCTTAGAAAACTCACTTTGAAAAAAAATTTTAAAAAAGAAATCACTTGCAAACTAGATATTTTTTGTCTTGTTAAAAGCTTTTATTTATCATTTTCATTTCTATCATGACATGTTAAGTCGTGACCTATGACAGCATGTGGCAAAGCTTATAATGAGATAAAAGTCAGAGGAAATAGATTCCTAAGACCCTGTATCACACATCTTCATTAAATGTATCCAATGAGAATGGAGTTATAATCTACAGAGTATTCTCAGTTACTGGTATGGGAGTGTGCCTTCCCTAGAATCGTCTGACTTCCCCCATTTTATCTCTCTTAGAGGGAGCTGAAAAGAATTTAAAATGTCATTTTAAGGAAGGAAAAAAAAAAGAAAACTCACTTCAGGGACCTAAAGCATTGGAGAAACAGTGTTCTACCCTCAAACAATCCAAAGACACCCACACACACACATACACCCAGGTAGCAGACATGTGTATATACAAATCATCTCACTTAGCCTGCTGAAGCTTCATTGGTGGTTTGCTAACCATATTCTCAATTTGTCACTTTTTTAGTACTGCTCTTTCTGCTGCCTCTCCTCCTTGCTTTGACATTGTGGCCTTATATGAAGGCAGCTAACTCTCATGTCACAGTAGTGTGGTGTGGTGGAAGCAGCCCAGGACTTGGAGTCAGGAGAGAACTGAGTTTGAATCCTACCTCTGACTCTTTGTAGAGCTGGTGGGAGGTGACAGGATCAAACCTAGGGAGGGAAGTGGCATGATCAAACATGAAATTTATGAAAATTACGTTAGCATCTGTATGAAGAATGGTTGGAGGGGGGTGGGGCTTGAGAGAGGGAGAATGAATAGAAAGCTACTGCAAAAGTCTAGGAAAGAGAGGATGAGGGCCTGAACTAAGATGGTTGCTGTGTGGGTGACAAAGCAGTGACTATTTGTATGATGATGATGGACAAATCACTCAACCTCTCAGAATCTCATTTTTCCATACATAAAATATAAAAAGATAACATCTGTGGTATCTACCTCATAGTGGAGCTCCAATGAGCAAGCATATGTAAAGTGCTTAGTAAATCTTACAGCATTCTGTAATTGGTAATTTAGGTGATGCTGTACTGTTGCATGCTACCATATACAGCAATCCAAAGGACAAAAAAGAATCCTTGAGCCTTGTGTGAGTGTCAGGTTTGTTATGTCTCCTAACATGAATCATCATAGGATAGGATTTAGAGCTGAAACATGCCTTAGAAATCAATTTGTCCATCTCCTTTATGGTAGAGATGAGAGCCCCATGACCAGCTTTGGGTCACACAGGCAGTACGTGGCAGATCCACAATTCGAATCCAGGTCATCTCCATAAATGATTTTTTTTCCATATTCCTGAATGTACTTGATAATTGATGATTGGTCATTCTACTATGTGCTTTTCTTCATTTCCATCAGTCTGACCCAAGAGCATTTACTTTTTTTAAATGTTGATCTATGACTGATAAAACTTAAAGATATACATGTTAAACAGACAATATAACTATAAAGAAGCATAGGAAACTTAAATGAAAATGGGTATGCTAGATTATGTCATCCTGGAAAAAAAAACCTTGACTTAATCCTTCCATCCCTACTATCATCCTTTATCTCTTCTGCCCTTTATATACATATATATGTATACGTATATACATATATATGTGTGTGTGTGTATGTGTATACATATATATATGTATATGTATATGTGTGTATATATATATATATATATGTATATGTATATGTATATAATCTCCTCAAAATGGCCATCTACACTGGGTGCCTCCCCTTCCTCTCCTCTTACTCTCTTCCTAACCCTTTATAATCTAGCTTCTGACTTCATTCCACTAAAAAAGCTCTCTCTAGAATTGCCCATGATCCCTTAGTCACCAAATCCAAAGGCCTTTTCTGAATATTATATTTTCTTGACCTCTCGGCAGCCTCTGATGCTGTTGATCACCCTTTCCTCTTTGAAATTCTTTTCCCTCTTAGTTTTCAGGGCACTACTGCCTCCTGCTTCTCCTACCTCTCTGGTCAATTCTTCTCTCTCTCCTTTGCTGGATCTTCATCCAGATCAAGTGTCTCTCAGAGTTCTGTTTTAGGCCCTTTTCTCTTCTTCCTCCATACTGCTTCACTTGGTGATCTCATCAACTCCTGTGGATTTAACTCTATGCTGACAATTCTCAAATCAATCTTTCCTGCCACAAACTGCTGACTTCAAATCTCACATCTCTGACTACCTTTCAAACATCTCAAACTGGATGTCCAGTAGACATCCAGACATCCCTGTTAAACTAAACACGTCCAAAGCAGAACTCATCTACCTTTACCCAAGCCCCTCCCAGCCCCATCACTTTCATTGTTAGTGTAGAAGGAAACACTATCCTTCCAGTCCCTCAAGTTTGTAAGCTAGGAACCATCCTCGATTCCTCATTATCTCTCACACCCCATATCCAAGCTGTTGCCAAGGCCTGTCCATTTCACCTTTGCAACATCTCTCCAATATGCCCCCTTCTCTCCTCTGACACTGCCACCACTCTAGTGCAGGCCCCCATCACCTCACACCTAGATAATTGCAATATCCTACTGACGGGTCTGCCTGCCTCAAGTATCTTCCCACTGCAATCCATACTCCATTCAGCCACTAAAATCTCATCTTCTACAGGAAGCTTTTTCTAACCCCTCTTAAATCGAGTGTCCTCCCTCTTTTAATTAGTTCCCATTTATCCTGTATATTGCTCATTTGTATGTATTTGTTTGCACATTGTCTTTCCTATTAGATTGTGAGCTCCTTGAGAGCGGGGACTGTCTTTTGCCTCTTTTTTGTATCCCCAACACTTAGCCTAATGCCTGGGTCATAGTAGGTGTTTAATAAATGTTGATTGATTAACTGTATCATCAGTGGTTATGGTGCCAAATGAATTAATGGATAAAACATTGTTAAAATTGACTATGCAACAAGCATCGTGCTAAGCACTGGGCATGTAATAGAAAATAAGACAGTCTCTGCTCTCAAGGAGTGTGCATCCTAACGAAGGAGACAACACATACGAAGGCATGGACCAAAGAAGGAAGACCTAGGGCTAGTATATTTACTTTTCAAATTCTTTCAATCAGTTTCTGTATCTGTTTCATTCAATGCTCTCTGATTTTTTCCCATCACCAGGCAATTAAAGAAGATGGCCTACAGGAAAACAGCCAAGAAACTGGTTCCTATATGTTATTGAAGTTGGCCAAGCTACGGGATGAATTCGAGATAGTTGGAGATGTCCGTGGCAAGGGCCTCATGATTGGAATAGAAATGGTACAAGATCAGGTGGGTCCTAGAAGGTCCCTTCCCCTCATAGCTGCAGCAGCCATCAGTCCAAGATGGAAGTGCTGTCTGAAAACCCAGGTCCAATTTTCTCCATGAGAGAGCATCCAAGGACAACAAAACTCAGTGGAGCCCATTAGAGATGAACAGGTTGAGTGTGAAAAATAAACAAAACTCTAGCAGATGGCTCCAGAATCCCATAGGGCTGAGCGAGAGAACATTGAGAGAGAACCTGAGGTCATCCTCATTGTGAGAGGTGAAAAGTGGCATCTAAGGCTAGGGATCAAGAAGAGCTCTGCAGGGAGAGGGAAGCCACCTAAAATGCTGATTTTTTTTGCTACTGATTTTTCTTCCAATTTCCTTCATGTCTAATTCATGCAGTTCACTGTTTTGACCCTTATTGTCATTTCTTAGAATTGAAGAATTTTAGAACTGAACTCATCATCTACCCTCCTCCCCAAATCAGTTCCCCTTTCTACCTTCCCTACTTTACTAATAGCATCCATTTTCTACCTCTCACCTAAAGGTTAAATCTTGGCATCATCTTATAATTTGCTCTCTCCCCCATATCCAATCAATCACCCATCCCTAGTGATACTTCCTTTTTCCTTTGCAATATATCCAATACTAATCTCTTCCTTTCCATTTCTACTATCATCAACCTAGTAATTTCAACTTTATTCCCATGGCCTAGATCCCACCTCTGATGTACACTGCCTGTTTGACCAAAGGCAAATTGCTTAACCTCCCTGGGCTTCAGTTTTCTGAAATGGGAGGGCTGGAGTGGGTCATCTCTGAGCTCCCTTCCAGCTCAACAGCTACAATTATTATCATAGTTTCCTGTCTAGTCTTTCTACCTACTGTTTCTCCCCACACTAGGCCATCCTGAATTACAGAATTACAGAACCGTTTTCCTGAAATGCTACTTTTAGCATATCATTTGCCTGCCCCAGACCCTTCGGTGATTTTACTTTTTTTTACATTTTTCTTTTTGGTCAGGCCAATTATTATTTCATCAGGATAGAGATTTCCTTTCCCATGTGTAAATTCCCTTCAACTACACAGCTGAGCAACTCCTCCATAATTTAAAGTCTTAGAAAGTCGCCTGGGACTCTAAGGGATAAATGATTTAATCAAACAGTTAATATATGGCAGAGGCAAAAGTAAAACCAGGTCTTCCTGACCCCAAGTCTAGGCCTGTATCCACCACACTGCACAGCCTTTAATTACCTAAAGTATTACAACCTAACTCTCAAGCCTGGTATTCAAAGCCCTACATATTCTGTACCCACGCCAGTCAAGGCAAGTAGCAATGAAAGCATGGGACTTAGGACCAGCAGATCTGGGTTTGATTATATGCCCTGTTATCTTTGACAAATCACTTAGGGTCTTTAGCCCCCAATTCTCTCACCTATGAAAAGAGGGCATTGGGCTAGATGATCTCCAAAGCCCCTTCCAGCTCTAATTTTCACCCACTAAAGTGGAGCTCCCATTAGCTCCTAACAGAAGCCCTGTTCTCTTGCCAAACTGATTTACTTGATTTTCACTGAATATACGTCATAATTTCCTGCTTCTGCACCTTTGCTTATATCATTGTCCCCATCTAGAATGATCTCCCCTTCCCCTTCTATCTAACCAAATCTTACCCATTTTTCAAGGTCACCTAGCTCAATGCCCACCTTTGCCATCTTCCTGGACCTCTCCAGTCCGTAGTAATTTCTGCCTCTTCCAAACACTTCTCTGAACTTTTTTTCTCTATCACTTCTTTGTCAATGATCACTTTTTTATATTGTTACTTTTCTTTTGAGAGTCAGTACGGTATTATTGGGGGGAGAAAGATGAGATTTGGAGTCAAAAAACTCGACTTGAAATTCTAGCTCTGCTACTATGATCTCTATGATCCTGTGTCTTATCACATAAATTCAATGGGGAACTCCTTGAGGTCAGAGACCAAGAATTATATGGAGTGGCAGAAGCAAGGTTAAGATGACATAAGCGTTCCCCAATGCCTGAAGAGAGAATAGGAGGCAATGCACAAGAAGTGAAAGAGTCATTAAAGGATCTGGGTGTATATTCTGGCCCTGCTGTTTATTAGTTGAGTGACCTGAAGTTGAGTGACCCTACATCTCTGGGCTTCAGTTTCCTTCACTGTGAAATGAGGTAGATGAATCATATGATTGCTAAGATCCCTTTTATGTATAAATTTCTTAAAACAAACTTAGCTCACAATTTTGCCTGACTGACCCCAAGAGTAGCGACCATGTCTTGTACTGTTTTTCTCTATCTTCTATACCCCTAATATGGTGCTTGGAAAACAGTAAGTCTTCAATAAATACTTGATTAAATAAATTTTAGAATGATAATGAGAGATAAAAGACAGAATGAGATAGAAGTAGCAACTTAGGATTCAGAAATTTTAAAGTTTACAAAACATTTTACACATTTTATCTAATTTGATCCCCACAACAGCCCTGTGAGGTAGGCATCATAGCATTATCCCCATTTTGCAGATGAGACTCAGAGAAATTGAGTGATTTTTACAGAGTCAAATAGCTAGCTAGAGTGAACTTTGTTCGTTTGTACAAAAGTAACAATATTTACACAACCTACATCCCAGGATTATTTTGAGGAAATCAACTTAAAAGCCAAAAACTTATACAAAATGAGCTGTTAAGAATGTGGAGTACAATCATTTGGGAAATGGCAACATAAATTGTAGTGCATAAATATAATACTACTATGCCATAACAAATGATGAATATGAAGGATTCAGAAAAAGCAACAGGGAGATCTTATATGAACTAACTCTGTGAGGTAAGCAGAAACCCATCAACAATATATGCAATGACAATGACATAAATGGAAAGAACAGAAAAAAAAAACCTAAATACTGGGTAATTGCAATGACCAGTCCTTGTCCTAGAAAAGAGATGAGAAAATGTATCTTCAGTCTTTGCAGAGGTTGGGGACTATGGATATATAACATTGCATATGCTCCCAGACTCCATAGAAGCATTGGCTAGCTTTATTGAAGGTGCCTCCCCACCCCTCCCCTCCCCCCTACCCCACCACTTTCCTATTATTTTTCTTTGTTAAAGGGATGGTTTTCTGGGTAGGGGAATAAAATGAATATATCCAGAAACAAAAGGTACCAATATAATTTTTTAAGTCATGGTGGGAAGGAAAGGAAAATTTAGTTTCTCATGCTATCCTTGTGGAGAAGACAAAGAAATATGGCCTAGATTTTATTACTATAAGATAGATTCAGATCTGGTTGAATGACCAGAAGAGTAGCCAAATAAATAAATATATATATGTGTGTGTGTGTGTGTGTGTGTGTGTGTGTGTGTGTGTGTGTGTGTGTGTGTGTGTATGTGTGTCGACCATGGCTGAAGATATTGATGGTATGCTTATTGAATTTGCAAATGATACAAAGCAGGGAAGTAAAGCTAACAAGTTGGAACTATACGATCTAGACAAGCTAGAATAGTCAGATGAACCCAATAAGATAAAATTGTTCACCTACACTTGAGTTCAAACAATCAATCTCATCAGTACAAGATGGGGAAACCCTAGCTAGAAAAAAGTTCACCTGAAAAAGATCTGGGATTATTAGCAAACTGCAATCTCATTACAAATCAGCAAAGTTAATATGTTCTTAGGTGGCATGAAGAGGGGCCCAGAATCTAGATCAATGCAGGAAATTCTAGTGCTACTGTACCTTGCCCAGGACCTCATTGAAAATATTGTGTTCAGTTCTGGGTCCCACAGTTTGGAAAGGACCTTGATAAGCTAGAAAGCTTCCAGAATTGAATAACTAAGATAGTGGTGGAATAGATTCCATGGTTTTATTGAGGTTCAAGAATTTGCAGATGTTTAGTCTGGGGAAAGGAAGAGAAAAGGAAAAGGGGAGAAATAATTGCTTCCTTGGAATGTTTAAATGGCTGTTAAGTAGAAGAAGGATTCAACTTATTTTATTTGCTCCCAGACCCACTGGAAGTTGCAGAAAGAATTTAGGTTCAATGTAAGGGAAAATTTCCTAATAATTAGAGCTGTCCAAAAATGAAAGGTACTGCCTTTCACCAAGTGAAGACCAGATGAGCACTTGTATTGTAGAGGGGACTCCTGGTCAAGTATGGGCCTCTGGAGTCTCTTCCAATTGGGTCAATTGCATTTTCTTTTAAATTATGATATTAAACACTTGAATAAAGTGAGGTGGGTTTTTAAAAAAAAATAATGAATCAATTGATTTACAGGACAGCCGCCAGCCTCTTCCTCGCAAAGAAATGAATCTAATCCATGAAGACTGCAAAGACATGGGGGTTATCCTTGGCAGAGGTGGACTTTTTAGTCAGGTATGAAAAAACTGGAGCTATTCTCATTGAAATGTCCAAGTGTCCAACTACTTGAAATCTAAACAAACTTTCTAATGCTAATTCCTTCTTGGCAGTGGGAGTATGTACTAAATGACCTGCCCCTACACTATATATTTTCCTATTTCAAGGCCTAACAATACTGATTATCATGTCATATTGTTGGGTCAGTAACCATTCCCCTCTGGCTAATAATGCTCAGGTGATTCACAAAATGGCAATGAACTTTTCCTCCAAATCCTAGGGATTTCTAGGTAAAAGTGAATTGACTCTTCTATAGGAAAGTACCTTCTTGAGGCAGGAAAACCTTCTGCCCCCCTCTACCAACAAATTCAAACAACCATCCAAAGAAACAATTAAAATTATTATTTACAGGTTTATGCTAAAAATATAATAGTGGACAAATAAATATTTAGTGAATTGATTAATCTAAATTATAGTCAAAACAATTATTGTTATTCTTACTCAAAATTTTGCTTATCCATATTATTCTTATCCACTCATGCACAATGTGATCAGAGGCAATAATTATAGTTAACTAGCATTTATTATGTAGCAAGTGGCTTCTAGAAAGTATATTCTCATATAGCAAATCATTTCTAGAAAAAGGAAAACAAAACTAGACTCCAGAATTCAGAGGACCCATTGCCTGCCCTCCCCAGCAAGACTGCCTACCTCAGTTCTTTTCAATGCCACTGTCTCTCCCAGTCCAGTACTATCTATGCTAGTAAGGTATTCTGTATTCCCCAATTCCACCACATCTAGGAACTATAAAGGAGTCTACCATACAGGGCAGTGACTTAAAGATGAGAAGGAACCATACTGCTACCAATTCTTATCAGAATAATGACATTTTCCTAGAAAGACATTATTCTTTTCTTCTCCTAGTCATGACATTTTTACCAGCTGATCAAACAGTTCTAAAATCCTAACAAGACAATGACAATGTGCAAATATTGTAGAAGTTAACTAGTTATTGAAGATAACTAGTTATTGCCAGTAATAGGAGCAGCAAAATGGAAATAGTACTCCTAGTTCCCTTTTCATGCTTTTCCATTGAGCCGTATTGATTTCCACAACAATCAAGAGTTTACTCTTTTCTATTCTCTCTCCAGACATTCCGAATTGCACCCCCAATGTGCATCACTAAACAGGAAGTTGATTTTGCAGTGGAAGTACTTCATTCTGCATTGAGTAGACATATGGAAAAAAGGGCTAAAGGGAAGCTTTAAAGAAGAAGAAGAAGATGGTGATGGTGGTGGTGAGGGTGACAATGATGATGATGATGATGATGATGATGATGATGATGATGACGATGACAACTTACAAACCCTCAAGACCTTTCCATTCATGTGCAAGGATGAACTTGAGTAGCATCAGGGTTCTCCAATCCACAGATCATGCACAAATCTTGGAAGGACAGTTAATCCATCAGACAACAGGCTCAGGTTCCAAAGAGCTCTCAACCAGCTCAAACAATAGGCTAAACTGACAAGGAAACATATAATAGGAATAAATGGGAACTTTTCTTTGAACTTTGATACTTGCAAGGATTCATGACTTCATGGGCCTAAGTAGCATTCAGTAGCATTTAGCATGTGTCTGACACATAACAGAATGTGCTTTGAACTAATGTGTGCTCGCTCTTCCCATAACCTCACTTAAATTTTAAAATCACCAAGAAGTCACATTCTTACCAGATCCTTCTTATTTCCTTTCTGAAAATCAAACTAATGAATGCCAAGCTATCAGAGTGAAAATCAAACCATAAAATTGGGTAACTGTTTTCATACAAGTTGTGTAATGGGAGTTTCAATGGGTTTTAAATATAACATTGAAATATTGTCCTTACAAGCCAACGGACAGTAAACTAGTGGGTTTGTAATAATGTTTTGACACTAAACCTGTTATATTATAATCATTACAACAATGACAACAATAAATGTGATTATGACTTATTATTTGTTCCTTGAAAGAAAAATATTGGAGTGAAGGAGGTGAGAAAGGAAAAGGAAGAAATAAGGCCATTAAGAAGGGACTTATTTTTAACAATCTGTCCTGTAGAGCTCCAATTATTATTATATAACATTATGCTCATCATGCCATAATAATGCCTGACTTCCCTATACCATTAGTATAATTTATAGGAACATAACCTATATTGATGTAGTAATACCAGCTGACACTTTGACAATATAATTAATATATCGTTATAGTATAGTGATTATTGTATAATAACTTAATCATGTGTAATTAATAATTATATGTTAAAATATTTGATAATATAATTGATAATAGCTATCATCTTTCCTTGGTCAAATCTGAGCAGCTAATACGAAGAGAGCTATGCTCCTGATTGTAATAGAAAAATCCACCTTCTAGTCCTGCTTGTAATTTTCAATCCTCTGGTGACATTAGCCAAAGAGGAAAAAATAATTAAATGAAGAATCCCTACACGTTGTTCATTTTTCTTTCCTTCCCCCTTCACTCTCACCTTACCAACCAAGAACGATGGCAAGAACAAGAGATATGAAAACCAGTGTAGCATTGTTATTATGATTTTAATATAACACTAGAGAGTTAATGATGAAGCCTTATATGCCATACTCAAAAGATGCAATTGAAATGCTCCTAAAAATTTGAAAAGGGAGCAAATTTTAACACCAGGAAACTGGCGTGTTTCTTCCCTGACAATTCTGGTTGCAGGCCAGCCCATCAAAAGGAGAGTACTTTTTGTTCTTAAAATTCAGGAGATAATATAATCCCCAGAAGAAGCTATATATAAATCCACCAAAAATTCCGAGATTTACTCTAGAACTCAAGAGAACTTTACTGTACTGCTCCCCATCTCACCCCATTAGCTTAACAAAAATTATGCAGCTGGACCTAGTTAATATATGTGGTAAATTATGCTGTTAGTCAGACTGAAGGTTGTGGCAATTCAGAACAAGCTAAAAGTCACAAAAAGTCATCACAGGCACATAAAAGTCTGGGAGGGCTGGAGATTCTGATGCTACTCTGCCCCTCTTCACCACATAACCAGGAAGAAAAGGGCTGCCTTGATTAATGGGAAGGAAGCATCCATCCCTACTGCTTGGAGTTAGAAGTCTACTTCTCCATGTATGTTCCTCTCTTTACCACGTGACCATCCAGGCCTCCATTGTCATTGATCCTCAAATGTCCTTTTCTAATCAATTGATACTTCTTATGTTCTATGGCTCTAACATTTCTAATTCACCCTTCTCAAATCCTCATTCGTGGTTCACAGTCATCTACCTAAGCCTCCATCTTCAGCTACTTTCCCCCATAGATCATTCCTATCTAGTTCAGCCCTACCTCCCTCCCCCAAACCTGAGCTTGCTCTTCTCTTCTCCTTCCCTAAAGCCTCTAGAATCCCCCTCTCCAATCCCCAAGCATTGACAAACATCTCATCTTTTCATATCTCTTCCCTCATGGTCTTCTCAGTCTTCTGACATTTCCTTTCTCTGAAAGAAAGCTTATTCCTTGCCACCCCCTTCATTCCTGGCCACTCTTACCCCAAGAACATGCTGAACCTGTAGGATTCAACCCTCTACTTTGCCTTCTTCTCTCTCAAGCCTCCCTTTGCCACCATTACTCAGCAATCAGTTGGCTTTGAGATTCACTCCATCCCTCTGAAGGAGGGACTCCCACACTGCAACAGACATAGGAGAGCAAGTTGGGTGACATCCCAGGGATTCCCAAGTACATGCACAAAGAGAGCTCATTCCTTCTTCTTCAGTGGTGGTAAAAGGAGATGGAAAGACTCATGGGCATAGGCTTCCATAGTCTCAGAACAGAAATGATTGATTGAAGAGAGAGATGCAAGTCACACGGACAAAAAGAGGAAGCACAAGCTACAAAACTAGTCATACAGACCCCTAGGGAATCTACTCTGATGGAGGGCACCAAGACCAAAACAGAGGCTTATCAAGACCAGAAAAACCTTGCCTAGGAGGTTTGAGGCAAGTCCACCATCTTTTGGACTGTTAATCAACATCTCTTTTTCTACAAAACAAAAGAGGCTCAATCTGGGGTCATGAAGAGTCAGATGTGACTTAAAAACTGAATAACAGCAACATTTACTTATATAGGAACATATGGTCCTCACACCAATACAATGCAAGCTCTTTAAGGGCAGGGGCTGTTTTATTTAATTTTGTACCCCCTAACGCCTAGTACAGTGCCTGGCACACGTTGAATCATTGGATTGAATCAAATGGCACTTCCAAACTTAGAAGTTCCCACAGAATTCTGAAGACCTCAGAATAAAAAAAAAAAAGCCTTCCTTAATTTTCCACCTGGCCCTGAGATACTTCTGCAAATGTCCCTGAGGCAAACAGCGCTAAAAATTGAATTTTTTTTTGTATATGAGTTAATAGATGACTTTTCCCTCACCCAATGTACGAGAGAATTAGTGAGAAATAAGAGAGATTAGATCAGAATTTCTCCAGATCCATTTGTGTATGAAAAGAGTCTGAGAATAGCTCTATTGCCAGATTATTTTCTCTGGTTGTTTACTTTTTGATGATGTCTTTAGTAAATGCTTTGCTGTTGACTTTGTGGTCCCTTCCTATTCTATAAATAGAAGACTCATTGAAATGGAACCTTAAGCTATTATTCGAATAATAAAATACTTTATATTGAATCAAGAGGTTCCTAAGTTGAGTATGGTTCTACATTCGAGTTGACTATTTATGGGGTTTGGGCTGAGGTGTTCATGGTTGTTACAAAGGGTTTGTGGGTATTGTCAAGTCAATGTGCAATGCAATGCAATATCCACCTTATTCAGGGTCTCAGCCTCTGTGGCCTCAGTGAGAAGGAGGCCTTATCATTAGGCTATTTCATGGTCTGCAGTTCACTAGAAAAGCTTTCTACAGCACTGAGAGAATGAGCACTTTGGCCCAGAAATGCCCAGACCCAGAAAACATTTCTTTCATTTCAGTATTGATTGAGACTGACTCTAGGCTGTTTAATATTTTGCTGGCAAAATACTGCAGGCTGTAAGTCAGAGGTCTATGCCAGAAGATGCCTGTCCTGGTGCTGAGTTTCTCAATAAAATAATCTTTCCATCCCTCAGGCACTGGAAAGTCACCGAAGATGAACTTTTCTGGATCCTTTTTTAAGGCAGAAAAGTCAGCATTGCTTTTAAAATTCTGTCACTATTGGCTTCTTGTATATTCTCCAAAGTTTCTATGCAGAACCTATGGATTGTCAGGATATTCAGATATTAAGACTCAGAGTAGGGTCCAAAGTATCTGCCAGTACTTTGAATTGATAGGACTTGGTCTCAATCCTGACAGCAAGTGGTGGTCACTCCACCAACTTTTGTGAGTCTGGGCATTCTAGAACCATAGGATCCACTTCCCTGCTGACCCAACTCATGATCTCCTCTGAGTCAAGCTCATAATGATGCAACTCAAATATGGATAAACCTCATCAGTCCACAAAAGTCTAGCCCCTGCACTGGCTACAAAGTTATTTTTTTCAACTTCTTTCATAGAATGATTGGATGAATGAAATGATACTTTGGAAGGTGTTTTTCTCTACTGTAGATCTCTCTCATTGCAAACATTTTCTTTCCTCAAATAATTCTCATTATATGTTCCTCACTATTCTGCCCTTTTGAGTCAAACCCACTAATTATTTTAATAGAGTAGATTCTCCCCATACACGTAGTGGGATCCTCTCCCATAATTTCCCACACCATCATAGAAGAGGGAGAGAACATGGTCAGAGAACACGTGTGTGGGGGGGGGGAGGCAGAAACAGGAATTTGGCAAATGCCCATATCACCTAAGATGGAGGGGCTGTTATGGGAGGCACTGGGGCTCGGCTCGTACAAGAAAAGATAACTAGTACACATACATATGTTCTGTATTGGCCCACCATATAGTTAAAAGCAGCCTTTTTACATGGTTTCCATAGCCAGAGACATCTGCATATTTTAGTCTGCCCTGACTGAGCACAATGGATTCTTCCATCATCCAAGGCTGGGGATGAAATACTCCTTCACTCATAGCAGGTGATATCTTGCAGGAAGGGAAGAAGGATATACAGACCACTAACACCCCACCAGCACCCCTTAGGCATAAGGCTCTAAGAAACAAACTTGGCATTTTGGTCCTGTCTCCTTTTTTCCTTTAAGCGCTAGGAACAGAGAATACAGTCCTGGCCTGGGATCTCAAGCCTTAGGTTTCTCAGGGCCCAGGATTCTAAACCAAGGATTGTATCCAGTCTATCAGGGAAGCCCTGAGAAGTCAGAGTCCTAGATCACTAGCCCACTGAGCCTTTGGATTTGAACTTGGTGGGACTAATACTATGTAGGAACTGAGCTAAGTGGCAAACTTAATCTTATTCACTCCCCCAAAAGTTGTATAG
Organism: Phascolarctos cinereus; assembly: GCF_003287225.1. Classification (NCBI taxonomy): domain Eukaryota; kingdom Metazoa; phylum Chordata; class Mammalia; order Diprotodontia; family Phascolarctidae; genus Phascolarctos; species Phascolarctos cinereus. Next base: position 357,672,061 of record NW_027555847.1, read on the forward strand.
GGGGGATTATGTCCTCCCCCATGCCAGGGAAAATGTTTGTATATTTGCTCTTGCTATAGATTTGAAGGGCAGCTAGATGGTGCATTGGTTAGAGTGGCAGACCTGGAGTCAGGAAGATTCATCTTCCTGAATTCAAATCTGTCCTCAGACACATACTAGCTGTGTGACCCTGGGCAAGTCACTTAGTGCTGTTTGCCTCTGTTTCTTCATCTGTAAAATAAAGTGGAGAAGGAAATGACAAAGCACTCCAATACCTTTGCTAAGAAAACCCTAAACGGGTTCACAAAAAGTGAGACTTGATAAAATGACTAAACATACATATACACATACAAATATATTTGAAATAATATTCCTATAAAAATTGACCTGATGTAAGTGGTTAAATGGGACTGGGTCACTAGTTCTGGACCCCCAAAATTGGATGGGAACATAATCAGTAGAGGCTCTAATCAATGGAAGAGAACTGAGACCCCATCCCAACTTCCTCAGGGTACCAGAGAATCCTGAGAGAGAGTGAATAACACACCTGGCTCTCAGAGAGTAGGACCAGTATCAACCCATGTTACACAGGTAACACTCATGGCCAAGCAACAAGTATGGAAGAGGAAACACACCCAAGAAACAAGTGTGAGAGCATATATGCTAGGAGGAAAATTCATGTGGAACACACATAGACAGGGCAGCTCATACTCCTAGAGCTGAACCCCAGATGTAATCCTCCCTACCTCCCCACCTCCTCCCCCTCTGTCTCCAGTACTGCTACTTGCTATTTACTCATGGCGTTACTAATAATGGCTGCTGACTAGTCTAGTCTGGTGATATCGAACTGTGGGTTGCTATACTGCCCCACGGGGCTATTATCTGCTCTTTGCTGCCATCTGCTGGTCTTCAACTAATGTACCACCTTTTTCCCCACAGCAAGAGGAATCTTATCAGCTCCTTTAGCTCATAGACCCAGGGGCTACCTCAGCTCTGTGATTCATAAACAATCCATAAGATCCAGACAAGCCTTTAGGCTTTCCCCTGTCTTTTGCACTTCATTCATAAAATCAAAGAATGTCAGATCTACTCCCATTCAGACTGCATTTGAACCTCGAGTGGATCATTTTATACCTTGTAAAATTCTATAAAACTTTTAGTAGCTCATTACATATGGAAAATAGGAAAAGCATCTGAATAGACAACAGAGACAATGAAGACACCCCAAGGACATATATTGCCTCTTTACCTTTTCCCTAAACATTCATTTTCTTAGACCAAAAGAAGAACCTTTGGGTTAAAAAAACAACAACAGCAACTAGAAAATAAACTTCTGAACTCCAAAGCTGTTTGGTGATTATTGGGCAAATGGTCATTGTCTAGTTATAACATCACCTATATAGATAAAGATTTGGAAAATGTATTAGATAGTCACTATAATGTAGAGCAAGGTCTCTCACCAAGTGAACCAACCATGTATTGAAAAGAATTGTGAAGAAGAAAGGTTGAGACCCTGAGAGAGCAGAAGTGGAAAGGTATTTGACAGTTCCAGTTAAGGTTCTTCACTCTTTCCGAAAAAATTTAGCCCCATCTCTACCAATGATCACAATTGATCCTGAAACTGGCAGTGTTGGAAATTATTGCTACCCATAAAAGAACAATCCCAGGGAATCCAATAGTGTTCTATAAGGAGTAAGCCCAGTTAAGGAGTATTTCCAGCAGAAACAAAGCCCAGCCTAGCAGCAAATAACACACCTAATACAGATTCCCCACCCAAAGGGAACTTTTTCAGAACTCTACAAAGAAAAAAAGAACATTCTAGAGAAAGGACATTAAGACATTTGGAGTTGCAAGTTCCTTCTGTCACAAGTCTTTCCAGCATGTGTTCTTCACTACCATTGTACTCTAAATATGTGCCTACTCTTCCTATGGACATTGAATGTATTTATGGTATAGTATGCCCCAGGTTTCTGAAGGGGAGGGGGAATGTTTTGTTGCTGCTGTTTTTACAATGTCATCTTTCGTAAATGCCTTTACTAAGAGTTAATTGTATTTATAGGCTGATTGTTAATGGAAAGTGCTCGGGTGGAGGCTCATGTGTTGTAATGCTAGAAGTATGACCTCCAGGGTTGGCTCTAGAACCTGAAGTAGTATCCACCATCTGAGAGACTAAACTTTCCAGTACAAGTAAAAGTTGAGGAAGTTCCCAGAGGGGAGGCAATATCAGGTTACGATAAATATTAAGTTTTGCTTCTATTTTTTTTTTTTTGGTTCAGTGCCTTTCTTGCTCCTTGGTTCTAATTCTTACAGGTATTAGTTTTAACTAGGTCCTTGAATTGATCCAGGACTTCCTTGCTTCTATACCTAGCATCTACTTCATCTGTCTACTGTCCCCACTACTGCTATCTGCTTCCTGTTAGTTACTGTTGCTTCCAGAGCTGGTCAATACATATCCAACCTTTTTTGATTGCTGTGGCCACAGCCATGCTCAGCCAGTGTAAAAGTGTCTCCTTAGATGTCTTAAGATTTCTGATTTGATTTTTTCAAAGGTCTGGTTCTCTGGACCCTATTTCTACTGAAGTTGAGGTGATTAAATTCCACTCACTTCTTTCTTGCTACAGGGTGTAGGGATTTTAGCCCACATATGGTCAAACAAACTGTTAAATCCTTTGGAGTAAGAGAGATAAGCATTTATACCCATCTCCAACTCTTATCCCTGTAAGTACCAGGACATATAAATTATCCCAGACTCTAAGCAGCCTTAAGAAAGCAGAATCCTGAAGGCTGAAGAGCAGAGATGCCAACAATCTTCCCACAGTAGCAAAGGCTCATGTCTTCCTTACATACAAAGAATTTTAACAGGCTTCTTAGGTTCCTGCTCAACTTACCCCTTTGTGAAGTTGAAGCTTCTTATAGGCCTTGGAGACAGTAGAAGGTCTTATTCTTTCATGCTAAAGTACTGGTGGAAGACATGTTTGAATAAGGAGTTATTTCCAATCTAACCTTTGGCAATTACCACTCTCTACTTCGGTTCCATTCCACTTCCCCTTCCAATAATATAAAATTCCTTGGAGATTAAGTCCACAAGTGGAGGCAATGTGGATGTTTTTACATGTCTTTGGACAATGACCCAAGCAAGTAACTAAATTACCTTCATATTTCCTTAGGTAACCCTCAACAGAAAAAGGAGAAGGTAGGAAGAGAAATGGAACTAACTTGAGATGGTGTATACTTAAGGTAGGAAAGCTCAAGTCAAAAAAAAGCAGATTTTCTTCTTCCTTTTCATATAACGTCTTTTGGAGTCAGGATTCCAGGCCTGTCTTGTTTTCTTATGTTTTTAGATCACTTGCTGCTGCAAAGAATTATGGGTAAATAAAGCATTGCTACTTTAGAGGACTATAAGAAATTTTCCTTTCTATAGGAAACCTTGCTGTCTCTAAGTCAACAATGAAAAACACCTACCCAGGATGCTGTAATCAGTTTCTGTCAATATATTACTTGTTCCCAAAATGTTCTGTTTTTGTCTTTCAACTCTATATCACCTTAATTTATCCTTTGTCTTCACAACCCAGGTTTGTCTGCTTTTTTCATTCAACCACATTTATCAAGTGCTTCTATGAGCTCTGAGGACACAAAAAGAAAAATTATCCAGTCCCAGCTCCTCAGGACCTTACATTCTAATTCACCATTGTTGTAAGACTATAAATTGAACCCTCTTCTCTCAGCTTGGGGAAGAAATTGGCATGCATCTATTAGCATGGCTGTGGTCCTGTCCTTCCCCTGTAAACACAAGAAATAAAGAAATGCCTTGGCTAGTAAGAAAGTGCAGAGGACTAAGTCAATTCATCAATAGTCCTAGTCCAATATTTGGGCGAATTAATTCTGAGTCTTTTGCATGGTGAGTAACAAGCAGCTGGAATTCTCTTTTGCCCTTTCTTCCAATTTACTTAGCACTGAAACATATGTGTGTGTGTGTGTGTACATACGTACATCTAGATGTATACGTAGATGTATGTGTTTCAGCAAAATCATTGTGTTACTAGAGTTCTATATTATAAATCTATATTGTTTCCCAAAGCAGATAGCTTTCTCTCTGAAGGTGACTACTGACCTTTCCCTTAATCCTCTCCCTTTTAGCTACAGTAGGAACAACTAACCAGTCATATGACCTAAAAGAAAAAAAAAGTTGATATCTCTGTGTTTTTGCATTGTCATCTGTAAAGTAGAAATCATAATACTTTTGTTCCCATTTCAAATGCTTGCCCTAAATACTCTGGGTACAATGAATGAGTCAAGAATCTTTCACTAGTACTGTAAGTCATGTGAACTATATAAGTCCAGGGGAAGAAGGATGTCTCTTTAGAGATCCCAAATTCTTTGAACTTTGGGAAAATCATCCTCAGGGTGACGCTAGAGTGACTGTATGGGTCCCTGGGGAGGGTGGAGTTCACCAGAAGAGAGTATTTTTGATTATCTATGGATTTAGGAGCAAGCAAGTCCTGACTCTTCTTTGTTTTATGTAATAAATTTATTCTGTGTTCTATCCCTTGTTGACTTGGTTATTGGAAAGGAAATGAAGGAAACTAAAAGACCTAGAAACAAGTCCAATTCATCTGTCTCCAGGGGAAAATCTAGGAGGGAATATGAAACATTTTTATTAGTAAGTCTCCAAGATTTCACCTTCCTGTCTTTTTGGATTAAAATGTTGGCATAGGAAGAGGTTACCCAGTAGGCCTTGACCTTGACATCGGGTTCTAAGGAGATGGTGAGAGTCTATACCATGTGTCATAGATTATAAGATTTAGAACTAGAAGGCACTTTGGAGAGCATTGAGTCTGAAGAAACCAAAGGACATCAGAGAACTCAGCAGAGAAAACTTGGCTGAGGGGCCTCCTAAGGCAGAAGAAAGCTGGACAAATTAACCAGGATGCCCTTTTGCTAGCCCTGCCTCTTTTATCTGGGTGTAGTCAGACCAAACTGAACATCCAGAGCAGACTAAAAAGAGAAGGAAATCAGGGAAGGCAGCTTGAAAAATATGTGGAATGATGATGATGATGGTGATGATGATGGTGTTGGGGGGATGGATGAAGTATGTGGATTAGTAGTGGGTTAGCTCACAGGTAACAGATGTTTATATCCTAATAATAAAATGGTCTAATATATGTACTTCACGGTTTTCAAAGCAGTCATCAACATATCTCCTTTGATCATCACAATAAATTTTCAAAGCAAGTAAAGCAGGTATTATTCCCATTTTAGGGGCAAAAAATATTAAGGTTTTGAGGGGTAAGACTACATGTCTACTAAATGGCAGTGCTGCTGAAGTCTCAGATCTTTGGCTAATAAAGCCTTTCCCCCACTTCATGCCTTTTTCCTTTGTCTTTTGAGTCATTACAGCTACATGTCTGCCATTAGTACAAAGAGCTCCCCAAAGCATAAAGTTCAGGGAATCATCTTGATTTGATGTACTTTTAGTCTGCTCAGTTGTGGGGAAAAAATGTATTCTGCAGCAAGAAACCAAATTCAAAATAGCACAAGGCACTCTGGCAACACCCCCTCCCCTCTCAAAAAAAAAGGGGCCATCTTAGGTACCAATGAACTGAAGAAGGGCAGGAAAAAGAACTTTTTAAAAATTTTGTTCCATATTTAATGAATAACAAAGAACAAACATTTCCACATATGAAGTAGAATAGAAAAAGAGAATTATGTGTGGAACCACGGATCTGTTATATGCAGCTTTTTTTTAAGTACAATAAATACATAACAAATATATGTTTGTTAAATGGAATTGAATAGTGGGGTGCAGTGACCAAAAGAGATTTTCCAGAAAAAGAGAAATTTAGCACCAAGAACTGGCATGAAAGAGCAAATCCCAGTTTCCTCCATTGCTGGGTAGTTTTTTTAAGACATGATGGTCCTACAGATCCACTTGAAGAGAGGAGATTACTCTTTACTCTCCATGGGCTCAGATAGAAGGCCTATTTTTGTCCTCCCTTGGCAGACTTGTAAGGGGAGCTGGTGGCTGGCTTTCTGGAAATGCCAGAACTGAAGTTCTCGGATCCTGTCTGGGTGGGAACAACGAGCCCTCAAAGGCCTCTTCAGTAACCAGAACCAGTAGCAGCAGGAGTCAAGTCCAGAGACGCACCATCCCCAAAGGGTAACTTGCTCAACCAAGCCCCAGCAGTGAATTGATCCAGCAACCGAGATACTATATCCTACATATAAGGGAGGAACTTATCCATTGGCTATGACCCACCAAGAAGTGATCTCAGTGGGAGAAATATTTCGTAGCAAACACTCTCCCAAGGGAAAGAGATGTGTAGAGAGGAGAATGTGCTTCTGGTTTGGGATATAGTTCTTCTTAGGTCCTTGCTATGGCAAATCAGGAACCATCCCTTTGTAAAAGCAAATTTCTGCTAACAGGTTAATTTATATTGAGGAGATGGTATCTAACTAGCACACCAGTCAGGCTATTGAGAGAGTACTAGAAAAGCTCCAGTTCCTCAGGGCTAGAACCCCTAGGGGAGAAAAGGTAGCAGCACTACAGAGACCTGACCTGCTAGTCTTGGCCGGGCAGGGAGAGTGAGACTATAGCCTGAGTGCTAGATTTGGAATCATAGACTGAATTTAAACAGCTCTGAGTGATTCGACTGTTTGGAAAACTAAGGCCTAAGCATCCACTTTGAGTCCTGAATTCTAGGGATTGGAAACCTGCGTGAGTTGAATTCACCAAATGATTTGAAGATCGCTAATTCATTTGATTCTAAATAGCTCTAGCTTCAGGAACCCATCATGTTAAAATATGGATCATCTGTAGGGACTCAAGGATGAATCAGTTCATCTCAATTCTACCAGGATATAAATGTCATTAGAAAAATTAGAATGTAATCTTAAAAAGGGCAAATGTTGATATTCAGAGAATCCTTAGATTAGGATTTTAATCATCATGGCTGATAATGTTACAGAGTTATTAATGAAATGTTATGCTTGCATATAATATTTAATAATCTTGACATTAAATACTTTGAAAGTTAGGTTGTATAATTTGCATATGATATAATTTGCATAAGTACTCATTGCTTAAAAAATAATCTTTGAGAATTTTACACTTATTTAGCTTTAAATTTTTTTAAATGTATTGATTTTTTTTGTTTTTACATCATATTCATTTTCTAAACATAACTCCTTCCCCTTACCTGTAGCCAGAGAGCTATCCTTCCTAACAAAGAATGAAAAAGAAAGCTAAAAAAAGAAAAAAGCAATGAACATATCAGCTGAGTTGAATAGTATGTGCAATGTTCCATAGTCTTCTAGTTCTACAAAGAAGGGAAGGAGGTACATTTCCTCCTCTTCTTCAGGGCCAGACTCATTCATTATAATTACATAGTGTTCAGTTTCTTTTTTTTCTTCTTCAATCTTAACCATTTACGTTGTTATAGTCATTGTATGTATTGTTTTCTTGGTTCTGCTTACTTCATCCACTCTCTATCAGTTCAAAAACACCTTACTTTTATTTATTTTTAAGAAGAGTGACTCACCCAGAATTACAGAGCAATCTGTGGCAAACTTAATTAGAACCTAACATCACCCTTTTTTTGGAAATTTCAGAAAAGTCTTACAGCTCCATGTGTCTGTTGAAAGAGGGAAATAATTTGCAGATGAGTGACAGGTAGCGACTACATACAGTTGGGAGGAAATGAAATTGAATTTCTTTTCTGTCTTAGTTTCAGGCCAGGGACAGAAACTACCTTTGGCCTTAAGACAGAAGAACCAGAAATCTGACACAATCCCAGCCAGTGCTCAATTCTTTCCTCAAAGGAGGAGGCCTGTAGATGGGATCAAAGGTAAGGAGAGGAGGTAGATACCTAGTTGTAGGAAAAGAGACAAAGAGGAGAACAGAGCTGGAGGGACAAACTAGAGGAGAGAGTGTTTATGACAGCAATGTTCTGTCTTTTTACCCCTCGGTGCAATCTGGTCTACCCACCGGCTTCTGCTACGTGTGGTCTCTAGCCCGTCCACCTTCCAAGATGTGGATTCCTGAAGGAAGCCCCAGAGCAAAGAGTTAAGCTGGGTCTCTAGGAACCTGTTGTAATACTAAGGGCCAGCTGGAGGTAGGAGAAAACCACAAAGCAAAGACATGAATGGAAAATTTAAGGACTTAGAGCAAAGGAAGCTTCTAGCAGTTGGAGGAATTGACTGTAGTATTCTGCATGTAACAGACACTTTATAAATTTAATCATTTGTCAGTCATGTCTGACTCTTTGTGACCACTTTTGGGGTTTTCTTGGCAGAGACACTGGAGTAGTTTGCCATTTCCTTCTCTATCTCAGATGAGGGAACTGGGTCTAACAGGGTGAAGTGACTTATCCAGGATCACACAGCTAGCATAAATTTTTATTGGATTGAATTGATCACTGAATTCTAATAAAAGCCAGAAAAGAGAAGGCTGGTACTTGGACATTATGGGGAAGCTGGAAAGTTGATCTAGACCAATGGAGAGAGAGTGCTAAAAGCTAAGGTGCTTTTTAAAGGCCCTTGGCACATATTGGACCTTCCAGTCCTTCTTTGCAATGATCCCATTTGCCATCAAGAACCTTTCCTGCCCCATTCAATCTAGTCTAGGGGTTCTTAATCTTTTTTTGGTCAGAGACTCCTCAGAATCATGTTTTTACATTTTTATTTTTTTTTAATAATGGGTTTTTGCTTTTTTTATTTTCTTTTTTTTTTTTTTTGCTTTTAGGCAATTGGGGTTAAGTGACTTGCCCAGGGTCATACAGCTAGTAAGTGTCAAGTGTTTGGTCTGAGGCTGGATTTGAACTCAGGTCCTCTTGACTCCAGAGCCAGTGCTCCATCCACTGGGCCATCTAGCTGCCCCTGAATCATGTTTTTAAATATATAAAATAAAATGCATGTTTAAAAAAGAAACCAAAGCTTATGGAAGTGAATGTTGAAAACAAAAAATAAATTTTAAAAAAACTTAAAAAAAAAAAAGAAACCAAAGGTTGGTGAAAATAAAGTTGTCTATTTTTTCCCATTCAAATTCATAGACACCCTGAAATCTATCCAGATTCCTTGGTCCATGGGCCCCATGTTAAGATCCCCTACTTAGCCAATACTGAGTACAGAATCATAGGATTTTAGGCCAGAAGAAATAAATGCTTGAAGAGGTTAGGATGTGCCTAAGATCATGCAGACTTTAAGTGGCAGAGGTGGGATTTGAACCCATATCCTCTGACTCCAACCCCAGAGCTCTTTCCATTACTGCATGCTGTTCTTTATCTTACACTTCACTTTGCAGGAGCCCAATAAATACTTGTTGATTGATTCTCAATAGCATTCATCTAGCCAGGGTACTCATTACAATGAATTGGCCTTGCACAATGTACCTTGATGAAATACTTATGGTACATTAAAAAGTACAGAACATGAAAGAAAAATGATTAAGGTGGGGGGGGAAAGGGTAATTTAAAAGTTTAATTACTGTACATTTAGAAGAGAACTGAATCCGAAGTTTTAAAACTCAATGTCTCCACAAGGAAAATTAATTAGGCTGTCCCAAATTCCCCAAACTACTCCACTGAATATCAAGTGTGTGCGTTTATTAGGTGCACTTTGATGTGCTGTTATTTTTTAATCACATCATATTCTTCTTAAGTATCACCGTGCTAAAAAAAAAAATACTAGGATGGTGTGATATGGGGAATAAAATAAAGAATTAAAGTATGAGAAACTTGAGGTTAATTCCGTTTTTAAGATAATTAAACTAGAGCCCCAGGAAGCCAAGGTTTAAATCTGAAGATTATCTGTAGGGTTTTGGATGTTTTTTTTAGATCTCTTACTAATTATCTCCGGCATGGCTACTGCCTTTCAGCGCTGAGTGATTTCGGTGACAGGATGCTTGGAATTGAAGAAAGACAGTAGGAGCCTGACTCTCAGATGGCCGTTTCTGGTCAGCACACCCCCTGAGGGGCCATTCTCAGAGGCACCAGCTGTGTCTGGGCTGCTTTTGAGTCTCTCTTGATCACCAAAAGTGCCTTTGGGGAACCCAGGGGTCAGGAAAAACAAGGAAAAAAGAGAAGAAGAAAATGCCAGGCAAAGCCATAACTAGCATGGAGTGACCTGATCTTTAAAGGCTCCGGGGTGCTAATATCTGGTCTAGGCATTTGTTTCTTTAATCAACAATTGTCCTGGTAGCTGTTCTCATGGTCCTTTACCAGTCCATGCATTCGTAATGCATGACTGCCTTATGTCTTCACTTCTAGGGTCTTATAGCTTTGGCACCTTCCAAGAAGATAGATACCTTTTAATATTCCAGAGCAGCAAATTATAAAATGATGGCCTATTAACCTGATAGGATTAACCAAATATTAGACATTTTACAATAAAGTGCTACCAGAAAATGACCCACTCCCTTGGAAAGACAGTCTAAAAAGCAAACCACTAAGAGACATTCACTAAACACTACATTGTGTGGGGCCCTGGGCTAGGTGTTGAACCCTGAAATCATGTGATTCATATACTGTTAACAGAATCACATCAGCGACCAGTTCAAGAGTCATAGCCAATGGCAAGGAAGCCTGTGCATAAAGTATTCTCCTCAGACCTCATGTAGTACTGTGTTTTGTGCTTCTCTAATGCAGTTACTGCACTATATTTGTATCTTCTCCCTCACTAGACTATAAGATCTAGGAAGACAGGGACTAAATCTTGCTTAAACTTTGTGTCTTCTTCATGGCCCAGCACAGCATTCTGCACAATAAGCATTTCTCGAATATAATTGAACAATGCACTACTCTTAGTATGTAGCAAATAGATACTATTGATCCACCATCAGGAAGGAAGGAAAGAAAGAAAGAAAGAAAGAAAGAAAGAAAGAAAGAAAGAAAGAAAGAAAGAAAGAAAGAAAGAAAGAAAGAAGAAGAAGACAGAAGAAAGGAAGGAAGGAAGGAAGGAAGGAAGGAAGGAAGGAAGGAAGGAAGGAAGGAAGGAAGAAAACAAGCATTTATTAAGTGCCTATTAACCTGACCAGTGAGTGTAACACATTATTTCCAAACAAAAGACATTTAATTAAGCACAGACAAAAACAAAGAAATTCCCTTCCCTTATATACAAAAGGGCATATACATATCACCACACCTCAGGGGGAAATTGAATATATATGAAAGAAGACACACATATGGTCAAGGTGACTCACAGTCTTAGGGCAGCATTCTTGCTAAAACCCTTCTGCTGACTATATCCCCATGTTCCAGGTAGCAAAGCTAATGTCAGCCAACTAATATCTATCTCCCAGCACTGCCGTGAGGATCAAATGAGATAATATGTGTAAAATACTTTGACAACCTTAAAGAGCTGTATAAATACTAGTTAGCTAACTATCTAGGTAGTAGTAATACTAGTAGTAGTGGTGGTGGTGGTAATAGTGGTAAAAGTAGGAGTAGTGGTGGTGGTGGTGGTAGTTGTAGTAGTAGTAGTAATAATAGCAGTACTAGTAGTGGTAGTAGGAGTAGTGGTGATGGTGGTAGTAGTGGTAGAAGTAGAAGTAAGAGTAGTGGTGGTAGTAGTAGGAGGAGTAGTGGGGGTGGGGGTGGGAGGGGTGGGGGTAGTAGTAATAGTAGTAAGGATAGTGGTAGTAGTAGTGGTGGTAGTGGTGGCAACAGTAGTAGCAGTAATAGTAATAGTGGTCATGATGGTAATAGTGGTAGGAGTAGTAATAGTAATACTAGTAATAGTAGTGGGGGGTAGCAATAGTGATGATGGTGGTAGTGGTGGTAGTAGTAGGTGGTGGTGGTGATGGTAGTGGTAATAGTAAGAGTAGGAGTAGGAATAGCAGTGGTAGAAGTAGGAGGAGAAGGAGTAGTAGCAGTTATAGCAGTGGAGTGGTAGTGGTGGTGGTGGTGGTGGTAGTAAGGGTAGGGGTGGTAGTGCTGGTGGTGGTAATAGTAGTGATGGTGGTAGTGGCAGTAGTAGTAATAGTGAGGGTAGCAGTGATGATGATGGTGATAGTAGTGGTAGTAGTAGTAGTAGGTGGTGGTAGTGGTGGTGGTGGTGGTGGTGTGTGGTGTTGGTGGTAGTAGTAGCAGCAGTGCTAGAAGTAGGAGGAGGAGTAGGTGTAGAAGAAGGAGTAATGGCAATTATAGTAGTGGAGCGGTAGTGGTGGTGGTAGTGGTGGTGGCGGTAGTAGTAAGGCTAGGGATAGTAGTGGTAGTGGTAGTGGTAGTTGTAGTGGGAGTGGGAGTGGCAGTAATAGTAGTGATAGTAATAGTGGTCATGATGGTGGTAGAGGTAAGAGTAGTAATAGTGGTAGTAGAAACAATAGTGGGGGTAGCAGTGATGATGATGGTGGTAGTGGTGATGGGAGGAGGAGGAGGAGGTGGTGATGGTTGTGGTAGTAGTAGTAGGTGGTAGTGGTGGTCATGGTGGTGGTGGTCGTGGTTATGGGGATGATGATACTGGTAGTGGTAATGTTGGTAGTGGTAGTAGTAGTAGTGGTAGTAGTAGTAGTAGAGATGGTAGTGGTGGCAGTGGTGGCAGTGGTGGTGGTAGCAGTGGTGGTAGCGGTAGCAGCAGCCATCGTCGTCATCTAGTGTTGTAATCAGGTTGGAGGCAGCTGGGCTGTGATGTTGGGTTTTCCTTTTTTTCCCAACTCAGATTGGATTTATCGTGGACATCCATAAGCACACACCCATTATCATGTGTCCAGGACACCATGAAACAATCTGAAAAATCTAACTCCTGACTACCTTAATGAATGCATGCTGAGATACCTGATGTATAAAGCTGTACAGACCGTCTGTACTGCTCTGCCTTGTATCCGTTAAGGCACATTCATTGCTAGAGTTTCTTTTCTGTCAAACTCTCCTCTGACTCTGCACCTAGATGAGCTGGTCCTCAGCCACCGGGCCTCTCTCTGCTGTCATCTGCGGGCCTGTGTCTGGGCTGTTCTCTGCAGGGCCTCTTCTGCCACCTGCTGGTATTTTCAGGAATTGCCGCTGCTACTGTGGCTTTTTTCTGTTCCTATGAGGCATTGCCAGCTCCATGACCACATAACCTCAGCTCATTGTAAGCAGAAGGCTCCAAGACGTATTTTGAGCTCTCCTTTGAATCTATCTAAATTTCAACTCCATGAGTTCAGTCTCTTATTAAATGCTTGTTAAACTAACTTCTTGTTTGAAGCGAGAAAATACCTTTCAACTCCTCTGCATTCTTCTAACAGAGCGGGGCATGTCATCACTCTGGGAGCTTCATTTATCAAGATTGCAGTAGAAAGGTGGAGCTAATGACTTTCTCACCATCGCTAGCACTTATATAGCTCTGTAAGGTTTTCAAAGCACTTTACAAATATTATATCATTTGATCCTCACAGAGCTGTAGCCATAGGTTCATATTCAGAGACCAGAACAAATTTGATTCCTTCCATCCTGAGATTAAAATTTGAAATTTAACCTATTACCAGCTTCTGCACTAAGTTAGCCAGTCACAGTACATATTAACCAACAAATATTATGCAAGTAGACATGCTTACTTGCCTAAGATCAGTAACAACTGAAAACGAGTCAGTAATAAGGAATATAGATTTTATATATCAAACTATTTGGGGAGTCACAAGCTGTAAAGCCAAAATGGAGTTTAATTCATGAAAAAAATTTATGGGCTAGTAAGTTGAGGGTCTTTATCTGTAAGGTTACTATACAGGGAAGTAGCATCATACATATAATGGGATGGAATATGGGCCCAGCCTAAAGCAAGAACATTTTAAATTCTAGCATCTGACTACATTGGTCTCTTTCTTGTCTGTCTCTTATCCTTAATCTATTTGTTACCATGGATATGATATGTTGTTCTCCTCTCCTCCCTCTTCTCTCGCTTCAGTTTCCAAGAACCTAGCCTCTCTCGACCCTTCTCTTACTTTTGTTCACCCAGAAGAAAAGAAATGTAGTGGATAGTGTACTTTGGGTAGAACAAATTTACATTTCTTTCTCCTCCAATTTTTCTTCACATTCACTCTCCTTATTTAATTCTCTCAGGTAAGACACCAATAGTTCAGAGAGGAAAGGAAGAGGAGTATGAGGTTTTTCAAAGTCTGACCCTCGGGCAGGGAAGAAAAGTGCCTTGAGGTCCCTTTCAGCTATAAATCTATGATTCCATGATCTTATGAGCACTAGATGCTTCATGAGAAGCTATTACCCCAGATATAAGACTTGCCTGTGTGTGGGCTTCATAGGTCTTTGTGTCCAAAATCAACTTATTCACACGATAAAAAAAAAAAATTATTAATGGCCTGATGTGCATGTACGAAGAACTCTGCTAGGTGCTGTGAGGGAAAAAAGAAATATAAGTCATGGTCCCTTCTCTCAAAGAGCTTAGGTGAGAATATGAGACATACATAGATGAAAAGATAACCAATAATGATAAATGTCCTATGAATGGTGCAGACAAAAGGTGTGAAAAGAGTTCAGATGGGAGGCATTTCTTTCACTGGGGTGAATAGGGGAGGGATTCATAGAAGAGATGTAATTTGTGCTAGACGTTGAGGTATAAGGATATATAGATAGAGATAAATAGATAGATATTGATAAGGTTAATCAGAGACCTCATGATTATCTTCCTCACCCCTTTTAATGATGAGATTTATATTTATATTTATGAGATTTATATATATTTATTTCATTTATGAGATTGCAGAATGAAAGGGGTGGGTGACAGAGACAAAAGGTGGTAAAGTTTTTCTCATTTGCCAAGTCATATTTGTACCTCACAAAGCCTGCGAGACCCTGAGGGCCTCATCCCCTAGTAGCCTGTTGGTGGATCACAAAGGTTACAAGAGTCTCATCTGGTAAAGAAAACGTAAAGAAGTTCGTATTTCGTTGCTCCATTTGGCAATATAAAGAAATTCCTCCATCAGCCGGATGGAATCATAGGGCAGCTAGCCTTTGGGTGGCTGAAGGTTTAGTCAGTCCTAGTGGCTTTTAAAGAGTAAACTAGCTAGCTTTGTGCTCACCTTCAAAAGAGAGCTAGCAATGAAGAAAAAACCCAGCGCTTGATGGAATAACTCTTTCCCTTGGGCATCTTCCACAGCATGGGAGGATGAGAAGAGGATTTTTTTCTTCTCCTCTCATCATCAGTAGCATCTTGCAGACACTGTGTGCAATAGAGAGGAGTCCCAGAGAGTTCAGCTGTAGAGTCAAATTGAGTTGTAGAGAGGGAGCAGGTCCAAGAGTCCAGTTGTTGTTCCAGGTGGAACAGCATGAGGACACCATGAGAAGAGAAAGTACATCTGGACCCAACAATAGTGCTGGAGGTGAGAGTTGCCTTGGCCATGTGAGGACCCTATATATGGGCCTCGCTCATATGACTCGTGTCAGGGCTGTGCCAGAGCCAGCTTGTAGTGCCTGAGAGCCGATTGTTTGTATTTTATTTTTTTAAATGTTAAAGAATCAGACTTTGTGTGTGTGTGTGTGTGTCATCAGAGTACAGAACAATCACCAATGAAAGCTATTTAAAAGGAGACAGATTTTGTTTTAACGTAAAGAATGACTCCCTAACAGTTAAAATAGTCCAAAATAGAATGTGTTACCTTAAGAGGTAGTGAGCTTCCCCATCCTTGGAGATCTACAAGCAAAGGCTGGATAGTCACTTGTGGGGAATATTGTAGGGAGGGTTCATTCTTCAGGTAGTTGATGGACTGGATCACTTCTCAGATCCCTTTAGCCAGTGATCCTGGGAAAGTCACTTAGTATCTCTGTGCCCCTTGAGAATTTTCTAAGACTAAATTTCCGAGCAACCAATATTAATTGAACAGAGTCCCTTTCAGGGAAGATAAAATCATAGGTTCATTCAAAAATAAATCAGAGAGAATTTTAGCACTATTGCCAAGCCTAATAAACCCAGTTAGTAACAAACCCTAAGCATTTCCCCCCTAAGCAGAAGGCACTATAAGTAGAGATTGTTTACTCATATTTTGCCTTGTATGGTTATTTAAACATTTCATGTGTGTCTTTCTTATCTCCCTCAACTAGATTTTATGTCCCTGGAGAGCAGGGGCAACATCTTATGCTTCTTCTCTGTCCCTCAGAGTGATCGATGCAATGCTCAATAAATATATGGCTTGAATTTTAAAATAAATTCTGATACCCAAGTATATGCAGGCTGAATAAGCAGAACATGGTCAGATGGCTGTAACCACAATTCCTCATTGGGCCACTGCTGTGGAAAACAAAAGCACATTAGCATAGCAGTGTGACTGAAATTCCATTTCAAGCTTCCATCACGTTCTCTAGGGCTCCAACTGCTATGTTTCTAATACTTATCCTTGATAAACTTTCATTGTTTAAGGCTTGAGCCCTAGTTATATTATAAAAATAACAAACCCAATGAATGCAAGCTAGGGAAATGCTTACAGAAAAGTCCAATTCCTTCATTTTACATACAGGGAAACTGAGACTTAGAGAAATGAAATTATTTTCCTTTACGCTCCACATTTCGTAGCAGGAGGGACAGTCACAGTCAGCTTTGTGGGTTGTCTAAAGCCAACCTATCTGGAGTAGCCAGAGGTATACTACTAAAGCAATGTCACCCAAAAATAACTTACCTGAATGGCTGGTAACTTTGGTATTTGGAATACATAGTTAACCTAATAGGACCATAAATGAAGAGTTAGAATGGACTTTATAGGCCATCTAATCTAATTCCATCATTTTACAGATAAGGAAACTGAGGCCTAGAGAGGTTTAGTCACATACCCAAGGTCATATAAGGAGTAAGAAACAAAGACAGCATTTGAACTCAGATCCTTTGACTCCATGGTCTCATCAGGACACTGAAGGAAGGAGCCTCAATCCTAGAATATAGAACTGGGAGATTTTGATGAGGGTGAGGAGGTTTATCCTACTGTGCCTATCTCCTGGGCAAAAGAGGGCCCCAGAGACTAGGGCCAGGTTTGAGGTAACCTGTGGCCTTGAGGCCACATGTGGCCTTCTAGATCCTTAAGTGCAGCCTTTTGACTGAATCCAAATTTTAAGAACAGAACTAGTCCACCCCTGGACTAGTCAGTGAACTACCTGAATCAGAAGGTAAGAGGGGGGAGAAAAGTACTGAAAAGAGCTTCTGACAAGTGAAGGAGCACCATAGACAGACTTCATAAGGTTGCCTCAAGCCAATCAATCATCATTCAATCAATACACATTTACCAAGGGCCTTCTTTGCACCAAGTCTGTGCTGATGTGAGCAATCCATCAAAGTAAGAACCCTCTTGATTCAGAACTTCCTGCTGTAGTTGACCTGGAAAAGCATTTTTAAAATATAGTCTCAGGATGAAACATTCCTGAGATATTCCACCTCCTTTCCAAATGATAAGTGTGAGACAGAAGAACTCTGCCCAAGCTGCGCCACTGGCTCCTGTGAGCCTCACTCCGGAGATCTTTGGCTTCCTCAGCCAAAATATCCTTTAGGCATTGAGCCAAGATTTTTCCATATTATTGCAAACTCCTACAAGCACAGAGTGCCACTGTTAGCTATGTGTTAGATAACGTTGAATTGCTGCTTCTGGCTCAGAGAAGGTAACCAGGAAAGACAGACAAAATGTAATTAATCCACATGTACAAAAATAGTTATTGCAGCTTTTTGTAACAAAGAATTGGAAACTGAAGAGATGCTCCTGATTGGAGAAAGGCTGAACATATTATGGTATCTGAATTTAATGGAATAATATTGTGCAGTAAGAAATAATGAAGGTGATGGTTTTAGAGAAACCTGGGAAGACTCGTACGAAATGATGCAAATGAAGTGAGCAGAACTAGGAGAACAACTTATACAATAACAACAACATTGTAAAGAGAAATCACTTTGAAAGACTCAACAACTTAGATCAACACAATGACTAACCATGATTCCAGAAAACCAGTGATGAAGTGATACTACCCACATCCTGATGGAGAAGTAATGGATTCAGGGTGCAGAATAAAGATATGTATTTGGGGGGGGGCATGGAGAATTTGGGCATTTTTTTTTGCTTTACTATGTGTTTGTTTAAAAGGATTTTTTTTTCCTTTTAAATTGGAGGAGGGCTGGAGGAAGAGAAATAACTGCTTGTTAATTAACACAAAAATAAAATTAATAAAATGTAATTAGTCTTAGAGCAGTTTGAGAAACATCAAACTAGTCTCTATTCTTTATTTAGGAGATATTCTGTATTTACTTTGTTCTTCAGTCCTAGGTTGGCCTTTACTGACATGCAAGAGGTATGTAAAATATTGTCCTTTCACTAGGATATTGTAGA
The DNA here is from genome assembly GCF_003287225.1 of Phascolarctos cinereus. Taxonomy (NCBI): domain Eukaryota; kingdom Metazoa; phylum Chordata; class Mammalia; order Diprotodontia; family Phascolarctidae; genus Phascolarctos; species Phascolarctos cinereus. Next base: position 357,690,317 of record NW_027555847.1, read on the forward strand.
AACTTAAAATTACTGTTTGTGACTGGCTGTTCACTTAGTCTAAGACTGAGTAGAACATCTGATTACAGCTGTGGTGAGGAAAGCTATGATTTTACTTACAGTTGAGTAGTGCCGTGGACAAAGTATCAGTCCTGGAGTCAGGAGGACATTTTCCTGAGTTCAAATCCAGCCTCAGACATTTACTAGCTGTGTGACCCTGGGCAAGTCACTTAACCTTGTTTACCTCAGTTTCCTCATATGTAAAATGAGCTGGGGAAGAAAATGGCAAATCACTCCAGTATCTTTGCCAAGAAAACCCTAAACAGGGTCACAAAAAGTCAAACATGACTGAAACAAATGGACAAGAAAAGGAAAGCTGACCTATGCCAGTGGTAAATAAAGGGCAAGCCTGTTAGTTGTTCAGAAGAAAAGGGGAAGTTATCCAAAACCACTTTCAAATAAACTTCAGACAGGCTCTCAAGCTCTCAGCTCCACATAGGATAAGTGCAAGCTCTTCACCACGGCATTTAAAACCCTCCCATCTGGCTCCCTTTCCAGACATTTCATACTATTCCCCTTCAAGATCTCTCTGTTCCTCTTAAACTGGCCTCCTGGCTCTTCTCTATACATGGCTTTCAAATTTTCTACCTCAGTGCTTTTGAAGAGGCCCCCCCACATCTGATGGGCACCCACTTCTCACTTTCCCATTACACAGCTGACTCCAAAACACAATTTAGATGTCTGATTTCCTCCAGCTAAGTCTTCTCCCTCCTGAAATTACTTTCTATTACTTTGTGTATTTTTAAAATATATTTACTTACGTACATGCCATTTCCATCCCCATCCCTCCAGCAGAATGTAAGCTCCTTGAGGTCGGGGATTAGTACATTTTTTTCTTTGTGTCCCAGAACTTAGCACACTGCCTAGTTCCATAGTGAACACTTAAATGTTTGTTGAATATTCAATTCATAAAACCCCAAAACATTATTTAGTGGAATTGTACATTGAAAAAGACATCATTTGCTTTTAAGAAATGAGGAGACTTTTGCTCCAAAACAAATCTTAAGTGGATTGAATCAATAATTTCATGCCAACAACTAAAAAAATATGACTTCTTAGGACTCAAAAAGTATCATCTGACTCAGTGGAAATAATGGTCTCTCTTACATTAGGGCTCAGTAGAGTCACAAGCCCATAGATGAAGAAGGATCCTTAGAGATCACTTTGTCTGAGCCTTTCATTTTTAGAGATGAGGAAACTGAGGTCCAGAGAGATTAATTCAAGCTGAATAAGCCAAAGCATCCTAGAAACAAGCCAGCCTCCTAAAAAGCATTTGGACCAACATGCCCCAAAGTAGCTTGGGAGTAGGTAGAAAATGAGACAGTCTCTCTAAACCACTTCACAGAAGCCCAGATGCTCTTCTGTCATGAAGCCCAAAGGGCTTCTGAGGATTAACGTTCCATTTTAAACTCACAAGTGTTCAGGAAAGCAGAGTAAAAAGGCAACTGTTATTTTCCATACAAACCTCAGGATGCAGCAAATAGATTGTGAGGTCACAATGATGCCACCGAATCTTCCAAAATGGCTGCGTGAGGTGAGGAGGAGGATGGGGAGTTTCAGATGAGAACACTTTATTTCTTGCTAAATTTTGAAGTCAAGAAGGTGGGCTTTTAGAGGGCTCAGCCACCTGGGGACCTTATTACCTCAGTCCCAAAGTCATCTTGACCTTTTTCATTTCTGGAAATGATTAGACACATCGTCCATAGCCTTTAGGTGACATTCAAATTATTTTTAATTCAAAAAGCAATCGCCAGTCTTTTCCATTGGGATAAGGACGAAGGAAATTTCAACATAGGAGGATGTCAGACACCATGACAGCTGAAAGATTTTAACTTTTTTTGGGGGGATGGCAGTAATCATGTGCAAATCTATTAAGCTTTCTAACAGCGTTAAAATCCCTGACTTTCAAGCTATATTCCATTGCTGTTTGGAAGTTAATTTTGAAGTTGTACATTTATCAGTTTTAGCCTTTTGTTTAATTTGTTTTTCATTTGAGTTAGAAAGGCCTTTGAGAATTTTTTTCATTATCTTTTATTTTTTTTTTAATAGAAAAAGGATGAGGCAGCTAGGTGGTGCAGTGGATAGAGCACTGGCCCTGGACTCAGGAGGAACTGAGTTCAAATCTGGCCTCAGACATAAAACATTCACTGGCTGTGTGACCCTGGGCAAGTCACTTAACCCCATTGCGTAGCCAAAAGGAAAAAAGAAAGAAAAGGAACAAGGACTGGGTCTACAATTTCACTGGTATACAAAATCCCTTCTACCAACACAGGTCAGCACTTTTTCTGTAATTTACAGTCTTAAAGTTCCATAGAGCACCGAATAGTTGTCATTTTCCTGAGATTACACAGCCAATACACATCAGAGGCAGAACTGAAACTCGGTCCTCCTAGCTTTGAGGCCAGCTCTCTGTCCACTATGCAATGATGCTTCTCTTTGCCAGAATATGAGACGCATTTAGGGGACTGGTTGCCCTATGCATCACTCTCTTTTTAGTAGCCCTCATCCCAACAATATCTCAACTACACAGTGAAATATTAAAAGCAGGAAAATGCTTCTTATATATGTTTATCACTTAGAAGATATTATGGTTGGCTATAAAATATGCTAAGAATAAAAATTAGACTCTAACCCATTGATAAGAATAATATTTTCCCACTACTATCCCTTTGAGGAGGGGTGCTTTTTTCTTGGGGAAGAATGGTGGCAAATGTTTTCATGAGGCAAAATCTCTGGCATGGTGGAAAGAGCAATGGATTGGAGGAATCCTGAGACCAGAGTCCAGGGGCCACTAACGAGCTGTGTGATCTTGGTTAAGCTTCCTCACTTGTGTGATATGAGAATTATGGGATCATAGGATTATATTGCAAGCAGGAAGGAGCCTGTCTTAGTTTATCTATTTCCACTCCTTCAGTTCTTTTGAAGAGGGTGATGGGAGAAGATGGGAGAAAATCATGTTTTAATTAACAAATCTATTTTCTCTCCCTCCTGCCCCGCCCCCCACTCCATTGGGAGGAAAAAGAGAGAAAAGAACAAATTCCTTGTAACAAATATACATAGTCTAGAAAAATTAATTCCTTGACTGGCCATGTTAAAGATATGTGTGTCTCATTCTGCACCCCAAATCCATTACCTCTGTCAGAAGGTGGACAGCATGCTACATCATCAATCCTCTAGTCATTGCACTGATCACAGTCCTTAAGTTTTCAGGATTGCTCATTTTAACAGTGTTGCTATTATACAAATTGTTCCACTCACTTCCCTCATCAGTTTATGTCTTCAAAATTATTTATTTTCATACTTCTAATGTTATAATATGAATTGTTCTTCTGGTTCTGCCCACCTCCCCCTGAATCAGCTCACATAAGTCTTTCCATGTCTCTTTGAAATCACGTATTTTCCTCATTTCTTACAGCACAAAAATATTCCAGCACATTTATATACAATTTATTCAGCTCTTCCTCAATTGATGAGCATCCCCTTAGTTTCCAGGGGGTTTTTTAAACCACCATAAAAAGATGCTATAAATATTTTTGCGCATAAAGGACCTTTTCCTCTTTCTTTAATCTCTTATCTGTATAGGCCTAGCAGTGCTATAGTTGGGTCCATCTTTTGCGTACAATTCCAAATTGCTTTCCAGAAAGGTGGTACCAATTCACAGATCCACCAGCTGCATGTCAATATGCCTTTTTCTTCACAGCCCCTCTCACACTGTCATTTTTGTTTTTTATGATATTTACCAACTTAATGGATATAAGGTGGAAATGAGGTGAAGTGATTCGCCCAAAATGAAAACCCCAGATCTGAACCCAAATCCCCTAACTGCACATCAAGTGTTATTTCCATTTCGCCACTGTAAACTTGGCCTAGATGGTCTCTAAGTTCTCTTCTAAGCTCTTAAATTTTGTCTACTTAATAAAAATATTTAAAATGTTAATCATGTTGGGTGAAAACATTTTATCATCTCTAATACAGGAAACTACTGGTATCTAAAAATAAAAAATACCATTATATTTAATAATGCTGAATCTGGACTCCAGAAACAGTGTATATGCAGGACTGCACAAGGGTTAAAATAAAAACTAGGAAAATGTTCGTTTTTCTGTTGGAAGGTTGAGCTGCAAAGTCCACAGTGACCTTGTATACCAGGAAAGCTTCAGAATTCCTTGTTCATTTTTAAAGTTGCAACTCCTTTTAAAACTTCCTTTGTATATTATGTGCCAAGCTAATGGCTCAGAAATCATATTTTAAAAGTCTGCTAGATTTTTCAGTCTCAGGAGCAAATTGCTTAAAAGTATACTAGAGGTAATAGCTAACTTGGAAATGAGTGAACTAAAAGGGGAATCAGGTTCAAATCATAGCTCTGCCACTTACAACCTGTGTGACATTGGACAAGTCGCCCCATCTCTCTGAGGCTGTTTTCTCACCTGTAAAATGAGGAATTAGAAAAGATGATCTCTAAGGTCCCTTCCAGCTCTAAGTCTATGATCTGATGATTCTAAGCGTCTCATGAAAAATACCTTATCTTCTAGTATCTCGGTAAGCTCAGCTAACATGATGCCTTCCTACCAAGATGACAATGCCATTAATCAAAGGGGCTAGGACGCTTTTTCAATTTCAAAGAATTTTGCACTTACCTATCCTCACATTAACCCCTCATAACCAAGGATAGGTCTGAGCAAAACAGTTGGCAAGTGGGAAGGGCACTCTCTTCACCACGAAACAGAGCAAAACTCATGAGTGCTTCAAATGATTAAAGTGAAACTTTGGCTTCATTTCATGAAGTATGGTAAGGTAATGGAATTACTCCTTCCCTACTAAGGCCAGGTCCTTAGGTCTCATAGCCCTATCTATTGACCCCAAATTAAGTTGTGAATGCATGCTAGTAAAAATTAAAGTATATATTTACTTTTTCATTTCTTGGCTTAAACATTAGAAAATAATGTCATTCAGTAAATAAGATGAAGACTTCATATATGGCAATTTCAAACATATTAGAGAGAATCATGACAAAAGTTTATGTTTCTGTTCTGCTCAACTATTTTATTTTATCTTATTTTTGCTTTGGCAATCAGGGTTAAGTGACTTGCCCAAGGTCACACAGCTACTAAGTGTCAAGTGTCTGAGGCCAGATTTGAACTCCGGTTTTCCTGATTCCAAGGCCAGAGCTCTAACCACTGCGCCACCTAGCTGCCCCTCAATGACTTTAAAATACTTGATTCAATGCATTGAAAATGCCTGTAACTTAAAAGCAGTTCTAACTCAAAGTATAAGGCCTAAAAAGATTTTAACTAAAAAGCATTTAATGTCCTTTAAATTTAATATATCTATCATGAGTCTTTAAAATTATGGTTGAATTTTTGTTGCTAGTAACACAGTACCAGGAAAAACAGAGTAGGACAAAGGACATTTGCCAGGTTCTTGAAGTAACTGGTCATCTGCCCTTCAAAGTGACTTTGGGTCCAAACTGAACTATATAGCACTGGCTAATCTCTCCCTAGAACACTACCACCACACTTCATTAATCATTTAATCAGTTCAAAACAGAGAGCTGGAAGTTCCTTTGGACAGGGAATAGGATAGAAAGGAGCTGAGAAAGTTACATTTTTTTTTTAAAGTTTTCAACAGAGTAAGGAATTTGGAAGAGGGAAAATGGAAAAGGCAAGGACAAAGAGTTAAAGTTGACAGGATAGATCTTTAGGATCAGAAGACACAGAAAAGACAGTGAAAGAGGAAAAAGCTGGAAGTACCATACCTTTGGCTCAGATATTACACCACTGGGCACATACCCCAAGCAGTCAAAGACAGAAAATTCCCATATACACACAAGCATTATTCATAGCAGAATTTTCTGTTGCAGCTTTTTAGAAACAATGTAAGTTCACACTAACTGAGTAATGGTTAAACAAGTTGTGGCATGTGAATGTTATGAAATATGACTGTACATTAAGAAGCAATGAACATGAAGAATTCAAAGAAGCATAGCCTAGGAGGACATAAATGGACCAATTCAGAAGTAAACAGAGTCCGTGAAACACTACACACAATGACAACAGACACAACAACAACCACAACAACAACAAAACAAATTCTGTGTAATCGATTAGAATGATCAAGGTAGGCCCCAGATAAAGAAACTGCCCCTCCTTCCCAGAGGTGAGGAATGATGGATGGATGTATAACATCTTTTATACTATCAGATACAGTTGATGTTTTGGTTAGTTTTATAGAACTAATCTTTCCCTCTTCCTTTTATATTCTGTTACAAGGAATGTCTTCCTGGGTAGAAAAAAGAGCAAAGGTGTATTTAGAAACTAAGGTGATGTAATAATAGCTAGCATTTATATAGTACTAGCATTTTATACATATTATCTAATTCGACCCTCACAATAAGCCTAAAGATTATTTTCTATATTCTACAGATGAAGAAACTGAGGCCTAGAGAGGTTAAATGATTTGACCAGGGTCAACAATAAGTGTCTGAGGGAAAATTCTAATTTAGGCTTTTCTGATTTCCCACTGTCACCTAGTTAGCTCAATGTAAAAATAAAAAGTTTCAAACAAATTTTTTTTTAAAGAAAAAGTGGAGAGGCAAAGCAAAATAAGGAGTAAATAACACTAAATAGAAATTTAAAATATTATCGATTTTAAAGCTAGAAAATATACTCTAAAATAAAAGTCAGATTCATTATAACACATCAAAAAAACCCTTTAAAAGTTTCCAGAGAATAGCCACTGTGGTCAATGTAGTTTTAACAACTAATTCTCTGAGGATAACTGCGCTATGCATGTTTACTGACAGTTTAGACCTTCCAAGTATATCCTGTCTGCCCTTCCCCCCCTGCAAAATTTGGATTTCTGGGGAATGTATTTTAAGATATGTTTAAGACCTGACTAGGAATCACTTGTTTTATTCAAACTGTGACTTGTCACTGACCAGCACATTTTTAAAGACCTGATAACATCTAGTTATAATAACCATCCTTGTTTCTGGCATCCTATTGCTTCTCTTTTCCTTTCTATTCCTTATTTTCTATCCTATTTTTTAGAGGTTAACAAGAACATCATTCTCATGTAAATCCCAAAAACCTAACTCAATAAAATTACTCTGATACTGACTGTAAGTCCAGGAAAACTTGCCTTAAAAACAGTCTAAGACTTATCATCTCCAGAATCTAGCTGACAGTCTAAAAAATATGTAATGTAGAAAACGTCCTTGCTAAAAAGTCGCTTTACATAATAAATTCTGAACCATCTGCTACTTCCTCCATCCTATTTTATGGCTGTCACTGGGCCCAAGGATAAAGTGTAATATAAATACCCTTCTATTCAGCTACTTTATTTCAAATTTCAGATCTGAAAAATTAAGGAGTGTGCCCATTTTTCATATTGCTACTAAAACACCAAGTTGGAATAGAGCTATATTTTAAAGAGTTTTTTCTACTAACCTTGAGCACTGCCACTGGTTCTCAGTTATCTCTCTTTCCTATTTACCCATGTCCTTGACCAATAAAAGAAAAAGGACAAGAGCCCCCTCCCCCAAGCCTCCTACTTGCCCCAAAGCTCTCCTAATTCCAGCTGTGAAACATAACTTAAAACAAATCAGGATAAAGATGACTGGGCTGCTTAAAGGTAAAATTAGAAAACAGAACAGGAAAAGACCATGTGTTAAAATAATTTATTTCCCCTCTGTACATTTCTGACCCACATGAAACAGAATAAATCAAGAAGATGAGCTTTAGAGTATTTCACCCGTTTGAGAATTTCCATTCAATTGAGACAGCAAAAGTGTAAATCAGTCACTGAAATGTTTAAAAAAAATATATTAAACAAAAATGTTTATACAAGATAAAAATACTCGTCCACACTGCAGGAAACTGCAGATTCCACAGATGTGTTACATTTTAATAATTCCTTAGAACATTCTCAGTCCAGGTTTTGGTTTTGAATTCTAGCGATAATCAAAGAGTAAAACTGTCTGCTGAAGGCCTATCGGTTTTTACGTTTTTCTTTCTTGCTCCGGGCACTGGCTGCATTACTCAGAGAGGATGTGGAAGGGGCTCTCGCGTGGCCTGTGGTCTTCAGGTGATCAAACAGCTTATTCCGAGAAGAAAATTCACTATGGCAGGTGGTACATCGGATAGGAACGTCACTCTAACAGGAGGGAAAGAAGTGGAAATAAAAGCAGATATTACCACCTGGTAACATTTTCTGTATTTCATGTTCAGACTAGTTCAAAGCTGATTAGTTTCTGACACACTCAGACTCAACTCAGACGATATTTCCAGAGGATGCAGGATGAATCCTTCTCCAACACATTTAAAAGCCCCACACACATTCAAAACTTACACCCACATAGGGAAGAGAAACATTTAAACCCCAGGAAAATTCAGAATAGTGCTACTTGGATGATATTTTTTTTCAAATCAAGGTCTTTAAGTTTTCAAAGTGATTTAAACCACAAACCATGAAGAACAGTTCGACTATCATATCAGCTTGGTAAAGAGAAGCATGCCGTTGGTGCATGTTTAAATGCTGGGTCCCAGAGCACCAAGCCTATCCTAGCACGTAGCTAGCACCCAGGGAAGAAGGGCCCCTTTTCTTTCCTCTGCAACTTCAGGGTTACTCGGATAACATTTATACTCATGGGGAAAATAAGCACTTCCAGTCCATCAGTCTCTACACCAAGAAGATTGAATGGTTTCTACCCACCACTACTTGTTGTTCATCAGATGTTTTGACAGATTTTTTCAAATCCTTGGCTTTCTTTCCTTTGGGTTTTGGAATACTGAAAAGAGAATTTAAATATTTAGTGCATTTGACTCAAACTGGCTACATTTTCATTCCTATCTCATAATTATCAAGGAATGTGAAGCATTGAAAAGGTTTTTAAAAGGTTGTTTATTTAAACCTCTAATCAGTCACAAATGTCAGTAGACAAAATATACATATATGTATATATTTATATATGGTCATTTTAAAACAAAGGCAAGCTTTTTTGAGATATATTCCAAGTTACATAACTGAGTAAACAAATAAAAATAGAAACTTAGAATTATTCAGAAAGCAAATCCCCAATATTTTCTAGCACTTTTTTTACTCACATTGGTTTTTGCAACTCTTGCCCTTCAAAAAACTCTCTCCCTTTTGTCCGTCTCACCCATATTCAACTCCTGAACAAAAAATTACCTAACAGTGCCCACCAGACCCCTTCTATTCTACTTCCAACTCATGAACACTCCTTTAATTCAGTTACGCATTCTCTCTTCCTGAGTCATTTCATTGTTCCTTATCTTTTTTTTTTTAAGGCAATCGGGTTTAAGTGACTTGCCCAGAGTCACACAGCTAGTAAGTGTCAAGTATCTGGTCTGAGGCCGGATTTGAACTCAGGTTCTCCTGACTTTAGGGCCGGTATTCTATCCACTGCGCCACCTAGCTGCCCCTTATTGTTCCTTATCTTTAAATGCCCAGTACAATGTAAGCTCCCTGTGGACAGGGATTGATTTTCTTGGCATCCCCAGTGCCCAGCAGAGAGCCCAGCACAGAGCAGGTGCTTAATAAATGCTTGCTGAATAAACTGAATAGCCTCACTTACCTAAGAAAATGGTCATAAAGGTTTGAGAAGACTTTGATTTATGGAAACAACTCAGTACTGTTTTAGATTCTACCTACGGCAAGATGTCAAGTCTACATTAGGATAGCAATTTCAGCTTTTACATCATCACAGAAAGTGAATGGCAATGTAGGAAATGTTGAAAGGGACTGATTCAGAGTAAACTGGGAAGTCTTGCATGCCCCGATTCAGAGTGAAGTAAGCAGAAGCAGGAGAACAACTTATACAGTGACAACAACATTATAAAGAAAAACAACTGCGACAGACTGAAGAACTCCGATCAACGCACTGACCAACCAAGATTACACAGCAGTGGTGCCAAACTCAAAAAGAAACAGTGGCCACTAAACAGTACATAAAGATCCCCAGGGTCTGGATGTTGACTTAGAACACCATATATTAATATTATCTACGTTCTATTGAATTTTTAGTTATTTTGTTAAATATTTCCCAATCATGTTTTAATTTGGCTCAGTCCTCGCTAGGGAGTGTTGTAGGCCATGTGTATGACATCTGTTTGCACAGGACTTGTGATGAAGCATGCTACCCACCTCCTGACAAAGTGGTGATGGACTTAGGCTACAGAATGAAATTTCAATGCAAGAATGTTTTCCTTGACTAGGAATATTTGGTTCGATGTTTTTTTTTCTTTTTCCCATGTAGGAGGGAAAAGTAGAAGAAAGATAAAATAGATTTTAGTTCATTGAAAAAAAATAAATTTAATTTTAGAAAACAAAGTGAATGGCAAAATATGATGAAAGAATTTTCATCTATAATATATAGCTACTAGACTTTGGATGTTACCTTTACTTAGCATATAGTTTCTTTTTAAAAGAAAAAGTATATAAACTTTTAAAGGTAATCCCTAAAATTAGTTTCCATAGACTTTAGATAAGAAACTTTTACGAAAAGTACATAAGTTGCACAAGACTTTGAAGAGGGTTACAGATGTTGAACAGGACGGCAACAGAAAGGCACATGAAGAGGAGGAGCAGGCCACAAAGACATTACAAACAAGAAGTTATGCAAGAAAAGCTAAGTAAATGATATGAGTAACATAGGCCTGGGGAAAGATCTCTGATAAAGGTCCAACGAAATACATTCGTGTGTGTGTGTGTGTGTGTGTGTGTGTGTGTGTGTGAAATTAATACAAATATATAATATAATGCTATTCCCCAATAGAAAAGTGGCAAAAGGAAGTTTTCAAATGAAGCTATCAAAAGATCTCTAAATAATTAATAACAAGAGAAATACAAATAAAAATAACCCTAAGGTAGGATCTCAAACCTTGATCAAATTAGTAAAGATGTGAATGACAAAAATTATAAATCTAGAAAAGCGCTATGGAAAAACAGGCACTGTTAGTGAATCTGTGAAATAGTCTAACTATTCAGGAAAATCTGGAATTACACCCAAAATGTCACTAAATTGTACAATCCCTTTGTTCCAGCAATACCACTTATGGCCTTATGCTGCAAGGAAGTCACTGATAAATGGAAACCTCCCATATATGCAAAAATATTTATAGTAGCACTTTTTGTAATAGTCAATCAGTCAAAAACAAACTTTGCTATATGCCAGGCCAAAAAATTACAAAATAGGTACCCACTGATAGGTAGATGGCTACACAAATTGTGGCATACAAATATAATAGAATATTATTGTATACAAGAAATGAAGAATTCAGAGAAATTTGGGGAGATTTGTATGAAATATTACAGAAATAAGGAGAAAAATTTACATAATGACCACAAAACTATAAAGTAGGAGGTTTATGAACTTGGATGAGAAAAACATTACATCTCTATTTTCATTAACTTCTAATAGAAATTTAGCATTTCCTTCAAATTATTTTAAAACAATCTAAGAAAAAAAAATCCATAGGTTTCACCAAACTGCCAAAGCGGGTTCACAACCTATAAAAGATAAGAATCCCTGATATAATGGAAAACCACTCTGAAAGACTTCAGAAGTCAATCAAAATGGATGAATTTTCAGCAGAGAGTGCAGAGGTTCAGAATCAACTATAAACATTTGTTGCAAAGGGTGAGAAGTCACTGAGAAGGGAGCGATGTCCAAAAAAAAAAAAGAAGAAAAAGAAAGAAAAAAGTGGATAGAGCACTGGCCCCAGAGTCAGGAGGACCTGAGTTCAAATCCAGCCTCAGACACATGATACTCACTAGCTATGTGACCCTGGGCAAGTCACTTAACCTCAATTGCAGGAAGGAAGGAAGGAAGGAGGAAGGAAGGAAGGAAGGAAGGAAGGAAGGAAGGAAGGAAGGAAGGAAGGAAGGAAGGAAGGAAGGAAGGAAGGAAGGGAGAGAAAAGAGAGAGAAAGAAAGAAAGAAACAGAGAGAGAAAGAGAGAGAGAAAGAAAGAAACAGAGAAAGAGAGAGAAAGAAAGAAAGAAAGAAAGAAAGAAAGAAAGAAAGAAAGAAAGAAAGAAAGAAAGAAAAAAAGAAAGAAAGAAAGAAAAAAAGAAAGAAAGAAAGAAGACAGCAACAGTTTTTTTTTAAAGAAAAGAAATAATAGCAAGGAGATGGGGAATATTTGACTAGAAGAAAGAGAGGCTAGTCGTATAGTGAGGACATGATAACCAATAGGTAGCATACATAACGGCTGATATCCACATGATGTAAAGAAGATAACAGAAGGCCCCCAGAGCACTGAATAGACCTCCCGTGAATAATTTACAGGAGGACATGGGCAAGAGTCACAGAGGATAGGCAGGGATAGCCAGGTTTCTATCTACATCTTTGTCTGTCAGGATCCTCAAGCTCAGGTGGCATACATTTTGAGTTCAAGACTATACTTGTCCAATTCAATAGGTATGCCTAGCAACCCACTCCCATATACCCCCAATGAAGACAGGTGCTTAATAAAGGCTTAATAAAGGTGACTAGATATCTTTCTCTAAAAATTAAGAAAAAGTTAGACAACTACTATCCTTATGGGATGGTAAGTTTAAATAAAGAACAAAGCCTCTGAGTTTCTTTCTAGATCTATAACTCTGTGGAAGCAAAAATGAATTATTTCAAACTAGTCCTGTTATAGACGTATTAGTTCAACCTTAATAAGCATCCACCATGTACACAGTATGGCTGGCTGGCAGCAGTCCCACCAGTGGTAAGGAAGAGGGCATGGTGACTTGGGCTACTGGTTTTCAAACTGTAGGCTTAATATGAACATATTAAAAAAAACAAACAAGGCAAAACCTGAGTTACTACTGCTTATTTCAATGTAGGCAACAGAAGTGGCATTTTAATCTGTACATTTTTCTGCTGTAATCCCTACTGATCCCTTCCTCTACCTGTGCATATGTTTCCCTGCCTGACAAGATTCTTACGCAGATGAGGAAGCTTATTCTTATTTCATGATGAAAAAGCGACCTCAAACACCTGAGGAAGCACGAAACAATGAACAGATTTAAGAAAAAAGCAAAGACCTTACTTTTTTTCTGCTCTTTGGGGATCTTCAGACTGCTCATCAGCTTCCGAAGCAATGGCCTTTTCCTGGGAACCGTCTTCCAACCCTTTGGTGCTGTTCTCACTTGTGTTGGTAGCTTCTTTTGATTCAACAATCACTTCATCTACAGGCTCACCTTTATTGAATTCGTCATCATATATCTATATAAAAAAGAATGAACACCATTTTAATGGAATTAGGATAATGCAAAGATCTCGGCCACAAAGGTGCAACTTTCCAGTTATCTTCAAAACCCTCCTCATTCAGGACTGCCAGTCTTGCCTTCTTCCCTGCTCTTTTTACCTAGGACCTTTAACCAGGTGCTAGTTAAAAGGGGGATGAATGAGTATTAGAGAATATCCACTGAAAAAGGTATTTTGGAGAGAGGTAGTCAATTGTCTGGGACATTGAGCTTGTCCATAACTGAGGATCTCACTGTCCTATATAGGACTAGTTTGGGGCAAGTACAAATAAATTCCTTTCCATTCTATTCCATGCTCAAACTGGATGCCATATGATTGTACAAAATAACAAGAAAAATGGTGTTGTATAATGCATAGCAACAACACTATGGCACATAATGATATGTAATGATACATATTACTATCTATGTTACTACTGTTATTATGCATCACCTATAAAGCTCTTATGTAAACACTTTAAAATTTCCAAAAAGAGAGGCAGGATGGAATAGTGAATAGAAAGCGGGCCTTGGAAGGCCTGAGTTCAAGTGATGCCTCTGACATATACAGGCTGTGTGACTCTCTGGGGAAATCATGTGACTCCTTCAGTGCTCCAGGCAACACTCTTTTTTTTTCTTTTTTAAAATAAATGTATTTATTTTTAGCTTTCAACATTCATTTCCATAAGATTTTGAGTTTGAAATTTTCTCCCCATCTCTCCCTTCCCCCACCCCAAGACGATGTGCAAATTGATATAGGCTCAACATATACATTCATATTAAACCTATTTTCACATTAGTCATGTGTAAAGAAGAATTAGAACCAATGGGAGAAACCACGAGAAAGAGGAAACAAAACAAAAAGAGAGAAAGAATAAGCAAATAGTATGCTTCCATCTGCATTCAAACTCCATAGTTCTTTCTCTGGATGTGGATAGCATTTTCCATCGTAAGTCTTTTGGAGATGTCTTAGATCCTTGCATTGCTGAGAAGAGCTAAGTCTATCAAAATTAGTCATCACACAATGTGGCTGTTACTGCATACAACGTTCTCCTGATTCTGCTCACTTCACTCAGCATCAGTTCATGTAAGTCTTTCCAGGTTTTTCTGAAGCCTGCCTGCCATCATTTCTTATAGCACAATAGTATTCCATTACATTCACATACAACTTCTTCAGCCATTCCCCAATTGATAGGCATCCCCTCAATTTCCAATTCTTTGCCACCACAAAAAAAGCTGCTATAATATTTTTGTACATGTGGGTCCTTTTCCCATTTTTATGATCTCTTTGGGATACAGCCCTAGAAGTGCTATTGCTGGAGGCAGTTAGGTGGTGCAGTAGATACAGCACTGGCCCTGGAGTCAGGAGGACATGAGTTCAAATACGTCCTCAGACACATAAGACTCACTAGCTGTGTGACTCTCAGCAAGTCACTTAACCCCAACTGCCTCACCAAAAAAAAAAAAGTGCTATTGCTGGGTCAAAGGGTAAGCACAATTTTGTAGCCCTTTGGACATAGTTCCAAATTGCTCTCCAGAATGGTTGGCTCAGTTCACAACTCCACCAACAATGCATTAGTGTTCCAATTTTCCCACTTCTTCTCCAGCATTTCTCATTTTCCTGTTCTGTCACGTTAGCCAATCTGATAGATATGATGTGGTACCCTAGAGTCATTTTGATTTGCATTTCTCTAATCAAGAGTGATTTAGAGAATTTTTTTCATATGACTCTAGATAGCTTTAATTTCTTCATCTGAAAATTGTCTGTTCATATCCTTTGACTATTTATCAACTGGGGAATGACCTGTATTCTTACAAATTTGACTCAGTTCTCCATATATTTTAGAAAGGGGCCTTTATCAGAGACACTGATTATAAAAATTCTTTCCCAGATTTCTGCTTCCCTCCTAATCTTGGTTGCATTGGCTTTGTTTGTGCAAAAACTTTTCAATTTAATGTAATCAAAATTTTCCATTTGCATTTCATAATGTTCTCTATCTCCAGCAACACTCTTAAGACTTTAAACTGCCAAGAAGCAACTGATCCATATTGGCAGATGGTGTCCCCCTACATTAATAAAATCACAGATCGCATCCAAAAAAATTTTTTGTCCATAAAAACAACTTCTTACATGTTATCCGATTCAATCTCTGAGAAAAAAAAAAAAACACCCTGCAAGGGAAAAGAAAATGATGAGGGGCTACAGGAAAACAAGCTCACTAATATACTGCTGGCAGAACTCTGAATTGGTCTAGAAGTTATGTGGAACCCTGCCCAAGAAGCCACTAAATTGCTCACTCTTTTACCCAGCAATACCATAACTAGGCCTGTAATCCCAAGGATATCAAAGATAGTGAAGAGAATAGAACTCCTGAAATAATTTATTCAATAACACTGTAAAGAAAAAATTTTGAAAGACTTAGGAATTCTGATCAATGCAGTGACCAATAATGATTCCAGAGGACAAGAAAAATAACAAGAAAACACTCTACCTACTTCCTGACAGAGAGACGATGGATTCATGGTGCAGAATGACAAATACATTTTTGGGCATGGCCAATGTGGGAATTTGCTTTGCTTGACTATACACACTCATTACAAAGTTTTATTTTTTTCTTTTTTTTAAGGTGAAAAGAAAAGCAAGATGTAAGAAACAGAAATTTATGGTTTCACATACAATATCCTTTTTTTGTTCTACTTTGTATATGGAAATGCTCATTTTATTTGGTGGTTACGTTTACAATTTGTTTTTTAATAAATGACCCAGCAAAATAGGTAGGACAGATACTACTACCCTATTTTACAGATAAGGAAACAAGCTCAATAAAGTTAAACATGGTAAACTACGAAAATAATCGTGTCTATTACCAAAGAAGATCTATTACCAACTTTCTACATGGCTTTGCTATGAAAACCAACTACCTCAAGTGAAAACTCTAATCACAAAGAATATGGCACTCTGTCTTTCCTGGAAAAGATGACTAAAGAACAAGCAACTAACATAACCTCTTGAAAAATAAGCTAAACCCAAGATTCTTACTGAAAAGTTAGCCTCTGTATGCATGACCTAAGTTCTTCTGAAAGCATCATCCTTCCTTTCAAACAAAATTTATTTGGCGGTATAAATTGAAATCCATTGTTTTCATGAATACACTGAATCACCTTAGCCTCCTTACTAAAATGGATACAGGCATCAATTCATCCTATTCTTATGGGCTCAAAGGCATCCACCCTACCTAAGGATCAGGTAGGCTAACTATATCAAAAATTATCTTAAACCAGTGGTAAAAATGATTTGAAGCTTATTCTAGTGATTACTGGATAAAATCCAACAGGATCTTATTTGTAAATAATATCTTAATAACTGAATAGGGTCCCATGGTATGTGGAGTTTAAAAAATCTTTTTTTTTTATCAAATAAAACACACATTTCCATATATACTGTAGAACTGGAGATGATATCTGAAACACTGTTGCATATTACATAGAAAAATTTGTAAAGTAGGCATTTGATTAGAAGCCTATAGTGATTCTTGGTCTTCAGAAAATTGTAGTCCCTTGAATGCAGTTTAAGATTTATTTTAGCTCTAAGTCAATATATGACTTAGATATAAAAGG